>NC_054072.1:3364505-3969162 GCF_017639655.2 Falco naumanni
AGGGCATGTTTGCATAGGTGGAGTAAAACTGCTCAGGTAGAAAACGCTGCTGTGGGCTTCTGTCCCCCGTAGGCAGCAGATCTGTGCGCTGATGCTCAGCGCAGGCACTGGAGGAACCTCTGCGCTTGGTGCCTGCTCGGTGCTGGGGATGTATAATTGATGGGGGCGTGTGTCCCCGCTGCAGGCTGCTAACGAGACTCCCATACATTAATGCATTAACTTCCCAGGCCTTGGGGACCTCAGATTTACGTGCGAGTGTAGGTTCTGTGGGGTAAAACTGTAGCATCAGCTGTTCTGCACTAGAAGTGAGATAGGTTGGTTTCTTTCGCTGGTGGGGGACAACAACCATCTCCTTACTGGTAGGAGAGCCATAGGGGGTGAGCATGGCATGGTTGATGTCCTATAGACTGACTTCTGGTCTTCAGCTGTGTGGTTGTGCCCGTGTTTGTACTAGTAGAGAAGGAACAGGGCAGAGTCACGTCCCATTTGGCTGTGACAAAGTAGATGCAGGAACCGAGGGGGTTGTTGAAGGGGGGGGCACTGCAGAAAAGCAGGTTTGCTTGTGCACACGGGGCGAATCCTCCCTGCCTTGGTGAAGCTGAGCTCTCTCAGATAAGTCTCGTCACTACTACAACAACAGCAGCTGGAAATACTCACTGGCATTTGCTAATTTGATCAGTAACGGAGACCGCTCCTCAGTGCAGAAAGCAAATGGACTCCCCCCAGATTAGAGTGCAGCAATACCCAATTATCTCATCCTAGCCCTTGCCCTCTATGCCCGCACGTGTTCAATCATCCTCCTTTAGTTCTGCCACCATAAGGATCTGTCATGAAATAATTCAGTTTACTTGTAGCCATTTCCTTTCGATAAAGTAAATGTCAGGTGGCTATTCATGGGCGTTTTGCCGATGATCTGATCATTGGAAAAATAGTTCAAATGTTTCTGTATTGATTAAATTAGCATAAAGAAGGGAAAGTTGCGTGTGCTGCCATAAATTAACCGATTTATTTGTGATTTTTGTGTGTGCATATGTGCTAACTACTGCTGTAGAGGTCTGCCCTAAAGCCCATCATTTAATCCTTTACTGATATTTTCACCTAGGAATCATAGATTTGTTTTCCCACTGTGAATCTGTATTTTTGTTGGCAAATGGTGTAACTGCAGTCAAAGATGGACATAGAATTGGATGTGAAAACTCTCATGGTCGCCTGAATATTGCAAGAAAGCTGTACCTGACAGCAATCACCAGATATTTAAGAAATGGACGGTACAATTAAGAAATTCCAGTACAATTAAGTCCTCTTCCAAGAGAAAGTGAATGTTGGGTTTTTTTCTTATTGTGATCTGATGCAAAGGTCTGCATCCATCACGAATTTTAATTCTGGATGTTGATTTCTCTGCATTTATAAACACACCTAACTCTGGGCCTTCTGGGTACACACGTATGCTCTGAATGAATGATAAATGTTTGGGTAGGCTTTTTAGATCTCTATCACATCTGAGAGCTCATTAAAACAAAGCAAATGCAATCAATCAAATTTGCTGGTAAAATGTGACAGGCAGTTACATTAGGGGATTAAAATCGTGGATTCCTGGAGTGCTCTGAAACGGAGCAAGCGGAGGGCTCAGATGGAGCGTGTTGCTGTGAGGATTCTTGCTGGATGGCTCGTGCCGTACCCTATGGAGTTGCAATTCACAGTCAACCGGCGGCCTTTAGGTCAAATCATGTTTTAAAGGAAGAGAATCCAGGCTTAATCTGGTTTCGTTTTGTGTTTCAAACACAATCTGTTCTCTTCAGGTTTTTTGAATCCAGTGTGAGATCAACTCTGGCATACATATCCCACAGAACAGAGACAAAACGTATGAGAAGCTCTTTGGCAAGGCTGGACAACAGCTTTATTGAAAAGGTAAATGGCTAAGAAAATACATTAACATTCCGAATGGGCCCCATTTAATGTGATTTACATATAGTTCAGGATTGTATCTGAATTGTACCATGCAAGAGAGAGGTAAGTATTGGATATTGGTGCAAACGTAATTTTGCATTTTGTTCGACCCTGAGCTTGCCTAGACTATAAACCATTAGCCTGGAATTTGTCAAAGTAATCTGAAGGAAATTCAATCAGCTTTTAGTGTTTAAATCCTTTTAAAATCTTTTTGTCTCGAACGTTCCATTTCCCCCTCCGTATTCCAAGCGTAACAACACTTCTTCCTTTGTCTGGTTGTTTGACATCAGCACCTGCCCTCAGCGCTCGCTTCTCTCGCATTCTGCAAAACCGGATTTTACCCTATGTACGGCTGGTGGGTTTGGGTGAGGATTTCACGTTTCCAGTACATCCTTAGTAGCCTCTCTGAGATGATCTGTCATTCATCTCTCAAAAAACATTAACCCTGGATGGGCAGAAATCCTTTTCACAGAGAGCATGGACTGAACCAGTCAAAGGTTTCTTCTAGCTAGTGCTACCCAGTCCCCAAAGCTTATATTTTGTAGAACCCAAACCAACCGGTATTTCTTGATGGAAGTCATGATGTTGCATCTCACCCAGCAGCACTGCTGGAGATCTGTCTTCTGGGTTGGGTTTTACAGGCTCCTTCTCTCACCAGCCTTTGCAAAGGCTGCCAGTACATCGGGCTCCTTCCAGTTTCCCAGTCTAGTGACAAGCTGAAGGAATGTCCCTGAAGCGTTTGGTGGTGTGATATTTACTTAGGGTAATTGCAAACCTGTAGGCTTTAATAATGCACTAGATTTGTTGCTCTGTAAGCCCTGATGTAATTGTTATAATAAATAGATATGGTAGATAAGCATATACTGTAAATAAATACGGCTTTTAGGTTTAATTTCATTTGGCTGGGGAAAAGAAACACAACAAAATGCCATGGATATCTTTATCCCTTGATTTACTTTAGTCCCAAATACAAACAAGGCTATTTGTCAAATGCGTGACTCTAAATTGGAGACACAAATCTTGCCTTTTAATGACTGCGATGTCACTTTGTCCCACAAACCTCCATTTTACATGTCCAAAGTCTTAATCCGAAAGGCATATTTCCTAATGGAGATCAGCAAACCCTAAATTTTTATTTCTTTCATCTGCTTGGATCCCAGCATGTGAGTGCCAGAACATCAGCTACAGTTGATTGGCATTGTGCAATTAAAGTCAACGTAGCTATGCCAATTAACACTAATGTTGCTTTCAGATAAAATGAGGGCATGGTCCTAAGTTCTACCACTAACTTCTGGCTAGTGTTTAATTCTTATTTAAACAAAGCAGCGCTGTGTGAACCTCACACCACCAGCAGCGGGTTGTTACTCATTATTATCCATCAACCTTCTATAAAGCCACTCTTAAAAAGTGCCGGGCACCTTCAAAATGCCTTTGAAGTCAATGGGATTTGAAAGGTGTCCCTAGATCTCAAGATCTAGCCCCGTAATTCCTTTGATTTAAGGGGTCCCTTTTCATAGCCCGGTGTGTCCACTTCACTTCTCGACGTAGTAGTTCATCGTTAGAGCCGTCTCCCGTGCACACAAAGATTAACGCTGCCATCAGAGGGTTCAGAGTTGTGTAAGCTACGATGACATATTTTTCACTAAGTGGGCTAACTCCAGCTATTCATCAGGGTTGGGAGGAAGGAAAAGATTCCAGGAAACTAATTGAAGGCTTGTAATGGGACTTTGAAATAAAGACTGGAGGCTGTTGTTCCCTTGAGTTTGGGGCCACGCTTCACTTCATCATTAGCGATCTTAGGAAATGTTAATCATTGTGATGCAGCTTTCACGGAAAGCATTTGTGCTTTTGCGGTGTACAAATTAAAAACACTGTAAAGCCCAGAAGAATTTAGTGAGCATGGGGGAAGGGTACTAAAGGGGGACTCAGAGCCTTGGATCGATGCTATAAAAATTGTATGGTGCTTTGCAGATGGCAGGGTATAAATCTCCTAGCTGCCTTACCTACTGCTTTTGCATCTTGTAGTGGATAAATATAGACAAGTGTTTCTTTGCCTGGCGTCAATAGCAGAGCTCCTCCAAACACAAGGGACCTTCATTGGTTTATGCCAGCAGATGACTATTTTGTGATGGGAAGTAATAAACTAGGAGTGACCGAGGTATACTCTGTCCTTTCACTGCAAACACAGAGGCTGAGCATCACCTGCATCCCCCGCGCTCCCTCTCCGTACCTGCTGCCCTCAACTCCCACGGTTCTGGGGACCCTGCTGACCCAATTCCGGGTGGTGGCTGGGCTCTGCTGATGTGGCAGGGATGGGGAAGCTGCCAGGGACGGCAACTGCAGTGATTAAAAAAAGTTGTGGCTGAATCTGTGTTTCTGAAAGGTGGCAAATCTTCAGAGACACGTACTGCAAATCAGTTTTCTGAAGAAAATGCTTCCTTACATCATGATAATCTTGCACTTTTTAATCTATAAATTAACAAGCAAAGATACCTGTAGAGCAAAGGAAAAAAGAAAAAAGAGGCGAAAAGAAAGGCAGGCGCTTACCTTCCACAGTTGCGATGCACATGCAGATATTGACTTTATGTATCAAAGTAATTACTGTAATGAAAGGATGATAATAATAATAATAATAATCCTTTAGCAGCCTGTGAGATTGCTTGATGACATACTGGGCATCTTTTAGTTTGCCACCACTTTAATCCATATTTAGTTGATGACTAATGAAATACAATCCAGAGCTCTTTGTTAGAACCCTTTTATTGAAATAATTTCACTCAGATAGCTATTTATTATGCAGTTCCTATTTTAGTTCCTGATTGCTTTCTGCTGTGCGGGTGCAGAGTGTGTTTAGAGTAAAAGTGTGGGCTTTGAATTCTGGTATGGCTCCATCAAAGCTAGGAATAACCATGCTGGCCACAGAGGAACGGGCGAGTCAGGGTCAAACTCCACTTATGCACCTGACCTGCTTCTGTTTTGATGGGCATCGCTTCCAGGTCATTCTGTTAAGGTGGGTGTTTCTTTCCTGACAACTCTGCCTCCAAGCCAGAGAACCGATGGTGCTGCAACCAATACACCACTTAACATCGCACTTCGGTGCTATGCGCAATAAGTGGAGCAAAAAGTGCTCGGTGCTGAGTCAGGACAAGCTGAGGTGGTGGGAAGTTGTGTCTTTGCCCCAGCATTGCTGCACGCAGGTGTGGAAAACTGGCTAGCTGAAAAAAAGGTCTCATAGACATAGTCCAGCTGGCTGGACAAAAATGCACATCGCTCTCAGCTTATCTGAAGTAAAGCAAAAATACACTATCCTTGGCTGTTCTTGTTACACAATATCAGGAAGATTTTGGTGGGAAAAGAATGTTGCAGGTGGGAACAGATAACTACAGAAGAGAAACTAGGGGCGGACTTGGTATTTAGGCAACTAACCAATAATGAGCTTAACTTTTGTAATATGTATGAGCTAATTATAAGAAGGCATAAAAGGTGACTGTAAGGGACAATAAATGAAGTCTGCTGATCACTCATATTGAGTGACTGTGTCTTCCCTCCGTCACGACACGCAGGCTGTCAGCCACGTCTGTCACGTGCATGGGGTGGCCGTCTCCGAAGGGAACACAGAGCATCGAAAGGTGGTTAAAAAACATAAGCTGCTTGGGTGAAGGCGATTGAGTCTGGAGGTACCACCACTGCTGTCCTTCCACTCTACAGACTTGTTCAGCCCATGTAGGGAGGGAGTAAACTGGTAGTAAATCAGTAGGATGGCACGTTGCTTTGGTGTAAATGGCAACACACGCTGCAGAGCACTGAGGACTCTGTTCTACAGAGCGGAGGAAACTAATGTAAATGTAATGTAATATAAATGTAAAATTTGTAATGCAATGTAAATGTAAAATAATTTACTGTAACATCATCTGAAATAATTATAAGTCACTTCTTTCCCAGACACACTTTGAATATACCTGTGAAGTCAGTATAAAGATTAAGGCAAGCACTCTTTAAGTGCATTTTTCCCTTGGAGAACCGAAATTGGTTTATTCTGGGATATGAAATATCAGTCAGTGTAAGAGACAACATTATTTGTGAGTCTGCAGCATCCCGTTTCATACTTACTGTTTAGTTCCTGGTGATTATATTTTTATTAGGGCCCGCCTGACCTTGACTAGCAGCATCAAGCAAGTGTGTGTTTCAGTCGGCACTTAACACAGGGAGATTTAAGCAGGAAGATGGTTTTTTTTGTACTAGACAGGGAGCAGATGCTGCAGCATTCACAGTAGAGTTCCAGAAAATTACAGAATCCCTCATTAACACGAGAGATTGCGGTGTGATTCCTTCCCATAATTAGCTGAGTTGTTAGGTGCCTGAAATAGTTTTTTAGAGTGAAGAAAGCAGCAGCTAACGGGGAAAAAGCTGTGAGAAACAAGTCCTGAGCATAGCTCCAAGGCAAAACAGGTAAAATAGGCTGTTCCTCCTCCTGGTGGGATCCAGCCCTGCGGAGCTTTGCCAAGGCTTTGGTGCAGTAGGGTCTGTAATGTATAGCCTGGGGGGGGAGGCTCTGAGCCCAGCAGGGAGTTGCATATGGCTGTGTGGCCCAGAAAGCGTGCAAAGGGTTAAAACTGCTGCTGGGATTAAGTGCAGCTAAAATTCAGCACCGAGCACTCGGTGGTTGGGGATCTCACCCTGGTTTCCCTTCCCTGGAGGAGAGCTGAGCGCATCCCTGTGTCCCGAGGCTGGGGAGCTGGGGCTGGTTCTCACTAACGAGGTTCCTGCACGCTGCGCTGGGAGCAGCCGTGTCCTGCGTGGCAGTGTTTGGGGGGGGCAGGCAGCTGGGGGGTGCTGCGTGCGGTTTTCCACACAGGGCTGCGAAGGCAAGGAAGGGATTCTCCCCAAAGCACAGAGCAGCAGCTGCTGCAGCAGCAGCAACTCTGCGTTCCCAGCGTCCAGCCCAGGGGGAGGGAGCGACTCTTACAAGGACAAAACTCTTGGAACGCTGCAGAAATTACAACCTACGAGCACCTTTTTTTTTTTTTTTTTTTTTTAAGAAGACACCTTGAAGTTTTCTCCTTGATATTGCAATTGTCGCTGAAGCAGCTCGGTCTTTGGTGTCGCCTGGCACAGCAGCCTTGTCTAACGGGATGCTGAGGACCGCTGCCCCAAAATAAAAGCTGTGCTGCTTGGGGCAAGTTCCACTTGCAGGGCTGGGAACCAGCCTCCTTGCCCCAGCCCCGCGAGCTCTGCTCTGCTGCCTTACAGGCCAGGAGGGCTCCTCCAGCAGCAGAAATTTTTTTATGTAGATTAAGGTGAAATTTTAACTGCCCGGAGCAATTTTCTTGCTGATCCGTTTGTCTAGCCTACTGCTGTTTCTTGTGTTATTTTTAAATCTTTGCTGTGTAGCGGTAGTGAGGGAGAAGGCTGCTTTAATTACTGCAGATAAAATAAATCAGGGGAATCTCATTGCAAATGCAGGGAGACGAGACAAGCCTGACTACAGCTCCCTGAGTCATCCTGCCAATAAGGCTATTAATTTTAGTTTGAGGGAACAGGCTGCATATTCGGAGGCACTGTTAGGAGGTATTGCAGGCTTTCAGATCTATAGGATGCTTGCTGCCGGACTGCTGGCCAGAGGATCCAGCCAGATGATGTAATGCTCTCTCGGATGAGAGCTGCCAAAAAGAAGAGACAATACATGGAAAGACTCCTGGATAGGAGGCCTTGAACCTTTATTTTCCTTCGTCGTAAGATTGAAAGGAGTCTGTCATATGCGTATCTTTGGAATATCTACTTATAAGATGCACTTATTGTTCAGTAATACGTCAGTCCTTAGGTCCAATGGTGTTTTGCTAATTTGGGTGTATGAGTGAATAAACCGTAGGCAGCGTATGTCAATGACTAGAGCACTGACTTCAGATAAAAGGAAATCTTGTGTTTTTCCCAACTCTGTTTAGTTGGGAAATTATAGATTAGTAGTTTCCCAACCCTAGCACTTGGGTAAGCCACTTTCTTTCTCATTGCATCAGTCTTCATTCTCCTTGAAATCATTATAAAACCTCCTGGGGGGACAGTAGTGGTCCTGAGCCGTGTCCTTGGGATCTGGCACTTGTCCTGTCCCGAGCGTGGAGGGACTTGCCCAAGGTCCTGCAGAATCTCATCTGTCTTGTGACCAGCTTTGGACTGATGGATCTACGGTATTGGGCTTCGTAGCTTTTCCCCTAAGCCAACAGAAGGGATGGCGCATCTGCCAAGATGAGCCTTCAATTTTTATGCAGCTGAAGTTTAGGACCAGAAAAAGCAATCCAAGGTGGAAAACATGACGGTGGGAGGCAGCTGGTTACGTTAGGGTGAGAATTATGGCGGCTGTTTAGTAGAAGTTAATGCTGCAGGTGGGAGAGTGCCCTGCTTCTGCTGAAGACAGAGAAATCCACAAGTCTTGTCCATTGTGCAAGATGAAATTCCCATCTGCCTGTGACTGGATTTCACTGCACTGTGCAGTGGATACATCCACCCTCCCATGATCTATAAGCTGTAACATCTGCTGGACATCCATATAGAGGTGTCTTGCCTGCTCTTTTTTCTTTTTTTTTTTTTTTTTTTTTTTTTGTTGGTTCCAAATTTGTCAATAAGTGTTTTTATTTTTTTAATCCTTAGGTTTTTCTCCGCCCCCCCCCCCCTCTCTCCTGTGGCTTCCAGGAAGTTCCCTCCCATCTGTTCCTGCCATATGTTTTCAATAGCAATTTACACACTGGATTACAACATGGGGATGATTGGGATGTTGTATTGCAGTTTTTAAAAATAATTTCTCTTGGCAAAGAGGGATTTAGCTGCACCTAAGGAAAAAAAAAAAAAACAAACAACCAAAACCCAAAACCAAAAAAACCCACAAAAAACAAACCAACCACAAAAAACCCCAAAAGCGTACTCTTTTTCATCTGTCTGTCCCATTTTTTTTCACACACACAAAATCAGGGATCAGCTGCATTAAAACAAAATTGAGGTAGGTTTTCATTACCATCGCTTAGTTGTAAAGGAATGAAACAACACTCCATCAGGCTCTGGATGTCCAGACATCATAAATAACCCAGTTCCATCCTAGAGGCGGTGAGTGATCCCTTCAGCTGCATTAAGTGCTGTAATCACTAAGCCCTAGTGTTTCCCATGCCTTGTCTGAGTGCAGGAAGGGAACAGGCTGGGAAGCAGCCTGGTTTATTCTGACCAGGTTCTCTATCTGCTGCAGTACTCCAGCAGGATCTCTTTTCTGCAGTGGAACACGAAAACACCTCTATCACAATCAGCTATCCCAAGCAGCAGTGCTCCTACGCTGCTTGTGTTTGCAAGGTTTTTCGGTGGCTTTAAAGCGGTGTTTGCATTAGGTGGTGCTGGGGGTTTGCTGTTGGTATTCCCTCCACGCTTTTTTCCCTCGTCATATCTTAGTGTGGACCTGCTTCCTTGCTTGCATTTTGTTTTCAAATACCAAGATACTGCATTTTTTAATTTTTTTTTTTAGCATTTTTAACTCAAAAATGTATTTTTTTAGCATTTCTACATGCTAAAAGCCACCAAATTAGTGGTAGAATTTAATTGGAACATGAAGGGCAGTGTGGTGTCAGCCATTAGTTATTGTAATTGGCAAGGAATTCTCGTGAGCTCGGGTCAGCCCGGGGTGTCGGTGAGCGGTATTCGGTTTGTCCAGTAAAATGAAACTCAAGCTCGGTGCTGGATGCTGCTCTTTGGCAAACAGAGCTCTGGTCCTGCATTGCATTGGTGTAAATCAGTGCTGGTGGAAACGTAAAAGGGGATACACGGTCCTAACTGGAACAGCATTCCTGGGAATGAGGAATGGGAACTTGCTACAGCCCAAACAAGAAGGTGTAAACTCCACTCACCTGCTCATACGTTTACTAGCAATGCTGTTGTGTCTGGTGGTCAAGTTTCTGGAGGGCTGCAAGAGCTTCGTTCAGTGCTTTATGGACTTGATGGGACTTTGTGCTGACAAATTCTGGGTCGTGCTCTGCAGCCAGTGATATTCATGGTGTATGGCTTTCATTTTGCTCTACAGCCCAAGTGGGGAAGGTTCAGAAAAGGGCTGGGAAGTAAATCAGAGGAATGGAAATCCTACTCCAGCGAAAGCTTAAAACTTAAAACTGTGCTAGTGAAGTCCCTGCTGACTTAACCCAGGCAATTTAAGGATAAGAAGGGATGCAGATACTCTCTGTGTATAAAACAAAGGTAAGCTTGGAGGGGAAGGCTAGAAAATAAGATAAACCAAGGAAAACTGAGAAGTTGCCTGCCAATCAGTTTGAGCTTTGAGAAGAAGTTTGACTTTTGTGACATTAAATTCAATGCTCACCTAATCCATCCCAGGAGCATTTAGACTGTGTAGAAGATACACCTAGTTCTAGGTTCTAGTAACTGCTCTAGATGACACTCGCTGTGGCTCAGCACCCGAGGAGTGAGTCCCGGGCAGGGTGGCGGGTGAGTAGTTAAGTTTAGGCAGGACTGAGCTTGTCTGAAGGTTTTGGGTTGTTATTCCAAACAGTCTGAGGAGGCATGCGGGTCTGCTGAAGGGATCCAGAAGCTCTGTTCCGCTTCCACAGGATGCAGTGGGCAATGCATCATTGTCTACTACCTGACAAAAGTGCAGGTTTTTTGGTCAGCTGAAGAAGCCTGTTTCCATCCCTGGTGTCTTCATGGCTGCGCCTTTCGGCAGGTTCTGCAAGATTTCGCAGGGGCTGTGTTTGTGGCTGAAGCCAGCCATTGTAATGCAGTCCTTCATCTGTGCCCGAGGTTAGTTTGCAAACTTGTAGGAATCGGCACCTTTTGCCAAATCTACCGACTGGCCAATAGATTTCATGGCCTGGATTAGGTTTGATCCCTGACACCTGGGTTTGAAACTGTGGCAACTGTACGGTGCAGCCGGCACCGGGGAGATCCCGGCGGGCAGGCGATGCTCGTGCGAGGAAAACAGGAATGCTTTGCACCCAGGGCACTCAGTGCTCCGTACCAAAGTACAGAAAGATTTTAAACCAGCAATGTGAGAAAAGTTGCAGGCTAATCGTTCTTACAAGTTGCCAGCCCTGGGCTAGGATATTTTCAAGAGAGCATGTGCTTCAGTGTCTGACAGGCTGACCTGCCAGCCGCAGGGCTGTGCTCACGCACAGCGTGGTTGCATAAACCTAATCTGTTTTAAAACAAACAAAAAAATCCCTACTGAAAATGCATTAAAACTGAAAGCAGTGTAGCAGGGATGGGTTCAGTTTCTTCTGCTCTCAGCAGAAGTTGAACGTATGGGGTTGCTATACCATGCTCACACGCTCTGTTGTATCTCTTGTTTGCTAAATACTGCCCGTTTCTTTTGAACCACATGCAACAGAAGTACAAGAGCAGTCTCTAGAATGATCGTTAAAATTAATCTGAAGAATACAAGTTTAACTTCAGTAAATGCCTTCAAAGGCACAGCAGACCCTGTAGCGCTCTGGCTGGGCAGGGGGGTGGTTATGTCTTTAAATCTCTTTATTCGACAGCAGACTTTTTCTTTCCCATGCAGAAAACCCCACCCATATCTCTGCAGTATCTGCAGCATGAATTAGAAGGTCCATGGGGACATCTAGGTCAGCATGAGCAGATCTGACATCAGCCTGCAGATTATGCCCACAATCAACTGTGCTGCAGTTGTTTCTCTTTCCTCCCCCTCTTTGTACTAGGAAAAAAATGATTCTCAAATGGCAATTCTAAGAAATGCTAAAGTGCCTCTACAGACAGCCTTGGCAGGATGCACAGCAGAAAAGCCTCGTGTGTAGAGAACATATAGAATCCGATCATGTGTATTTGCTAATGCAGTATTGACTGGAATTCAGAAAGCCAGCAGAGGATTGCAAAAGGAAGGAAGCTGAAAGCTGATGGTGATGCAGAGAGGAAAAATGCAACTCTGTTATCTGCTAATAAAAGCTTTCAGCAACAGAGCCGGTGGCCAGATCCAGAGCTCATTGCATGGCTGTCTTAATGAGAGCTGCTCCGCCAGCTGCACAGAATTGTTCTGTCAACTTTTATAAATAAATTTGCCCTGAATTGGCAAATCTCTACCAAAATACCACTCCTTGCTTCAGTCCCTTGTCTACCAAGCAGGTCCTGCCTACATTTTAATTTCCCCCACCCCCACCCCCTGCCTAGATCCATATATTAAGATATAGTTCAGAATTCTCCAATTTCCTGTGCTGCTCACAACCTCAGGGGCTGTCTCTTACATCCTTGTGCTATTTTTACAACACTCTAATTATGCTGGCCTCAGTGGAATTAAGCCTAATGTAGCCTAAGGTAAAACTAAACTCAAGCTCCCCAATTCTAAGCCCAATTATACAGTGGTGTAATTCACTGGAATTAACCTTAATTTCCCACATTGTACCTTGGGACAAAATTTATCCCTTAGGATATTGTTAAAGCAGCTGGGAGTAGCCATGTTCCCTAGCAGCTTGCTTTGAAGTGAGGTGGAAGCCTGAAAGATTTCTGTATTCCCTATGGAATGGAAACTTGTGTTATGTTTTCACTACAGGCAATGGGAAAGTGGATTAGGGTAGAGATCCTATGGCTGAGAGCTGCTGGCTTAAGTAGAGATGAGAGACCAAGGCTGGGAAAGTGATGCAGAAAAGTCAAAAGATTTGCTCAGGGTCATTCTGCAACAGATTGGTGGCAGTCCAGGAAATACAACTCACGTCTAGTGTCCAAGTCACACTTCCTATTAGAAGAAAATCCTTTCTTTTTTTTCTTTTTTTTTTCTTCTTCTTTTTTTTTTTTTTTTTTTCCCCTCCAGGGAGCTTTTCGTCGGTAGTATTTTCCTTCTAATCACAAGCTGGGTTGCATCCTACCCCTGAGTGTCTTGCCTGGTGGATATCCCTGTCCTTTCAACCAGCTGCAAAAGCCACCTGCATTTCTAGCGACCTTAAATCCTGGTGAGGGGCCGGCAAATCCTGAATCTGGACGTAACAAACTTAAGCACGCTGGTGCACAGACGGTACAGGAGAACCCGTGTGACTTGGTGTCCGCCTGTGAAACAAGTATGGCTTAATTGGTTTTATTTCCCCGGTGCTGATTATCTGGTGAAGTAAGCTGGGACCTTCTGCTGCTGCTAAGTGCGGAATAGCCGAGCCGGATTGAAGCTGCAGAGACTGATGCTGCTATGCTGATCAGGGGATAAATAATAAATCAAAGCCAGATGGGATGGCTGTTTCTTAATCAAAGGCCAGTGCCTTTCTGCCACTTGAACGGTGACATGCTTGGATAACTGTCCAGAGGAACCTTTGCTCCCCTGCAGAGTCCCATTAGCTTCCCGTGGGCACAACGGGCTGTCTTTGAGGACCCAGGTGCAGACTTTATCTTCTGCTAGAGATGACTATAAGTACTTTCCTTTATTATTTTCCTGAGTTGAACACCTTCCAGTGCTTGAATGCAGTAAAAATGACATTTCGAGAACAAATTGGGACATAATTCTAAGTTCTGAAGTATATTGGAATAGAAAGCTCTGTGGAAGGGCAGAGTAAAAAAATTATTAAATAGCCTTCTAAACCCCGCAATCTTTCTGTCCTATGAGAAGACAAATATTTTGACATTTCCCTGCTTATTTAAATGCAATAAACTAACTTTTTTCTTGCTTTTTTCCTCTTTTTGGAATTCCAGTATGACGTGAAAAATATGGCAGCTGGAGATCAGCTAGCAATTTATGCTAATACTCTTTGAACTTCTTTTTTTCCAATTATGGTTTGGAGGGGGGAATAAAAGCAGGGAATGTGAAACTAAAGGACTTTCTTTAGAGTATATTTTCTTGCAACGCATCGTACGTTACGTGCCAGTAATGGAGATGTAGGAGGGCAAAAGGTGGTACCAGGATGTAGCTTCTGTATGCCTGGATCAAACAGGCAATCTGTCTTTTAATGACCTTGAATCCACCAGCAAAAGTCTTAGATTTCTATGCTCAAATGGAAGAGTTAGATAGTTTTACAGCAGTAATTGGTTGAGAAAAGCTTGCGCAAGAGCTAGGGCGTCAGTCTAAGTGTTACTTCTGAATGGAAATGTAGCTGTTGTAGATCTGGCAACTGGAAGAGGCAAGGAGAGAGTTTGGGGATGAGGACTGGAGAGGAATATATGATTAGCAGCCTGACCGGGAGGCGTCAGCTGCTGTGCAGCTCTGGAACCCCACCGACGTGGTCCCACCATGCCTCCTCCCGGCCCAGCACGCGCGTGTGAGGCACGACGAGCTGCGCGGTGCTGAGCCCACGACCTGGGAGTTCAGCTCTGTGTACAGGTGAAGGGGTTTTGTCCGCTGCGGAGCGGTGAGAAGGTGGTAAAACTGGTGGTCCTTGCAACCACCCGTATCTTTGGGTTCCCCCTTGAAGGCTTCACGCTGTGACTTAGGACTCCTGGGGCTCCCGGGCTTTGGGTGAATTTGACCTACAATGAATACGGATTGTCTGATTTGGCAGTACCTATTTAACAGATGCAATTAGTATCAAGTGCCTGGACTCACCTGGAGCTTTGAGCCATGCTGGGAAGTGTTTGCATTTGCTTTTATTGCTGTCTGACTATTAATTCTTTTTCCATTTCGTGTTCTGAAGCTTAATTAATTAAAGCATCTTTCTCTTATGAATGCAAAGCAGTTTGCAGTATTAGAGGCCATTGGGTTGAATATACCCGAAAAAGATAGCATACTGATAGATACAACATTAAGGACCTGATTAGATTATTAAGTGTTAATGAGTAATTTTCTCTCAATTAGTTTGCTGCGGCTACAATTATAGCCACTACAAGAGGGGCTTCTGTGTTCAGAGGCACAGGACTGTTCATATCAGCCATTTCCAACCTACAGCAGGTCAGTCGGTGCTTCCCTGACAGTAATGGAACAGCAATTTAGTCTCTTTTGCCCTTGGGTGTCATGTTTGGCAAAGCCAAGGTGCAGCAGGAGCTGAAGATCGACATTGTGAAACCCGCTGAAAGCAGCACGTGGTCTGCAGATGTGTCCTGAGCACGCAGGTGGGAGTTAATCTCAGGATCCGAAGGGTTTTTGTGTACTTAACCTCCCTCTTAAATTCCTATTCGGGATTAGAACTAAATCTAGAGCTGAGTGAGCTAGCAGGGAAGAAGGAAAAAAAAAAAACAAACCCAAAAAACCAGCCACAAAGCACTTCCACCCAGTGCTGCAGTGGGGCTGTTTCCAGCCCTGCTCACTGTATATGAAATGAAGACAACAGAGCCTGGAACCAGAAACGATGCTGAAGGGATCCCAGGTTCCGTGCAGCCCTGCGGTGCTGTGCTCCAGCTCCCTAATCTGGAGCTTAACCATTTTGTTTCAAGAACAGTTTAATGGGAACAGGTACAGTTTTACATGAAATAAATAAATAAATAAATAAATGAGCCTGGAATCTGTAAGATTTCTTTTTTTGGCCCAGAGATCACCACTGCTGACAGAATGTAATTTAAAAATAAATAAATAAAAAGAATAAAACACAAGACTGTAGGAGGCAGCTGGGATGTTCTCAAGTACATCTGAAGGACACTAAGGTGCCCCAGCCCATGGGGCTGGTTATGGGTTTGGAAGGTGTGCGGAGCATCAGTCTGTGGGATAACGCGGCCATCCCTGCCGTATTCCGAACAGGCTGCACTGATGCTCTGCAGGGAAAAGAGGGAAGTTCTGCTCCGTAACAGCATCCAGCTGGGGCTGCTATTGCCTCAGCCACTTAGCAGAAGGTTAGTCTTTGGATTTTTTTATTTTTTATTGCAACTAAGTAGAGACGGAGGATGTTGTTTATTTGCATTTTAGAGCTGAAAATAATTCAGTTTGGAATTTTTTTTAATTTCCCCCTCTGGACTCAGTTGCTTAGCTCTGTTTGCTCTAGTAGAGCCAGTGATTTTGTATTTATTATTAGTCCAGGATAAAACCCAAGCAGCGAGAAAGACCCCAGCTACACTAGTTTGGGTGCAAACACCATGCCTGCCCCAGGTAGCCGCTGGTAGAGGGCTGAAAGCATGTCCTGAGCATCACGGCGTGCGGGGATGCTTCAGCTGTAAAGTTTTAGCCACACGACAGCAATGCCTTGGCTTGGCGGATTGTTTTGGAAGTGACGTTAATTTGTGGTTAGATCACACCGATTCCATCGCTGCGGTGTTTGTAGGCAGCATGTTCCACTGAAACAGCTGATGTCAAGCTTGGCCTCTGCATTGTGGATTCAAGGGCAATATCAAATCAGCTTAAAACACCACTGCCCCCTCGGCATGATGACCACAACTTCAGGCAAACCAGCGTGGGCATTATTCAACACTAAACTTAATATATTACCCGATTAAAGGCTGAGCCAAAGTCTGTGAAATGAATGGAGGTAGACGTGGAGTCGTCTGGTCCTGTACTTTTGGTTTGATGGTTGTCAGCCCTTAACGTCGTAAAGTTAGTGTAACAAGATGCCGTGGTTCCTGATCCTTGAACTTGGTCTGTGCACACAATTATCTTTCCTTAATGACATCTTTTAGATTGCAGCCCAGCAGATTAATTTGAATCTAGTCAAAATCAAAGATAAAAAGGAAAACTAGTGCGTGTAAAAAAAAGAAAAATGTTTGGAAAAAGGTGATGTGAAGGGTTGTAGGTAGTTCAGCAAGGTCTGGAATCCATATGATAATGTGATGGATGATGTAATGATACATCTGTGATGAAGCGTTGGGAATGATTTCAATATGGATTGGCAAGAACCACCGTGCCATAGCTAAGCTGCTAGCTGAGTGTATGATATTTTTCTTTCCCTCCTTCTGGCTGATTTTTTTTTCATGTTTTTTTTATTATTCAAGACGGGTTTAGCATCAGCCGGGCTCGGCAGGCATGACTCGGAATTCTACCAGGGCAATATACAAAGAGCCAAACCCATGACACCAGGTCCCCAGGGGTGTAAAACCAGTGTGCCTGAGGACATCGGCCAGTTTCTGCAGCGGCAACTGGCCCACAGTGTGCAAGGGCTGCCTGGAGGGTGCACCCAACGCTCAGGCTCTTGTTACACCCACTGATTTAAAAGCCACTTGCAGAGAAATTCAGGCTGCCTGGAACGTTGTGGGGTTGGTTTTTTAGGGTTTGTTTTGTGGTTTTTTTTTTTTCCCCGACAAATATCGTCTCATTAAGGAAGTAAAAGATGATAACATCTTAAAACTTCAGCCAGGTTTGTCTTTGAATGAGTATTTAGTCCTTACTTTTTTTTTTTTTTTTCCTGATAAGTTTGGAAGACCTCCAGAGATACTTCACAGATAGTGAGGAAGCCAATTAATTGAATTCCTTCGTGTCCTGAGCAAGTTTCTCTTTGGAGCACTGTAATAATGTACTGAATGAACAGTGACTGTATGAGCACGTGTGACCTGCTGCTCTGTCCAATTAATCCTGCATTCTCAAACTGGACCTTCCATCAGGACACAAGGGGTGTCTAGGTAACTTGTGATGCGAGCCAGTAATATTTTGTAAAACTGTAGAGGTGTTTGGGTTAACAAAATCAGAATCTTCATGTTTTAAGAGGACACTTGTGGCTGAGAGCACCAGCAAAATTGTGCTGGGGAGTCTTACCGGAGCAATGCTTCTGCTCAGAGATGATCTTGTATCCTCACCTCCTATTAAATTATTTGGCTTATTTCAGGATAAGCTATGTGGAGGGCCATGAGATGGTGCTTCATGATGGCAGCTGGCTCGGTTATCCACACAAAGACGCTCTGTTGCGAATTTTCGGTGTTTTCATGCTCCCTGAATACCCCCTCCTTGGTTTGGCTGAACTGGCAATGCTTTGACTTCAGCAGAGTTGGGCTGGGGAGGGATGGGTGCTAAAAAAATCTCCTGAAATGGACTGGGGGACCCCAGTGAATTCAGATGAAAAAGTGAGGAGGAGTGGCCCGTAGGCATTGCATGAACCCTCTGCACCGGGAAGGATTTTCCCCTAAAGTCTTGGAAGATAAAAAGAGTGAGCACCGTGGAGATCGGCGTTTAGTCTAGGGAGATATTATAAATGCTGTGCTATCTTATGATGTGCTTGGTATAATTATTAATCGCATGATTAAGTGTTTGATGTTCTTCATAGCCAAGTTATCAACATGTTCAACATTAATTTTGCTTGTACTGCTTTATGCAACTTTCATGCCCCATAAAATGCATGATAAGTACTAAGGATGTTTAATAATGATGTTTTCACTAGGGCACGATTGTAAAACTCCCTTGGGTTAAAAAAGATGAAAAATAGCAATGAATAAACTTCCTTTGACAGGATAGGTGAGGACGCCGAGCTGGTTAGAAAAAAAATCTTGAAACAACAAAGGTAAATGGTAAAGGAGTTTTTATATCGTTTGTCAGTGACACGGATCTGAACCAGCATCGAAGTCCATGTAGTGACCGGGTTTCCTTGTACGAATGTCAAAAAAACAAAGAGCTCTTTAGTGGTGAGTAATGAAAAATCTGATTGAATAGGAGCAGGGCTGGTTAGTTATCTTTTCTGTTGTGCTCTGCATCACATCTGATAGCAGGAGTGATTTCTCTGCTTCCTCTTAGGGTACATATATATTCATGTATATTCTTAGCCCTGGCAGCTGTTAAGTGGATAACAAATGGGTACAACGTCTTTTAAACTGCTCATTGACAAAACGAGGTGGGGAAGAACCTCTGCTTCAGAATAGCTGAGGAACATATAAAAGCTTCAAGCAATGTTGTTTTAGATTATGACTGCAATTTTATGGGCCAGTGGAAAGGAAAAAGTCTATTTCTCATACCCTGCTACTCTGTATAGTAAATCAATAAATAACTAATGGCACTCATTTTAACTCCATCGCTAATGGATTGTTGTCCTGATACTAAATGGGTGCAAATTGAAAATCCAACAAGAGTAGAGGAAAAAAAGGATCCTGTGTTAGTGTTGGTTGCCCCAGAACTGCTGGGAAATATAATTCAGGATTATTGTTTGGTGTAAATATTTTTAATGAAATGCAAGCATCAGTAAGAAACATTGGGAAGAAGAGTTTGAATTCAAGATAGTGCTTTCTAATAATGAAAAAAAACTGAAAACTGTGGGCTGGGCTGTCTTGAAGTCATGAGAAGGGCAACTGTGAGAATGGGAAATGGCTCTTGTGGTGGCCAAGGAGGTGCTAGAATAAAAAGTAAAGAAAATGAAATGCACATCTGAACGCTGAAGCACATTTATGCTGTGGTTTGAGCTACGAATATAATTTGCTCTCATTCCTGGCTAGAATTTGTTTTTCAACATTGCTATTGAGCAACTTCTTTGTTCTAACCTACCTTTCAGTGTTGGGTAGACTGGTTTCCCCGTGCCCGTGTACTGTTTACTTGGTAAATACCCTAATCCTTGGGTTTTAATGTGTTCTATAAATATCCCTGGTGTATTTACTACATGCTAAAATTAGCTGCATTAATCAGTTGGTATCTATACTTGATATTTTGCTGCACTGTCTCTCAAGGAAGCAGAGCTGGGCATAAAAATCACAAGCCATACCCCTGAATTAAACCGCTGTTTTAGCTGCGTAACCTTCCAATTTGGATGACTTTAGTTGTAGGGGCGAGCAAGCTGGCTCATAACCCACTCAGTTTAAATGTTCTTCACTGCAGAGAATTTGTTCTCTTTCTCATACTCTTCTGGAACACAAAATGCTATGCGAAGTTGTCTAAGCCATCCATGTCTTAAAGATGTGCTACTCATTTCTACAAAGAAAGTCAGTCTTGGATGTACTTTTGCCTTTGCAAGGGAAATTGCTCGAGCTCTTAAAAAAAAAAAAAGAAAGAAAAAAAAAAGAAAAAAAGCCAACATAGAGACAAAATTCACCATTGATATTTGTGGGCTTGCTGCCATTGTCTTCAGTGGAGTTGCACCTGTTCATCCCAATGGCTCAATTCATCCCTGTGGCTCAGTCCCTGCTCCATCCCGCCCCGCCCCCCCCCCCCCCCCCCCCCCCCCCAGCAGCGTGGTTGCTTTTCCTGCTCCTCAACAGACAAAGGAGCTCTTGTCTGCGCAGCCCAATACGGTGCCAAGCCAGGACAGCTGAGCTAGCTTCGAAAAAACCAACATGTTGGGTGCACGTAGCTCCTCCAGAGCACCACTGATACCTGCTCTAACTTCATTAGAAATCGATTGTTTCTGCTTAGTACCATAACAAAGACATTCTTGGAGCCAACGCTAGCTGAGCCGCTATCTTGCCTGGTGAAATACTCCTGCGTTCGTGTGGTGGGGGCTTGCAGGTTGATGTTTAGTCAATAAGTTGAATTAAATTTATAGTGAAATCAGTTTATGAGAAATCGAAGGGGGGGAGGTGTACGTGATTTCATAGTCTGAACATGCATCAGGTCAACTTTGCGTGGTAGTTTTAACAAATTGCCAGATTGCTTACAAGCGAGAGAACTTCTACAGAATAACTTAATGTATTTGACAACATTGCAATGTGCAACGGTTTTGTGCCTGCAACTGAGACTTTTTTTTGCCACGGTGCCAATACTTATTATTCATCTCTTCTTGTACATAAGGCTGGACCTTCTGTCTAACACAGATCTCTTCAACCTTCAAGAGCTTGTCAAGAGTATCCAAAAGTAGGACAAAGCTCTGTGCTGTCCTACTAATGTGTTGTAACATTTGGCTTCGGTTTCCTGCCAGTCTAAATCGTGGTTCAATGTATAGACATCTCTGCAGTCATAGTAGCAAAGCATCATCGTTTAACTTCATGCAAACAGAGTAGGTAGCTACGTGAAACTTTGGAGTAGAAGTCGTCGCCGGGTTGTATCTCATGTTATTTTGGTTTAAAGACTAGAAGTCCCTGTGTCTGAGAGAGAAAATAGCTGTTGGTGGGGTTGTATGTGGCTTTGACCTTGCTGGCTTGTTATTTAGGGACCGAGAAGTCTAATAAAAATTTCAGCTCAATAAATGAAGTTTATTACTCCTGACTTCTACTGATTTGGAGACCCTTATTTGGGAAATGGCAAAGATTTTCTAAGTTTCTTAGAAAATAGCAAATGTACTGCAGCTGCCCTTCAGGTGACAGTCCCTTACTTTACAAATGTGTCTAGTATAATGGAGTTTTACAGCATGACTATATTTAAAGCAGTTTAATAATAAAAAACCCCCCTAAGTTATATTTTATTGCTTATAGAATATAAGCTAAAATTGGTTAAGCCAGATAATCTGTAAAATCAGAACCCGGTGTTTAAATTCTTTCATTCAGTCCATCAGCCTGAAAGGAAACCAGAGATCCAGGCAGTATTTCCCCATCTGGATCCCAGTTCAGAGAAACCCCAGTGAATCGGTGGGAGTGGTTCTGGCTGCTCAGAACAGGGTTTTTAAGTTTCCCAGTATCATCGATTGCAGCAAATTACTATCTCAATCTCTACCAAGACAGACAAAAAAATTTAGAAGGGTAATTTGTGCTCATGTCTTGTGAAGGAAATGAGGACATCATATTCACATCTTCTTCTTTCCCACCCGTACCGTCCTTCACGGAAAATTGGGAAGGCAAAATTGGTCTGGCTGAGTTCCAGCCCGCTTTGCCTTGGAAAGCTCCGCTCCAGCAGTTCACCAGCCAGAACCTGCTCGGAAAGGCGACAGTCCTCACCCCACGCTGGCTGTTCCACCCGGTTTCATGTCAATGCGTAATTTAGGGGGGTCTGTTTCAGGGAAAACCTGAAGCATTTTGGTGAAGTCACTTCTGGACTAAAACCTGGAGTACAGGTTGTAACCGATGTAGATTTTGCCACACGTTGGGGCAGGTGAGTGTGAGGTTGTTGGCACCAGATGAAAGGCACGAGAAAGTACCTCCTACGACTCGCTTATGCATTTTTTTGGATGGGCATCCCATCCCCTAAAATTAAGATGACACTTCTCATTGACCTTAATGGGATGTGTCCCCCATCTGTGTTGGTGCTGGGCCGACGTGCCCAGTAAATGCAAATGTAAGAATTGGAGATCTGAGGGCTGATCCTTTATTGCAGGTGGGCTTGCTGAAGATACCGACTGTGCCAGCTGGTTTGGTCAGGTATTAAGAGGAAAATGACAAAAACCACCCAGAGGATGAAAGACACTGTGGTTTAACACCAAGCCCTCTGCTGCTCCCATGCTTTTGCCCAAGCTGATGGCAAGACAGCTGGTAACCAGCTTCACAGGGAAGCCCAGTACTGGTTTGACCCCAGCATAAAGTATTAGCCTGTCTGACAGCAACCATCCATTTAAAATAGAAAACGTCAAAGGGCAGCTGAGTCACCATCCCTAGAGGTATTTAAAAGCCATGTAGCTGTGGTGCTTAGGAGCATGGCGAGGTGGTGGGCTTGGTGGTGCTGGGTTAACAGTTGCACTTGATGATCTTAAAGGTTTTGTCCCCACTGAGACAGTTCTGTGGTTCTGTGGTTCTGCGGCTGCAGGAGGCAGCGAGTTGGGATCTCGATACCCAAGGGTCTCAGTTGCGAGCGTGTGTGGTGGTTGCTGGAGCAGGGGACCCCAGGGGAGCAGGGGACCCCAGGGATGCGGGGGACCTGTGTGCCGCTGCCCTGCTAAGCTCAGCATGAGCCATCGCCATGTCTTTGCACGCCTGTACGGCCGCGTTGCTCAGCTGTTGGCAGCGCAGGTATTGCTTTGTGCTAACTGAAGTTCATCCGAACGTTTTGCCCCTGGAGGGGGGAGGAGGAAGGTCAATTCCCAGCTCTCTCATCAGCTGTGACTTCTCTACAGCAGCGACTGTTTTCAGCGAGTCCGTAGAACTGCTTCATGCAGCAGCCCCTGGCCAGGTTGCCTCCAGGCGCGATGCCAGTATAAACAGTGAAGGAGACAGAAGACAGAGGCTTCTCTGTCTCCTCTGCTTCACCCTGGTAAGAGAAACAGAAACTTGGCACCTGCGGGCTCCTTGGCTCACATCATCTGCACGCAGGGAAGATGTGACAGCGCCCGGTGCTGGGCTTGACCCCTGTTTGTGTTCCCCATACTTTGTGAATTGTCTGGAAATAACAGAGAAGGACTTGAAGGTTTTTTTAATAATTCACAATATGTTTTTATTTAGGGTGTATCTGGAGAAAAAAAGAAGTTAACTTTGCACTGAAACCATAGAAAAGAAACTGTCCCTAGCAT
The DNA here is from genome assembly GCF_017639655.2 of Falco naumanni. Lineage (NCBI taxonomy): Eukaryota > Metazoa > Chordata > Aves > Falconiformes > Falconidae > Falco > Falco naumanni. The sequence goes on from NC_054072.1 coordinate 3,387,551, forward strand.
TTCTCATCCCAGTGTGGCCAGGAGCTGTAAAGAGGTGAGGATGGCCATCCCCCCCTGGGGACCCAAAGGCAAGCTAAGGGTGCTTAGGGCAGGTCCTGCAGGGTTGGGGTCACCTGCTCCAGCCTGATTGATTTCCCATTTTTTATTGGGAAAAGAGGCGATAGCCATGGTATCTTTATAGTATTGTATATATAATTAAATGAGAGTATTGTATATGCATATACATACGTGAAAAAATACTTTCACAGATACTCACTGAAAATTAAAACCGAAACCTTAAAAATAAATTTTAATCTTGAAGTTTTTAAACAATACCACTTTCTAGACAACCCAGACTATTGTCACGACAAGCCTCCCATGTTTTTCTCCCACGTACCTCTCCGTGCCTTTCAACGTCTTCATTGCTGTAGCTTATAATATAACCCTCATGAGTGATTATTTTCCATATAGTAAATACTGATGTAAATACTACTGCACGTGGAAGGTGAAACAGGAAAGAAGCCTAAGCTAGGAGGAAATATTTAGGTGGAGACACAATTTGTGAAGATTTAATGAGCACACGGAGACTCGGTTTGGAAGCGTGCCTTTGACAGCAAGGGGGATTAGCGTGTACGGTTGTTGTAGAGCACTTGTGTGTGGTAGGACCCCAGCCCTGCATGGGGGGGGTTGTGATGTACAGTCCCTACTCAGAGAAAAGCATTTAGAAAGTAAATGTACTTCACCGCCTGGCCTTAAGCTTTCTGGAGTGTGTAGTGCAGCTGCTTCGTGAACTTCAAAATAGTTTTGTGTATTCTTCAGAATGAGTACTTGGTAGTTTGTAATTGACCTCATTAAAATGCATTGTTTCTAAATCATATTAAGAATATTATTAATTAAATGAACAGCTGCAGTGGGCTGCAAGGAGTTGCAGCAGCGATGTAACGGCTTATAGCAAGGTTTCAACTGCAATGCAGGAAAAAGAAAATCCGCTGGTGGTGGCAAAAGCCATGATTATATATTATACATATTATTCAGAATTAATTTACACCTGTATCATCCTCTCTCTGTTAAAAACAGAGTATTTTACATCAATGTGTGGTTTGACATCGGTAGATTTCTACACCCCCCACCCCCACCCCTGTTTCTGGGAGAAGGAAATGCTGTTGTAAGTATGTGGGAATAATAAGTAGTGTGGGAAGGTCAGACTGTGAGAATATGATGTTGTTTGTCCTGTTGGTGTGTGAGACAAATGCTGATGCCATGGTTTAGCTGGTGCACTGCGATCTCTCTGCATTGGAGATGGAGTGGGGGAAATGCAATAAGATGAGGAGTATCTGAGAGTGGGTGAGATAAGATACTGGTTAATTAAAAGGTGAATCCATGCTAAGATACTGCACTGGCTTCCGAAGTTTTAAATTGAAATTAAAGCGACCTCAGTCTGTTTTCAAGGTTAGGATGTGGTTGGAAGGAGAGAATGGGTAAGACCAAGGGAAAGGGTTTGGAAAAGGGAACAGGTGGAAAGGTCAGCTAGGATGAAAACCAAATCGTACCACCGAGCCGTTGCAGGGACCGGGGACAGTATTTGCAATCAGTGCTTTGCGTTTACAACCCCACCACAAGTAAAGCTCTTCACACCGCTGCCAGAAAGCGAAGCTGGGCAGGGTTTTCCTCATTTCCCAGGCAAGGAGAAATGCACCTGATTCAGAAAGGTGCTGATTTCCAGCCACACGCCGTCTGCTGCGACGTTCTGCACCCATGCTCCTCTGTGTTACTACTCTGCGCTGCCCCGGTGAAGAGCTACGCGCCCTGTCGCTCACCCCGTGCAGCTCCATCCTCTGCCTGCAGACGCTGCTTCCATTTCACACGTTGCTCCACATAGGTGCCCGTTCCACGGGGGAAACGAGACCCTCACTCTCAGAGAGGCCAGGAGGCGGTTATGGGGCAGGGGGGAGCAATTCCGGACCGTTCGTGTGCTACAGGTTGCCTTTCTGTTGGAAGCAAAGCGGCCAGTGTCTTTTTAGTTGTAGCTGAGTTGAAAGAGGTTTGCAGTCAAACGGCTGCTAATTAAGTGGGTCTCTTAAATAGAAATGTTGGGAAACATTTCCATTTGTCAGCGGAGTGTCCACATGCTTTTGATTAATGCAGAAAACAAAACAAATATTATGGGGAAATAAGCCTACTGTGTTCATCTGTGCAATTCTTCATCTATCACTCGGCACTGTGAAATCAAGTACCATAAATTCTCTAAATGAAGTAATCGGAGTGTGGTTCCATTTAATCCATCCATTATTTTTTAACCTTGACATGAAGCTTCTTGATGCTGCTTTTCCACTTTTTCTGTTAGTTTTTCTTAATTGCTTGTCTTGGCAGCAGGACGTTTCAGCTGTCCCAGTGTAATCTACAATACCCTCTGGGAATGTTTCAACAAAGGTTTCTGCGGAGTCAGCCTTTCTGAAAATAAAGCAGATACTGAGGTTAACATAAGAGATGCATGCCTTGAGGTCACATTGTAAATTTTTTTTATTTTTTTTAATTTTTTTTTTTTACTGCATATAGGAAGGACAAGATTGCCTTGAAATCCTGTCTCTCCCTGGGTGCCTTGAAAAGAAAATTATCTCAGATGGTGCTAAAGGGTGGCTTGGTTATTTAGAACCTGCTTTTTGTTTCTTAAGTTGTAAATACTCATTGTAAAATAATCACAGATTTCACCCTAAGTCCTGAATTATATGATAAGAAGAAATACTTTTGTCCTATTCCTTGCACATCAGCCTTTCTCGTTTAAAAAAAAAAAGCCTGTTTAAAAGGTGAAACTGTTTTGAAGAGGGAATGGAGGGTGAACCGTGTAACCTTTGAGCAGCACAAACATCTTCAGCTCTGACACGCAACATGATAAATTTCAGAAAGATTAATTCTTTGAAATGAAGCAGCTGCTGTTCTCAGTGCTTTCCCATACCTGCGGTGGAAGGCCTCCCATCAATCATGTTATTTTGAGACACGAATAAAGAGGTTGGATCTAAGATATTGGATTTAAGCAGGGGACATCTCATCTCAGACCTGGAGCAGCCCAAGGGGTGTGCCTGCCCCTTCTGCAGCAGGCATTTCATTAAAGACATTTATTCTTCTTATTAAGATTTACAGGACGTACGCTCAGCCTATTTGTTACAGATGTAGAATAATTGCTATTATCTTATCTCCTCATTGCACTGAAGTGCTGAGAATTAGCTCTGGTGTATCTTCGCATTTGCTTTGGCAAAGCCAGAGATGTTAAAGTCCTTGATGCGCAGGATTTTATTAGGCATCAATTTTCCTTCTATTGAGATTTGCCACAAGATATTGTAAAGATCAAGTGCTGCTCGTAGAATGGACATTTATTTTAAACAACGAACATACCTGGAATTAATATAAAGTGAAGACTTTAAGTTTGGACTGCTGCTTGGAATTGAAACCCATGTGTGTTGGCTGCAAAATGAGCAGGATCTGGAAGAGGTTTTTCTTTTGTTTTGTTTTTTTTTTTTTCCTTGTGAGTGTGTTACTGCATCGCTGCCTGCAGCAGGGCTCCTTGCTGCTTCTGGAGACGCAGGTCTTGGCCATGGCACGTGGCAACATCCCAGGCTGGATAATTTGATCGAGGTAGCGGCTCCCACCGCACCGACGGTGACACCGAACGTGTCACTGAGATGGGTGGCTGGAACATCATGCCAGACAAAGCACTGTATTGTAAACTCTGTGGAGGGAAGCTGGGGGATTCATTGCTATGTGAAACTAAATGTGCCTGCTTTCCTGAGTGTGATCGATCGTGCTATAGATGATAATTGAACGCTTCAGGAAGTTAAGTAATTCTTCATAGAGAAACAACCCCTTGTTTTCTCCATGCACAGCTTTGCACGGGTTTCTAACTCACCAGATTTAATATTTCTCTCTGAATGACCTGATCTTTATAGTATTTTTGGCTACAGCCTCCTTCGAGGATTGAGACTGACTCTCCACTGACAAACCTTTTATTTCGAAACCATCTGTTTGGGGCCCTTTCCATCCTGCTGTGTTATTTCTGTTGAAGCTGAAACATCTGCCAGGAGAGAGGTATAAGGCTGCCTGTGAAACCTCTATTTTCAGGTGTCCCTGAGATAAGTGCTTTTTGCTGGAGCAACCCCCACCCCCATCCCTGGATCACTCAGCTCCTCATACTCCTCTTTCTGACAATATAGTAAGCTGGAAGGATGTGTTATATATATATATGTATATCTGCAGTAAGGTTATGCAAGCTGGGAAATAGATTCTAAATGAAGCGAGTCTTGTCATGCAAAATAAATTTGGCGTTTGCAGTCCTAGATTTAAATAACAGCAGGAGTTTTGCTGGGTCAGAGGCGCTCAGGAGTGATGCAGGCTGCATCGCCGTGCCCTGCTGCTGGTTTGGCACTGGAGCATCTTTGAGAGGATCTCAGAGGCTGTAAGGCTGCTCCTGGGGGTGGTTCCCAGCCTGAATAAAGGATGTAGTAAACAGGGAGGTGCAGACTCCTTGAGACCAACGCTTGGGCATCTCCCCTTCAGCAGCAGAGCTCGTCAGCTAGTGCTTAGCTTTGTGAACCCAGCCCCTCCTGAAGTTCATTGACAAACAGAGGTCACCAAGACCTCTCCACTTATTTTTGCAATATCCAAGGCTGGCCACTGTGGTGTGACACCCTCCACTCAGCTCTCACCATGGGTAATGCCTCAGGGTCCAGCACCATGGTGCTGTGTCTCCTGGGGTGTTGCAGGGTGCTCTTCCCTTTGGCTGCATGGTGAAAGGTACAACTTGGGGTTTACACCCATTTACTTCTCCTTGTGAGGATTCGGTTGTCATCCCGTGCTGCGGATCGAAAGGGCGGCACGCTGTGTCTTCACAGTACTTACTAATATCTTTACTCAGTATTTCCTTACGCCTGCAGGTAAGAGCACTTACTAGTATCATACAAAGTAAATTAACACTAGCAGCTCCCTAGGGTAATTGATTAGAAAAGAATTCTCCTCCTGTTGCTCAGTTCCTCTTCTGTCATGCCCCAACCAAAAATTCACTGTAGCCTTTTCTACTGATTTAAGTCACTCTTCCATCAGCTCCACGGTGAGACATCAGTTCTTTTTTTCCAGACAGGGCAACGTCACTGATACCTCGTTCAAAAGCTGATGTCACAGAAAATTACCTTCTTAATTGATAGTATAGGCAGCTTTTTGGTTGTTTAACTGATGGCTTGAAAGGTCACGCCGGTGCTACTGTGCAGTTCAGCATTTCTCCAAAGAGCTGACCTTACTGAAAAGCACCCTCTTGTCCTGCGCTCGCAGGTGAACACACCACCAGGCGAATACCCAACTCGGCATTTCTTTCTCGCAAAGTAAAGATTTGTTGGGTTGTTTTTTTTTCCCAGAGGCTAATGTTAATAACTCAAAATCAAGCTCAGAAAGCAAGCAACAGCACATAGCATCCGTCTTGCTTTGGTTAGATGTGTAGATTTGGGAATAGACTCTTCCCACCGGCCAAAGGACCAAGAATTTGGGGTTGGATATGAAGAGACGGTCTTGTGAGCACAGATTTAATTCTCATTGAAAGGTTTCTTCCTCAGGCTGCGCAGGAGGGGCACGGTTGTATAAACCTGGGGTTTAGCAAGTTCCCATTTTGCCTTTTGGCAGCTGCTTCCCTGGTGAATTTGGAAAGATTGCGTAAAGCTGCTGCCTCGCTTTCCCCATCTGGAAGGCTAAAATGCTGAGCTCTAACCTGCTGACTGTGCAGGCTTGTTTGGAGGATTAGTTAATATTTTTGAAACATTGTGCAAATCCCATGCACTGGTCAGACAATGCAAAAGCGAGCAATAAGTCTGGGATTTCTTCAGTATGTGCTGTTCCATTATCGAGCTCTTTCGTAACTTTTTCCATCTGCCAGGCTAGAGGGTTGTTGCTCCTCACACCCCCCATTTACGCTGATGTTTGCAGGACGCAAACGTTCAGGCTTAAAGTGAGTTTTGATAGCTTCTCTCTCTAAACCATCGCTTACATTCTAGAGCCTGTGGTCTTGATGGGGTTCCAGCTTGTGCATGAAGAAGCCCGTGTTGCCATCCCATATGGCTGAGAAAGGTGATGCCGGGGCACTTTATTCCTTCGAGTGGAATAAGCTCAGGAGCTGCAAATTGTGTGACAAAATCCTCATGATACTGTTTCAATTGAATTTTCGTGGTGGGACTGGAACAGAACGTCCCCCAGCTAATCGCATCCTTCCTAAGAAGCCACATGTGGCAAGTGTTGGATGGAATCAAAGGGTGACCAAAGGTCCAGCGAGTTCTCAGTATGCTGGGGGAGGTCACGCTTGCGTTGGGTGTCAGGAGCTCGGACCAAGAAACAGCCTTGTACCGTGGCTGCTGCTGTGTTAGTCAGCAGGGGCTGCACACAGAGGGTCGGTTCGCAAGTTCCCGTGAAAACCTTCCTGTGTTTAAACAGCAAATGGCTTGTCAAGTAAATCGAAGCTGGCATGGATTTTCCTCATTCACTTACAAAACTGATTTTCCGAGATTAAAAACTGTGACATGAGTGTGAAGAGCTTTGAATTTTTGAGTTGCTGGGTTCTGATTTTTTTTTTTTATATATATATATATATTTTTTAGGCAAACTGACAGGAAAAGATGAGGGGGTTGCTTTTTGCCAAAGGGGGAAATACAATGTCATTTTGTAGCAAAATCTGTCTTGTCTTTTGAAGTAATATCCTTAAACAATACAAAGTAGAGCATCAGTTAAAAGAGGGGGACCCTATTTAAGGGCAGATTTTGGAATGGAGTTGTTTTCCCGAAGATCAGTCTGTGGTCACAAGTGTGATTGATGGCTCATGCAGCAAATTCTACGCTTTGGGGTGCCGAAGCTTCTGGGCAGGCAAACCTTTGCATGCGTCAGATGTGGACAGGTTCAGATTGATGCCATCTACAAGTCATTGAAGAGCAGACCAGCTCCCTTCTGGAAGTTGTAGCTCTGAGTTAAAAAGATGGAGAATAGATTCTGCCACTTAGCCTTGCGTTGTATCAGTGCATCTGCGATTTTCAGACTGAATCCAGCCCCCCTGGAGCTCTGCGGGGCACATCTCCCAGCACCCGTTGGAGCAGTCACCAGCTAGTGCAATCCCCCCCCGTCAAACACTGAATATTTGGAGCACGTGCGACTTGCCCAAAGGTCAGTCTTGAGACCATCCAGGCAACATCCAGGTGTAGAACGCTTCCCTCCTGCTAAAGCCCGGGGGACTCTTTGCAGGAGAGCTCCCTGCAGCACAGCCTGGGTTGCCTGGCTTTGGGAATGATGCGCTCCGCTGGCTGACGGCATCGGCATGACAGGCTGAGGTCTCACAAGGCTTCCGTGTGAGGCAGCGCTGCCTGCTTGGCAAACGGTACCGTCGGCATCAGTGGGAGATGACAAGCTGGCTTGTGCAGGCGAAGCAGCCGTCCTTGGGATGCTGCGGCTCGTGGCGTTCGCTCCACGCTGGGGTTACAGCAGGTGCTGGCAAAGGCACGTTACCTTACCTGCACCCAAGGCTTTAAAATAGAACATAAAGGTGCAGAATTTACAAGCTGCGCATGAAAAACTAAATAAAGCTTTGGTCTAGGCTTAACGTCACCCGGCCAAGGGTCTGTCTGTGCCTGGGGGAGCTCAGGGGTGGAAGGGCAGGTTTCTCCTCATCTCTCTCCTACTTTGTACATAGAGACTGACAGCCAGGCGGACCTGGGCAGCTTGAAGCTGCAAGAAGTCAGGTTTTAGCTTTCGGACTCACAAAAGGCACGTAGAAAACGAGCTACGTGATTCAGGAGTTCCTCTTGCCTGACCACCCTTAACCCCAGCCAAAGTGTTTCAGATCAGAACATCCCTGCAGCTTTGAAAGCTGTGCCCCCATGTCCTGAAATTAAATGCCCAAAGCACGTGTATAGTCTAAGGGAAACAAAACTTTGTGTTTTCTATCTGCCCCGAGGACGGCTCCCGAAGCCGGTGGGGGTAAGGGCAGCCCTCCGCTTTGTGTAACTCCTGGGATTGTCCTGAGAAATCCTCGGGGGCCCGGGTTGTGCCTGTGGGTCTGTGCTCGTCTGTAGAATTGGAAGCTGCTTATAACCCGTGTGCTGTGGTCAGATATTCAAAGACCCCTAAATACTTAACTACCACGTTCATCTAAACACCTTTGATTTTGTAAGATTTTAACGTCTTTTTAATTTTTAGTTAAAATAAGTCATTTCCTCTCCCTGTTTGCAAAATAATCCTCCAACACACTGAATTATTAATTCCTCTTCATTTTGCATGTCCTTTCAAGATCTTTTCTAAAGAGGGTTTTTTGAATACATTTTTTTTTTTTTCAGGCATCTGTGTCCCTACCAGCTAACGTGTTTAATATAAATTCACTCTCTGTCCTTGCAGATTACATTATGCAGTCTGGGGTTGATGGACTTTTTAATAAAGTGAATATCAGAGACAGATTTGATAAAAGACATGCCACATCTAATGATGTTTAATGAAAATAAAAGCTTTTGGGTTTGGTGTCCTGTCCATTAACTTAAGTGTGATTATATTTATCGTCCGTCAGGCAGCTCAACGCAAGCTCAGTCAGAAAATGAAATTTTAGTGTTACAGTAAAAAAAAAGGGAATGGATGCTTTGGTTGGGGGACAAATAGGGTTCGCGAAGGTCACAGTAAATCTATGGAAACGTTGCCACCGACTGCAGCAGGGATCGAACTGCCTTGCAAACGTAGCCAGGGAAGAAACTAGAACAACCCTGCAGATCTTTCTAGTTAGGGCTGAAGTCGTATGTTGGATGGGTAACCAGATCCTTATGTTTTTCCTAATGTTCTTTGTCTGTTTCTGGTGGCTACTGGAGTCTCTGGACGTGGCTGGTTACGCTGCTTTCCCAGTGGTGATGGAGACCATGGGCTTGGCAGGGAACAGTGACAGCTGAGGGGGCTCTGGAAGATGAGCAAAAAGAAGAAAGACAAGAGAAAGCAAGGATACTAGAGAGAATGAGAAGACTTTCTGATATAAGATATAAGCGTGTGCTTAGAACTAAGCATATACCAGGATTGAAGGGCACTGGGTTCGTTGGAGTCCCCGTACCGTGGGGCAGAGGTGGGCACCCAGTGTGGTTCGGTACGAAATCTGCTTTCCTCTCTGACCCCTGCTTCCCTGATCCTGATGGGAAACCAGACCTGGTTAAAGATCTTCCAGACCTGGTTGGAAAAGCACTAAAGAAAGACAGTTTTTAAAACACCACCGTAAAAATATTTAGCGTTTTCCAAATGATCTAATGAAAAGTGCGCATTTGGGGGAGGAGGGAAGAAGTCAGGTTTGTTCCATTTGTTTCCCTCCCTTCTTTCTTTTCTTTGCGTAAAGGAAATAATAAAACAGAAATATAGACACCAAAGAAAGGGAAATCCAGCTGCTTGGGAAACTGGAAGTAAAACTGCTCTTATTGTCCCTTCAAAATGGGGAAAGTCTGTAACAGTTAAAAAATGCCTCAACAATCATGTGGGAAAAAGGGCCATTTTTCCACTGGATGCAAATTAGTAGCCATATTAATTTCAGAAATATGACAAGATGAAGTAAGTTTTGTCTGGCTGAATATAGCGAGCCAAAGCATACACATGGGGAAAATAAGTTAAGAAAACCTCCTGACCACTTTCTTTCAAGTGTAAAATTACTGCAGTTGCTCATCAGGGTTAGAACTGATTCTAGACCTTGTTTTTCAGAGAAGTCAGATACAGAATAATTGAAAATAAATGGCTGTTGCACGGTTTTTATAAATGTCATGTGCCAAAGACACCAGGTCCCACTGGCCAGATTCTAAAGGATTGGTTGGATGCGATAGTAGCGGGCTATAAAGGAGGAATTAACAACTTGAATAATACATGTGATATAAAGAAATAAGGTTGCCCCCAAACCATGACACTATCGATACGTTCTGAAATGAAGGTTTCCATGTTATGTTAAATATATTCTGAATGAATGCCTATATGTACATAGACATGGCATTAAATATCCAAATATCCAACGTGCTGTGCCTTTGTGTGCGGTTCCACGTGGTTTGTCTGGGTGTGCACACACGTGTGTGTTGCGTTTAGCACATGCAGCAGCTTTTATCTTCATGTACTAAAGGATTCCGAGTGAACACAGCGTTCTTTTTGTGGTCTACATATATTAATACATAAATATGAATACATATTCCACATGAATACATAAAGCACCTTTGAATCTTTCAAACCCTGGGGTTACACAGCACTTTCCAGAACAGAGTAATAGTGATAAATAACAAGAGCAGTGCTGCTTGCTTTATTCCACAAGCAGAGAGAGGAGCAAGCATCTCTCGGTGTGTTCTAGCCGCCGGCTGAGCTGTTCCACAGGCTGGGGGGAGGGATGAAGTTCCACAGCGGTGATGAGGGGGGGAAAGGTGTCTTCTGCCCACCCCATTTTGGGGAACAGTGCAGCTTGTGGGGAGCCCTGGGCTGTTCCAGGTCAAGGATTTGGGTATCACGGTGTGTCAGCTGAAAAGTCACTTGTGTGCAGGGAGGGCAGAGCCCAGGTCCATGGGCTGCGGAGAGCAAAGGCTGGATCCTGCACAGGGAGGGGAAAACTGGCCAGAGAACGCCCAGGCATTTATTTCTTTTTTGTGGCTACCGCTTTCAAATAAGAAGGTGAGTCACGTCAAAGTCTCAGATCAAACTTGCTCCAAAATTGGGTGGATTGCCGAAGGAGATGCTGGCTGGAGCGGACGGGATCTGCCCTCAGTGACAGCCACAGCTCACTGGGAAGTGAGCAGCGTTGGCATCGCCAGCGGGGGGGGTCGTTCTTCTGGGGCTCAGCAGCAGGACCTGCTGCAGCACCCACGCTTTGCAGCAGGGTCGAGCACCAGCGGCTCTCACTTTACGGAGGGAGGGTGGTCCAAATCCCCAGCTTTTGCAAAACCTCCCACTATCTGCCTTCTACCGCGGCTCCTGAGATACCGTTTGCATAAATACCGTTTGCTAAACATGTCAAAATCAACCCGAACGAGCGCTGCTGTGTAACTTTGAGACAGTTTCCTCTCCTCAAGATCCTATCGTGACTTTCCTGATAAGACATGATGCATAAGCTGAGCAGGCTAAATATTACCACCTTTTTCTCGTTGTGAGTAACACTTACCAACAGGTTTATTTCTGGTGTAAAGAAGCAAATGCTGGCCCATGAATTTTTTAAACTAATAGTGAAGCTTCTATGCAACTCCTACATGCCATGAGGTACTCTGCAGATGCTCAGAAGATGCACGTATGTACCTGCTTTTTTTTTTTTTTTTTTCCTTTCCATTGGGCATAATTTGGCGTGTATTTCACAAACATCTATGCTGCTTGGCACGTTCTAAATAAGTAATGAGGAGTCACTTTTCTTCTGATTGCAGCATTCCTAGTGATGGCAGTGATGAAGTAAATGACTCTAACCCCATGTCAGGGTGGCTTTTAAAGCGAGGAAATGGTGACATGCATAAGGAATAAGGATGAAATTATTAATGTAGTCATTTGGGGTAAATAAACCCCGTGATGTTGGTATGAATTAGAGCTCTTGCTCATTTCTGATGGAGGTCTTGTGTTTCCACTCTGGTTAAATTTACAGAGTTTTGGGTCAGGTCTTATCAGCGAGAGAGGGAAGTCTGTCTGCTGTTTTATAATGTCTAGACAGCTGCCGAGATATAAGATATGTTGATAAGGGCACAATTAGATGCACCCACCACCACCACCTTTCCCTTTTCTGTGGGCTTTGTCTGCCTGGTGACTGGTGCTGCTCAGACCCAGGGCTGGGAAGGAGACTGCCTGGGGCATGTGGGATGCTGACCCAGGCCAAGCCGTGGCTGAGGAGCTCCAGTGGCCACCTGGATGGTGTGGCTGACCCAGGGTCCTGGGGTGGCATGCTGAGCACCCCAAAACCTGGCACCCTGCGATCTTCCTTCCCAGTGCCTCTGGGACAGCGGGTGTTCGTTTGAACGTGCCTGTGTTTTGGACAAAAAGGGAGCGATTCCGCTCGGCTCTCTAAGGCTCTCTGTCCTCATTTGTGTGTCTTCTCCTGCCTGCACTTTGCAGTAGGTCATTAATTTTTCAGGTTGATTTTCCATTCAGCTGCGTGCCTGCAGCACACAGCTGATTCTAGCATGAAAAATTCACAGCCCATTACAGCCATCCGGAGGTCTGGTGGCTGCCCAGGGTCCCACTGCCGTTTCTCCCTCTCCCCTTTTTCGGGTGCCGATGCTGCATGGTTGGACCCGGGCAGGGTTATTTGTTTCCCTTCCCAGGGCTTCGCTACAGGGATTGGCAAACAAAGACCAGTCCCAGCAGAGCAGTGCATCAGTGCGTTGGGACACGGTGGCATCAGAGGGGTTAAATATACGCTTTAGCATGGGTACTGCAAGTCATCCTTGCTGTTATAGCTTAGAAAAGACCAACACAGGCCCCTTTGGGTGGGCTACCATGCACAAAAAAGGGAGTGAGGATCCAGAAAGGTACGCTTAGCGTGGAGGTTGGGTAACTGGTCCCACTGGGCTTAGCCCCCAGATTGGGTTGAACATCCCCTCTGGAGCCAGGGGAGGCAAGTGGGGGGTCGGGGAGAGGAAGGGGGGGCTGGGGTCCTTATGCTGAATGTGCAAAGCTGAAGCACAAGGAACTTAAGCCTGGAACTGAGTTTCCAGGTGAGTGAGCGTAACGTGCAGGGTGTGTGGAAGATGCTAAACTCTTCCGAAAAGCCAAGCCTTGGCTGCAGCTGCGAAGCACCAAGAAATCTGGCTGGTGGTGTGGGAGTCGGTCCCGTAGCACCGTCTGAGAAGCCAAGAGTTGCCTTGAAATCCAGCTCGAAGCTACACAAGCAGCGTCAGCCAGCCAGTGGGAATTCTCTTGCTCTTCTGAGGGTGTGTGTGCTGGGAGTGAAGGTGGCAAAAGCAGAGAATGGAGAGGGGTGGACTCATAACAGAGTGAGATGCCTGCAGCAAAGCACGTGGGCGCCCGGTTGGTGTCTCTGAAGGCGGTGAATCATGTTCATCTGCTTCACTACCTTGGCTGGGAGGCTATGGTATGGGGGTGGGTTTTGTGTGTTTTCTTCTCTGTTCAAGCCACCTTGTGGGTTTTCTACTGCTATGAAGCCTCATCATAGAATGGGGCTGGGTAGCTGGGATTTTTTGGCTGAGCGATCTATAAAACGTGTTTAGCAATTCACTGCAGCACTTTAACGGAATGTACCCGCTGAGGGGATTCAGGGACGCGGCTCTCAGTGCTAGCTGCAAAAAGTAACATGGAAAATGCATTACTTCAGTGCACTTAAGGACATAAAAAGACATTCAGTGTACGGCAGAGAGCCGCTCCTTTCTCTCTCCATGCGTGAACAGATAAGAGAGAGAGAGACCGCCTCTCTATCTGCAGCGCGGAGTAAACGCACCTGAGTTCTGCCCTCGCTTGTACGGAGGCTTGCTGGAAAAGTTCTCCAGTTTTTCCCAACGTTTTTTTGGCTCCCAAAGGGGGATGCCTCCGTTTCTGAAGCCCTGCTGAAGTCGTGTTATCCTTTCCATTTACCCTGTTTCTTGGGGCTGTGCACTCAGGTCTACTTTGTCACATGTGACCGAGGTTTCCCTCTGCTCCTGGGTGCCATGGCTTAGACCAACCCCGTGGAAACTACTTTCCCTTTTTTAATAGCTCTTGCAGACACATCTGTCAATATTTCAGCCTCTGCTTTTTTCCCCTAGACCTTCTAAAGGCCAGGGCCATGCATTACTTGGAATTATTTATGGATCTAATGTCAGTAACAGCCTGTTAATATCTGTGCCACTTTTCTGAAAATTGCTCTAAAGTGATCTGGGGGCCGGGGCAATTGCTGGCCCCCCAGCAGCCCCCCCTGCTCCTTTCCCAGGGCCTCCCATTCCCTCAGCTCCAGAGGAAGGTTAGAAGCACCCAGCAACGCCGTACTCGGGAAGTTATCAATAAACTGATGATTTAAATAACATTGAGCAGCTGACAGCTGAGGTTCACATGTAGGGATGCTAATGCCCCGTGGCAAAGGCCATCAGAGTAAGAACCATTTCTTTTGTACGCTGGAGAGCCATTAGGCCTAGCTGGGTGGTAGACAGACGCCAAGGTCTGAATTCTTAGGGTCTGTCAGCCAGGGAACTTCAATATTTCCATGAGTTTTCCAGTGGATTCAACCTGCAGCCTTTTATTCACTTATTTGCTAAGATGGTAATGATGGATGCAGTCCCACAAGGCTATGAAAGGTCTATAGGCATAAGGAAGCAAAAGAAAAAGAAGGGGGAAAAAAATTTCTTAATTTCAAGTTACAAATGACATTTATTTGATGAGGGCTGGTAGGACAACGTCTTGTTTTCTGATCAGTGAAAGCTGAATCAATGAGGACTGCCTCTCGCTGCGTAGAGCTGAAAGGGTTGCAAGGGTTGGGTTTAGCCCATTTATTAGTGCTCTGGTGCCTCTGTGTCTGAAAAACTGAATGTGCCCTGCTCTCCCCACTCTGCCTGGCTGGTGGTGTTCTTGTTAATGTCTCCCCCACCTATAGCTCAAGGTCAGAGGAGGTAGTAAATTCAGAATTGATTCCTTTGAGATGATCGCAGCCATCTGATAGCAAGCCAGAGAAACTTCTTCTCCATGCCCCATTGCCCTCTAATGGCCAGCACGGAATTTGCACAGCAAAGTGGGCGATTCAGAGGGCCAGGTGGCAACTGCTGGGGGCATCGGGCTGTCGTGATGGCCCGTCCGGTGTGCGCCTTAATTTTGAGAACCCCCCAGAACTGCTCACAGGGACGATTGGTTCGGAGGCGCAAAGAGCAAAAGGTTTGCTGGCTCTCGGTAGCGGCATCCCTCAGACAGAGGGAGGGAAAAGAGGGATGAAAGAGGGTGGTAAATTTGGAGCCTGAAAAGAAATAGAAGAAAAAAGACGGTTTTGTTTTCCTAAGGAGTAAAGGGAGATGGAAGAGTGAAGCGCTCACTCGTACTAAAAAAAAAACCAACAAAACAAAACAAACACCACTCCAAAACCAGTAGTAAACTGCTTTGCTTTTGGGCTGGACGCAAGAGGAGGGTCCGGCACACGGCTCCCAGTCCGTGTGGGTGCAGCGGTGGCGATGGCACTGTGCCAGGGTCCCCTCTGGACCTCGCCATACGACGCCAGCCCATGGGCTTGCGGCTGTACCACCTGGGTGGCAAATCACGCTGAGCAAGGGACCCTGAACCGGGAAGAAGGGAACAGCTGGACCCGCACCAAAATATTGCCGTTTAGTGAAAAGACTAGGGAGGGAAACGTAGCCGATGATGCAGTAGCCCTCTGGGGCTACCTACTGCAGGTTCTTGGCAAGCGGAGTGCTGGAGATGTCTTCGGTGTTCTTGGGTTCACTTTCCCCTTGCAATAGAGGTTTTTTAACAGTAGATGTCACGTTTGCTTAACGGAAAAAATAGATTGTACCTACAGAGCAGCCCTTTGTGCCAGGCCTGGCTGGAACCACAGAGCATGTGCCCCACTGCAGGAGATACCATCACCTGCCCTAGGGATGCTGGGACCGAGAAAAGCTGTAAATCATAAACTGCTCAATGTAATTTTTGTGCTCTGATGTAATTTTTCTTAGGGTTCTACTGTAAGTCACTGCTGAGGATGGATGCTTGGTCTCTACAGCACTTGTGCTCTGCTCGGGTGCTGGGGTTCAGGTTTGCTTGCTGAAAGTCTTCAGGTATCGAGGTTGGAGCCCGCACAGGTCGGGCAGGGTGCAGGTTTTCTGCAGGAGAACGTAAACCCAAGCTCGGTGGTTTGGGAGTTGAATCTTAAAGGAAATTAAGAAAAAGCAAGGCTCTAGACCTCAGCTTGTTTCAAATCTCGGTGTCCTTGGAAAATTCTTGAGTGCTCGTAGAGTGGACAAGGTCAGAAGCCATGAAGAAGTAGATTTTTAAGCTGACAGAGAAATTGTGATGTAGTACCTTGTCAACACTTATTATAAATTTAATTCAGTTTTCTGGCTAACTTGGCAGGGTTTGGCAACACCTGTAAATGATCTTTTTTGTCTAAATTGGGAATTTAAGGGATTTGGCAATATTATAAATTATCCTAATTTTACACTATTGTTGAGTGTTTCATGTGCAAATGATTATAAGACAAAACAACTACCTCCAGTTTAGGTAGAATACTTTTAATACAGAAATCTTTGTCAATACATTAATTACAGGTCATAAAAAATAAGTTCTGAGTCTTTACACCATAGCCACATACAGACAGATTAAAATCCGTTTCCAACCGAAATAAAGGAACAATTAGGCAAAGCAGAAAAAAAGCGATGCTCTCCCAGTAACATTTACCCTGAAACAAAAAAAAAAAAAACAAAACCAAAACACGTCACTCCTCAAACTGAGGGCTGTAATTCCATTCGTCTGTACTTGATCGGCAACCTCAGAGCAAGCCTAGCCCAGAAGAGGAAATTGGGGTTTTTTTAGATGCATTTTTGCATCAGACACGATGGATGAGCCCAGAAGAAGAAATTGGGGGTTTTTTAGATGCATTTTTGCATCAGACATAATGGATGTGCAGCGTGCCGCCGTGGTAAGGCTCGCTGCAAATAGCAAGGCTCTGCAGTGGAGACGTCACCGTGCAGGTACATGGTCAGCAGCCGGACAAGATGACGTGGATCAGGACTTCTGCGGGTGTGAACTTGGGTCGTGAACATGAGCAGAAGCTTTCAGGCCCTCTGAAGATGGGGCTTTTTAAAAAGTCTTAACAGGCCCTGGTCAGAAGCAAGCCCAGGGACAGGGGAGTGTGGGATGCTGGCCCGAGGCCCCAGGGCTTGTTTTGGTAGTTTGGTGGCCGGGTGCTCTGCCTGGGCAAAGGCGCCACGGCCAAGGGCTGGGAGCTGCCTTCCTGAGCCACAGCACAAGCCATCTGGGTCTGTCCTGACTCTGATCCCGATCCAAACCCAAATCCAGTTCAGACTGGAACCTCTATAAAATCTTGAGTACTTTGCGTCCCGGACGATTTTGTTTCTTTCTCTTTTTTAATTTTTTTCCTTTCCCCCCCCCCACCCCTGGTAAAATTTTTGTTCCTTGAAAAACCCTTCTGTGCGCTTCAACTGAAAATGATGGATGCCAACCGCGTGAACATCAGTGCCAACGGTAACAATAGCATCAGCGCCAGCACCCTCACTGTATCATTAACATCAGCGCCAACAGTATCATGCAGATCCACGCCAGCAGGCCGATAGTGTCAACAATGCTGATGCCAGCAGGGCAGAGCGAATGAAGAACCCCACAGTAATAAACCGGCGTGCAAAGCCTCGCGCTGCGACGCTGTCCCATAATAACAAACCCTGGTGCCCAGCCCAGCTCTCATTAGCAACTTTACAATAACACACACCGCTGCAAGAGCGATTAAATGAAAACATCAAGGTGTGTATATCCTGGACTGGAGAAATGCTCGGCTATTCCTGGAGCTGAGGGGCAAATGAAATAAATCGTTAAGGATTTTTGTTGACTGCGCTTTTCTAAATTTTTCCTGTCCAAGTGCAGTGGTGGCAGCTGGAGCTCTCTTTAAACTGGCACAGCCAGTTGCAAGCCAGTCGTGCTCTGGGAGCACTTGCAAGCAGCGAGTGGCTTGACTCCCGCGTGCTTCGCTTCGGAGCCTGTCTCCAGTCCTACCAGCTCAGCAGAGGAAGCTTGTTGAACAGGTAATCTAAGGATTAATGAGAGAACTCGATCCAAAAGGATCTTGCCAGAATCAGTGCATTTCCAGTGTGTAATCCCAATTGTTTGAAAACTAGCTCAGGCCGTGAGGACAAATTTTTCCCCCAAGGGCGGGAAGGATTATTCTTGGACCAGAACGTGCAGTTTGCAGATGGAGGAGAGGAGGTCTGCTCTGTCGCCAAAGAGAGGGCTGGCAAAGGTCCGGAAATGTAGCAAAAATTGTACAATTATACAAACACGTAACACCCATGCTTCCTCTGATCTTCCCGGGTCTGTACCCAGAAAAGCAGTGTGGACGCAGGGCATCCCAGTGCAGCCACATCTTGCGGCAGTGGCCAAGGGCTTAGGATGTGTTAAACGGCTTTCCTAACTTACTCCCAGCCTACACCTCAGTGCAAGTAGTGATGCTGCTTTTGTTTCCTTTTGGACAGCAGCTTGATGTCATCGTCAAAAGGTTCCTCGCTGTTGGAAAAAAGCAAACTTGTTCTTGCAAAGCAGCTGTCAAGCTGTCAGTCCGTTGTTGTTTTAAAGAGATCTTGGTTGCCTGAAAGTGGAGGAATCAAGGGACGTACAAATTGTCCCTGAAAATTCCAGGTATCTCAATCAGCCCTACTTCAGAAGCTTCATACCCTGGGATTAATCGGAGGTTTTAAAGCCTACGTGGGGGAAAAAAAAAAAAAAAAAAAAAAAAAAAAGGAGTTAAATCGCAGTGTGCCTGGTGCCATGTCAATGAATTACAGCCCGAAGGAATTGCTGTTCCCATCTGAACTCCGGTTACCTTTGGTGGAAGTGGAGGTCTGCCTTTGGGAACTGGGAGATGAGCAGGTTTTCTTTCTGGTGCCTGTAACAAAAAATGTCGTTTAAATGCCGTCAGGTTTTGCTGATTGAGCAGCTGCAGGACGTCTGCAGACCTCAGCTGCTGCTACTGTTCCCTCATGTATTCACTACAACGTTTTCCTGGTGCAAAAGCTAGGGGTGAATTAGATTAATCTATCCACATGCAAGAAGGCACAATAATATAAATGCACAAGGGGTACAGAGCTCCTGTTTCAGAAGACCACTGAGCTATTCTCAGGGTTTGAATTAATCTGTATCAAGTATCCATGCTCAAATAAGACTGCTTTGGAAGCCGAAGCTGATCAACGTGTTCGAGGTGCATGTTGAGGAAAGCATCTCTAAAGCCAGTGGGATTTAAAGGTGGTTTTATAACCAAGCTGATATGGTCAGTTTAAATTTATTTATTTATTTAGTCCTCATCCATCATTTTTCATGCAGGCAGGACCATGCAGTGACGCTGGCAGCGTGAAGAGGGTTGTATTGGGTGGGCGGGAGGGCCAGATGCCGAGGTAGTCAATATTTGAGGGAAGCATTTCCCTTGAAGTAGGATGCTTTGGGTTTATTGATGGGAAATACTTGGATTTTTCTGGTTTCCAAGGTTTTTTTTAAGAATTCACTAGATATATGTATATATGCACACTGAGGGAGATCCCCTGCCAGGTGGCATCCTTAGAGACCACCACACCTCTACAACACAGGGACCATTGCAGACATCTGTAGTAGCAAAGATGCTCATTGTTTGCGTTGTGTTTACACCTGAAATTCCTGTTGGTTTGGACTCCATGTACTATTGCTAATGAGAAAGGCTTGTGATGGTTTACAGGACTCCTTGATTAAGATTATTTTGTGCAGTTTAGGATTATGTGGCAGAAAAGGTGACTCCTACCCTAAAGAATATGTGGTTTGAATGTCTGTGATTATCAATTTTTTCCAGCCACAGTCAGAAACTGAAAATACTAATTAGCTTCTGATACTCATTTGCAACTCAGATGAAGGACGTGAGAAGTTGTGAGGTTGTACTTACAAAAATCTCCTCTGTGTAACAAGAGGCTGGTTTGGTAGAAGGAACGGGAGGTGGGGGACCTTTTGGCCTCATGGCAGGCTGTGAAAGAAGAAAATGTGAAACATACTGACCCCATCTACGTACCACGTACGTGTGCATCTGCATGTTCCTAGGGGAACGTGCAGGCTTGAGTTCTCTATAAAAAAGGCATTGACAGGGGTAAAAAGGTGCAGTGATTTCATAAGCAGGGATGCCTCGTGCTGTTTGGCCCTGAGGAAACACGCTGGGTCTTTTCTGGAGCTCAGTGATTTCCCCAGCCTCCGGGACCAGGTTGTCCTTGCCTGTCTCCACCGTGGCAGGAACCGGGATGTGCTGCCTTCCCCAAAGCCAACGGGAAAGCAAAGAAATTCTCTAGAAGTACTTACGCTCCGGAGCTGTGGTTTGTTCTCTTGCAGTGGAGGTACGGGAAGGAGAAGTTTCTTATCATTCACCTGAAAGCAGGAAAGGGTTAAGCTGGATGGAGCCCTGACCTGGTTTATGCCCTTTGCACGCCCCTTTGCTGGGGAGCATTGCTCCGTTCCCATCCCCTCCCCTTGCTGGCGTTCACAATGCTGTCCTTGCAACCCCAGATGAGTATTTTGAAACCCTTGAGGCAGTGTAGCGTGCTGTGGCTGATGGGTTTCCATGTTTCAACCCCTTGGTTACAGTCCCAGGGAGACCACAGCTGACACAGTGCCCCCCCGGCTCTTACCTTCTGGGTGGGTGCTGCCAGGACAGGGTGTTCTCTGCATCTTTGTTCTTGATCCACAAAGACTTGGTTTGTGGCTCCAGGTCCCCTTCTGGTCTGGCAGCTATGCAAATATTACATTTAACTGTAAATCTTACCCTGACTGAAGTAGAAAAACCAACCTGCTGAAGTTGAATGCCTGCCTTACTCCTATTGCTGTGTCATGTAGTCATGTCCTTCCCTTCCCGATTAATCTGGAGTTACAGTATCAGGTCTTTGGTCTCTCCCAGCTATGGGATTTTTGGACCAACTTCCTTGGCTTTCCAGTATTGTCATTCCCTCCACCTCCTTTGAAAACCCTAGCTTAAACCCCATCCAGAAGCGGCTTGGCTTTGGGTTTTGTTTTTTTCCCCTTGATGGGGATAAGCATCTTACCTCTTCTTGAGTAGTCGGAAGCGGATAAGTAACGCTGCTGCGATTGCTGTGACAGCAAGGACAACCAGCACACCGGCAACGACAGCGAAGCCTGTCAGGGAGAGAGAGCACAAGTTGCTATTTCTTAAAAGGTCCGCTGTTACTGGGCGGTTTCCCATCACGACCATCAAAGTCATTTTTTTCACAAGGTCTAGACCCCATTTGTCCTCGCTATTGCTCAAGTTCATGGCTTCTCCTGCCGCAAATGGTGACTAAAGGAATGTATTCCTGCCGGTCTTTGCCGTATTTGAAAGCTCTGGTTATTTTCTGCACTGTCCTAGGGCTAAACGAGCCTAGCCCTGTCCATCCATCCTCCGAGACCATTTCCGTGTCATCCCTCTTCTCTTTCTCCAAGGGTGTTACCCAAAACTGGGTGCAGGCCTTTGGGATCATACACAATTCATGCTTCACAATTTCCCTTCGACAAAGCAATTCTAAAGCCTCAGCCAAGCCACAGCGTTGGGAGCTGACAGTGCTCTGCTGAGCATGGAGAGGGGACAAAAATATTTAATAACACAAGCTGAAATATTTTTTTTTCCCCAAAACACATGGAAAACTGTACACAAAGTGTTTTCCCTTCGAGGTAGATCAGTTGGAGGCCAGCTCCACGCAGATGATAAGGAAATGAACTTGCCCGCCCCTCTCACAGCAAAACCTCTGGGAGCTTGCCTCCGCTCGTTTGACAGGGCTAATACGGCTACTTGTTATCTCAGGATGGAGAAAGGGAAAGCCTGCTACTCTAATCTCCTGGGTGTTTCACTTCTGTCGGGTTAGACAGAAAAATAGCTCCCTGCAGTCATTCATATCAACTGCGATGACAAAGATGTGCAGGAAGCGGAGACCTGGGGATGCAGCACCTGCAACGAGATGCTCTGGCCCCCGGAGCAGGGTAGGGCTGTCTCGCTGGAGCGAAAGCAGCTCGTTTCAGCCAAGGGTTGGCAGTACCCACTGCGTGGCCTCCCAGCACTTACTGGTGATTGCCGAGGAGCTGTCGCAGGTTGGTGGTGCCCACCCTTCTTCACACTGGCATTGCAGCTCGTGGTCACACACCTAGGGAAGCACAAAGCCAGGAATATCTTGGGGTTGGAAATACAAGCGAGGCTGTAATGCCATGAGGTTTCATACCCCTCTTATTTTGCATAGCCTAAAATTTAGCAGTTTTGCACAGGACAGGCCTGGCTGGCCGCTAGCACGTGCCTTTGGCAGGGGTTTCTGCAGTGACAGCTACAGAACAAGGCACGAGGCAGCAGTGTTGTTACTCTTTACATCTGTAGGTTGCTGAATGTTCAGAGAAGATAAGCCCAGTCACCTTCCCGAAACAGAAGCTGGCCTGAAGGAGAACAGCTGTGATACTGGGGCTGCGAGGCAGGACCTGGCACAGGATCTGTGTCCACCTCCTCCCATTTCCTTAGCAAAATTACCGATGCTGTATCAGGTTAGATTCACTTTCATAAAAATATACAGGAAGCTTCTGGCTCCAACATTTTTTGCAAATTCCTATTGCAATGCCTTAAATACCGGCATCAATATGGTCTGTAGCTGATATGCATAATTTTCTCTCTTTTTTTTTTTTTTTAAAAAAAGTTAATAGCATAAAACGCTCTAATCTTACAGCATGTCCGGTACACTTGGCAGAGCAGTTGGTTGATCTAAAGAAACCTTCGGCGTAGACACACTCCCCATTGCTGCACACCTGAAATGCACAGGACAAACGTTAACAAAGTGATTTATCGCTTTCAGAACATGCAGAGCTTGCATGTTATTGTGTAAAGTGATGAAGAGTAAAAGGAGGCATAGAAACAGGTCAGCACATCACTTAAACCTACGTTAGGAGTTTAATATGTGGATATAACTTTTCATTCGACCTTTGGGTATTTTATAGCCAAGGGAAGTGACAAAGATGTACAGACATCACTGCTTTCCACTCCTCTTCAATCATTCATCCTTCCCTTCCCCCTCAAGTAGAAATATATAGCAAAGAAATTGGGAATAGCACCCAGTGATGCCTAGCACATCCATTATAGACATAATTAAAAATAGTAATACATGTGTGATCCTTTAACCCTTCATACAAAGGTATGTTTCTCTTGCCACATACATTTATGTCAGTAAAAAGTAATAAGGCAGCAGTCAAGCACAAAGAAATCGGAATGATAGCAGTTCCCGTTAGCTTTGCTACTGATTTATGATAGATGTAAGGCAGAAGGTATGGCACATCAGCTCAGCAGAGTAAGGCAGAAGATATGGCAAATCAGCTCAGCAGAAGTTTAGTGTCCACTTCAGTCCTCCTTGCTTGAAAGTCTTTCTTGTCTGGTAAAAGAGCTAACGGTCGGAGCAAGACTGAAAGAGGGGGGGAAACAAGGAGAAAAGCTATTCTCTACTAACCATCCCATTCCCACACTTGGTTCCATTGAGAATCATCCCTGGGTCTCCTTCTCCATGTCTAGGAAAACTTGCTTTGCAGGACTCAAAAGTCACTAGGCTCCCATCCTGAGGCATCTCCTTCCCCCCAGTACAGAACAACTTTCCGCACATTATATCTCTGGAAGGAGAACAAGAGGTGCTGGAACAACGGCATGGCACAGCAAAACTATCTGAGCTGGTCTCTCCTCCAGCCTGACTTTGTTGTGTGCAGGGACTCCAAAGAAAAAGCTGCAGAAAGGGGTGGGGGGTTTTTTGGTCTGTGGTGTGTTCAACTCTGTTTATGAGAAGGTGGCAGGTTCTTAATTCCTCTCGAGCTTCTCAGGGAGCCCACAGAAAAGGATATTTAACTGACCTGACCTCCACTTCTGAGCTTCCCCCGAGGCTCACCGCAATATTCAAAGGGACAAGGGACACAGGGAGATGGGTGCCATCTGAAAGGCTGCGCTCTTTGACTCTGTCTCTTAATTTGAATAGGAATGGCCTCTCTTCCCAAATCCCAGCGAGTTCTGTAACACAGTGCTTACTTTTTTTTGCACGGGACGTGACTACCTTTTTCTTTTCTGCAGTATCCATAATATACCCCCTTCTCGTTCATCCGGTAGCAGGAAGCTGCACCTTCGGTCGCCTCTGTGAAAGAGGAAGATGCGGTGGCGTGAGCTGAGGTTCTCTGCCTGGCAGAACTAAGAATATTCCATTCCCTTTACCTGGTAAGGAAATGGCCCTTCCCAGTGAAGTTACCCACGGGCCTGAACCACCCACTGGCACTGCAACGGCGCTGTGCACGCCCAGCGGAACCCCCCTCTGTGTTCTCTCTCTCCCCAGTATGAACCAGTAGATCTTAGCTGACAGAAGGGACACAGCCAGGACAGGAACTGGTGTAGGACCGGGAAGAGGGGAAGCCACCACACACCTTCAGAAACCTGAAAGTGTGTCAAATTTGGACATTCTTTTGAAATGCGGATGTTTTCTTTTCCTATCAAGCGAAGAATACCCTCTTGGTTCCTTTGCAAAGTGAGCTCAAAAATGCTGTGCAAAAGAGGAATGCGCTCGCCACTTCCCATTTCTCTAGAAATATGTTGCACTGTATGTGCTGACCTTCAACTTGCATGATTAGAATCATTTACAGTGTTAAATATAATAAACCAGTGTCTGTACACTACGAACTAGAACTCATTCCTCTAGATAAACTGTTCCTGATTTACAGACGATCCTTGCAATTTTGCTAGCAGACAACGTCTGCCTCCCTCTTTCCCCTTTTGCCTTAGGCAACTTTATTTTTTCAACTCCAGCTTGTACTTACGTGGTCCGAAAGCAGCTTTGCACTGGTTTTCTCGGGTGGGACAGTTTCCCATGTAGCAGTAGCCTTCGCCGTAGTTGCAGGGATGTCCGTTCACACGGAATCGATCCGCTGGGCAGTTTGCAGAGGAGCCGGTGCACATCTCAGCCAGGTCACAGTCGTGCTTAGCTGCTCGGCAAACAGCTCCTGCTTTTTTGTACTGAAGGGGTGGGAAAGCAACAGCACACTTCACACACTGCTCCTCCGTGCTGTTTGAAACTCACGCTGAACTAGACGGCTAAAATTAGGGGAGACAAATCTCATCCTCACTCAGCAAGTTGCCTGAGGAGCCAGGTCCGTATCTAATTTAAAGTTGGTTATGTCGACGGGCAAGATTTTTGCCTGATTGTGACTCAGATTTTCTTTCCAGGAGAAAACGCATAATCAAAACGCTCATTTCTCCAAGAGGTTGAAAGATTGAGTGAATGGATAGTGGTGGTGTAGTTTGGGATGGACAAAGAAAGCTTGAGTGAATGGATAGTTGTGGTGTGGTTTGGGATGGACGAAGAAAGATTGAATGAATTGATAGTTGTGTAGTTTGAGATGGACAAAGAAAGATTGAGTGAATGGATAGTTGTGGTGTAGTTTGGGATGGACAGAGTGCTTTTGTCATTACAAAAAAAAATTGTAATGACAAAATTTTAGTGCTTTTATCATTACAAAAAAAAAAACAAACTAGCACCACATCAGTAATTAGGAGTAAAGGAGATCGGGTTTTTGGAGGTGTATTGCTGCTTTCTCATGGGGGGGAAAAAGATACCTTGGAAAATACGAGAGGTTAGAGATTGAAAGGAGCCTTACTTGGCAGTTTTCACAGCACTCTCCGTGTGCGCATGTGGAACCTGCGGTCAGTTGGCACGTCTCGGGGTTGCAGCACTCATTTGTGCACTCCTGTGACAGAATCATCAGTCAGGGCACTGGGACGGTCCCCTCTGTACCTCATTCCCAACGAACCATCCCGGACCTGCTTATGGAGGGAGGGGAGGCTCCCTCGGACCTGCGCTTTTCTGTCCTGAGAACCATTCCCACCAGAAGCCCCACCAGCCACCGTGAGCGGGCACTTAAGGAACACAGAGCGTGTTTGAATATGGAAGTGCTGGTAGAAGTTGTGCTGGGAACTTGTTTCTGCCGAGGTGGTTTTGTATGTATGGCTTCTCCTCCTCCTCAGTTCCTCTGTCAACACAGCGTGACAAACCACGCGGTCATCTTTCCCACCCTTTGGCATGCGCTTGATAGGGATGCTGACATTGCAGGTCAGTAATTCGATGACC
This sequence comes from Falco naumanni, assembly GCF_017639655.2. Lineage (NCBI taxonomy): Eukaryota > Metazoa > Chordata > Aves > Falconiformes > Falconidae > Falco > Falco naumanni. The sequence continues at coordinate 3,413,314 of NC_054072.1, forward strand.
ACAGTTTCTCCAGAAATACTTCAGGCTTTGAACTGACTACCTCAGAAACTAACAGGAACCAACTACTGTACAGCCTGCATAAAACTCTCTACCTCTTCCAAGTATTCTTTTATTCCCGGTTATGCAGATACCTCAGGAGTACCGCAGTCGCATTCCTCTTCTTTTTCCACAAAGCCGTTTCCACAGGATGGAGGTGCTATGATGCTGCTGGGATCTGGGATGTTAGTTAAGCATTTTGGCATGTCGCTCAACATGTATTTCTCGAAGCTCTGGAGGCTGCAAGAGCTGAATTTCTTGGGGATGATAGAGCTGTGTTGAGAAAGAGGGAGGATTTACGTAAGGGTTGGCAGAGGCAAGGAGAAGCAATACCCTTTACAAGGGAAAGAAAACAAGTGACCATTCCTCAAACTATCGGGTGCAAACCAGTAGAAACAAACAGATTGGAAATACTTCATGTGCTAAATGTCAGCATTGCATGTAATAAATCCCACACCACAAGATTTAAGCCTGGTCTACACAGTTTGTGCCTGGATGCTTCAGGCATTAGGAGTTTGCCAGTGGGCCGTCCAGCAGAGGCTCAGGATGTTCAGCTGGAGATGAAAACTCAACTAAATTCCTAGGTAATGGGTGTTTATAAAAGATGCAAGCACCTTATGCAGTTTGCACAGGAGACGTCTTCAGAGTAGAGAACAAAAACCTACTTTAAGTAAATCTTGGGGAAGCTCTGCCATCCGAGATACCACAGCAGTTCCGTGCTGTCGTCATTGTAAGGAAAAATGATTTATGGTTTAATGTGAGAGTCTCCACCACACATGCAAGATAATGTTATTATCCAAAAGTTGACTAAAGTTTGGGTTGGGGTTGGGTTTTGAGTTGGTTTTGGTGGTGGGAGGTATCTGTCTGGGAATATCTTACAAGGGCCTGGAATGTCTTCAATTTTTTCTTCTTTTTTTTTAATACTCGGAATGGAATAATCTCAGAGGACAAAAATAATCACTATTCCATTTTGAACCTGGCAGCTTATCCAAAGCCCATCTTGACGCGCCCCGTGCATTAATGCCTTCCCTTGCCTTTTCATCCCAACTCCTACCTGACAGTATCTGTCATGATACAAACTTTACTACTACACGTGCAGGCTTGGGTGTCATGACTCATGCCCAGGTTGTGTCCCATCTCATGTGCCATGGTAGACGCAACTGCAATTTCATTTCTGTTATGATCCTGCAGAGACAAGAACAAGCTGTTATTTCTACGAGTACAGAACAAGTAGGAACATCGGAGAAGCCACATGGCTAAGAAATAAGACAATTTTTCTTCATGTGAGGTTATCCTTGCTGCTACACGAGGATTGATACGGTGTTCAATCAGTGCATGTGCCTATTCCACAGTTTATGCTGTGTTATGTTATAATAGCAACAAGATGATACCACTGAGTAAATGGGTATAATTAGTTTTTAAATAAACATGAGGAAGTTAGGCTGCCAAGTATCAGCTGAGTGTTAAGGGGAACTGAACATCTGAAGCTCTTAATCCTCTCTCTGGATAGCTGTCTCTGCGCTTAGGGTAATTATGTGGGTGCGATATAATTATTACTCGTTACACCAAGGTCACTGTTGTGCTTGCACAGAACGGCAAGGCAGACACCCTGCTACGTCTTTGCTCTTAGCTTGGTGCTTTGTGCTGCTTGGTGGGAGGGAGGGAAGGAAATATCCTACTCTTTTGAGTAAAATCCAGAGGTATCAACAGCAGGTGGTAGTGGAAATACCTAAAGCACGAGGCACTGTACTGGCCATGCTCTTCCAGCGTGGCGTTGCAAATCACGCTGCTACAAAATGCATCCCCATGCCTGGAAGAGCATTCCGGTTTAACGATGGTCCTGGGATTTCCTTATGGTGTGGGAAAGCTGGAATTTCATGTGGGTTATTCCTCTTGCCAACAAGCCCAGCATCCGAAGCTGGGTGCAACGGTTGAGTTGCTGGTGGTGTTGGTAAAGTTTTGGATTTTGTGGGTTCCTGCTGAGGCTGAAGTTTAACTACAGTAGTTTAGGCAGCTGTAATCAAGTGGCTAAACTGAGGATATACATCATGAGAGTCAGAGCCAATTCCCCATTCAAAACAGGGAACCTTAAGGTAGAGGCAGAAAATAACTTATTTCTCTCCTTGGACTCTGTTGGAGCCTGGTACTCCGAGTACAGGTGTCTGAGCTTGATGTTGGTGTTTAACTAACACAGATACCATGTGTTGCATGTGCTTTCTTTACTGTCTGCACTTTATTTAAAATAAAAGCTCTGACTGCAAATGTCTACAGTCTAATAAAACAATGATGTGAACCAGACAGGGAAGTGAAAGTGTCGTACACCCAACAATTGTCATTAATGTTCTTTGCTGGTTGAGCAAAAAACATTTAAAAAAAAAAAAACAACCAACACTTTAAAAAATTAAAATAAACAGAAATAAATCAGACCTGAATAATACCTGCAGAATATGTATCGCTGCATATGGATTTTAGGAAGGCTAATCCAATCGTGGTCCCCTCAAAGTCATAGCCTCTGCAAGGAAGAAGAAAGGCAGAGTGATGTGCCGTGATGTGACCAGGAGGCAGATCTGAAGGCAAGTCTGCTTTATTAACCAGGCTGAAGGCATTAAGCATATACTAATTCCCAGCTCTGCTTTGCATCCCTGATTTAATACAATAATTACTTAAATTACGTTGCAGTTCATCAGGCTCAAAGCATCTGTCTGAGGGTAAAGAGCTTGATGAAGTGCTCGCAACGTAGCAAAGTGCTTGGATGAATCAGGGTATTGAACGGGAGCCAGAAGAGTGGAGTGAGTGTCGGTTTAGTTTGGCGACGTGCATTTCCCAGCCATTAAACTTCACGTTGGGGCTCCTTAGGTTGTCAGCCCGTGCTGCCATCCTCGGGGCACTCAACTGTTCCATCACCAGAGCAGGGAAAAGGGGAGTTTGGGACGTAGCAACCGTTCACATTGCCTGGTTTTGCAAGGATTCGGATGGAAAGTTTCCATCCTACGTCCTCGCAGGTAATCGCGCTCCATGCAGAAAAGAAAAGCAAGACAAGAGAGCCTGCACTCACCTTTTGGTCTAGGATTGGAAAGCATGAAATCCCACTCAGTACAGACAGCGGCTGCCAGCTTGGCGAGCAATTTTTAAAGAACAAATTCCTTGAACGTATTTGGAAATGCAAACAGGCAACGGAGCGATACGCACGTGATCAGCTGAGCATTGTCGTTTCTTTTCCTCTTTAGTAAATCTGATAAACGCCACTTTGAGAAACTGTCCAGAGTGAACCCCGCGGCGCGGCTCAGGGGGCATTTATCACCATCCGTCCAGATTTCCAGGCCAGTTAAAGCCACGTAGATATTTATGGCCTTATAAACCTGCAGCAGAGAAAGAGTGTTGCTGTAAAAATGAAGTACCTTATGAAGACTTCGAAACAAACACTCATCCTGGTCACCGGTTCACTTTGGTCACTTGCCATCTATTCCGCTCCAGACCTGATTTAAGTTTTTCCACACTTTGAAGTCGCAAAAAAAAAAACCCTAACAAAGACATGGAATCTCGTTTTCCCCCACATTTAAACCTACTAGAAAAATGGCTTAAAATATTTGAAAATGCCAGCAATATTTTTGAAGAAATTTGACTTGCAAAAGATATTAGGAATCCCTTCAATCTTTCTGAAGGATTTCGATCATCATTTCATTAACAAGTATGAAAAAATAGGGTGCAAATCTTCCTTTATAGAAATCTTGCATCTGAAGGCAAAGAATAGCATAGCATGGACAGGTGTGTTTAATGTATTTAATAAATCACAGTGAAGTTCAGTTTTCATTTATTCCTGCATGTCGTAATGAAAATTCGTGATGTTTGCAAAAGAAAAACATTATAAATCACTTCTGTTTCAATTTCACTTCCCTGTCTCTGCTCTTACCGTGTTAATGAAGTTGACTATTCCAAATATCCTTTGTCTGACGGTTGTAACATCTTCCTCATACTTTTTATACTAAAAAAGTAAATGTAGTGTGTTAGAAAAAAGAGAGGAAAATTATGATTTACCAGAAAAAAATATAACCCACAGAAGACTGCATTGCAGACTACACCATGCCTGGTCTACTTATTGGTTTTTTGTTGTATTATTATATTAGACAACGTGTTTCAAGATCAGGCCCTTGTAAAATGCCTCTCTGTGTGTAGGGTGCAGAAGAGGACAGGTGCTGTACGGGTTTTTTTTCTGAATTCTTGTCATCTCCAGGTGGGATTTTCAAAATCAGTGAGCATTAGGAAATCCTATTCCCAGCCAAAGCCAGTGGTACAACACAGCGTAGCACTGGGGTACTAGTCGGAGCTGAGGGGTATGAGTAGTACCTCTTGAGAAACCTTACGTCTAGCGGGTCAAATGAGAAGAAATCGTTTCAGTACTCACCAAAGTATTGTCTGCCACTATGTAAACTTCCAGATACTTTTTTGCTTTCAGGTATGCTTTCATCTAAAGGAAAATGATACGTTTCAATGACTTCTAAGGCTTGTTTCAGGCTCAACCTTTGCAATTTCAAACCCAGGTATTGCTGATGTGGGTATTTATTTAGCTGAGTCATTTAGAACAGGACCGCCTCGTTCGGAAAGGTAGGCTAGCTATTAAAATGATGATTAAGATTGTGGAAGGTAGGCTAGCTATTAAGGAGTTTTTGGATGTTTAAAGATGCACATGGGCACCTATTGGTAACGTGCAGGAGGGCTTAACTCAGGTGGTGGCTCTGAAATCTCAGACCTGTGAGATTTTGCACTCGTTTAAGATCTGATGGTGCTTCTCCGTTTGCAATCGCTTCTTTTCTGGAGGTGCCACCAGACAGAGCGGGGCTTGTGCTACTCGGGGTCCTCCTACGGCTGCAAGTTCTCTGCTTACATGTCCTTACTGGGCTGTTGCTTAACCACGTACTTACTTCTGGACTGTTGCTGGATTTGAAGATGTCGTTGATGGGGTCATTTGAATCCTCTTCCCAGGTATTATTGATCAGACCGCAGGTTTTTATGGACTTTTGTGCGAGTTTCGCGTACTTATAGACCGCATGCTCGTCTGTGTCCGAAGTTCCCAAGGGCTCGATGAGGTACTTCTGACCACGGGTCTCAAAATAACCACTAAGAAAATGAGTTAGACTGTGATCTTTTGAATCCACAGGACTAAATCAAGGTAGCAACAGTATCTCTTAATGGCATTTATTTAGCCCAAGCATACAGACCATTGCAAACACTGATGCAATGGAATAGTTTGGCAGCATGCAGGCGGAATGTAAAATTTAAAAGCAGAAATCAAAGCTGCTGAGTCAGTTGGAAGATTTGGCTGGTCAGTGAAGTTTCTGAGTAGGAGACTGTCAAGTCAAAAAGAAACGGGTTTAGGAATGAATTAGATTTACATTTGGGGGGTTTCTCCTAACAGAGGTGATTGAGATGTGAATTTCAGTTCAGTGGGAATCCAAAGATGATTTTTCATCTCTAATTGAGATGAAAAGCTGAAATATTGAAAGACATTAAGAGTTTTGAATCATTTTGAGCAGCAAATGTCAAAATAAGTGTTCTGTGTTAACATGTAAACTATGCAAGAGGTGTTCACAAAGAAAATCTGGGTTTTGGCCAGACTCCACTAACCATCAGGAAAACATTCTGCAGCAGCTTCTCAGACCCAACAGCCATCCTGTTGCCTTTTTGTGGTATACCACTGCCTCATCAATGATTAGAAATGAGCAGAATCTTTTAAGTGAGCTTTTCATACAAAAAGCTTGAACTTCCTGATGCTGGGACTGCTGTAGCACTAAACATTTAACCTTCTCTTGAAGTGTCAGTGGAGGTTCCTATCACTCAGCAGCATCAACCTTAAATGTTTACCATAAGCACGACCAAATGATTTATGGCCAGATCAAATATGGAGTTAATCATATAAATTTATTGTTATCACTGTTTCTTTAGCTTCCAGTTTATAAGCTCTGAAACTGAAGTAGGAAGGTAACTTCTTTCTCCCTTCTTTCCCTTTTTTATTTTTTTTTTGCTGAACCAGTTTCCTTGTAAGCATAAGCGAAAGATAACACCACTTAATTTACATCCTGATTTATTTTTTTTTTTATATTGGGAAATTTATCCTCATACAGTATACATATTTGGCCATCGATATCCTTTGGGAGCCAAACCTCTGCCTTACCTTAGACCTTCGCAGGCACTGATGCTTGCTACAGAATCGTCATCATTCTGAACGTAACCTTCATAATAACAGTGATCCTGTTTAGAAAGAAAAAAAAACCAACAAACGCGTCAAATCGGGCCATGTCTCGTTGACTGCAATGGATTAGCCTAGATCCAGTGATTTCAGGAGGCAAACCACGCTCTCTACAAGCTACATCGAACTGCAGTGTCTGAGGAAGGCTCCCGTCAGACGAGATCACTACAGTGAAAAAAGCTGGTGGCTGTCACCACGTTTGCTACAGTACCATCATTGTTATCCCTCGACACCGGGGGACCCAGGTTGGGACACATGCCATCAGGGTGGGCGCCGATGGATACACCATAAAATTAGAAAATCGGAATATTTGTATTTGCTGCTCAAAACTGAGCATATACTGATGTGCTCTGCTGAATTAAGGTCCACATTGGATGGTTTTATTGTGGCCAGATTTCAAGGAAACACCCATTAATATCAACCCAACAATTAAATGCATTCACTTCAATGAGGTCAAAATGGATATATTACATTAAAACATATGATTAGGGGCAAAACTATTGTGACTTGATTGACTTAAGGATCTAAGGTCTAATGAACACTTCTGCGTTCAAAGAGGCTTCAAAATCAATGAGGTATGGTGGAAAATTTTACCCATAACGTTTTCCTTAGTAGATCTCTTAAGAGAGACCTGTAACACAGTATTCAAACCGATGCCTTGTGCCTTTTGCTCTCTCATAGATGTTTGGTTTCACTTTTATTTGCCATTTATTTTATTTACCACTTCTTTGCCTGCCTTCCACTGCAACACAGCGACTTCCTTACAACAAACTGCAGACTAGAGGAAGAGGTGGAGGATTACTCTCCATCTTTTGAGGGCACAAAAGAAAAACTCCTGAGCTCATCATAAAGTATCCAGAAGGCAGGGATTCAGCAAGCTGCCCTGGTTGGCATGTTTGAGATTGTCTTTAATGAGGTGTAGGTGTTATCTGCCATTCGCAGGGTCCATTCAGGGAGTGAAAGTAACTGAAATGATCAGAAATGGCATTTTTTCCACAAAAAGAAAGCTGGCTCAGAATTTTTTATGTGCATCTACTTCACTCAAGGTCCTCCCCTTCCTGCTAATTGCTCCATGAGCAAGGATATTAGGCGTTGTATGCCACGTGTTACAACACATGACGTGACATGGGACACAAAGCTTCAGGTGAGGGCTCTGTGGACCATCAGCCCCGTGGCTGCAGAGTTAATTAAAAAATAACTTCTGCAGTGACTTCCTTTGTGTCTGGACCAGAATGACTGATTTGTCATGGCTCAGAGGAACCACCCGGGGTAACCTGCGGTCCATTCACTTGTGAGCGTGGGTGGCACCGGGAGCCAACAAGGGACCGTGTCCCGTGTCCGTACCAGAATCTCTGATCTCACTGAGATTAACAGCGAGTCACCGAGTTGCCAAGGTAGAAAGTGGCAGAATGGCCCTGGCTCCACTCCCTTTTCCTGACGAGAGAGAGAAATTTGGCTCAGAAAATGTGTTGAACAGCCATTAAGGTAAAAAGTGGTTGGCTTTTGGAAAGGCAAAGCGTGTGTCTGATTCTCTACCGGGTGTCCATCAGTGTCATTCTGCCAATGTCACAAGTCGCATCTTCCCTGTCCCTTCAGGGGCATCCTAAATTCTGGTTTAAAATCTTTTCTTTCTGCTTGATGTGTGCTAGCATTTCATGGACCCGTGACTCTCACACAGAACTCAGGACTGCCAGCATGGGGGAAGAAAACCTTTTTTTATTACCTTGATCTGAGGTCTTGGGTTTTTTTATTACCTTGATCTGAGGTCTTGTTGTTATTTGTTGACCGTCGTCAGAATAAACTGTTTCAGTGTAGTCTCTAGCTAATAGACGCCTGCAAAGAGTCGAGTGCAATTATTATTCAAAATAAATAGCAGTCATCTAGGAATGAGGCGATTACATAATGTGCAAAGTATGTCAGGAATTCAAATGATTACTCAGGTTATTATTAGTATTGAAAAACCAGGGAAGCAAAGCTGCTGGGTGGGGAATTCTGCTGGTTAGTAATCCTTATTCAAACAAAGGAACGTTTCTAAAATAAGAAAGCAATTAAAGTCTACTTGTTTCATCGGTATAAACTAATCTCCTAGTAGATCTGAAAGTAAATGTACAATTACATATGCAATATTCATCCTTTTTTGGCCTCCGATTCACATAGGCAGTTCCACCGCTCCAGGGTGTGTGTGAAATGGTTCTGATCCCTTCCCTTCCCAGTTCACCCCCACTGACTGTAATTAGCAAAGCTCTAGTTCAGCGGCAAAGCTGCCCCGTCTGTTTCACATGTGCCCGTGCCTACACGTATGCGTACATGCGTGCACACGCAGAGATTCTGTGAGATCACACTAACATATATTTGCCTGATTCCTTTGTTCACAGCTTTTTTACATCTCGTTTCCTCTCTGTAATCATTCTGTCTGAACTTGGGTTTTCTTTTTGGTCTGCACAACCCCCCTTATTTTTGCACACGTGTGTGCTCCTGAACCTTTAAAGGAGGGCATCACGGCTGTGGAATGAATTATTCTGTTTCTGCCACCACTGGGAAAGGTGCCTTTGTGTTCCTTGCCAGCGTACACGTTTGCCTTTTGCTATGGAAGGCCAGATCCTGCAAGGCTCTGCGCACCCAGGCTCCTACGCAGCAGAGCATTAAGTTAATGCTTAACTTTAAGCCAAGGCTGTAGTTTTACCCAAGCAGAGCAAGTCTACATTACTTCTGTTTGGGCAACTACCCCAAACTATCGCAATCCATTTCTTTTTAAAGAGCAAGATTTAGTACAATGTAATCCCCTTTCCTGCCCTCACCCCCACCCCAGATATTTAGAGGGGCAAACAGTTAATTATCGCCTATGTTTAACATGAACTGATCATAGTATTTACACAGCTATTTGAAAAGTACCTAAGAAAGCAGACTTGTTTGATCCTATGCTAAATATTACGGTGGAGCCAGCAAGCAGAAAATCACAGCTGTGCTTTATTTTGGGTTGCTCTGTATGGTTTTGGATGACTTTTTGTATGCTGTGTTCTGCAAAAAACCCCCCGCTGCTTCTCTGCACCCCCTGCGCAGCCCATCTTAATGCTGCTGATCGCTGCAGCAATCCTTGCTCTCCATTTCCATGAAGCATTTTGTCAATGCCAGTATGTGTTGGACTACTCGAATTCCAACAATGGTAACGTTAAGGCAGGGAGTGCTGGAAGCTGAATTATTAAGGGTTATTGCAAGATCTTATTATTATTATCCATGTTTGGAAAGCGTACGGAGCCAACAGCCCCATTTCATGGATATTTCTCTTGTTCTCTGTAGTTTCTACCAGCACAGAACAAATAAATACAACCCAAAGTCTCTCCACAGACAGAGAAAACTTGTGAAATAATATGAAAACATTAAACATTCAGTGGATTGAGCCGTTTAGGAAATAAAATGGGAGAGCAGACTTAGCAGTATAGGCAAGTCATCCCATCACGGTAGCGTGATATGCCTGTGCAGTTATTTGACATGACCAAACAGTGACATGATGCTTTCTCTCCCCTCCTCTTCTTTCATGGGGATTGAAAGGTTCTTTGTACCAAAATCCCTCTGTCCTGCAGAGCCTACGTCCTGTTTCGTTGTACGCCGAGTGCCCTACAGAGGCATTTACAGCGCGGAATAATGCTCAAGGGCAAAGTTGAATTGAACCTACTTATTTTTTTGGAGATGCAGTACGACTTCCTCTCCACTGGCTTTGATTCCATACTCCATTGTGTCATCGTATTTTGTCTGTAAACAGTTTTAAGTGTTAGAATATGAACTGTTACAATTTCCAAGCTCGCTGTGAGGTGGCTGTTACTGAGTTGCCAACTGCATTCTTTTCCTCCTCTTCCCACCAAAAATAAGTATTCTGGCAGTTATAGAATAAGCAGGAGGTCACTCTGTTTCATATTTTTTAATTAAAGGAACAAATTTAACTTTGCAAATTCATTTCTACCATCTTAAGCGCATATCCTGCATACTTGGGAAAGCACTGAAGCGGATGCTTAGATTCAAACACTTACATACTTCAAGAGGATGTTATTAAAAAGCGTGCTTGCTTTTAGGCATTTGATTCCGTTCACTTCAAACTAAAAAGGACATGGGTTATTAAAAATCTGAGTAGAATCAAACCCTACATCTTTGCAGAGATGCAAGTACAGCATACCCAGGGGTGGCACACAGGCAGTGCCCTGCATACGGCGCGTACCTCCCTCTTTGCCTTTTCCAAGACCAAATGTCTGGCTCCAGACACTCTTACCCTTGAAAACCAAGGGTACTCTGCCTCCACAAAACGTTCCCCATCTCCCAGGGGAAAAAAAAAAAAAAAAGAAAAAGAAAAAGTAAATTATTTATCTCTTTTAATACCTCTTTGTTTCTTTCTACATCTCTTTTATGTACTGTGTGCAATTTCCGTGGATAAACTATTTCGTATTGCTCAACTCCAGGTAATTTCTTGCTGGTGCTCCCTAGGGAGAAACAGATGAATATTTATGAAAACACAGTAATAACTTATTAAACACCGTATTTCATGTCTGTCAAGACTGATTCTTTTGGGCTGTGTAGTCATTCAGCTGTTGCGACACCCATTTCTGGTGTATTCCCTGCCCTGGTGTGTACCCATCTGGTCTGTTGAGCAGTCACCCCCATTACGTGACCTGACGCGAGGTTTGTTACAGTCTGGATTTCAGATGAAATGACAGACCTGAGTATTTCCAGGTGTCGAAATATTTTATGCAAGTCGCTTTTGGGTTTCTTTCCCCAGCACCAGTAAGTGGTTTCAAGTACCGATGTGCTAGACCAGCTACGCAAGGTGCAACCTTTGCATTTTGACGTGAATCAAGTTCCACGGTTCTGTGAAATTAGTGATCCCCGATCCTTATCCCCTGATGACACACAAGTTAAGATTGCCTCTAGATAATCAAATAACCTCATGGAGTTCACTGCAAGTCTGGAGCAAGCCTAGATTTCTGCTTTAGAAAGCTTTTCTGCTGGTCTTCTCACAGGAATATTTGAGAAAGCTCTTTAACAGCCCCACTCTTCAGCTATTAAATCAGATTGAGGGGGGTTACGGCCTTGGGACCAAAACCAGGACACTGCAGAAGGTGTTTGAGCAAGACTAAGGAAGATGATAGGAGATAGGCAGTACAGCAGGGGAATCTTGAAGTTGGTAAGGAATCCAGGTAATCCCCCAACTCGCACAGTCCTTTTTTCCTGGCGTAAGGCATCTCCTGTGCCTGCAGGGGCGATAAAATGACTTGAGGAAATGCAGTGCTGATGAAAAGCTTATTTTTTTTGTTTTCTGCTTCTAAGAAGCTCTTGGCATAAGTTAATTCATGGCACGGCTTGCAGGGGTGGGCAGCATACGTTGCATCATTTGAAGTTAATAATAGCAGCTGCTGTGCAGCATTTGGGAAAACAGGGTCGTACAAGAGACGTGTTGGTTTCCAGCAAGGCAACAGCAGGTTTTACATGCCTCCTAAGCTCTTTAATCTCCTACAAAAGGTCATTTCATCTGAACTGGCAAATTCTTGAGGGCTCAGCGCTGGGCTGTATTTGGAAAAGGAAAAAAACAAAGCAAAACAACAAACCCCCCCCCACACACACACAAAATCCACAAACAACAAAGGGAGAGTGCAACTCCCATTTTAATTGTCTGCCTCAAGGCCAGATTTTTACAAGAGTAGGTCATCCAATTATTGTAATTTTCTAGATCTGTTATAACAGAGCCCATCCTCATGCAAATTGTTCCAGCAAAATAAACAGAATAATTCTTCACAACTGGTTTATTTGATTAAACTCTTTCAAAAACTAATTGCAGAATAAACTCGGTTGTATTTTGACAAAGATGAGTGCTGTAGGGAAGGGCACGAGGGCATAATGGTACTATATACCATATATATATATATATGGTGTATGTATATATATACACCATATATACATTTTCTAGATCAGCTGAGCCACTACACAGTGACTATCTGTGCATTAGCAGAGTGCAAGCTTGGTGTTGTAAGTTATGATGATGCTTTATCTTTTATTTTAAGCAAGGAATTAGGTTTACTTTTTTAAAAAATCTTCTGCTCAGCAGACTTAGTCTTTCCATGAGCTTAAAGTAGATTCTTATGTCATGATTTTAGGCCTCTCAGGGTAGAGTTCTGTGCTTTTTTCTTTTATTTAGATAGTTTTATGTACCCACTCCCCGTTACAGCCTCTTTATACAAGACCCAACTGTAGCCCAGACGGTTGGACTTGGATGGAGACTCAGAACTAAATTTTCCCTTTTCCTGCAGTGTGATACAAACAGCATTTCGAGGAAAATAGGTTGGTTTTGTGCTGGAACAAATAGGTTCTTAGAGGTAGGGTGTTGGTTGTTTGGGGTTTTTTTAATCGACTCAGTATATTGTGGCTTCATGCATTGTCTTGAGTCGGTAGCTTTAAGGAGGAAAAAAGTTCCTTGGGCCTCGTACAACAGCTAGAAATCGTGCTAATAAGGAACAAATAATTACGTACTTTTCCAAGAGCCTAAACCAGGAAGAAAAATCATTAGTGAGGATTTCATTGGCAACGGAGGTTTGGTTTTGTCAAGAAACAAAATATGTAACACCTTAAGCATTAGCACTGTGCGCTCTTTCAGGTATTCTGTGCAAATAATGAAATCGTAAAGATACCTGCTTGAATACAAATTACATGTCCAATTATGTATATAAAACCTCTGCGTGTGTGTGCATGCCAGACTCTGAAAAAAATCTTTTCCCTGTTGACATGAATTGAAAGAAACAATGCACGTGGGGGGGGGGGGGGGATGGGGAAAAAAGTGTGGTCTGTTAAGGTTAAGTCATTTAAATACCTGTAACCTGAAGTATCACACAGATAATAATGGTACTAACTATTTTAATTCAGTTAATTTTATTAATTGAATTCAATTAAAAGTCTTTGGTTTTACAGCCAAAATGCTGTCAGTGTAATAAGTTGTCCCAGTTGGATAAATTGTCCGCTCACTTGCAGGAGAAGTATTTTCTTAATTGGCTTACACAACTAACCGGTTCTGGATCTTTAGGCAATCTACGGCCGGTTTTCACACAAGTACATCTCTACCTAGAGAACTTTAAATAATCACTCTGAACAACAAGAAAAAAAGCAAATATCCCTCACTTCAGCAATGCCATTTGTTTGCAATGCCTTTAATTCACTGTTCTTCCGTATTATCTACATGTTAATAATTAAAAATCCATAAAAGCTGTACAAAGCTATCCATAACAATGACTACTAAAGTTTTTTTAAAAAAGATAAATAAATAAAGAGCCGTACCTTGTTGCAAATGTAGCAAAACAACAGAAACAAGGAGTAGGCTGGTCATCTCGGTTGCGTTTGTCTCCTAGGAGTAACCTCCGTGGTGTGGGAAAGTTGGGTCCCCAGCCTGTCCCCGTGCCGGGCAGTGAATGAGAGGCAGTGAGTGGTTCAGCTTTATTCTTGTTCCTATATGAGGAAGTGTTTACTAAAGGTGTTGCACAACTTTCAAGTCGCGGAGCGTTACAGCACGCGGAAGTTCCTGCTGGTTAGTTCGTGTCACACGAATTGTGATAGATTGAATACTTCTCTGAAATAAATTCCCTAAAACGGTTTAGCGGGGGGTAATGGAAAGAAAGAGGGGGAGTCAAGTGGTCCTAATGTCTTTTTATCGTTGGGTTGGTAAAAAGCTACGCTAGAAACAGTGGGTCCCACCGGTGGCTTGAGGAACGGGAAAGTTTACAAGAGGTTTAGGGTAAAAGGGATACGCAGGGCTGGCGTTGAAGGTGTGTTTCAGTTCTCACGGATTGCCACATGAAAATCGCCACAGATGAAAATCTGTGAATCATACCTCAGCGCCGAGCAGGTCCTTTTCTCCCCTTCGATCTACATTAGTAATATTTGCTTGAGCTCTACGTGGAACTGTCTAACAGGATGCAGACAAGTGAGCAATCAAGGTGCCGCCTGTCAAATCCTAATCTAAAAATCTCTGCTAGAAACACCACATCGACTCAGCCAGCTGTAATAAAATAGTATTATACAACTGTCAATATAGAGCCGCTTTATAGAAGTTTAACTTTTTGTATGTTGAAATAGGTGTTAGAGAGCATGTAGAACTAGAGTGGATATACTGCAGTATACGAATATAAAGTTATATTAGTAATACGCATTACACAGTAGTATATATATTAATTTATTACATTCATTTATAAACCAGTAAATAAATCTATAATAAACCTACTGGACAATTTTTTCTGCCACAGCAAACAAAAGTTCACACTTCTAGTGTAAGTGTTATTAACTGTTTCTGTCTCAGGGATGTGTTGAAAGTTCTGATGTTTTGAACACTGCAACCTGAAATTGTAGATTCAGCCTTTCCCCTTAGATTTTGCCAAATCTCCAGGCATTTGGGGATAGATTGGGAGCTACCGACAGAAGGGCTGTGAGCTTTCTTTAAGGATAGAATGGTGCTGATTAATCATCCGCGTGCGGTGCTGGTCACAATAATCACCTCAGGTGCAGAACTGGCATTTTAGGAGTGAAGCTTGATTTAAGGCAAGAGCCTGATTATCGGTGTGTCTTTTATTTTGTTTAGCCACTTACAGCGAAGCAGAGTGATTTTAAAATGGATGTGAGATGCTGCTGGAGAGAAGCGAGAGCTTCCCATCCCCTTGCATCGCTTTGCAGCGGTGGGGGTGATGGATCTGAGGGCAGAATAGCTTCTTGCCACCCCTGGTGCAGGTTTTGCACCCCGAGCATCTTGCTTTGCCTTCGGTTGCTCCGAGGGATGCTGAGCTGGATGCACATACAAACCCTTTGTGCAGCTTTTCTTGCCGCTGAGCAACTGCGGGGCTCCCTTCAGCATCTGTGTTTTAGGGATCATTTGTTCTGGTCTGCTTTGGCAGTACTACAGTGTTTTCACAGGGCATGTGGAAGTGTAAAATACTCCTACACAAGAGTAAATGTAGACCAGGTGCATTGTCTGGCCTCCGAGCTTGCTCTGAGATGTGCTAGGGCAAACACTGTGTAACTTCGTGAGTAATGCTGGGTTTGAGCCGTCTCTGCAAGTGTGTGAGAGCCCCCAGAGCAGGATTTAGTGGAAGGAAGAGGGCTAGGGAGAGGAAAAGGGCATCTCGTCTGCCAGAGTCCTGATAGCTACCCCCAAACCCCTCCTCTGCTGGAGGACTGGAGTGCAGGGGTTCTGGTGAGCTGCAGCAAGGTTACCATATCACGAGTCAATTTTAATCTCCCACTTGCTGTCAGAAGAAGGCTAATTCTAGCTAGCACTCTGCTCTGACAAAGGACACCTTTCCAGATGGACCTTCTACCTCCTCTGAGCGCCTGGGGAGCTGAGCCTTCCTGGGACAGAGCTGCGACCTGACACTCCTGGGACAGGAATGTTTTTTGGTAACATTTGGTTCCTGGGGACGCTACAGCTTGGAGCCAGAGCGAGCTGATTTTCTGTAAGAAAAGTCACGTACCAGACCATGTCGCCGTCCCGGGTTATGAAAGAGCACTTCAGGCAAAGGGACTAACGAAGAATCTTCGTGAAGGGTTTGGACACAGCCCTGCCAAGGTGTTTGTTTCAGTCACGGGGAGCATCAGAGAGGAGCTGTGCAATTCAATTTATGTCGGTGGCTTTTTAGTTCTGTAAAGATAAAGCTTAGTCCGAAAGGCAGTTTAGTGTTTGAAATGTTACATGAATGGAAATAAGCGGTGCGTTCTTGGACTGCATCTTTGCCTTACAAAAATAATTAAGAAAAATAACTGTGAACAACTGGTTTTCAAAATGAGTGGCTGCTATCCAAGCATTTATCTCAGCTCATTCTCTCTGCATGACGCACTTGAAAACCATGTGCTGACCCCACCAATCTCCTAAGATAATGTTCTTAATAAGCTGTGCTTTCGAACGGTATATAAAGGAGAGTGACTTTATGAATAGACACAACATCCCAACAAAGAGCTGGCATTAAGAAGGGAATGTGATGTGGTGAAGGTCTTGGGTAGACTTGAAAGGGAATGGGATGTAATTTCCTTTTGTGAGTTGAGAAGCATTTGATGTTTCTGCCCATGCTTCAGCGATTCCGTAATCGTCTGATTGTAGCTTCTTCCCCCGGAGGTGGTCAAGGAGGTGTCTGCAAGGTCCCAGCTGACAGGAAACCAGCTTCGGACTTTTTGAAACCCCTTAGTGATTGTGCAACGTCTCAGTGAGCAGATTACATATTTGAGAAAAGGGGGGAGTGTAAACTGGATGACAAGTTTGTCTCAATGTTTAGTAACAGTTGGTAGTTCTAACTCAAATGCTCTCTGCTCAGTTAAAAGAAGGAAGCAGGAAAGGGTGAAATGCACCCCTACGGCGGAGGGTCTGCACAAACCCTGTCTGTCTGAGATTAAACTGAGTATTAAAAGTGAAGTGATAGTCGTATGCTGGGGCACTAGAGCGAGCGCAGGGAAAACCAGGGTTCGAATCACTGCTCTGCTTCTGCCTTGTCTGAACGTTTGTTCACTTCGAACCAGGTTTGCAAAGGTACTGATGCACCCAACAAGAAGTTTCAGGAGCGTGTGAGCAACGTAGCTATCTCTTTCCCCTGCACTTCGATAGATCTCTGTTCAGCCGTGACACTAAAGGCACCCACACAACTACTGCAGGCAGAGATAAGCAGTTGGGAGATGTAATTTTGCTCTCCCATGTGTCTCTGTTTGTTCCCTTCTGCTTTCCCCCCATCCAACCCTGGGATAGCCTTGGCAAAGAGCTTTCCAGCTCTGCCTCTTAGCCCCACAGCTGAATCCTGGTCCTCCTGGGAGCACCTTCAGGGAACCAACGTGATAATCCACACACAGCTGCCTCCAGACCGACCGTGGGTCTATTGGATCAGCTCAGATAGCAACCTGCCTTCCACCTCCCTCCGTTTTCTTCTCCACCGAGCTCCCACCCCAGTCAGCTGCAGGTTATTTTTCTCCGACATACAAAGCCAACCACAGGGCTCTGCAGCCTGCGCTCCTCCCTGCTTCCTCCTCCTATTCACAGCTGCATTCCAGCCTCCCCACGAACCTGCCTCTCCATGCCAGCCCCAAGCCCTTCCCCTCCGTTTCCAGAGCTGATCCAAAAGCCGTTGAAGTCAACAGAAGACCTTCTATTGCCTTCCAGGGCCCTTGGATCAGCTTGATGGTTCCTTTTGAAAACCTACTCTTTCCACAAAGCTTTTTCTTCTGCTCGCCTCTGTTGTCACACATTCCCAAAGTTATCCTTTTCCTCAGCTACCAGTCTTCAGTGTTTTGTCCTCTTATTTTCTGAGTTTCTGTTGAAGGATATAATCAGATGGCTGGTTTAGACCCATACAGAGTGTTTGGAAAAGTGACCTGCCTTCTAGCTATTAATTACTCAGCTTATGTGCAGCGCTTGGCTACGTTTGTATCGCCGGGGTAATTCATACCGGGTAAAATGCTCTCACCTAAACTGTGACTGCAACTAACTCAGTGAGCACCGGCCGAGTTATTTTTAGTGTGGCTCTAATCAAATCACAGACCGTCATCTGATTCTGACTAGCGAAACCTCATCGCAAACTTTTTACATCTCTGTCATGTTTTTCACCAGGGAGAAGATCGTAGACATATATGGTATGTTAGAAGTATGTTGCTTCCTTCTTCCTTCCCTTTTCTTCAAAATGTAGGACAAAAACACGGTTACTTCATCTTCCTTCTGTATCCCTCTCTGTTGGTTGCATGCGTTTTGCTTAATTCTCCTGCACCGCTGCGACGCAGTGTGTACAGCAGCAATCTGGTGCAGGCTGCAGGTAGTTAATTGAAGGTGTGGGACCTTCTCACGTATTTCTCAAGAACCACTAACGTTTTACAGCTTCTTAACAGGATTAAGAAGGTTAATGCTTCTCAGAAAACACCTGCAACCCCATTGCTGGCTGTGCTGTGTGTTGTGCAATTGTGTGCACACGTACAGACTGTTTAATGTTCTCCATCTGTACAGCGTGAGCGACAATGTAGATCATTGTGAATTAAGCACTGTGGTCTTAGTTCCTTTTTTTTTTTTTTTTTTTTTTTTTTTTTTTTTACCCTCTCTTTAAGGGTGTTGCTTATTGTATTGTTTCTACTTGTAGTACGTGAGGTCTGGCTCAATTTTGCCAAGGGTCAGGGGATTCTGCGTGCTGCGATGTGGTACGTGGCACGCTTCTCTGCTGGTTGGCATCCATCTGGGACTCCACTTGCTACGCGCAAGGGCAAAGAGCAGCTCAGTTCTTAGAGCCGGGTTTTAGGCAGGAGGAGGCACCACCCAAAGCTGTGAGTAGACCTACTAGGTTGTGTTAGAGCCGTGCATGGCAACGTGTGTGTGCGACAACGAAAGGATCCACACCTTAGACCTCCATGTCCTGAACCTCATCTCTGCCCATCTTCTCCTTCCTTTGCCCCCACGTTGCCTGTTGGAAGGTCTTGCACCTGCCTGCCCTGCCTGCTGTCCTGCCGGCACTGCCACAATCAGGCCTTTCAGCTCCACTCCTTTCCTCGTGGGGAATTTGGCGAGAGCTGGCAAGACACACGGCTTTTTTTCTGGCAAGCAAGAAACGGGAAGCAGAACTATTTTACCTGGATGACCTGCCGTAGTGTCTCCAGCCTGATGGACTCCAATTGCTTCCCACACACATAGAGCACATTTTATTGAGTCATCTTACCTCTGCGCTTGAGGCAAGAACACGAACAAAGAAGTAACTGTCCAACCTGAGCTACCTCCGCAGCAGGAGATTTTTCCTGGCGTAGGAAACCTGACAGAGTTACTGACAAAGAGCTCCCAGTGTGGACAGGGCTACCCACCAGCTGAGCTCCGCTTTGGACCAGCAGGGGAA
The DNA here is from genome assembly GCF_017639655.2 of Falco naumanni. NCBI lineage: Eukaryota > Metazoa > Chordata > Aves > Falconiformes > Falconidae > Falco > Falco naumanni. The sequence goes on from NC_054072.1 coordinate 3,432,454, forward strand.
ACACGTGTTCTGCTGGAGTAAAACGAGCCCTACAGGTACGGTACGATTGTGTCTACATCAGGATGCCATGTCTGGCACAAGGGTGTTTTCTTTACCCCAGTCTCCATCCTTACGTGACACAGAGTGCACACTACAAAGAGCCTGGGCTTCTACAGTGGCCGCAGCTCCTCTAGCCTAAAAGGAGCTCTTGGCCCAGTCTACTGCCTCAAAAAAGGTGTGGGTTTTGCTGTCCATCTTCAGTAGCTGCCTTTTGCTTCTTAAGGCCCTGGTCCTGCCAAAGAAGAACTCCCCCAAAACACCTTTAGATAGCTCCAGCCTCCAACATCTAGACTTTGTATTCTGCCGGCTAAGAGAAACGTCTTCAAAAGACAAAAAATCAAAGACATTAGTGACCGCTCTGAACTCCTCCTGGTCTCCACGATCTCAGCAGCATAACAGTGAGCAGTCGGGTGGGCACCCACTTCACGTGAAGCTGTTTCCCAGCCCACTTAGGGCAGACAGAAAGCAGAGCCGTGCAGAAACACGGCAGCAGAGGACCCCGCAGCCCTGTTTGGTCATACCCTGAGGGGCACCTTGACCTGGAGCAAACAAGCACGTCCTCATCACGAGATGAAACCTGTGCGCAGAGGTAGCTGAGGACGGGGTGAGCTGCAGGTTGGCTCTGTACCTCACCTTGCCATAACCTAGCCGTATGGGCATGCTTTTTTAAGCCCAGTGAAAAGGGAGGTTCGTGAGAAGCAGTTGCCACTTGTCTTCTGCTGACTTCCCTGTGGAAATGCTTGCTGTGATGACTGCATCCCAAAGTGACGTCTGCCTTTTGTTTCCTCTGTTAACCGCTTCCTTCTTTTGCTTCCAGCTGCTTGTGAGTCTCAGCCCAGGAGAACAACAGCGGCTTTGTGTTATTCCCTCGGTTACCCCTGGAGCCTTGGAGGGGCTGGCTGCTCAGAGATGATCTCTACCTGCAAGGGTGAGGAGGCAGCTCTCCCTGCTCCCTCTCGTCTGCAGCCTTCAATGATTATCCACAACTTTTCTAATCTTCTTTTAAACCTGTCTCTGAAGCAACAGACGTGGCTGTGAGTGGTCCCAGATAGGCTTTGACACCATCCTTTCAGGATCAAAGGGCCACGGAGCAGGTGCAAATGCAGTTAAGTCCCTCTTACACCTCCTCCTTATTACCAAACCTCAACAGTCTTAATAATACCTAGCTTTTCTATAATGCTTTTCATGAGCAGGTCTAGAAACATTCTGACAATAAGGTTGGTATTTCCCCATCCTAAAGGTGGGGAAACCCGTGATGTACAAATTGGTTGGGTTGCTGCAAGCATCCCTCCAGTCTGGTGGCAACCTTCTGGACCAGACATGTTTGTGTGAAACTGAGCTGGCAATGAGCTATCACACCTTGTGAGGGAATATGGACAGTGTTTACACTCAGGGCCAGATGTCAGTCATCTGTTTTTTCATATTGTTTTGATGTCAGCAACTATAATGAAAGCGAAAAAGCAAAAAGAAACCCAACTCAACCCCACCAATGAGCTGGAGCATCTGTGGGTACTTTGGCTCCAGGGGATTGCAACGCTTAAACATGTTTTGTTACTTCCAGTGTTGTCTTCATTAAACAGGCCTTGAAGGTGATTAGTTGGTGTTGCTGGCGGCAGGCAACCCCTAGGCAGCCTAACAGGACAGATCAAAGGATTGAACGACACTGTTTCCTTAAAGATGGATATCTGTTCTGCCTTCGCCCTTACTCGAATCATCTCGTTTGACTCATCTAAACCGCTCTGCATGCTTCAGCTGCTTTCAGGCAGCACCTGAGCCTTCCCTTAGGCATGAGCATGTTAATGAGGTTCTTGACATGCTGTGCTAAGTTGGGGATTTTGGGTCCCTTTGCATTTCTGGTAGGGTGTATGAAGGGTGTTGCTTCCAATCCTGGTACTGAACGGTCAAACACGCCTTTCCATGATATTTAGGCTGGGATGACTCCACCGGAGCCATAGCCATCTTGGGGCACCAGACAGCTGGGGACTGGAAACCCTTGCTCCTGGGTGTATATACAGTACAAGCAGTGAGGACGGTGCCAGAAGGTCTCTGTGATATGTGGAGGTGGGTCCTTCTCCTGAGATGGGAGAACGGCTCATAACAAGAGCAAGATCACGACTGTAAATTGCTCTTACTGGGGCCTCATCCTGGTATCCATGAGGCACAGAGTGCCTGCCAGCTCGCATGATGAGTCTCAGTACATTTACTGCTTTCCCTAAAGTCTTGATCCCTGGACGTATGTGAATGGTTCTATTATTTTATTATTTTTGTATTATTTATTTTAATTAAACAGAAAGCCATTTTCTAGGTCTCGGGGATCTAGAGAAATGCATGAAAACATGAACCTGAGCAAAGTAAAACTGAGAAAGCAAATAAAAAGATATCCAAATGCATTAATTTTTATGGTTTTTCTTTTTAAATCTCCTTGTCTCTTTATTATTTTTTAGGTCTGGCTGACGGTTTTGCATGCTTGTGGTTGGCAGTCCTGATCTGAGCCATTCCCTTTACTGAAGAGGCTGCAAGCTGTTGAAAGACAGAAGGTAAATTAAAGCATGGATTTAATCCTGCTTTACAGATGTAGTGCTTCGGAGAGTTTGGGGCTAAGGACCAGGCTCTCGTAGGAAGTCTGTAGTGGCATAAAGAGCCAATTTCAGATCTTCTAAGTCTCAGTCTGCTCTGCTGTGAAGTAGCCTACAGTCTTCACTAATGATGCTATGATGCTGTGTTGCTTCTGAGCAGCTCAGAGTAAGCTATTTCTAAAAATAAATTTAAAAAAAAGAATTGCAAGTAGACATTGAGTGGGTATAAATGAGTAGAGCTTCAATAATGTGGTGTCCTGGTTTCAGCTGGGATAGAGGAGAGGTCGGTTGTAAAAGGAGGGTTCCTGGAACCAAAATGTCATTCTTTTTTTAAAAGTGGTCCCTGCCTCCCAGCGCCCCTCACCCTGTGATCAGAAATTCGTTTTGTGTGGCTGGTGTTTCTCCTGCCACCCTGTGAGAAGGACAAGCACCCAGCACAGAAGGGAAGGAACAAAAGCAAGGTCCAGTGTGGCTGTTTACTCACTCCATGCACTGTTGTCTTCAATCAGATAAGCCTGTAGCCATAGGGTGGAATGTTTCCAGATCCAAATCAGCCAGAAAGAAAAAAAAAAGAAAAAAAAACCCAAAAAACAAACACCAGACCTCTCGAGTTTCCTCTGTCCCAGGTATGTACCTTGCCCCATCAAGTCATATGACAGGGAACTGGCTGTGATTTCCATGCAGAGAGTGCCTTCTAGTTTCGTCCTGCTCAAAGGTGTGCCTCCTACTGCAGGGAAATTTTCCTCCACGGCATTCTCCCCACTTAGGGCAAACCGGTGAGGAGGGATGAAGGAATCGGATATCGGCAAGAAAAACTGCACCTGCCATAGAGTAGGTAGGTTGTTGCTCCAAAGCTGCCAAGCCATGAGCGACAGGAGGGCTACAGGAGCCAGGAGCCAGCCCTGTGAGTGACACTTCGCTGGCCGGGACCTGGCAAACCCTTGTCTTGGCTCCCCCAGAGCCACTTCTCCAACCAGAGGCCACAGGTCGGGCCGTTGTCCCAACCTGTCCGCGCTCCCCGTGTAAACATTAGCCAACCCCGAATTTACTGACTTGCACGTATTTTTCTTTTGAAGCTGGCACGCAGCCAGGCTTTAATTGGTGTCGTTCAGCCGCAACTTGTTTACCACCTTTGCCTGATTTCCGTGTGACTTTTGGCCTGTTGGAGTATTTTAATTGGAGGTGAAGTAAAGACTGTTTTAAAATGACATTTGTACGGGGGAAGCTTTAAACCATCCTGTTTAAAGAGCACATACGCTGAGCCAAGCCAAATGGACGCAGATACATTCAATAGAAAAGGTCCTTTCAAATTGTTACCTGCAAAAGATAAAATCCTGAAAATTAAATCGAGCGAAACAAACTTCCAAACGCATTTTGTTGAAAGTTGGTCGGTTTTATAGAACACTGTGCATTTAGTAGCTATTTTTGAGCTGCTAATCCACGCTTTCCTGCTCTTGTTGCCGTTTTGATCCTGAGAAAACAAGGAAAACTATTTTTAAAGAACAGACCTAGTAAAATACTTCGTAGAGAAGGTAGCAACCAGCAGTAATGTGCGCTGCAGCTCGGCACGTCTCCCCAGCGCTGTAGGAAATGTCTCGTGTGCCTGTGGCAGTGGTGCCAAGGTTAACGGCCATAGGCGCTTGCCATGGAATGACTCTTCTTGTCATGGTCTTGTGTTGTCACAGATCTTGGCTTTGGTTGGCTTTTTATAAGCTACCACTCTTCCTCACCTCATTTATTTGCATTTCTGACCGTATTGATAGGATCAGCAAAGATTCCCCAAATCCCTGCGCTGTGTTAACGCGCTGTTAGCAATTAAATAGTGGCGGAGGTACTTAGGTGTTTGCTAATACCATGCAAATACGGGCACAAAACCATCACTGTAAATGAGGGATAAGACCCCAGCAATTCCTTTTCCACTGCCTCACCTCCATTTAAAGGGGGTGACAGCTTTAAATTTTGAACATTTTCAAGAAGTGACCGAAACATTTCGGTTGGAAAAGACCTTTGAGACCACCAAGTCCAACTGTTAACCCGGGACTGCCACTGACGGGAGAACGACTCATGCATTTTGCACAGTTCTACCTGTTCCCTCTGTGCCACCAGCACAGGCACCACTGTCCCTCAACAGAGTCATTTAAAGGTTTCATGAACATCCTTTGATGGACATCCAGCACTTGTCTTTCACGTGCAGCCTGTGTGTTACTCACGTTGGTGTTGCAGCCTTCAGGTGTCCAGGTACGGGCTTCGACTCGTGCATAAATGCAGGGAAAAAAATATTAAAGCAAAACAAAAGAAACCCTTAAATTCCGCTGCGTATTTGAACGTGTGGCCCCTCACCTGAGTCTTCATTTAGAGTCTTGATTTGTGTGTCTAGATAAGAAAGAAGGAGACTGTGCATAGGCACAGAGGAGATTACAAAATCTTTAAATACCCCACCACGTCATCGCTGCTTTGGTGTGTGTGGCAATTTCTCTAGTGGGTTTAGTTAAACATTCCCAAGTTCCTTTCTTAAAATAATTCTGGTAGATATTTTTGAGCTCTGATCTGATGCCTAGGGAAATGAATGTGTTGGGTTTTTTCTCTTTTTTTTTTTTTTTCCAGTCATAAAAATTTGGGAAAGGCATAGTAACCTTGGAAGCTTGCTAAGATACTGATCTGAAGCCAGACTTTTTTTTTTTTTTTTTTTTTTTTTTTTTTTTAAGTTTCATAAAACTTCGGGGAAACATTTTTTTAAAAAAAATTGTTTTCTTCTGAGCATCCTGGCCTTGGTCAGTTCTCTGCAAAAAGTGCCAGAATGCCCCAAGAAAGGCTGATTTTGCAGTATTTCCAAGCTCACTAGTGCCATGAAGTAGTAAAATAGAATCCATGAGAAAGAAACATTGCAAGATTTCAGAAATAAAATGTTTGGGGATACAATTGCCCAAGTATTCTACTAAATGAACACTGTAACTTTTAATGACTTTGCTCTATAGCTGACAAAAAAATTGAATAAAAAAACTTTATAATGTTTATTTGTCTTGAAGGCACCCAATTTTATGAAAGATTCCAGGGTGAGTCCAATGGGGACAAGAATAGGAGTGGAAAAATATAAAATGAAATTATGTTTTATTGAATTGCAATGGATTCTTATTCTCTACTACATAAATAACTTCTACGACTTTAATCAGTACATCCGTTTGCTTATATTGCCTTTTAAAAGGAAAAAGAAAAAAACAACCCCACGTTTTTGTTTTCCTAAGCCTTTTTATGTTCTACCACATGTGATGAAACCGTGTCGGCAAAAAGCTGAGTTGCTCTGCGCGTTTAATCGTCGTGGCTGTCAACAGCCATGAGGATTTGCAGTCGAGGGTCGAGATTTCCTTCCTGTAATCCCTGAGAAATTGGGGCTGTGGCGTTAATCCTTCGAGGAGGGTGCTGGTGCTGAGCTAAGGGTGTGACAAGGTTTCGGGAGCAGCTTTTCCACCACATGGGGAATGGGCACCGCTGGGTCTGGCTCAGCACCTGAACTGGGCTCAGGCGGGAGGAGCTGGAGGGGCTGATGCAAAGGAAAAGACAGGATCTTCCCTGGGTACTTTATATCCATCTTTTCAAAGGATCCTAAGGGGTTTGGGTACCCAACCTCCCATTTCTCTCTGGGAAAGCCAGATAGGTATTTCGTGTACGGCTCTCTCAAAGTCTTTGGTTTCTACTTTTTGGAGGTTTTTTTAATTACTGTTACGAGGAGGAGTTGGATGTGGGTGACAGCTCCTGCAGCAGTGTCCGTGGTTCAAACCGGAGCTCACAGGACGTCGCTGCTTGGGGGGAGCGGTTCCAAGTTCAATGAAGAGTCGGCTTTTCTGTGCCATTATTCTTGGACCATGCAAGAACATACAGGGACAGGGGGAAGAGCCCAGGGCTAGTCATCTACTTTGAATCTCACATAATATGCTTTTTGTTGCTGTTACTGTCTAATCCTATATAATCTTGTACCCTGGCAACCCCCCTTTATCCTGAGGAAAGGATAGCCCTCTTCTTAGGAGAGAGAGTGCTCTGATGAACAATGCAAAGTGCTGTTGGTGTTCACTATCTCCACGAATAGCTGCAAAATTAGAACAAAAGCTTTTCTGTGATGTGTGTGGGAAAACCTTGTGTTTGTGGTGACATTGGGATAGTGAATACGTGGCAGTCGACCCCTTAAACAAAGCAGGAACGTCCCTGGAGTGAGATCCTCTGCTCCTTGGCCTTTTTACCCTGGCTAGGGCAGAAACATCACCTGCAGATCATGGCTTGTTTTGCACTACCTATCATTTTCACCCCCTTGCCATCTTGCAAAGCTGGAACTGGCATCCCAGGGGATGCTGAGCATGGCCTCTGAGATGCTGAGATGGGCCAGCAAGGCCACCCTGCCCAAGAGCATGGGGTGCACCGGCAGGCACCTCAGCAGCTCCCTGGACGTGACATGGGACTGTGGACAGGCAGGACACGGAGCTCACCAGACCTTTGGCTCTTCCAGAGACCTCTCTTTCTCCCCAGGGTAGGCTTGACTATCAATTTTCACCAACAGAAACCCCTCAGACTGGCAGCCAGCCTCTGATGGGAGGAAGAAGTCGAGAGCCAGGTCACTAAGACAACTGCCAAGATAACAGCTTATCCAAACACATCTGTTTATTCTGCAATTCATTCAGTAAATTGCCCTGTCTGAATGAAATTTGATGGGAAATTATTCCGGGCATGGAACATAGCTTACAGTATGTCCACAGCTGCCATGTGTCTCCCTATTTCAACTAGAGCGAATCTGATCCCTAGAAGATGTTATTTTACAAAACTGAAATCTATTTAGCACGTTTCAGAAAGTCTGTCCTGTTGGTGAATGTCGTGAAAGCGATTTCCTGCAATATATCAGTATTTGCCAAAAATTTGGGCTGTGACATCTCTTTTCACATTGTTGTTATTTGCACTCATTAGAGTCTTGTTAGATTCATATTGCTTTCAAAAGGTGCTGGCAGGAAATTAAAGTCCTGCCACAGAGGTCAATACAACAAATCTGTCATTCTTTCCTTTAAAATCTTAAAGTTCTGTTGAATCCCCAGTCCCGTGCCCTGGTTAAAATAAAACTAGTGACTTTATACTTCCAGAGCTTTAGGTAACAGGTGGAATGAGTGTAGGGGGCAAAGCTGTGAAAGAACTTCTTGTTACAGCCCGGTAGCCTGTGCTTGCAGCCTTATCCATGGAAAGATTTGGAAATCCTGCCCAGAGACGCACCTGCCGGTACGGCAACAGCAGCTCCTAAGCAAATCCGGCAGCTTTGCGCTTTGAAATCCATTTTTGGCTGGGAGAGCTTTGGGGGCATATGGAAAAACAATCTTGCAGGTGCAGAGAGACAAGCAGGTTTCTCTGCGTGTGTAGGCAGAGAAGGTATTCATCCTCTCGGTACAGCACGCTCAAATTTTGAGGACAAAAAAAAAAGAAAAAAAAAAAAAGAGAATAAATAGGGCTTTTCTTCTGCTGTTCAGGAATGTATGTTTCAGCCCTTGCCCTATGAGAATTTCCTGGGAATGCTTCCGAGCATCTCACTCGTGGGACCAGGGGCTTTAGCCAAGAGCAGTGGGCTGAGGACCTATCCCAGTGTCACCCAGCAGACGCTAGATGCGAGCCCCCGTTACCGCACCGCAGCGTTTAACGGCGTGCTGGCTTTTGCTGTGACACCCCAACGCTCCCGCAGAGCTTCTGGAATTAGCAGCTTAGTAAATGTACCTTGGTGATTAATGGCATGAAGCTCTCCAAGCCTTTCAAAAAGCTACGTAAATATCATTCCATCTATTTCCCAAGGTGGAAGGCAGGAGAGCAAAGCTGTTCTCTGAGCTGTTAACGGTGCTGGGGCTGGGCTGCAGGGCACGCCAGTGCTGGGATTGTAAGGAAATCCCGAGGCAGGTACCAGGGGGTGATCTGGGAGCGAAGATGAGCAGAGATCATTCTCCAAGCACCCCCTGGGTTTGGTTTCTGTTGGTATCGATGTTAAAGCTAGCATCCAGGTCTTAACTGCACTCTGGACTTGGTCCACTGGGTAGACTCAGATACCTCCAGCAAGATTTTGGGTTCAGGCTTTTCCAAGAGCCCATGGACAGACAGTGCTTAAATGCCGAAGAATTGCAAACCAGGATGCCATGACTGGGAGGAGGGAAAAGGGGGAACATTTGTGAGTGATTTGGAGGCCACATCACCCTTCTCTTCCCCCCAAGTGCCGGTAGGCTTCTCAGGCACACCACACTTAGAAATGTTACCCTTAGAAACTCCTGTTATTCGTGAGTTTCAGTGATACTCAAGCATTTCAGAGAAGAACAGGTTTGCAAAACTCAGATTTGCCTTCTGAAATATTTTGAGACGTTTGAAAGGTGCTCCATACTGCAGCTTTCCTTCCACATTTCACTTTGTTCGATACGTAGCACCACAAACTAAAACAGGGGAAAAGTGGAGAGCGAGATGAGTGATGAAAGAGTGTGAACAAACCCCTTCCTCCACTCCCTATAGCCCTAAACATTTTTTAAAGGTGCTTCAGTTAAGGATTTGTTGCTGAACGGTCTGTCGGTCCATCTTGGCCAGGTTTCACGTTGCTGACTAATGCTGTTCGGTTGTTACAAGCCAGTGACTATATTTGCGTCATCGAAGGACTCAAGCCAAACAGCGTGTAGGAATTCATGTCTGAAAAATTCGATGGAAGATCTTATGGAAGGGAAAGGAGATTTTTATTTTACTTAACTTTTCTGAGTTGTCTCTATCTATTCACAGTCTCATACCTACAGAGTTAAACCCGCCCAGACGTATACGTCCAGGTAGTCCTGGGCAGGATGACTTGTGATGGCATGGAGATCAAAGGATGCGGGCTGCTGTGTCCCTGTTACAGCTGCTGTGGTCCTCTTGAATGGTGACAATGAATCGGGGTTTTAATAGGTCTTTTAATACCCTTTCCAAGCCAGCAGTTGTTACAGCAAAAAAAAAATCTTTACATTACCCTCCCTCCCTCTTTGTCAATTGTCTCTTGTTTCCTTTAGGTATCTTGCAGCTACGCTCTCGGTTCCTGTTAGGGTAGCAGGAAAGAGGTACAATACATACAATTCTCTCTTTTTTTTTTTTCTTTTTTTTTTTTTTTTTGCCATCCTCCTGCCCTTCGATAAGAAGCACAGGTCTTCTGCTGACAGCCCATCTCTGCTGTGCTCTTGATGCAGAAAATACCATTCCTGATGTTTGCCAATATAATTGCCCTCAATTGTATCCTTAGTTCTGAGCGCATGCCGGTCTTTTAACCCTTGCTTGTGATTTTTTCTGGTGCTTTCACAAAAGCACATTTGCATCCACACCTCGCTCTTACCTATCACAATTTCTGTGGTTCCTATCACAAAATTTCTGACACTGAAGCCTACAAGTCTTGCCTATTGCAAGAAAGAGTAAAAAGGGAGCACTAGGAAATGCTCGGTGACTACTAAAAATAGAATAGTCAGGAGAGAGGAAGGATGCAGGAGGAGAAGGAAGATTCAAGAGAGACTCTCAAAGCTTTTTCTAAGACTTTTGAGTATCATCTGAAAAAATCCTGCAAAGCTAAAGATAACAGCACCTACTCAGGTCTCTAGCGACATTTCCATTTACTCCAAGATGAGTCGCTCTGCAAGTGCTATTTGTGCCCTCAGGTTTAGCAACAAACAAGTCAGCCCTGGGTTTTTTTTGTGTTTGGTTTTTTTTTTTGGGGGGGGGGGGGAAGCCCAAGTACCGTGGGCCCTTCCAGTGCTACTTGCTGGGACAACTTGGAAAGAACAGCATTTTGGAAGCTGAGCAAGGGCAACTGGTGTTAGATTCAGCTTCCCAGTGTGCTGCTGGCTTTCGCAATACTGAGGAAGTTTTAAAGCACTCATAAAAGGTCACTTCTCATTAAGATATTTCAAGTAAGGAAAGACAGATTCATTTGCTAAGGGCAAAATTGTGCCCATTACATAAGAGCAGAACTTTTAATTGTTTTGTGGTGAGTGGGTTTTACCTTAAAGCAGCCTAAGCATGTTGGAGAGCTGTGATATAAGCTTTTATCGCAGTGTAACAGTTTATCCTCATTGGAGGCATGGCTGCTACTTCATTTCTCACTCAGTTTTTATTACCTGGTGTTTGTGACCAGCTCTAGGTAGAGGACTGCTGACTACTTCTAATCCCGTGTTATATAAGCCTTCCCAGAAATAGCTGTTGAACTGTTTGAAAAACATGTGTGGAAAGCACACTTAAATTACACGTTAGTCATGTTTGGTTCAAGTGCCGTGAGGAACGGAGGAAATTAAGGCAGAGAACATTCCCCTTGAGCAGTTAGCCCTGTGGTTATCGTACGAGACCCTTGCACGTCAGCGTTCAGTTGTGTTTGATGGGTTAGGGGCAAGCGATGCGGGTGGAAGGTGAGACTCGGAGCTTGTACTTTTAGAGGTGGCTTGAAAAATCACATTTTTGTACGATCATACCTGTGCGATGCAGGTACGAGGGCTGGGTGCATGCTGCCTTTGGCTACTTTTGGTAGCGTATGTGTAAAGTTACTGAGTGGTGGTGTCCCTCGGAGGGGAAAAAGAGTCTCTCTGTTGCCCCTTCGGTTGTCATTTCTCATAATGGTCCAGAAAGGGGGTTCGCGAAGCGTCAGACCCATCAGGAATCGCAGAGGCAAGGCAAAGCTGACTCTTATCACCTGGCCTCATGCCGGGGTACCTATCCTGGTGCTCAGGCAAAAGATGCTCGTTTACACCTGCAGCACTGGGGCCAAGGCTTGTGTCTTGTGTGTTGCTGCCATCCAGAGCTCGCTGGAGCAAGGTGCATTGGCAGAAGAGACTGCTGGTTCTCCTCATGCGAGGTAAAGGCAATAAATAATAAATGCCATCAATAAAGAATGATGTTCCAAAATAGCTTCGGTCTCCGGCAAGAACTGGAAGGCGCATCTGCCGCATCTGGAGCAAGAGTCTGTTTTCATTTCATGTTCACTCAGTTTGCTCTTCCCCCAGTTACTGGCTTCAATGAGGAGAACGTGATCTCTTCAGAAGAGGAGGCCAGTGTTCATAGATTAGCGTTTCTATAACTTTATTCAGTTACTCTTAAATGACTCTTAGTGGTTCTGTATAAAAAATAGGTGTAATTTTGGCTGCTGAGTGATACGGCGATGTATCTCAAAAGCGAAGAGAAGCACGGACCTCCCGTTTGCGTTGTTGCACGAAGCCTCCTGACTTCTTGTTTCAAAGAGAGCAGAGACTTGAGAATTGTATCCCTGGGAATTGCGGTGGGATCAGACATAGGTGCTGGAAACTAAGGATGTAGTGCTGTGGCCTGGCTTCAGGCACTACCAGCTGTCTGAAACGTGGTCCTGTTGTCCAGATACTCTTCTGCCATGGAGAGAGGGAAACCATCCCAGGGAATTCTGTGGCAGGTGAACTGTTTGTTCCTCAGGGCATCTTTGTGACCTCTTGTAGTGCCCAGCATCGTAGGAACAAACCAGCTCAGGCTTTTCAGGAAGGATGCTAACGTGGCTTCTTTCTTTCTTATTTTTTCGGGTGGTGTTTTTAAACCGAGGGAGTGGAGGTCATGTTCTTACCGATTCCTGTAGACGCAGTACACTTGAATTTGTGTTCTGTTCTGCTGCTTCTCCCCACCCCGTCCACATGAAAGAACTAGCCTCTGTGGAGGGGCAGATCCTTGGCTGGCATCAGGCGGCAGAACTCTGTCGAAATCCGTGCAAATGACCCGAGCATCTTGCCTGGAGTGTTTACTGTAGCATTACCTGATTATACCTGCACAAAGAGCCACTTGTGACCCACGGTGTGACTGAGCCTTGCTGGTTAATTTTAAAACTGATGTAAGAGAAAGTTCATCCATTTTACTGGAGAGCAAGACTTGGTTGCGAGAGCTAGCGTGCACGAGGAATGGGGCAGAGGCAGTGCAAGAGAACAAATACCGAGAAGGTGAGTCACCAGGTCTTTGCTTGAAAGCTCCACACTCCCCCTCTAGCAATATTCCAGCTCAAATCCAGACTGTAAATCACTACCTGCACGAACTGGTGAATTACTCATTCATCATGTGTGCGGCCAAGCGGTGCCAGGCTGCTTTGGTGGGTGGTTAACCCCCACGCCCGGGCTGCTGAGCCTTGGGTCAGCCTGGGGAAGGCAAAGCAGAGCCCTGACGGGGGGTGGAGGTCACTGGGGGGGTCTGTGGTAGCTGTTCAGTAGGTGTCTCTCGGGTGACAGGGCAGTAATCCCCAGCGAAGGTGAACGATGCATTGACATCATGAGAAGGTCTGGCTTTCTGCTCTCGACTTGCAAGGTTAAAGTGATGGGCATTGTCTCATCCCACTTCCATTTCAATTGGAGAGAATGCAACAGGAGGGCCTGAGGGTCCTAAGGAGCAGGCGTCTCCCAGCTTGTCTGGGAGATTTGGATTCACTCCAGACCTTATTCCTTGACCTGTCCATGAGTTCCAAGGGCGATCCAGAGCAGAGCGTGGGCACTTCAGCGTGGTAGGGCAGCCATGGAGACATGGAACCTTACGGGGCTGTTAGGCAAGACCGGAGGTTTGAAGAACTTGCTTTCTTTCCCCTCTACGAAGGGTCTGAGGCAGAAGCTGTCAGCCTCCCGCCCTCATAAAATTGCAGAAATCAGACAACACTGTCGATTCAGGGATGGTGTGTTATTGGCGGAATGATGCGGGTATGGGGGGTGACGTTGCACAGAGACACTGGGGTGGCACCGGTGTCCTGAGAGGCTGATCCCGGTGTGCTCAGACTTGTTCAGCAGTGAAGGAATGGGAGAGGGCAGCACTAATATACTCCTGTCCTGGACCACAGTCCCCCATAAGCTTTCACAGCTTGCAGGGTGCCAGGACCCCTCTCAGCTGTGATGCTCACCTGGAGCTGATCTTTCTCTTCATTTCCAGAACTGCTTGGGCTCCGCTGCCTGTTCTCCCTGGCTACTTTATGTTCCCCATTTCCCATCTGAGGGGGGGAAAAAACCCACATTTTTGAGGCAGGGATCAAAACCCATCCAAACTGCTGCAAGGACCGAGTTTGACAAGGGGTCAGAGCAGCGCAAACGTGCTCCCTCAGAGCTGCTGCCCAGGGCGGTGATGGGGGTGATCTGGGTGCCTCGTGGGCCGCGTTCCCAGTGATGTCCAGTGCCACAGCAGTGCTGCAGCTCGGGAGTGGTCCCAGCACGTCCCACCTTCTGAGTTTCCTGCTTGAGGACCCCTGGAGTCAACTGAGCTTTTTCGGTGGAAAGCTGCTGAAGCATTTCTCTCTATGCAAATGGCTACGAGATGCAAGTGGTGACTTCAGTCCCGGTTGGTGAGAGGAAGCAAGTGAGCAGGGAAGAAAAATGCCTGAGCTTTCACAGTCATCCCTCATTTCTTCCCCAGAAACCACCCCAGAGCGCTGCCGCTTCGCAGTGTTACGGAGGCATGGTCTGGGAAAACTTGCAAGAGGAAAACAGGTCCCCACTTCCCTCCTTCCTCAGCTCCCCCCCCCCCCCCCCCCCCCAGGCAGCCAAAACATCTGACCTTTCCTGGAATAAACTCTTAGGCCGGGCCTCCCAGCTTTCTGAGAAAGGCTGCTCAGGTGAGACGTAGCTGTCCAGGCAAAGATAATTAACGCTGTCCAAGATATCACAAAAAACCTCTGTGCAATGCTGTTTCAGTCCCCATTCCAGAAGATTGTGGCTCTTTGCAGGGGCTGAATTTCCCAGCCTCATTCAAATATCCTAGACCCTCCAATGGCATTAGCTACCTATGACTTGGCAACTGTTCTTCGAAGCAAAATCTTCCATAAAATGCTAATTACACCTCATATACACCCCAGATTCCCTAGGTGGCTGTAGAAACCACGAATCTGGAACTGGACACGCTTGGTCTCCTATAACAAATTACTGACCTACAAGGAAAGGGATGAGACTTGCAGGAAATTCTCCGGAGAAGCCCAAGGGAGAGCTATTGAAATCACGCAGCAAATGCTGCTCACCTGCGCACTCATCATTTTTACACTCGCAAAGAAACTAGCTGGCAACTAAAACAGCTCAAGCAACTAAACCTGGGGAAAAAAATGAACATTTTCAAGGATTAAGCAATACAGAGACGGTATTAAATTGTTGTTTTTAACGGTTTGCATGACACATTAGCCTTGCAGTGGCCTAGAACGTTCGCTCTGTGAGGCATTTTTGTAGGAAGAACAGGGCAGAAACTTCCATTTCCAGTTCTGGGGAGAGGAGCGCCCTTTCCCGGCTGAGCTGGCGGGGTTGGTTTGGATTCACGTCAAGAATATCCAGGCAGAGTTCCGAAGAACTTGCACATATTCCTGGTTTTGGGGCGGTTTTTTATTTTTTTCTTTAAGTGATTAGTAAGGACATCTAACAAACACGAGTTAAAACTTCCTGAGTTGGTCCCATTCAGTAACTGGATCCTGAAGAGGAAATAATCCTGGAAGGTGCTGAGTTGCACTCACATTTAAGGGTGATAGAAAACTATGTTTTTGAAAAAAAAAAAACTACTATATTTGAAGCCAGTAAACTGCTTACCTGCCTTCGACCCCGGCACTGGAGCATCAAGCCACCTCTCAAGGACTTTAAACCGAAGAATTTACATGCTTTGGTTCATTCCTGTGCAGTTCTCTTGTTTTATAACCGCTGTGTGCCATTTGCACATTTCTATGGCGCTGCTGGTAATACTTAAGCTTAGGAAAATCTTTGTCGGCCAAGCGAGCGCAGGGCTGTGCCAGGGGAAGGGTGGATTCAGCTGTAGCATTAGCTGGGATAATTGTCTTGATCAAATTAATGTTTGGTTGGGGAGATCGGCAACGCTGTGCCCACAGGAGGGAGCCAAATACATTGCTCTCAAGAAAGGGGGGGGGGGGGGGGGGGGGGGGGAATAAAAAAAAAAAAGCAAACCACAAACGACTCACCTTTGTCTTCGGTGTCTTCATCAGGTGTTGGTCTGGGAAAAGGAGTAAAAACCAGTGACAAAGCGACAACTTGTAAACAAGCCAGTGGAGCCTCACGCGCCACCTCAAAGGGGACTCAAACTTCCCGCAGGGGATTATCTGGAAGCATCCAGGGACAGACGGCATCGTGCTGACGTACCTCTCAGAGCTGTGACACCCACTTTTAATGACAGAGGTCACGCAGGGAACAATCTTTCCTCTGACCTGAGCAGCGGCAGCAGCCCCACCGGGTGCTGCGACCCGCCGTGCCCCGGCGCTGGGGCTCGCTCTCCTCTCCCTCTTGCTCCAGCCCCGGGTACATCTGGATCAAACCCACCATGAACGTTTGCACTAGGGTGGGCCTGTTCCCTGCAACCCCCCTCCCGGAGCCATCCAGCATGGCAGAGCCTGGCAGCAGGGGTGGGGGGAGCCAAAGCAAACCCCCCCCCCCCCAGGACACGGACCCTCGGTGGGGCGGCTGCCCCCTTGCAGGGAAAGTCCATCTGTGAACCTCTTCCCACCTCTTGTTCTGATCTTTCCCTCTAAACAAAACTTTGGTGTGTGGCCTTGTTGCTGAATGAGGAAAATAGAAAGAAAAAGAAAGCTTTCAACCAGCTAAAGATAAACAGTGGGGTTTATGAATATGCTGGCAAATTTCACAGAAGGATGGGATTTCTTAATCTTTAGCTTCATTGGAGACACTGGGGGTAAATTTTCCATATTAAAAGGAGTTTCATTATTTATTTAATTTTTTTTTTTTTTTTTTTTTTTTTGGGGGGGGGGGTGTGTATTTGCTAGATTCCGTGAGTTTTTGAGCTAGTTGCTGACATCTGACATTGTTTTGCGATTGCACTTGGAGATGAGGTAGTGCACGCATTTGCTTTTGCTTTGAGACGGAGCGACCTTTCTCAGCTCGCCGAGGGCTGCAGCCTGGGTCCTTTTATCTGCATCCCAAAACGGTAACACCGATAGACAAGTCATCCTGCCGACCCACTGCCGGGCTAACCGCTATCGTGCGAGTCATGACCCCTTGTTGTTTGTTGTCACCGTAACAGGGGTGGTTGGGCTTGGGGACTGGAAGGTGGACTGGAAATTTCCTTCCTAAGTCATCCGGAGGGCTATGAGGAATTTCAGAGCATCTCCTTGGGGTGGTTGTGTAATGCTGGTAGAGGCTAATTCAACAGGCCATTTTTCCTTGTGTTGGATGACAAACGGTTTTGTGCCTCTTGTGGGGATGATGCTGGGTAACAGCAAAGCCCTATCGCTGAGCTCTCGCTGACAGCGCATCAGTAGCACAGGAACATGATGCTGCCGCGGGGTTCTGGAGAGACAAAACAAATGGGTTTCGTACAATTACTTGGTCAACGATAAAGAAGAAATCTAGAATAGCCAAAGCACCCACACACGCCCAAAACGGCGCAAGAACAAACGACAACTAAATATGCTGTATATAATTCATAACAGCTACGGGGCTGAAAAGAAAATAGACATGTCACGCGCAATGTTCTTTCATATGTTAAAAGAATACATTCCTTTCCCCTGCGCTGTAGTTATGAATTTGTCAGGGTTCACGTTTTTCCTCTTAATATTGCTCATTGTTAAAGGTCATCGGGCTTTAAAAATACGGATAGCCTGCGTCTTTGCTCTAATCCATCTAATGCACTGTATCCAAAGATTAAATCCCAACAGAACAGCGCCAGATGTCTCCTTCTCCTCTACCCCCAGGTTCTTGTGTGAGTGGCAGGATGGATTGTGGTAACAACAGGGCCAGGATTTTACGAAATACACGTTATCGTTCCCAGTAGTTGATCGTGAGACGTGCAAGGAGCAAAGTGTTTGCTGAGCTTTGTACAAGGACAGGGGCCGTCCTTGGCGAAACGGTGGAGACCAAAAATAACAACCCAGAGCTGGAAGGTAGAGCCACCAAGCAGGACCCTGCAGCCGCTGGCCTAGGAGATGGTTGTCTAAGCCACAGTCCTTCCTGGTGGCAGCAGGTGGCTTCACAGAAAATGCCCTGAACTAGCTAGATGGTACCAATTCGGTGGGGGCCAAGGCTTGATCTCTTCCCCCCACGCTGACGTGCTGCACGTGCTGCACCTTTGGGACTCCAGGCTGCAAGTCCCCGTCCTTTCCCCACACGTCAGGATCCTGCAGCCCATCGGCAGCCAGGGTGGCTCGTCCAGGTCATGGCAGCGGTGGCTTTGCCTTGCAGCTGAGTCTCCACCGTTTAAATTCCAGGCTGAGACCAGCACTCCTCCGCTAATTATTTAGGTTTTGAACAGTCCTGATGGGGGTTGAGACAATGATTTTTAGGGAAAGGTAGGGTCTTCGGGCATCCCGATGAAGGCCAGACTTCCCAGTGCGCTCAGGTCCCAGTGTGTACACGTTATACTGATTCTGTTTGTAGCCCTAGCCTGGAGTAAACTCGGATTAGTAAATCCCCTGTGCCTTGAGTCCCAGAAGTCCCCCCCTCCCGACTGTGAGGAAGAGAAACGTATATTCAGACTTCCACGTGGTTTGATTGAACATTTGGTGTCTGAGTTAGTGGAAGCAGGTTATTTTGCTTTCAGGTAGCATCTCCCTAGCCAAAGCTCTTCTGCGCTGTGATTGACACCACAGCGCTACCAGTGACACTTGGTCTGCAGGTTCTTTCCAGCCTGAGCGTAGCGACATCTACAACCAGGTAACATCCATTCCTGCGCTCACTGTGGTCAGTTTAATCTGAACTTGCCTGTGGTGGTGGAGGGCGATAGCGTGTTCTCCAGCACGGTCTGAATACACCCTCTAGGACCCTGACATCTTACCCTAACGGACTCTGCGTACCAAATCTGTGCTGTGCTGTCCCTCACTTGTTATTAATAAGCTGCCTGACTCAGAGCTTGCAACTTTGAGCCTTTACTATGACAACAGATAAAGTGACAAGCTTTAAAAGAAAGCTCGTGTCAGAGGAGGAGGGAGTGGAGAACCTTTTGGCCAGGCTGTTCATTGATTTGTCCAAACAACTGTTTTGTACCAGAAGGTTCCAGGGAAATGTTACCTTCTGGCCCATGCCTCTTAAAAGGCTGGTTATGCACAGATATCTCGGCCGAAAGCTAAAGCTGATACAAGTGCCAGTGCTGGAATCACATCTTAAACCCTGGAGTAGCCAAATTCAGGTCCCATCGTAAATCCACAGGTCCAGGAGTCTCCATCTTGTTATGATTTACATACCAGGGAAATACTTACAAAGTTGGAGAGGGAACCGTATTCATAGGAATGGGGTCATGTTTGTTATTTGAAGCCAGCTAAAGTATGCTGTAATTCATTTACTTTATTGTTCTGGGTTTTTGTTTGCCTTATTTTTCTTCTCCCCCCAAAGAAAAAGCAAACACTTACACTGCTGTGTATGGAAATGAGAACGTCCTGTCCCCTGAAGGCACAAATACGACCAAGATTAATTTTGTACTAACTCTGTAGAGCCCTGGTCCCATACGACGTGTTCACTTGGGGCGCCGCGTTGTAGCCGCACGGGCTTTTTTTCCCAACTTAAGGATTAGTAAGGTGTGCCCTAGCCTAAAATAACTATTTTGCTGCAGTTCTAAAACGGTGCGGTCTTCCGTGTGCTAGAGCAAGAAAATGGGCTCAATCCCCTCTTTGCTTTGGGATTGACTGGATACTCTCCCCGTGCACCGACTGTCAGACTGGCCCATGCCCAGGTACAGGGCAGAACAGCGCAGTGCACCAAAACTTTTGGGGTGTCGTATGCTCTTGTGTACTTACTCTGTGCATCATGCGCACTACAGAGCGCCACGTGAAGCAGCCTACAAGTGAGCTTCTTCCCCACCTCGTCCCTAATCGCAAACCCTTGCATGAAGGGGATAGAAGTTGCTCCGTCATTTGGTACGGATAGAAATTGCTTCGCGACAGCTGCAGCAAACCCCTGTGCTCGCTGCTCCGAAGCTGTCCCATCCCCTTTAAGCAAATGCCCCACGGAGGGAGCGCCTGGCCCAGCTTTCAAGGAAACTGCCAATTTTTCATTTAAAGTCCCCAGTGCAAGCAGTATGGATGGTAAAGAATATCGAAGCCAACTTTTGGTTGATGGCAAAATGCCCGTAGTCTTCAACAGCTCAAGAATTGGCCCTAAAACTGGTCACAGCTGAAGAAGAGATTTGAGTTGTAGTTACACAGGGAAAAGGAGTTGGCTGATTCTTAGCAGTAGCATTCACGGGGGCTGGCAGAGCTGCTGAAAATGTGGGCAGCGTGCTTGCAGAAATGGGGTGGCCAGCCATGTGTCGGAAGGGGTAGGCTGGGCTTGGGGAGCCGCAGTGTTTGCAGTGATACGGGGAGGGGCAGAGAGATAAGCTTTTGGCCCCCCAAACCAAAAGTTTTGGTCCCTATGTTCATAGGCTGGGGGGGGGGGGTCCCTCTTCCTCTGTGCATCTGCCCCGGCGCCCTGCTCTGCTGAGTCGGTATCGCCACCGTGCTCGTGGTGCAAGGTCTCGGTAACCTCATGTCTCAAGATGCTCTACGGTTTCCCCAGCTCAGGCCAGAGAAGGATGTCCCGTTCTACATCATCTACTCCAGCAGCTCCTAATCTACACCTGGTGACAGAGGGGCCTCATAACTTCAAGGAATAAATAATCTTGTGCCTAAGGATCTTTACCATCCAACCCAGTATATTCAGACTGACAAGGACAAACATCCCCGTTCCCAACGAA
This sequence comes from Falco naumanni, assembly GCF_017639655.2. NCBI lineage: Eukaryota > Metazoa > Chordata > Aves > Falconiformes > Falconidae > Falco > Falco naumanni. The sequence continues at coordinate 3,452,712 of NC_054072.1, forward strand.
TATGCTCCATTCCCTTGGAGCACGGGGAAGGTGACTTAGCTGAAGTCACTCAGAAAATGAGTGGCAGCAGCTAGGTTCTGGTACATTTTTTTTCTCCCTCAAATGCTGGTTTAAAAGTGGGAGAGCTCTTCAGAAGTTTCTTTTCTGCTTTAGAATTTGGGATTGGGAAGGGGTAGACAAATGGGAAATAAATGAGGAGAGGAAAGGGTAGTTCTGTCTAAATCCCCTAGTATAATTTTTATACTTCTCTGTGGGTTTTGAGTACGTAGTTAAAACAAAAAGCTTTTATACTAGAGGCTATAATGCAAGATATAAAGATGATCCAAAGCATAAAATAAGAGGGTGGATTAAATGGAGGGAAAAAAAAGGAAAATAAATGAAGAACTTTTGCGGTTAAGTGTTAGGAGCTTTGGAAAATAATGCTCAAATTAGAAGCATGTGCTCTAGAAAGTTACAACATAGGTATTGCAAAAAATGCATTCTTCCCAGAGGATGGGGATGAATTAAGATTTAAAATTATGAAATGAGCTGGGGAAGAGACCCAGCCTTCTGCATAGGAAAACAAAATTTAGATGTAGATCAAATGTAGCTGACGTAGGTAATTGTCAAGCACAATACATGAAAGAAGAGTATTCGTGGCACTCCGGTGGGTAACGTGGTGTTCACTTACGTGAAATATGAAAGCAGAATAGAGAAGGTCTTGACTTCAGGGCTCAAGGGGGCAATTCCTCCTCTGACTAAATCTGCACAGCTTAGAGGTTAAGAGATATTCCCAATTTCTGTTAGCTGAGAAGATGTCTCGCTGAAGGTGGGAGTGGGCACTTTAACTTTACGGACATAAATGAAGTTTAAATGGTTGTGGGTACGATTGTGGTTATTCTCTCGGTCTGCTGTCTTCAGTAAACTTCTGCATGTGGATGGAGGTGCGTTCACGGGGCGAGAGAGAGAGTTTATGGCTTATGGATCCAGAGGTCCCGTGTCTGGGAAGGGAGCCCTCTTCCTACTTGTCAACCAAATGGCCAAAATCATTATATCTAGATCCGGGACAAATTCTTCGCTAAACTTTGCAGTAAGCTGCGGCAATTTCCCAGTTGGGGAATTAAGGAAGGAGAAAAGAATCCAGAGCTGGAGCCTGGAGGTTATAAACATTAATTAGAAACCTCTGCATGTGGCTATCTCATCCCTGTCCTATACGTAGAGCTCAGACGGATGCAAAAGCTGATTTCTGTGTCTCTGTCCAGCACTCCCCTCACAGCACAGATATTCTTGCTGTGCTTTAACAACCAAACTTCTGAGATATTCTTTTATGGTTAGCTGGTCTGATCCTGCCCTCTGAACCCTTGAAGCTATAATATATAACCTCGGAGGGCAATCTTTCTGCGCAGCGGACGGTGCACTTTCCAACTGGCTCGTTTACGAGAGACACAACGGCAGAAGGGAGGCGAGTGCTGTTCCCAACCTGGAAGAGCCAGCTGAGTTTGAGTGAGTAAGGAACGGAAGGTGGAAAGGATCATGGACAGGTCTGCTGGATAAATATACATTTATATACAGCCAGATCATCAGCTCATGTAAATCAGCGTTGCTCCGGTGAAGCCAGAAAAATCAGATTTACCCCAGCTAAAAGCCAGGCCACGTGGTCTCGTTAAATGAACAGTCTCAAAAATGCAGCTGGTGGAGGTTTGTTGAGGAAGCGGCAGAGGGAGAAATGGGGAGGGATGTACTATCCTACACAGGTAGTGGGAAGGGGGGAAAAGAACAAAGGAGACGGGTAGAATCCATAGTAAAAGGGTGGAAAGAGTGGGAAGTGCTCAGAGCATCGCCACCGCCTCAAGGTGTTAGGGCTGCCCTCGACGGCAGTGGTCCTCCACTCCTTCAGGGGAGCCGATGCCACGAAAAAGGAAAACACTGCAGAGTGCCCAGCTCCCAGTTACACACTGGTAACGCAAATCAAAACCAGGGAGGCTGTTCATCTCATTTGCAGCTTCAAAGCTCTTCTTGTAATCGAGTGATTTATGCACACAGGCGCCGTCACCAGGTGCAGACGCGGTCAGCATCGTGGCTGAGAGCTGGCACCCAGGTATCCGCTTATAATTATAATTTTAGTTTTTCCAGCTTCACCTCTGAGGTGGATCTGTGATGTCGCTGGTGAGTGACGGGCAGACCTTTTGAGTCCTTGAGGCAGAAAAGCACTGGGAAATCGCTGCGGTTCCAGTTCTGTGACGGCCATTACCCCACGCTGACTTCAGGCTTCATCCTACCAAGTACAAGTCTAGGCTGCCATATAGGTCTTTCTAATTTTATCCCTGTGGAATTCCTAGAAGCCAGACAAAATTGACTTTCACACAAGAATCTCCATTGTTTACACACCCGAGTACTCTGTTCAGTCAACAAAACATGGTTTTTATTAGATTTCCCTTGGAAAAAAAGAGACATTTTAAATTAAGGGAAAAAATGTTTGGTTTGGGCTTTTTTTGGTGAAATTCAGGGGTAGGGTGCTGGTGAGCAAAGAATGCTAATGCAAAACCAAAGCTCTTTTTTTTTTTTTTTTTAATTTTTACAATGCAAAGGTTATCAAGTGCCCCAGAGCATCCTCAGCTGGGAACAGCAGAGTAACGCAGGTGGGACGGGACCTGTACAGGGCTCCAGTCGTACGCTGCGCCCGAAGGAGGACAAGCTGCAGCGGCGGTGGGGTTGAAGTTCAGAATTTCCCTTGATTTTGGGTGTGACTGACTTGGGCTACAGCCAAGTCACACAAAGTCACTAGCTTCAAGCTGATGGACCGATATATCTGTCAAAATCTCAATTAACCAGCGGGGTATTGCTGTGGCTGTTCACAGCCGTTTATCAGGGAAGGACAGAAGAGAATTTTCAAGGGTCTACCTGGCTATATAAACCAGCTTATGGATTATATACATATATATATATATATATATATATGGCTGTATAAACCAGCACAAAATGAATATGAGGAAAGTGTGTTTGAATCCTGTTAGACCACTGTAAATGACCACAGAAGACAGAAAGCAAGGTGGGGGGTCATCTAGCCCATTAGTTCCATAGGGAGCAAGAGGAGGGGGAAAACACTAATGAATCTATGAGATTATGAACATATATATCTCCTGGCCTGCTGCTGGAATCCCTGTTGCTGTTCATAACAGCCTAGGGTACGGATTATGCTGTCGCTGGCTTCCCTCGTGGCAGCAAAATGAACTTGGTCACTGCTGTGCTGGAACTGGAAGCAAATACTTATCGTGTAGCAAGTAAAGTATCTGGGTGGAAGGGAGAAAGGAAATGAATAAAATAGTAATACCCTAGTAGTAAATTTAAAATCTAGATAAAGAAAATGCAGTTTGCTTTAAATGTCTACCTCAGTGATTCCTATCCGGGCTGCTGGAACATTAAGGCTTCATTATGAGAGAGTCAAAACTGTCACTTTTCTGACATTAGAACCCAGGCAACTAAAGATCAATTACCTGTGTACGTCTAATTGCTGGGGTCATAGTCAACTCTGTGCTTTAATTTTCAACCAAGTTGTTATTTCTGTCTCTCTTTTTTTTTTTTTTTTTCCTTTTCTCCTTTAGCAATGACATTTGCATTCCTTTTAGCAAAATACCAAGGTTAAACTAAAAATAATTCTGCCCATCAGTTTTAGATTAGGACTAGAGCAGGCACAGATTTACTGTAAATGTGTATGTAATGATTGCTGCGTACCCTGCCAGGAAATTGCTACGGTCAGACATTTGAAGAATTAGATTAATGTTTTTTAACATTAATCTGAAGTTAGTTTTGATCCCCAAGTGGTAACTGCTATTAATATCTGCATGAATTCACCTTCTTTCATGAGAAAGGAGGCTACATGGAAACGGTTGCCTTTCCTGAAAGTGAGGAGGTTTGGCAACTCGTGCCATTCTCATTGGAAGTATTCCGGAAAAAAGCAGCAGCACACCCCTGAATCCCAGTCCCCCTGAAATCCAGGAGCTAATTATTAAACCGGGTTGTGTTTGCAAGGTTTTATCTCTGCTTGTGACTGTCAGTTCATGCAGTTTGATAAACATGCCCTTGCTTTTTCCCAGCGAGAGCACAGACCTGGTGTTTTGGAAGTTGGGTCGGTGTGTTTGCGTGACGGGACACGGGAGAAAATGTAAGGAAGTGTTAAACCTCCCTCTTCCAAAATGCGGAGATTTAAAGGGAGGTGTTACAATATGTAGTCCCACACTGTTATTAGAACCAGCTTTAATTATGAAATCAGATTCTCCTTCAAAGACCTCTTACCCCGGAAGGCCAAAGTCTATGGAAAGCAATCCATTTCTCTGCTACCCTTTCAAAAGGTCTCAGCATCCAAAGTATGAGATTATTTTTGATCCCTGTGGCTGAAATAAAATCTGTAGCTTGCTTTCACTGTCGTTTGAAAGGGCTGAGTGAGATCACCAGTGAAGTCACATCATTGTCTTTCCCTTCTCGTTTTCTCCGTCAGCTGCGTTGTGGTCTTCTGGACAGCTGTAGCTTGAAGGGACTCGTTCTGATGTGATGGCACAGGGCGAAGAGGATCATCTTTGTGGGACCGTGACACTCTGCTGAGATGTATTTTAAGCAGCCAGTCTGCATGACCCAACCATTTAACACCATGTTAACGCTAAAAAACACCAGCCCGACACATTAGCTGGAATTAAACAATTTTCCCTTGACACGCTGTATATGTTCTGCTCTCCAGACAGCCACAATATTAATTTCCCTAAAACTAGCAGTGTGCCCAGGGGACAAAACCAGGCTCTGAACAGATGTTGACTCTTTAGGCTTGAATGGGATAAAGCATCATTGATGCTTCAGTGTTTTGGCTTCATACCTTAAAAGAGCTTCTTACAGCCCAAGATTCAGAAGTCCTGCTTGTTCCAAGCAACAGCTTGAGGCTTTCATTTATGAGCAGCCACAGCTTATCTCGGGGCAGCGGTGTGGGTCCTTCCTTCCATCTGTCTGGCCGTTAGCATCCCTACCTCACTGCACGGGTGTCTCAGCTCCCCGCAGAGCTGCTACCACCCGGTTTACTGCTCGGCACAGTCAGCAGGAGGTCAGTGCTGCTTCTCCCACCTTTCTTTCCTTGCTTGGGAAGTAGCTGAGCTGCTCTGGAAGCCCAGCTGCTAACCTGCCTTCAGCTCAAGTAGCTGGAGCTTTTCCCTGTCCGTTAATAGGAGCCACACGCAGGAAACACCACGACTGGACCATCGCTGCTCCTGGGGCCCTCCCAGCAGCTGGTTTACCGGCTGAGCATCAGTCCTTTTCTTCTCCATCCTCAATGGATGCAGCAGTGTGTAACGGCTGCAAGTGATTCAGGCACATCGGGTGTGTTGGTTCCCAAGGTATCAGCTGCCAGCGGTGCAAATGTTGCTGCAGCTGTTGGTGCAGAGGGGTAAGTTAGCACGTGTCTGGGAGAAGCCACTGTTCCCATTCCCAGTCGTGGGCTTTACTCGCTATAATTTATCACAAACCTTAAAAGAGAGACATTAAAATTTGTTCAGCATTTATTAGTGGGGCTATAAAACTTCCATCTTATTTACAATGGCTTTGGCTGGTGACGGCAGATATTTCAGATAGGGGCGTGTAACTGGAACAAAGACAGTCTGTGAGATGTTCTCTCGCTGTCTTGTTTGTTTTAAATCTACTGCAGTCATAGCTTTCTTCCCTGTAGGTGGTAGAATATTTTTACCCGCACTTGCAAAAAGATCTGAGTATTTAAATTTTTTCAAGTGTAATGGGGCCATGTGTAAATTTGTGAATGGATTTCTTCATAACGAATGCACTGCAGACTAAAAAAATCCCTGTACTAAAGCCCTCCCTGGAATTATCTGACCTTCTTTGGAGACCAGCGGGTTCTCCTTCCTTCTGTTGGTGGTCCTGGGCCGGCTGGTTTTGTGTCCTGCGTCGGGTTTGACTGAGCAGTGACACTTGTGAAGCTCAGGCAGTGTTTTACAATCACAGCAAGACCTAAACCGCGTCGCTGAACCCCAGCTCTTCTTAAACGTACGCGTTTCTTACTGAAGATGCCAACTCTTGGGGAATCTTACCGTGCAGTTAACAGCCCCCAGCCCCCAGGGAGCTGTCAGGGCCAAGGTTTACACCAGGAGCTTCAAAGTGCCGTGTGGCTGGGGACAAAGCCTCTGCCACCTTGAAACTTGGCTGGTGTCTGGAACTCGGGGCCAGTTTCCCAAGTTTCTCTTCACGGGAAGATAGGAGGCTTCTCCCGGAAGGGTTTGCAGTGTGAGGTGATGTATGTAAAGACAGATTTCACCCTGGTTCCCAAGAGCTGGATGATTCATTGGAGCTTTTGCTGCTCTACTCCATCATCCCAGGTCAAGTGCAAGAGAGTTGAAGGCAGCGCTAAAGGCACGGGTTTGGGAGGAGAAGGCTGAGAACCTAAGAGAGGCCTGAAAACAACAGAAAGAAAAGGGTGGTATGAGATTTACCAAAGTGATGGCCATAGGAGAAGCTGTCCTTGTTGGACATCCTTTGGCTGGACATCCTTTGGCTGGACCAGCCAAACATCTGATCCCACATCATCCAGCAGGCCTAGGAGACTGTTTCAAAAATTATTTCTGGGCAGTTTTGTGTACTGTATATTCTAACCACTAGGAACTGATTGTGTATGCTACCAAATAGAATGTGCACTGTACCTGGTCACTGGTTTCCCAAGCTTAAGTAATTTTAAATAATGGCTTTCATGCTTTGTATTTTTGGTGGATTATATCTCTGCAAACCTTGATTCGTGTGTTGCTTCAGGGTCGCTTGCTTGCATTCTCTGCCATGGATGCTCCTGGGCCACATCTCCATATCTCACCCAGTCAGTCACAGGCTTTAACATTGCTGTCACAGCTACACTGGTTTGAGTTAGAAAATTAGAAAAATACAAGAATTCATGCTGCACCTTTGTGAGCCGCTGCAGGCTTAATGCTTACAGTGTATGTTTGTCACCTATGGCACCTATGGCACCTTGGTAACATGGAATATCAAGGTTCTACTTACAGAGGCCACTTCGATAAACTGAAGACTTAATCCTGTAAGGCAATTAATTACCTATACCTACTGGCAATACTTCCAGCAATCTGTTTATGATCATTAATAACATCTTGAAGGGATGTGTTCTTAACATGTGACGTATATTGCTGTCTTTCACAGACTCATCTTCAGTTACAAACCTTTTGCAAACCACTTATACATGCAACTGTAATATAAAATACGGCTGAAGTAATTTGCAATCAAAATTGCCTCCTGTAATACGTCCTAAGATGTGCTGAAATATTCTACCCTGTCAAACAGAGCTTTTAAAGAATTCCCCACTTCCTTTGGCTTTGAGGAAGGGAAGTTGTAAATTTGATTTTGGAGTTGTTCAGCTCTGGAACTTTTTAAACATTTACTTGAGGTTAAAAAAAAATTCTAGTGTAGAGCTATTGTGATCGCTTTTACATACACTTGCATATTTGTGTTTCTTCTTTATGAGTATGAAATGAGGAGTGGAGAAGATGCATCATAAAGTTAATTTATGTTTTCCAAGCTCTTCTATAATAGGAGCACAAAAAGTTGACCTTAAAAAAAAAAAAAAAAAAAACAAAACAACCTCCCAAAAGTACATGCCAAGGAAAAAGCTTTCCATTCATCCAGGGTTCAGCATGTGTTTTTTTCATTTACTGGCCCTAACAGCTGACTTTATCTGTTAGCTAATTACCTAGTGACATTTAATTGAAACCTGAAAAGAGCCCAGGGGGCTAAAAATAATCACAAACCAAAAGTGAACGCACCACTTGTTTGAAATTAACACTGAGCAGCAGAGCGATCCCTAACATCCACCGCTGATGACAATGGGGTTTGGAATTCTCATGAGGTGGCAAATATCTCTCCACCTTTTGGGGATCATCTGTCCTTGTCGGTATCTTGGGCTGGCATGTCAGGGCTGTAGTCATTCCGTAATGTGCTTGGGTATCGGGATCCTGCGGGCTATGTATGTGAGCTGTATTAATTAAACAGGCCCTTCAGCACCTTCCTGATACTTTCTCTTGCTTATGGAGGGAGGACGTGGCATCCTGTAGAACTGGAGATGTTTCTCCACGTACTTACCTTTGAGGAATGAGTTGTGCGTCGTATTTACTAGGATTAATTCAAAGCATATGTATATCTTGCAGGATCAGAACTAAACGCTGAAAGTTACGCATTGCCTTTGTCTCTTCCCCACCCTCCCCACCCCCCTTTGCATCTAAAACCCCTCTGCATGCGGATGGTGGTGCCTTGGTTTTAATCGAGTTCAATGTACTGAGTTTACACTGTTCTACTGATTTTAGCGCACAGTGTCACAACTCCAGCATGTGCAGTGAGCCCACCACCATCCTGCTGGCCACCAGAGCTCACAGAGGTGGCAGTGACAGCTGAGAGACAGAGCAGAAGCGCTGGCCCCAGGTGGTTCAATGTGAAGAACGACGTTCAGGCTTTACGTCTGAACGTGCTTTTCCTAAAGTGCTAGAGAAAAAATACTGGGGCTGTGCCAAAAGAGGAGAAAAAAGTAAGACTATTTCTTCCCTCAGTTTGGGGCTATCTGTCCACTTTTGAGAGCTGGTAAACCTTTCCACAAAACTTGGTTGTTGATCTGTCCTACATCTTGTCCAACGGTTACATCTTATCCACTACACACGGACAAGTATTAATTTCCCAGTTTCTTCCCAGTGGCATTAGAGCAACAAAACACGTACTCTGTTTCCGTAAAAGGAAACAAAGCGAGCTGGACCATCAGCTTTGAAAGCCTGTACACTGTAGGCAAGACTCGAAGAGGAAGCAATGCCAAACCCGGCATCTTCTCCAGAGACACTGCCTGCTCGCCCTTGCACCTTTACGGGTCAGTCCCCACCCCCGACACTCAGTGCATCAGGAACTTTACGTACAGGAGTAGTACTGTGAATTCCTACAGCATGCCCACTGCATCAGTATTTCTGTTTTACAGCGCTGCCTTTGCAAGCTCTCACCGCAGAGCATGGACTCAACGTGCTATGCACCTTCTGAACATAAATCGAGGCAGCAGCCTCCATGCCAGGGAGTTCAGCTACAGCAACGGGTGGCAGATGGATACAAGCAGAGAGAAAAACACAAGGAAGTTGGGTTTTTTTTGTTCGGTCTGATGGACAGTGGTCCCAGCCCAACAGCTGGCTGGCTGGCTCTAGAAGAGCTTCTTGCATGCTTCTGTATTTGCAAGGTCAAGGCCTTCCTTCTCAAAAGAAGCTTTCACTCCCACCAGTCCTGCAAAGCCAACTTCACTCGAGAGAGAATCCCTCCAGGCTGTTCTACTTCATGCCTCTGACAAACGGCGGCAGCAAAGTTTTGATCATCGAGCGCTCATTTAGTAACAACGGAGATGGAAAGACGGCTGTCCTGCTTGGGCAATGCTTGCTCTGACGGGGAGGATGTGATGAAATTGCTATCTGATTCGTAAATGAAACCAAGGAGATCTGGAATTCCTGAAAAAGAATAAATATGAATGGCCCTGAACCGTGCCACTTGTCTGAATATAACCAGACTTCGAGCTGTTGTGCCATGATCCCCCTTCCAGATTTATATCTGGATACACAGGGCACATCTAGAAATAGAGCTGGGGAGGAAATAGCTTTCTCGTTCTGCAAAATTTTTAAGATTTCAAACATTTTCTGTTTCGCAACAGGATGAAACAGAGCTTTTGAAGTATTTCATGGTAAAAAAAAACCCCTGAGATTCCAAAATAAAAAATAGCTCAGGGACCGGATCACCTGGGATGCAGAAAACCCACATCCCTCTTTTGCCTGAAATACATGAGGAACTTGAACCTGTACTGTTTCCATCCGAGAGGAATATTCAAACCCCTAACCTGTATAACCCATCAGTTACCCTCTTGCATTGAGTCTTCTTGATCTGTAGCAGCAGCAGTGTGTCCTCAGTGTGTCATTTGTCAGCTGATGAACTTTGCAGTTGCTATGGATTAACTGCGACTGAAAAACTTCTGCTAAAATATGAGAGATTTTCCGATTTCAGGCTAAAGCATCCACCTCTAATCACTCCATTTTCAAAAAGTGGCCATGCTTTCCCTCTGAAAACTCCTGTCCTTCGACATGTGTCATGCCTTGATCCTCCTGTAATCTCATACCTCTTAAAATGAAGAGTTTTATGATTGAGGCTGTGTAAGTGTTGCTGTGCCTCAAGCAAATCAGCAGCTCTTGTTTCAGCAGAAGCATAAGAAAACTTCCAGGTATCCTTTGGGCATACAGTCTTGTACCCATGCTCTCCCATCTAGTGTCTGAATAATCTGAATTATAGATGAACTCTTCTCTGTTGCATGGACGTATTTATCCTGCAAACGCTGCTGAGAGTGTGAGGCAGGACACAGCAGTGTACTTCACATCACCCAGGATGATTTTGGCTGGTCATCTTGTGAACTGCAGTACCTTTGGGATCCAGAGAAGTGTCATGAGCAAAAGCCAGATTTTCTGGCTAACAGGGCCCTTTCTATGTGTTTTTGTGGTTTATGGTAGGGACGATGTGCGAGTGCTTCAGTTACAAGCATATGAAGTCCAATGGGAGCAAAATGTGAGAGTAAATTTTTGAATCCTATAGAACTCATTACTTCAAAATGCCATTGATTAAAGGACCAGGCAGTAAGCAAAGATTAAGATCCTTAAAACAAAGCTGTCAGATGATTTACCATTTTTAATTTGTTCAGTTACCTGGTCTGAGATTTAAGGGGACTTCCCTCCCTCTTCAGTACTTGCTTCGGGTTTGCAAAAGGCAAAATACTCTGTACAGATAGGACGTCAAGGACAGCGGTCCAATTGGAGTTATTTCCTTTTATACAACATCACTAATTTTATAGCTTGCCCTGAAAACAATATCCTTTTAAACTTGATCCACAAGGCCGCTAATGAGCTATAGGCATGCAATCCAAGCAGGCCTGAATATGAAAACCAGACACCCCGGCGGAAAGCTCCCAGGGTTTCAAGCCTGCAGAACCTATTTACTCCTCCGAAACTTAAATTTACACTTCTTCTGCCCTTCACCCATCCCTTCTGCAAATGAAGGGCATATAAGGGCTGTGTGGGACTGTCCTGATTTCAGCTTAAACCATGACAGGGACCCTATATGTTAGGGGGTAGTTGTGGTTTCAAGTGTTTGTGACTCTTTGTTGGCCTCCTGCAAAAATAATAATTGTGCCTGCAAAGCACAGTCCACTCCAGTGGTGGTTAATCAATGAGTCTTGGGCCGTTTCCATAACGGGCTTTGGTTTTGTTCAGTTGTTCCATTTCTGAGTCTGGTCCGAGCCTGAAACATCAATTTCTCTCTGATTTTTCCCGTTGCCTAGTAATTAGAGTGTAGTATTCACCAGGATTATGGGATGGCATTGGTTAAATTCCCCAGTCCTCCTTGATGCAGAATAGATTATCAAGAGGAGAAGGGAAAAGAAAACATTGTGTTGTCTGGGACAAACATCCTAGCCTGCCTGCTGCTCAAACACAGAGCTTGGAAAAGCTCCGTTTTGAATCAGAACCTCCAACGCAAACGGCAGCTTATTTCTGGCGGACTTCAGGTTCCTGCCTTCCCAAGCAGAACATCCTCTCCTATGTCCTTAAACACCTCATTGCAGGTTTGAATTCAGGACACACAGGATTTCATCTCCACCACATCAAAGTAGCTGTTAGCTTCCTTCTACATTGCAGACCCGGGAATTGTTCGGCTAAAGCATTGGAGATACGAGGAGTTATCGGAATTCTGCCAAGCCTCTGTTATATTACTGCCTCTGGATACAGGATAAGAAAATTGGTGTCCATTTTAGAGACTCCATATGCCCCAGCCTATTAAAAAGTATAATTAGTGTAATGGAACACCAGGCATGTGTCTTCCAAAGCAGATCAGCCAGTTCTAGGTCATTTTAACCTATGTCCTTTGTTAATTGTTGTTTGCGGATCAGATTTTCATTTGCCCGTTTCTCTGTGGGTAATGAGAATGGCTGGCATCTCAAGCCCATTTCAGCCTGCGTCTGGCTCGCTCTGTTCAACAATCCAGATGTTTTTTACCATAGGCATTTTATAAAAGCCTAAAACAAATAAATACGTGGTCCTACCCCTTCACTTCTCTGGGGATTCAATATTCCCAGAGTGTTATTAAGGCGTGTTTTCTTCCCTTAAACCCAGCCTCGCTGAGCGGCCGGTTCACACAGATCCCATTGCAGGCTCGTCCACAGCAGGGCTTGAGAACCAGAGGGTAGCTCAGCCTGGAGCCTGGCTGCCCCCTCCCCCGCTGGGACCCTGCCCCAGCCCGCATCTCACCGCTGATGTCAGCGTGCAAACCGCTGCGCCGGAGCCCTCGGCCAGCCTGGATGCACAGCACGGAAAGTAAACAACATCATCTCTCCCTCCTCTGCATCCCCTTCCCACCACCACCACCCGACGCCTACAAATGAGATGATCTGTAGCTACAGCAGTGGAACTTTAAAACAAGCATTTCCCTGGCAGATTCAGTTGAAATACCAAGTGGTTTTTTAATGGGAAAAATTAACCAAGAGGTCTTACATTTCTTTTCTGTTGTTGTTTATAATCACGGTCGACAGAAACGTCATCTTGTAATAATACTTCGCCCACTTATCTTGCCACACGATTATTCATACCAGAAGTGGGGATGAGAGGAAAAGAGTCTTCCGTGATTGTTGTTTCATAACCTCTGCCTATTTTTAAAAGGCATCGAGTCCAGAACCAAACTGTAAGGGTTTAACTCAGCCCAACATCACCTCGTTGCCACCAGAACCTTTCTTAATGGCATAGGTTCTGTGTGTGTAATTAAAATAGCCTTGGAGCTGCTCTGCGATAGGATCGTAGGGAATTAAGGATGCAGAGCTCTGCCAGGTTTGCAGCATTTTGCTGCCCTCTCCAGCCAAGCCGCCAGTGCTGGGAAGGGACCCGGCTGCTCTCCATCTTTTTCCCAGTGGTGAATTGTTTTGCACCAGCTTGGGCTAGAGGTAGTAGTCCAAGATCATCCTACACCTGACTGGTTTAGTTCTAGGGGCAAGGCTAAGAAATTTGAATGGCCCTTTTAAGTGATGGGTTAGAGAGTCACGGAAAATAAGGCAAGGAAATTAATCTCACAGGAGATTAAGGCAACTGTTGCGGTAATGGTAAATGTTGATGTGTAACCACATGAGTAGGATTATCTGCTCCTACAAAGAGTAAGGGGAATGGTTTGCTGTCAAGGTCGAACAGCACGCCCCAGGGGTGGGTGACCTTTAGGCTTGAAAAATTAGAGTCTAATTCATCCCTACGTTGCTCTGTTGGCTGTGATGCAGCCCAAATGCCGGTCTTGTTTTCCAGGGGTTCCCAACACATAAGGGCTGTTGATATCCATGTCTGAGCTACAAAATCGAGTAGAAACCCAAAGGAAGGCAAGACGCCTTACACCACAGACTTGGAATATGATAATGTTGAATCAAGTCCTCAGACTTCGGGCTTTTTTGTTCTGTTTCTCATCTAGGACTAATGACCAGGGTCCTAATTAGCGTCAGTGGAAGAAAGAGCTTAAATGCACGCTTAACCACAAAAATAGGTTGAGATTTGCCAAACAAATTCAAGAAAAGCCAGTGAGTGTAAATCAGTTGCTGGGAAGTTTAGCTAAGTCAGTTGTGAGTTGCTTTGAAGTCGGTGTATGTAAACAAACATATATACGTAATTATTTACCACCATGTTATTTAGGAATTCACATGTGACAAAACACCAAGCTATTCAAAACACATTTCTGCCACTTTATCATTGTTGATAAATACCTCCTAGAGCTCTCAGGAAAAATAAAACCCCTATCACAGAAGGCGTTATATACCTAGAGAGAGGGAGCGCTCCGGCTGGCGAGATAGGTACAACGCGGGAGAAGAGCAAGTGTGGTGAGATGAAGTCACGCAGTTAATCAGTTGCAGGCTCGTTAATACAGCTCGTTCCCAGGAGTGTCTTTCCATTGAGAAATTCTTCTTGTGGCTGCACTTACAGACACAGGCAGCCTTCGAGCTTTGGCCTGTTGGTTACCGTCACCTAGTAAAGTCTACCCTTTTGCTGAGCCAGCTGTCCTTGAGAGCTCAAGGGGGAGAATTAGCCTCTGTGCTTTGATACCTCCCCTTGAGGGACAGCGGTGGGACTGTTGCCAGAACATTGCAGGGGGTTGTGTTGCCTGTGAAAACGGAATAATCTCTATTTTACTTTGCTGTGAGGGTCACTTCTCTGGGATTTGTTGCTTTATGCATGCCAGCTTACACCTCGGCAGCTCTTGTGAGGATACAGTCTCCCACTCAAGTAACTAATCAGTGTTTCTTGCTCTGAGCAGCTCCGTGGTTCTACAGTTCTTACACACCTGGTAATTATCAGCAGCAGCAGCATCCGGCTATCTGCAGTGGGGTTTAATGTCTTATGTCTAAATCTAGTCTTAAATTACACCGACCATCCACCCCAAAATAAGAAATAAGACCAGTGCATTATCTGTATTCTGTGCGGAGGTCGGAGTGTAATGTCCTCAGTGATACAGACCAGCCACGGGTCTGTCATGCTGCTGCACCAGACAGATGTGATTGGAGCATCATTACTGGACAAGTAAAAAGGCAGAAAAACGTAATTAAGGGAATCTGGAACAAATTCTCCCCGTAGGAGCTGATGATGTGATGGTGACTTATACCAGCAGAAAAGCTGGCCCACTGAAGCTCATCGAAGATTTTGGAGTTATTGAGTTAAAAACTACTAAAGGTATATTTTCACCTCCAGCTGATAAGGAGATGGATGCTCTAATTATCCTGACTGAAGAGCTTATTTGGAATAAGTAGATAAGCCTTCATAAATCTGGCTTTATATGTGACATGACCAACATCTTGCACTTAGCTGGCTTTAATGGTGGTGTACTGGAGGATGCTTCGACTGGGTGGGGAGGGACAAAGCGTACCAAACCAGTGACAGAGGGTGAAAACTGGGTCTCCCTTCTTGTTTCCAACCAGGCTTATTGGAGCTTGCCTTGTGTTTCAGCATTAGATATGTTAGGATAAAGGTGCTCAGCCCTGATTCCACCCAGATCCACGGTAGCAATCCTCGTTAAGTCAATCCTGTTTCTGATTAGGATAAGCAAGGTCAGAGAGCAACTTCTAGCAAAGAAAATCAGAAACAGCTTTAGGACCTGAAATCCTGTTTCTTCCTCCCGCAAGTTTCAGCTGTCTGCTTTGGGCTAGGGCAGGAAGAATGAAGGGACCAGACTCGGGTTTGTCTTCCATTTCTGATCAATCCTTTGAGTCCCAAAGCACTTTCAGCTTACCCAAAACCAGCTCACGTGCGTGCAGCGAACAGCTGGCGGCGGCTGTCCTGCAGCATCAAAAAGACATTTTGCCAGAATCTTCATTCCTCAGTGCCACCCAGAACGGCCCGACCTTTTTTTTGCTCACACCACTTAAAAGATTTAGCCTCGGGAAAACACTTCCAACCCATTCCAAACCATTCCAAACCATTCCAACCCAAACTGCGAAGGTCAGATGGGTCCCTGCATCAGGCTTCCAGGGAGCCTGGGTCTGCGTCGGCTTTTTTAAGGATTTCAAGCAGTGGCATAAGCTACCTCGGAGCCGCAGCAACATCTGCAGTGAGCAGGGCTGAGAGCTGCACCTCGCGCGCTCTCCAGATGTGCAGCAGGTTTGCAAGGATTCGCTTTTGCTCTGGTGGGAGGCGGAGAAATCCTGGGGTGGAGAAGGAAAGGGCTACCCTCCATAAATGACCTCTAATGGGCAGGTCACAGTTTTCCCATTCCTTCATGATTTCAACACTTACTTTCTTCTCCAGGACAAAAAAAAAAAAAAAAAAAAAAAAAAACAACACCAAAAACCCAAAAAAGCCCCAGCATCTCATTAATTGATGATTTGAAAGGAAAAAAAGGGAAAAAATAGCGAGATTAAAAAAATGAAACAGTATGTTTCAAGCGTTTTGAAATATCTTGCTTTGATTTAATAGTAAAAGTTGTACAAACTTGTTTTAGTGGAAATTAACGTTTCTCAAGTAAATTACTCAAGTTGTGGAAAAAAAGGAAATTTATGTTCAGTTTGAAAAACTGAAAAGAGAAAAATTCAAAAATTGTGCAGACAAAGAAGTTAAATTAAGAAAAGATTTGAAACCAGAGGAGAAACGTAATAAAAATGTTTTCCATTATGTTCCCATATGTGCTGAAAGCCAAATTTCCGAAGTTTTTAACCTGAAGGAGACATGGTAAATGCATGCCGTCCCAGCCAGACTGTTACACGAATCTGTGATTTTTAAATGGAAATCTATTATAGCCTGGATTCTGAGAAAGGAGAGGATGCTGCTTAGCAAGCAGGATGTTGTTGTTTCATTGGAGAGAAGAAAATAACTGAAAAACCTCCAGGACAAGACATTTCTTAAGTTTTTTACACGTAATGGGAAACATTGCACGTTTTTAAGCCGAGTGCAGCCGCGGTGGATTAATGACAAAGATCACTGAGTGTGAGGAGGCACATGTGAAGCAAGACACGGGGAGAAGTTTCCTCCAAAACCTTGAGGTCGTGACCTGCCCCTTCAACACCAAACTCCTTTTCTAAAGGTGTGGTGCTCCCTTCATTTCCTCTAGTTAATTTGCATCTAAAAAACGGGTTGGTCCTGCAAAACGTCTTCCTCCTGCGATGAAAAGCACTCACTGGTGGAGTCAGGGCTGCATCTGAGCGCCGGCTAACGGTGGAGTAAGTTGCCACGTGTGCTGGTTGCTGCTCTCAAGTGCAGGGCGCTCTTGTGTTTTTACGTATGAAATGCAACTATGGGTCCCACCAGTGGTCTAGACACTGGTATCACAACCAGAGCTCCACAGACCTGTTTAGACCTGTATTGCAGTTATGACAGCTGCTGCCTTCTTCTGTCAGTGGAAATGGAATTAGCTTTTCTACTCTCGGGCTTTTAATAGTAGCACCAACACTTGGCTTCTATCAGGGAAATACCCTCCTGTTTCCATTCAACAGCATTGTTTGCAAATAAAGACAGTCTTTGTCTTGGGTTGCATTATGGATTTAAACAACTTCACCAGACAAACGAGGAACTGTTTCTCATTTTTGTTTCTGCCAGGAATCACAGCCATCTATCTGAATGTGCAGCACAAAGAAGGTTAGAGGGATCTCACCACGCGACCGAAAATGCCAGGGCAATATACATCGCGCACAGGCTGAAAGGTGCTGTTCAGACAGCTTCAACAGCTACCAACGGGTGGCTTTTGCACTGCACAGGTTTCATCAGTTCTACAAAATATTGGGGGTTTGACACTTCTATCGCTCCTACTAAACCAGATGATAGCAGGGCAAGTCCTGTGGAACCCCAGCGCCCAGGTTACTCCCTGTAGCCTTTCGGCAATTTTCCTGTGTGTCATCACCACCCAGGGAAAGAAGCACCTAAACTGAACGTGCCACCTCCCAAAATAATCTCCAAGACTGAAATAACTACCATCACAGGGATATTTTCAGGAAAAGAAACGCTTTAGCCTTCTATCCAAAGATTTTCAAATTATATCACACTGATGTCTTGCTTGGAAGGGACAGCTACATTTTCATAGCTCCGTTGTTTACGTCTTTTTTGGCTCTGTGTTCTTAATGATAAAGGAGAAATAGGTAGATCTGATGCCTGGCTGAGCAAATTCTCACGGAATTTCTCCAGTTCAAAGGGATGAGTTAATTTTCTTTTTCTTTCCAATGCTACTTCATGCATCATATGACAAGACACATCTGCTCAGTGACTAATATAAAGGGAATATCCCATGCGTGTAAGCGGCACAAGCCTGTCTCACACTCAACCTTTCTGCATTTTTTTCGAGGGCTGGTTATGCAATAAATAAATGGGGACAAATGCATCCCAGGGAAGAACTTTTAGTCAGCTTTGAACGCAGCAATTTGGCTTGGAAAAATCTCCAACATCAAAATAATAATGAGTGCATGTTACTGCTGACAGTCCTGGAGACATGAATTCTCCGTGCGGCCAGAGCCAACTTCTCAAGTCCTCTCTCCTTCATATCTTAGCTCTTACTTATGGAAAACCCTCAGCCGAGGGGGTGGAGGAAGGGACCGGGAAGGGTTTGCAAGACTAAACGCCTCAAGATTTGGCTTTCGGTGAACAGACATGCCAAGCCTCCACAACCAGCAGTCAGCACACTGATGGCACCCTTTGCTGTTTGCTCCGGTGCTGAGCCCAGGGGATCCCATCAGGAAAGAGGAGGGGAGAGAAGAGAAGCCGTTGATGGCTCCGTGCCGCTTCAGGTGCCGATAAACCACCAGACGTTTGCCTTTTGCAATCCACCCGCCGGTTTTGGGGGCCACAGGGCAGCCAGCTGAAGCGGATGGCGTTTGGGCTGTGCCATCTGGAGTTGTCAGTTTAATGATGTAGGACTCAGGGAAACGGTTTAATAAATAAATCTAGCCAGTAGCCATAGCAGTCCGGGGAGCTTTGCAATACTTTGCAACAGTTGTGCAATAAAGAGGAAAATAAGAACGTATTGAAAAGGAGTATTTCATCAACTGGAGGCTGGGGAATAAATCAGAGAAAACCATGTACTGAAAGTAATATATCTGC
The DNA here is from genome assembly GCF_017639655.2 of Falco naumanni. NCBI lineage: Eukaryota > Metazoa > Chordata > Aves > Falconiformes > Falconidae > Falco > Falco naumanni. The sequence goes on from NC_054072.1 coordinate 3,471,323, forward strand.
TAGGTTTGGCCGGACTTTGGGATTTGTTTTCCTTTGTGTTTTCTATTCACAAATTGTTCATCTGCAAATTGCAGTCCACAGCTTCAAATGGTGTATAACAGCATCATGCCGTTAAACTTTATGAACCAGTGTCACCAGCGGAGCTCTGTTACTTCCACTAGCTGAAATGTTGGCCTCGTGTATGTTTTTATGACCTTTTTTATTATTCCTGATTGTTTGATGATGACAATATATTCCTTCCTTTATGTAAGTGACCCGCTACATCTTTTGTTCTGCCTTTTGGCAAATTAAAATTCAGAACAGAAGTAATCGCTGGCATAGCAGGTCTCTTGGGATAAGGGAGGGGAGTACTCCAGGGAGAGAGAACAGTTATAGAATCATAGAATCCTGTAGGTTGGAAAAGACCTTTAAGATCATCCGAGTCCAACCATTGACCCAGCGCTGCCAAATGCACCACTAAACTGTGTCCCTGAGCACCACAAACAGGCTTAGCTCATAGCTGGATAATCCGCGCATGAATCACCACACATTGCATAAGGAATTGGATCTATGGAGTCTATCTCCACCACCTCATCCTCCGCAGCACTGGTGGGACTGGCATTCCGGGGACGTGGTGAGCACTAGGGCGGTAGCGCCGGCAGTAATGGCAAAAGACGACAACTGTTTGGCCCTAGGAGAGCTTGAGACCCATAGAGGATTTTTTCCTCTTCCAAAGGTGAGACAGAAACTTTTTTGGAAAGGGGATATCGTCCCTAGCTGACCGTTTCCCATGAAGACTTTTGATTTTTAACGGTCTGCAATCAGCTCTAATGATCATCAACGACAAACTGCAGATTAAGCAGCCACGCCGTTCCCGTGGCAGCCTTTGGCTGAAGCTATAGCTCGGGTTTTACCACTCAGCACTATGGATTTATCCTGCTTCAACACCCCTTGGAAGCGCACAGGCAGTCTTTACCGCGTCAGTGGAAAGATGAGGGTAATATTGTGAATGGCAAGGTTCCAGTTCTCCATAACTGAAGCCGTGGGATGATTGCCTTTTGTTTAAATGTCAGAGGATCGTAGATGTCAGAGACGAGAAACGGCCTTTTAGATCATCAAATCTGCATCACGGCGTGGAAGGCATAGAAAACGGAGGCAAGAGTAACACCATGTGAACGTCAGTGGTATCCCATTGGAGTTACTGTGAATTACCCGTTCTGACTGACATCCCAACCGAACCCAGATGATGGAGGCACACATGGCATGAAGTATTCACTGAAGAATTTCACTGAACAACACATATGGCTGTATTATATATTTCATGGTTAAAGTAACACCAACTATGTTAGGAATTAACATGAAGCAACTTTGGAGGCCAAGCTAATCACAATTCTTTAAAGTATAGGCAGTGAACCATAACCCGGACATAAAATATTTCCCAATAGCTGTTCTAATACCACCAGCTGTACTCCGATTACCTTGCACTGGTTAGCTTTTACACTGAAAGTAGCTTTAAGTTCAATGCTACTACTCATAGGAAAGGACTGCTTTCAGTACAAACCAGCACAGCTCTATTGGCAGCAACACAACACCCACTTCTACCAACGGAGCCAGTTGTATTCCTGTAGTACTAACGCTGTTAGGTGATCCAGAGGAACTGTTACCCCTCTTCCCTTAATCTTGCTAATTACAAGCCAAAAATACATCTATATCCTTACCTTCCTGGGCATTGCTCAGGTACAGGGCAGTCGAACAGATTACTCTCGAAGTTGTGAGGCTCAGTTTGCTGCAAGCAGATTAAGACCTGAAGCAGCACAGTGAGGGTGCAAAGTTCTCCTCTCCCTGTTGTAGAGATGGTAAAAAGAGTTCTCAGGCAGAGCAGGAAAGAAAAAATGTTCTTCCTGACACCTTAGTTTACCTACCAGATTAGCCTCTTTCTTTTGCTCTACACTTATTTTACTCTCTTTCATTTTTCCTTTTTTTTTTTTTTTCCATGGGTTAAATCTATTTGATTTTTTTTTTTTTTTTCATTTTGTGTTTTTTAAAAATGTGCTTTGGCAGGAGTTGTGATTTTTTGGTTAGTAATCCACTTATTTTGTGGGTTAGAAGATATCTCAAATAACAACTTGGACACGTTGTTGGCTGTCGTTGGCCGCTCATGTGGCATGAGGAACATGTGAGGAAACACGTCCTTTCATGTTGAACTCCCCCTTCCAAAACAAAAAAAAGATCCACTTCCTACCATGTGCATACCTTTAAGGTTGGAGGGCGGCTGCAATGTTAGTGTAAAAATACTCACCGGGACGTAACGTTGACAGAGAGATGCAACTACAAACGTGTGTATCGGTGTGTCTTTGTCTCCGCTTCTATATTCTATACATGTGTTTCTATACATGTAGGTGTGTATCTCTGTCTTCACAGCCACACATAAACCCACACGTTTTTTAACTGGAGGTATATTTGTTCCTATAGATGTATTTGCCTGTTGTCTGCATTTTCAGACACTGTAGCTGCCACATAGCCTGAACATTGGTGAGATAAAAGCTCGCTTTTTCTTTCTTTCTTTTCTTTTCTTTTCTGTAAACTTATGAACTGATGGGAGCATTTTTTTCATAACCCATGGATTAAGTCAATATGCCTTCTTCTCAAGGATGAGGAAAAAAAGCTGAACAAATAGCAGCTGTCTTTCAGTAAAATGCATGCGATGGCCGTAGGATGTTTGAGGATGTCTAATTTCATTGGAAATAACGAGTTTATCTGCGTACGTTGGTTTGTGCTTGTGGTTACCAGGATAAAAGTTACGCTGAAGGTGAAGGCTAAGCCCTTAAAAAGCAGATGGATCATATGCTTGGAGTAAGCTTGTTATATATATTTATGGCACATGCTATAGGTCCCAGTCAAGATCTTGGCTCCCTCATGCTAGGCACTGCATAAACAATTTGCAAGAGCCTGACTCTTCTCCAAGGAGCCTAAATAGGCCAAGGAAGCAGTTTGAGAGAGGAAGAATTATTAGTTCCTTTCCACAAATAGAAAAACAGGCAGAGGCTGAGGAAGTGGCTTGCCAAAAATTGTGTGTAGCTAGGGTGGCAACCCAGATCCCCCAGGTCCCAACCCAATGCTGTAAAACAGACGACCAGAGGAAACGGGTGCATATACCTGGGTAAAGCAGAAGTTTGGAGTCTCATATGGGGTTTCGGTCAACTTAGGTTATGGGCTTGGAGAGCAACAAAATTTGAGTGGGGACTGAATGTGAGGGACGCAGAAGTAGTCAGGTTTTATTGGCCTGTTGGAAAAAGGACGACCAAATATTATTAATGGCAGCGTCATTACTGAATGTTGCCTGACTGAAGACCGCAGGACTTTTAACCACACTTTTGAACCACTGTCTGCACAGGCCATTGCAGACCGCTCCACGGGAGGCTTGCTGCCACCCGGCATCAGACCTGCTTCGCTGCCTCACCCTGCTCACCATCAAAGCCATCACTCATGTCAACATGTAACGGGGGAACCTCAGGCTTGAATTCCTTATGAAATGCTTGGAGCTGGACCAGTCTGGACAACCAACCTTCTGTTTAGCTGCTTCAATGTACATTTTTATTAGGGAACCAGTATAGACTTCCTCCCAAGTGATTCATAGGTCATCTTCCCGAAGCTGCCGTGTTTATCACAATGGTTTCTTGCTTTTAACCGCGCTCATTTACGGACCGTCATTCAAAGACTAATAAATCTGGCTCCAGTCACCAGCCTCTGTGGTATATATTAGACGACTGGAGAGTCTAAATTGTTCAACCACTGTCTTGTTTAGAGGCTGTTTTGGATGATGCTTTTCCATTATTACAGGCTTTACTAATTATTCAGTTTTATTGCAGCGATGCTAACAAAGCCCAGTACTGCAGCGGGACAGCGCAGGCAAACACACAGTAAAATGTCTGTGCCTGAATCCTGGCTAAGTACCGTAATACAGTTAATTAACTCTCTGAAATAAATAGAGGGCTGGAATGCTTCTAGGACACTTTAGGTTGGGTTGGACCTCAGTGTGGGTCCTCTTGAAGATCCTCAGCGGAGGTGGCAAACTCCCCTTTAGTGGAGTAAAATTCTTCAGATTCAGAAAGAAAACTTTCACATGGCCTTGAAGAAAATCCTCACACTAGATGAAGTTAAGTTGGCTGAATCTGGTTCTTTCAAGTCTTGTCTCTACAGAAACTGGTTTTAATCCCACCTTCTTGTAGGTAAAGTAAGATTTCAGACACATGTTCAGCATGCATTAATTTATTAAATACTGGAAGTCCTGATTATTAGTCCTTCTGCTGATGGCTATTATCTTCAAAAAGATAACGAGAGGGTGTTAAGCAATGCTTTTGCTTGGAAGCCCTCTCTTGTTCCTTCCAATGGAAAGCTGCTCAGAAGGTCAGAAAAGCGACAGGGGAGTAAAAAGTGTCTGTGACATAAAACTTCCCGTGATTCCCAGAAATAAGTTGCTCACTGATGCATCTCCCAGTAGTACTTATGCCAGCAAGTGGAAATAAAATACTGAAAGCCTTAGAAAGAAGTTCATCAAATAATCTGCAAATATAAAATAAAATAAATAAATATTTTTATATTTAATATTTTTATTATAATAATTATAATAATTAATAAATATTTTTTTTAAAAAAAAAAAAAAGCCCCAAGGGCAACATTTGGAACGATAACCAGGATCCCAACTCCTTGCGGGTGCTATGTACCTAACCGATTTAAATCTTCTGCATCCAATGTTCTGCCAGCCATAGCTCCGAACACTGTTAATAACGTGGCTTGAGTCCCACGCTGATAACCGAACTTCGGCTCCGAAGTGCAGCGCCTGCGTTAGGGACGTGGTGACATGATGCTTCCCTGGCTGAATGCCGTTTCTTACTCACCGGCCATTTCTCTCCTTACGCCTTCCATGAACCCTGTCGGGCACCTTAAAATAATTTTTGCTAAATGCAGCCCCGAGAGAGTCTGAGGTGCAGCACAGCACCTGGGGGGACGAGCAGGGTGAGGCCAAGCTAGCTGTTGCGCTGCAGGAAGGCATTTGAGGTTTCGTACAGAAGTTCAAACAAATACTGCAGTTGACGTCATTTATTGTAGAGGGATGTTGGGGAACAGAGGGGAGAAGTAACTGGAACTGACTAAAAAACCAAAGAACAGAACTTCTTCTGACATGGAGCTGGACAACCAAACCGCTGTAATATCCTTTTTTTTTTTTTTTTTTTTTTTTTTTTTTTCCGTGTAAATAACATCTGATGATGTAGACAGTGGAATTTTACAGTGGTTCATAAGCAAACTAGATTTTCAGGTTCAGTAACATTGCAGGTCAGTAGTTGCTGTTTTCAGTTCCCAGGTTAATTTTACGGAATATTTTGCATTGTGCCAGACTCTAATTAATTCCAAATGATTTCTTCTTTCCTGATTTTTTTCCTCCTTTTGCATGTTATCATCTTACAAAGGAACTAAACTCTCAATTTTCTCTAAGACCGGTGATTATTTGCATAAGTGATGAGAAAGCTCAAGCATTTCTCTGCAAACCCATTACAGACATTTAGGATATGGGTAGTACACTTCCTTAAAAAGATGTTAAAAACTTAGTTGTGAAGTTTTGTGAAGGAAATGACATTGCCAATCTACTAAAGAGAAATTTCAAGGTAGGGTTTTAGAGGACAAAAAAGCCTTGGGTTTTGCACGGTATTTTCAGACTATGATTTCTAATACAGCTCAAGGAACTGTGGCATTTTTTTCAAAGTAGACTGTTTCTGGTACATCTGATGAACTATATATTAGCCTGCTTGCAAACTGCCTTGGATGAAGCACTTTGTATTTTTAGTGCACGCCCTTTGCATTCACTTTTTGGAAGAGTGCTTGGGGCAAAAACCAACCTGGTACGAGACGCTTTATACAACACCATGTCGAGTTTTCAACAACTTTAGCCAGCCCTTAGCAGCATCACTTTAGCCTGGTGTAGACAGTGCCCAGGGAAGCTTAAAACCTGTTGGCAGATGAGTTTGATTAACGATTAGTTAATCATGAGCCGGCTCCCTTTGATGAGCCGGCTCCCTTTGGCAGTGGGCAGGTGGGACTGAAGCGGGGATTAACTGGTGTAGGTAGCAAGATTTGCACTGGCGTCTCTGCAGATCCGCTGAGAACAGCCAGAACGGCTACAGAGCCTTCAGCACGGTGCTGCTGATGGGTCTTGCACCGCTGTTGAGGGCTGAGGAATGTGTATGACTTCTGCTTGTTACCACTTGGCCAGAAAAATTGTCTTCCACCTCCCCGCTTCGTCACAGCATTAATCAACCCACGTGCCATTCAGATCTCCCTCTTCGCTGCCGCTTCTTTTAATCACGTGTTGACGTGCTCAGATGTATGAAGCTCCCGAATCACAAGGTCCCTGGGCAGAGGGTTAAAGAACTCGCCGGGGCATTTTTTAGTGGCAAAGCACTCGCCCTGCCCTTGTGTCAGGAGGGTCAGTGGATGCTCCAGCTTGGTCGGTCCTCTTCTGCCAGCGTGGCAGCTCTCAGAGCCAAGGGCTGGGTATTGCTGCAGGAGGAGCCAAGGGATCCGACAGGCTGGCAGAAAGTCACAGGAAACAGGGATGGTTCGTATTCGGAATTTCTGGGATCACAGATCTACAAAGAAGGGGGTCAAGGACTTCTGGGAGAGGTGGTGCAGCGAGGTTTCTCTGCTGTCTGTGTTCTTCTGTCTGTTTGCGTTCTTGTCTTTTTCGTGCCAGCGATTTCCTTCGCTCGCCTCATTGGTGATAATGATAACATTGTCAAAGCTTGCCCTTTCCAAGAGCGGGAGTCCTTTGAGTCATAGACCTGCGCTGCTGAATCAGAGCCCTTTTCTTCCTTTCCAGTGCTGCCTTCTTCCCATCCTGCCTCCCCGTTCAGGAGCTCTGCCAGGTCCCAAATGACAGCATGAAGCCTTTCTTTAAAACAAGAGTTTAAAGGGACCAAAAAAAAAAAAAAAAAAAAAAAAAAAATTAAAAAAAATCAGAAAGCAAAGGCTAGAAAAGCAAAGCACTGCTGCCTTTCTGTGTGCATCCTCCCCCTTCCCCCTGGGAGTCAGGAGCGGAGTAACCCAAGTCAATGCATGAGAGTTTAATTTGAACAAGTTGCTGGCATGGCTGTGGGCCAGTGTCCCCCCCTGCGCCGGCTCCCAGGCCCCCAGGAAAGAGCAAGGCGGGGGTGGGAGCTGAGTCAACAGCTCAGATGCACTTTCTCAGCAGTCAGCTGGGAAGTCCGTTCGGGTTAGTCTGTTTGAGTGGGATTTCTGTCTCTTCTTATTGATCTGTTTTGGATACCAGGCACCAGTGTTTTCATCTCCAGTCATGAAACAGAGGGGTAAAAGGGCTGAGGTGAAGGAGAGTGCACAGGGTCTGCAGCACAAGAGCGAACGTGCAACAAGTCCGAGAGGAGGAGAGTGAAAACACGGCGAGGGTAGAAAACAGTGGGGGAGGTGGAGAGAGATCAAAGATAGAGTCATGGAAGAGCCAAAAAGGGAGGAGGAAAGAAAGAGGAGAAGAGAGAGAGGGCAAGGTATGGGGGCAGCTCTAAATGGCACGGCGCTTTATTGGACATGCCACCAAGGAGCCGTGGCTGGGCGCTGAGGGACCGCCTGGCCAGCTGCACGGAGAAAGCAGCGGGCTTTCACGTAGGGGCTGATTAAGAAGAAAGAGGAGAAAGAAGGGGATGATGCAGTGAGGGACCAGGGGGTGACGCAGTGGTGGTGACAGAAGACAAAGCGCGGGTGTATACAGATGGAGGGACGGGCAGTGGATGCAACCGTCAGGCCCGGGGTTGTTATAAACATCCTGCCTAGAAAGAATCTTGCTTTTTCAGATATTTCAGTCCTGAAACTGTTCCAGCTAACATCTCTCCAAATAATAAATAACTGTAATGGATGTTTACCCCTACTTCCCGCCATGCACACACACATTGTCAATCATTATTTTGGCTAAACATTTTTATGACACTACCCCTCCTTCCCTGAAGTCATGTTTATTATTACAGCTAAACAGTGAATTTTCTAACAGCCTTTTTATACATCCTTTTAAATGTCTTCTCTAGTAACCCAAAGAAAACCCTCATAACCTCCCCCTTAGCGAGGGAGCAGCAAGATTGCTCGGGCAGATTAGCTAGGCACATTTTCGCTGCTGTCTGTTCTACAGAATATGGTCACTACTGGCTAATGCAGGACTAGAAAGCCATGAGCAGGTTTTTCACAAGATACTCACCTGCTGAGCTTGGTTACTACTGACTTTCACGTGCTTATTTAAGTATTTGGACTGAAATAACACCCTGGGTTTTTTTATTTCCTTATCACTTCTAGACCACAAGAATTGTGGGCTTTTAAATCTTTGGGTCAGAGACCTGAACATGTAGGGATTTAGAGCAAAACCACATCGTCCTCTCTCTAATCCTACTGAACAGTAACTCACAGGCGCTTTACTTTACAGTGACTTACCTACAGAAGAATCTGCTTCTCCATTGCTTCCCACTGTATGGAGTCGTTAGTACTCATGAAAACTGCTGCCTTATAATTAGAGTAGAAATTGTCCACGCTTTAGCATTCATAAGCCTGACGGCGTATTTCCTGCCAGAGGTTAATGACCAGGCACTAACCTACCTGCTCAAAAACTGCACTTACGCCGTGACGTAGAAGAAATCAGAATTCCTCATCGTGGGCAGCTTTGCTCCACAGTGAGAACTAAAGGTTCAATTAAGTCTGTGGTCACAGAGATGCCATGTGTCTCTAATCACATCCTGCTTTGACGCTAAATGGGTTTTGTTTTCCAGTTCTGGGAGCTGTGCACTCAAATCCCTTAGATTAGGCACGTTGGTTGATTGTGTATCCTTTGAATGTTCATGCAGAAAGCTGCCTTTTGAGGAAAAAATAACGATAGCAATGATAATACTTGAATCTTTCATAATAAGTCCTTAAATCGCTGCTATAGACCTTTGTTCTTTAAGGCCACAGTGCACAAAGTGAGAAGGGGCAGGCTCATGCTGCAGCAAGGGTCACTCAGGTTAAATACTAGGAAAAACATCCTAGCAATAAAGAAACTAAGTTTTCAAAAGAACTTACACTTCCCATAAGTTTACAAAGAATTTATTGGGTTTCAAGAGCAATTTCCAGCCCAGGCAGTCCTTATGAACAGACCTAACAAAAACTGCTTTTGGAAATGACATGGATAAAACTGCTCCCGTCTTGGAAGAGGGTCCCGGCTGGTGACCTGGAGTTCCCTTCTGACTCCGCTTCTATGAATAATATCCCCATGTTATACATGGGAAACGAAGACAGAGAGCAGTGAAAGGCCATATCCAACGTCACAAAGCAAAACTGCAAGTAGAACTTAGGTCTCTTCTCTGTGGGGGCAAGCAAAAAAGAGGGAAAACAACAACAACAAAAAAAGAAAACTTAAAAAAAAAAAAAAAAAAGAAAAGTAAATAATGGATTCATTTCAGGCTTTTCCTGCCTCTCAATTCCAGGCTTTCCTGCATTTCTTCAGATGTAGTTGAAAGGAACCTTGACCTCCAGTTCAAGAGGAGACCAAGTTATCTTCCATCCTAGCCCCTCAAAATCTCAGAATACCCACATATAACCAGAGTAACACGTGTTTCTGGGCCATTTCACCTGTACATGCTTGATGGGTAGCGTGCAGCACCGGGTCACACCACCTTCAGGCAATTTGCACTGTGACAGCAGAAAGGAGTTGCCTAAATTTAAAAAATTAGTTGGCCCACATAGTTTTTTCCCGAGCCAGTAAAACCTTTTTTATTCTTTTATGAATTCTGGGGTCACTTTCAAAAAATAATTGAAAATACAAAAACCTGTACACTGAGCAGTTAAGAATTAGAAGGGGATATTTGTTCTTGTAACGTTCGTGGTTACCACTTGTTTGAAAATAATTGCAGCCCAAGATAAAAACCGATCGCAACAGCAAATTTTGTTCAAGAACGCTGTTCTACTTTTGAGCTCATAGTCGCCATCCTCCTCCAGTTTTAGCATCATTTGGTATTCAAGAACTTGAAATTACAACAAACGCTGCTGGTTCTGAACTGGGTTTCAGCCGCTGATCACTGGGGATGCTGGGGAGGTTCTCAGATAAATTAGAGCCTCTCTCTCCATCACCTTCTTTATGTACCCAGGGCTAGTGTTAGGTCAATAAATTCTTGATAAGCTGCACACTAACAACTAAAAACTCCTCACTTGAACCCAAATTCTGCTGAATTCGGAGGAAGGAGCAAGAGGATATTGCACGTAATTAGCCTGCGGATGAAATTCCTACTGAGATAAGCCTGGATCAGACCCTAGATCCGTGCACCCCTAGATGGAGGGGGGAAGTGAAAAGAGAGGCAAAGCCAGTGAAAAAGAGAAGTCCAGGCTTTGGGACTGGTAGAAAATTCTTTTGAAACTTTCTTCTCTCGTTTTCTTGTATAAACTTGAGTTTTCAAAACTAAATTGAAAACATTCGCGGAAAGCATGTTTGCCTCAATTTTTTCATATTTTCACCAGAAAACAGCAAATCCAGTTTTATCTGCAAACAAATAGCTCAACTTTTTGTCAAAAAATAATAATCACAAACTGGAAAATAATCAGTATTTGATGCAAAGTCATAATTTTCCATGGGAAAACCTCCAAATTCCATTTCAGGGCATGTCAACATTCTAGATGAATAAAACAAATACAGGCAAGCTTTAAACTAGCTTGCTCCAGTACCAGTAAGAGCCCAGTACTGGCGGCATGAGCTCAACATGGACTACTCTACCCAATTCTCCAGCAGAAATGGGCCACATACACAAGCTCCTATTAACACCATGTTGGACAATGGCTCTGAGCCATCTTTTCCTTCGCCTCTGGCCAATATCTTCAGAAAAACGTTAATGAACTCAGTAATAAAATCAGTTAATCATGTCCCACTCCGTCTTCAGTACCAGATGTTCTATGGAGTTGGAGGGGGAAGGCTGCCAGGGAAGAAAACTGATGGTTTTCACGCTGTTGGGGAGCTTTCTTCTGCACCTGATCTCGTCTCCATGGCTTTTTGGGTGCAGAGAAGCTGCAGAAGGAACGACCCACGGGTTTTGCTGGCTTGGTGACAAGGAGCAGCCGGCACCCCTGTTTTGGGGAATGTGAACCTGAGCGATTCACAGGAAGCGTGTGAGGAAAGCTGAGAACGGGGCCCAGATCTCCGCCACCTCCCATCACTTAACAACAAAGTGATATTTTCTCTGCGCAGGAAATTGGATCTCGGTCTTTAGAAGCAAGACAGTCTAGAGAGCAATCGCCCCTCTCCTGGCCAGACGTATGCCAGTAAGTGTTGGCATTAGGCACAAAGAGAAAAGGACAAGAGATTTTCCTATTGACCTTTGCAAGCTTTAAAAAAGCTCCTGTTGGTAATGCTAAAGGCAACATACATTATTGTTCAAAAGAGAAGTCCCTCTAGCAAGTTCCTGATGGATAATAGTGGTGTTTACTTAAGGAAACTGGGTAATCACAAAGGTTATTTTTATTGGGTGCCATCCTTTTTAGCATCCTCGTACACAGCCGACGTCAATGTGTGTCATTAACAATGACTTGTAAAAGGATACAGCAGTTGCTAAGGAAACCTCTGTTGCACAGGAGCTAAACAAATAACAGCAAATTAAGCAGGGAGCAGAGGCCACAAAGGGCCTGATTCTGCAAGCCGTTACCCGTGCAGGCAGTCCAAGGCTGCAGAGCTGCTCTCTGGACTTTGCTGGGAGATGCTCAAGCCCTTGTACGAGAAAAAGTTTGTAGGCATAGGTTGCTTGTCAGAAACTCCTCGAACTTTTATGTATTCAGTAGAGCAGATCAAAGGCAGCTTACAGTCGAAATAGCACGTAGCTATTTCTGGCCTCTGAATATAATTAATTGTCATTTGAAAGCATCCATGTTATCTTTGTTGTGATATTAATTTCACTGAGAGATGCTAACAGGAAACATCAATGTACATGGCCTTCAATCCTCCGTTAATCTTCAGGAAGTGTAGAGCAGATTAGACACCTTTAAGCATTAATGAGATGTGACCTTAGGACATACCCAGGTATCCCTGTGTGTTTCAAAAAGTCTGAGAGATATCCAGGGAAGGTCGTTCTTGCTGGTAGCAGTTGCTGCTTTGACTTTTGGGATGGGGGGGTAAGTCAGCAGGACCCATATTACCAAAGAGCAACACGCCAACTCAGTTCTGCAGAGATGCTTTGAAATCCTTTTGCCTGTGAATGAGAAACGAGAGTATTAGTTCAGCAAAAACTTTCCTCCATGCAAAATTCTGAGTTTTTTTTCCAGGGGACGGGTAGTTTTCACTTCACAGGGATCAACCACCGAAGCCAATCTTGCGGAAGGACACAGCGACGAGCAGATCGAGGGGATAGGATGGTGGCACCTTGCAATGGCAGATCATTTTCTTTTACCTGCATCCAGGTAGAAAGAACAGGGTCTTATGACTGCTGGAATTTAACGCCGCAAGATGCTTTTCAATACAAAAAAAAAAAAAACCACAAAGTTTTTGACAGCGAGGAATAGCTTCACTCCACCCAAGGGAGTCAAAGTAGTTTATTGAAGTTGTGATTTTAAAACTAGTTTAGTTAAAGGGTTGCAAATCGCTGAGCAAACATTGATTCTTCAACTTCAACGAAATTTGTTTCAGTTTAGTTCAAGCCAGGGAGGAGAATATAAGACACCGCAACCGAAATAATAGTGACCATTGTAAATCTGCATCAGCTTAAGTTAATCAAGGTGAAAGTCTGTAAGTAGAGACCAAGATCTTTAGACTAAAGGACTCTCTTATGCACGTTTCCACTGAACCCAGGACAATGGGACCAGGATTACAGGGTGTTACCATGATACAAATGAGACACAGCATTAAGAAAAACAAGTGTTACCATAGAAACAGCTGATAAATGGGCACATGCAAAAAAAATTGGCTTAATTTGCTTGTTTAAATGGGAGGGGAGCTATTTTGATCCTGCTTAATTGCAGCTGATCCTATTTAATTGCATTTTCTTCTACCAAGGCCGGTACGGCGTTGTAGTTAGAGCAGCGGGATAAAACTCCAGCGGGCTGTGGTCTTGCTGCCGGGAAACTGAGGCAAGGATAGGTGTCTCTGCTGGCTCCCAGAAGCGATCTGACTTATCTTTTCCTCAATTCCACCCACCCAGAGGAGCGACTATAGCAGGAAAATGAAAATTAAAAAAAAATGTATGAGGGAGAAACCACTTGCTCACCTGCTTTGCTCGGGTGGGAATAAGATCGGGTCTTGGGGTTGCAAAGAAGGGGGGGAAGCTTTTCCGATTTGTCCTTTGCAAGGTGCTAATGCTGATTTTAAGGTCGCAGGAAAAAAAGAGCTCCGCATTTAGCAAAGCGGAAAAACAGCAGCTAAGTGTGGAGAATCGGAAACCTGATTTGAATAAGAGTAACCAGATTGTAGGAACTTTAAATAGAATGGCAACTAATGTAATTAAAATGAAAAGGTTCAAAGCACATTAAGGGCATTAATATGCAATAAGGAAATTCTTAACTTGCTATATTCTCCCAACAACAGTCCTGAAGGTGAAAGGAGCAGCGCCCGTAAAAGCCGTTCTTTTGGGGAGGGCATTGGGTTCAGCGCATGAGAAAGGTGCAGGCGGAAAAGCCTTCGATGGAAAGTCTGGTTATCGTGGGCCCTTTGGCGTGATAGAGGCTCGGTAGCCAGCACCGGGCACGCTCACACCACGCAGATCTGCAACAAACCTTCATCTTACAGCGTGATGCACGTGAGCAAAACCCTTCAGTCCCTCAAGGTCTGCCAAGGCAGATAAAGGTATAAATATATATGTTATTATCATATATATTTATATACCAGCGCAGGGAAAGGGCGGCGCTGGTTCAGGGGTCCGATCGCTCTCCTGAGCATCTCCTGTAATGGCTGGTACCGGCTGCTTGGAAAGATCCTGCAGCAAGGAGCTCTGAAACAGCCCATCTTCAGGGAATCTCCTTCCCAGACTCCCTTGTTAGACGTTAGCTGAAGCCCTTCTAGCAGATTATGCCCCTAAATATAGCTTTGTTTCAGCAGCGCATTGTTTTATTGTGGCAGTAGAAATGGAGATGACATTTTTTTGGACGGTGGAACAGCATTAACAGCGTCCCTCTCCGAACATATTTCAAAGCTTTAAAAAACTAAATGAAAAATTCCCCTTACATATTATCCTTTCTGCACCGAAAGGATTAAAACCAACTAGTCAACACAAGCCCTGTATGTCCTAATTAACTCCTTTTCCTGTAGCTTTAAACGATTCATTTAAGCTCCCTGCATAAATATATATTTCACCTAATGGAACTGGAATTTTGCCATGGATACCGCTCCAAGCAGGATTATACCTCCAGGCATCAAAGTAACTGGGCAAATAGAAACTTGGTGATTTAAAATCCGCAAAGATAGCAAGAAATGCATAGAAGAGGAACGGAAAATGGGAGTCAGTAGATGGCAAATTCTCCTTGTCGGGACAGGAGTATTTCTGTTTGGAGGTGTCAGAGTCACCTCTGGATGGAGCGGCACGGACCACACGCACTCCCTCATACCTACACACAGGCTCCGAATATTCTCACGGGAGCTATTCCCAAGCATATGGTGAACAGATCAGGTTTTCGACAGCGTGTCCCACCTACAGGAACTGCCGTATGCCAGATCCCCCAAATTAAAGACTTACATTTCTCTTGTGTGGTGACAACGCAGCTTGTTCTCCTGCAGGAATCCTCATGTCCCTCCTCAGATTGTTGTCCAAGGAAGGCTGTTAGACAGTTTTTTGGACCTTGCATTCATCAAGAGCTGCTGGGACATACTGTTTTCCCTGTGTTGGTGTTTTAACTCTGAAATGTGGCATAAAAACTGTCTGGTTTAACTACGAGGATATAATTCTTGAATTTTAAAGGAGTGCAGCTAACCGTATACCTCTTAAATCCTTGGTTTCTGTGATCTGCTTTTTTACTTTTTGAAAGGAAATCTTAAAAAAAAAAACCCAGACACTCAGTTTCCAGTCTCGGTGGAAGTTGTTTCCTACTGAGATAAATAAATAGATGTGAGAATAGAAAACATACACCCATTCTAGTTACATCCTAGGTATTTGTTTTGTTGCAGCATAGAAGTCCAGTTTTAATCCTACATAATGGAAGATGAGCTTCCTAGGGATAAGATTTAGGCAGCAACCATAAAAGTCCATCCACAGCTTCTTAAAAATAATAGCCTCTTGATTGAATCCTCTGCTTTGGGATTTGCAAGTGCCTTTGCAGTCTCTGTTGGCCAACAGTTTTCTCCAGAAAGGACACGGTTTCCCAAAGTAGAAAATACCTTCTTGCTTTAGCAGGAAAAGTTCTCCCTCCTCTTCCCCTGGGTATTGATCCCATTGCTGGCGTATCTCGCCAAATCTGAGTAAGGCAGGGAAGGCAGAGGGAGGAAAGGGGTGCAGACACCGTGCCATGGCAGGTGGCACAAGTAGGAAAAACGAGGGATGTGTCTCCGCTTTAATTAACAACAGCAAACCAGCAACGCTGGGTGAGATCTTTGGCTGATGTATGTCCACTGAGCTCAGCCAGCGAGTGGACCCGAAGGCACGACACCACCTCCCCCGCTGGGGTTGTTGGAGCTGCCTCTGGCCCTCTGCCTAGGTTTTGAGCAGTAAAACTCATTTTCTACTTAGAATCGTAGGATCATTTAGGTTGGAAAGGACCTTGAAGATTGAGTCCAACTGTTAACCCAGCACTGCCAAGGCCACTGCTGAACCACGTCCCCAAGCGCCACATCGACACGGCTTCTAAACACCTCCAGGGGTGGTGACTCCACCACGTCCCTGAGCAGCCTGTCCCCATGCTGGACAACCCTGTGGGGCAGGAATTGTTCCTAATATCCAACCTAAACCTCCCCTGGTGCAACCAGGTGTTTCCTCTTGTCCTACCGCTTGTTACTTGGGAGCAGAGACCGACCCCCACCTTGTTACAACCTCCTTTCAGGGAGTTGTAGGGAGCGAGAAGGTCCCCCCTTGAGCCTCCAGGCTAAACCCCGCCAGCCGCTCCCCATCAGACTGGTGCTCCAGCCCTTTCCCCAGCTACTTTCCCTCAACTTTCCTGCTAAATCGCACGGGCTTCTCCTATTTTATTATGTAACTTCATTGTCCTGAAGCGCGAGATGAATCCCAATGATTTTCACCCTCCTCCCAGCTGCTCTTTGCTGTCCTGTTAAGGAAAGCCAAAACCCAAACACAACCCAGATGCTAATGTGAGTTCTAGAGACCCTGGTAGGATTCAGTATTACAGTTTTTTAGCTGAGAAACCAGAATATTCTGAATCCAGTGATAGAAATGGAACTGAAACCACTTCCAAAGGGAGGCACAATAAAACTGAAGGAATGGATAACGAGGAAGTTTTTATAATTGCATCAATTACAGATATGACCACAGTCCATTTTGCTTTTGAAAGGAAGTGAAATAGATGCTCTGGGTTCGAATATCATCACATACTGGCATTATTACTTGATAGGAAAGAAATCTTGGGCCCTGAAGGCTTTACAAAAGTCTCTTCTGGATTTGGCAGGGCATAAAATGAAGTTCCTGCTGGTTCTCAGCCTATCTTTCGTAGCCCAACATGTAAGGATATAACGTTGGCTGGTCTGGAAATTAAGATGACACCAGACTTCTCAGTGTCATCTAAAGGAATGACCTTCTGGATTTCATCGAAACTACTGAGATTTCAAAGGGAATGTATTTGCTTCTAATTAGAAGACCAGACCAGAAGTAGGAAACTTATGCAATGAAGTAATTAAACCAAATTCCTCTTGGTCCCTGTGTGCCTGATGTCCCATCAGGCAGGAGCTTCCATTTTAACGAGCTGTGTTTGTCAGCCAGGATCTCGTGGTGGGTAACGCCGTCAGAGTCAACAGGTCTGTGTGTGGCCATGCCAGCTGAGAATGCATCTAGGTGACACCAGAGGCTGAAATACTCCAGCTGGAACAGAAAGCCAGGCAGAAAACATCACTGGCATAGAAAAAATTGCAATATTAAGTTTTAATTATGACACGTAAATTATGCGACATTCAGTTTATGAGACCTCTGTATTGACTCCTCAGTGGGACTGGAAAACTTGCACAAACTCAGGGTACGGCTCATCAGGTGGAAAATAGGTTCATCAGCCTCACATTTTTTTAAGTGTGATACAATTGTGCCTTGAATTAGCCCACTCCCTTCCAATGACCTTTCTTGCAGCATATTTTGGATATTAAGAAGAGCTGGAGCTGGGGCAGAGCAGTTCATCCCTCAAGCCAGGAAGCTGAGATGCAGCCAACTCAGAGGAAATTTTTTTTTTGTGTTGTTGGCAATTTTATTTTTTTTTTACTGTGCGTGTTGCCAAAAGATTAGAAATGACAATCATCAACAAGAACGAGAGCCAGGGTAGGACGGGGCTGCCTGCAATAACAGAGGGAGCCCCTCTGACAGCGCTGGAAACGCTCCTTCAGGGTTCACGGAGGCCAAGGGCTTCTCAACCCTTTGCATAGGGTGGATGATGTTTTAATACTGAGATTCTCTGCTGAGAACATGATCCCACGGACCCCACCTCTCCTTTCACTGGAAAGAGAGAGAGCTTCAGCCGTTGCTTACGTGGGAAGTGACGGTAATGGGAGAGAATTGAATGTAGCTTTAGCTGCCGTTAAATGATTTCACAGCTGGATATAAGGAGATGTGACTGCCACTACAGTTGTTCCATTGGTTTCGGGAGCTGGACTGCCTTCCAAGCAATCGAGCCAATTGAAGAGATTATGTATGGTGTCTGTGGGAACCCCAGATAGGAGCCCTGACCTGGGACAGTCATCTCCTTAAGGACCCTTTCAGAAAGCGAGGGTCAGCCAGCCCCACCACGCACCCAGGGAAGCGAGGGTGGGATTTTCAGGTGCATTCGATGACCTTGACATTGTCATGGTCACACTTTGCTTTCACATGAACTGCCAGGGGGACACCCTGGCAGAAATCCCATTTTAACCTTTCTGTAGTGCCACGGGCATGGTGGTCCAGGTTAGCCTTTTGGTCTTACCATGGCCTTTTTCATATTAACCTAGTAGATCCAAACAGCATGAAACCCTCCTTGGTTGTATGCATTTGAAGTAGGTAGAGCTTTCAAGCGAAGGTCTGAGAAAAATGCATGTTTGCCCAAAATAAATCTGCTGGGTGCTTCTGGGGGCAAAAAGGTTTTGGAGTAACAAGTAGTAAATGAGTTCAGTAGAAAAGCTTCCCGAACAAGTGTACCCAAAAGCACGCTACGGAGGGGAAAAGCCACAAAACTGCAGTTTTCATAGAAATCTGACTTCTTCCTTCAGCAAACTATCTTCGCGTTTCATGCATTTCTCTCCTCTAAATTCCTTACGAATATGTGGGTTATCACAGAGCTTTGTGCTATGTGTAAGAGTTCAGAAATCTTTGTCCTTGTCTAAACTTTGCACTACAGGCCTTGTTTATGAGCTGTCTGGAGAGGATCTGTGAATCAATGGAGCATTGTTCAATAAATAATAAAAGCCAGACACAACTAGGTTTCTTTTTATATGAGGCTTTTCCCATAGGAGATAGTATATAAAAATTTCTGATGTGTAAGAACATGGTTTCTTCCTCTCTAGAATGTAATTTAAACTCATCAAATTAATTACCACTTTGACATACTATCGTTGGAAGTAATTTGTAACATCACACGTGACACATAAAGTCGCTTT
The DNA here is from genome assembly GCF_017639655.2 of Falco naumanni. Classification (NCBI taxonomy): domain Eukaryota; kingdom Metazoa; phylum Chordata; class Aves; order Falconiformes; family Falconidae; genus Falco; species Falco naumanni. The sequence goes on from NC_054072.1 coordinate 3,490,062, forward strand.
GTAAGATGGGACCTTGTTGTGATTTAGATTCTTTTGTGATCATGCTAGAGGAAGCTGTAATTAATTTCTGTCAGTATGATATATAAGTGGCAGTTCGCTTCATGTTTAATACAAAAGAATTAAACAGGCCTTTCTGGCCCACCTCTCTTGTGTCAAAGAGCCAGATTTGTCTCGCGTCTTTCATCCTACTCTCAGTTTGTCAGACGTATTGCAGTGCTAGAGCAAGATGGGATGTTTGTCTCCTTTAAAATGCCTATGCACTGGTCAGGCTTAATGTAGCAGATGCTTAGATTTTATTCACGCTTCTGCAAAACCCAGGGTAGATAGTCCTCCTCTGTAGTCACTCCGTTTTCTTCTGGTCACTTGGTTTTGTCATCACTGAACACATAGTGGTTGAAGCCAAAGTTAGGTGGAAGGCATTTCATGATAAAGAGAATTTTGAGCCTCTAATCTTACCAAAATCTTGTTACAAATCAGTGCAAGTGGTGAAAAACCCCTCTGCTCTTCTTCTTCTTCCAGGCAATCCCTGATTTTTTAATAAAATACGTCTCTCTTTGAATCAAAGTCCAAAGCTGCAGCCTGTGCTTTCTCTGTACTCCCCTGGGCCAGCTGGTACTCACTGCACGTATGCATCAGCCTCAGCCTCTTCGTTAGTTCACCTGTCTGAAAGATACAGTGATCAGGCGTGGAAAAAGGCTTCAGATAACATGGTAGCATCTCTTGGAATATGAGGTAAGTGATATTAGGAATGAAATGTTCCATAAATCATATTTAGCTGCACAGCTGGATGGAACTGGGTCAAAAAGACAAGCACGTGTCTTCCCCTCTGCATTAGTCCAAATGCCTAAGGCCAGACTGGGGCTTGCTGGCACAGCTTTCATCGTCCTGCCTTCCAGAGCTCGTCTTGTTAGAAATGCTCTAATGGTTCTACAGGACTACTTCTCCTCGTTGCGAACAGTGATATATCATTGGACTCTGACTTCATCCGTGAAGACTCTCCGATTATGTCTGTGGCAATAGAAAGCTCGAGAGTCTGTCTTTGCTGGCGGTTTGCCTTGCCATAACTCTGTCTCTGTGTGTCCTTTTTACGTCTAGGGGGACCATACCTGCAGGAGGATATGATGTGACAATGCTCACACCAACTACTCAGAACCCCAAGTAGAATCTGGGGACCTGGGCAAAGGTGTTGCTGAGGCTTTTCCACTCGGGGAGAGCAGCTGAGCCACCAGCACAGCTCGCAAGGGGAGCAGCAGGTAAGCCATGAGGCTGGGGAGCAAGGCTGACCCCCAGCCTGTCTTGGGGGTGATTCCAGGCAGCTGGATGTTCATAGCATTAGTCAGGGTGATGTGAGGATCGATACGGCTCGAGCCTGGCATGTCCATAAATCCACGTGGCAGATAAATCCCACCTGGAGCTGTGGGTTATTTTCATTAAAACAACCTCTTTGAAGGATGTGCTGGACTCTTAAGGTTAAGGTGGGAAACAGAAACAGCTGGTTACAAAACCACCGTGTCCTAACCCAAAGGCCAGTGAAAACTGAGGAATGATTCCATTTCATTCCAGTGAGGTTTGGATCCAGCCATCACCTGCCGTATGGCTGGGAGAGAAGTGGAGCGTAAACACGAAGGAGAAGCGGGCAACCAAGCATGTGACTGGTGTTTGTGACTGCCCGGTGAATGAGCCCTCTGTCCATCCAGGCCATTCCGTGGCCGGATCCACACGTCCAGCCTTGCTCAGATCCCTCTCACAGGAAGGCATCTGCATATTTGTGGCCGGCTTTAGTTGGGAAAACTTCAGTCAAGCCTGTAAGTATCTGTTCCGCTCTACCACCATCACCACCAGAAACCATCTGGTATTTTAACAAGCTTGTGCTGCAGATTTCCATATCTCCAGAATAAAATTGTGTCGGGGAGGGCAGGGGGGAGGGAGAGGGGTCTTAAACCAAAGCATTCGGGAAGCCACAAAGAGGAGGCTCTGTGGCTAACATCCATCCTCTCAACCCAAGCTGGGTATACTGGAGTAGGATGGCTTGCTCAGAGTGCAGAAATTGGGAACAGGCTGTGCTGACAGCTTCCCCGCGAGGGCTGCCAGCGGGAGAACAGCCCCCATTTCCAGCAGGGCACCAAGGACGGGGTGTCCCGGCGAGGTGCTGAGCGCTTTAACACCCATGAGCATCAGGATGAACTGAGGCCAGGAAACCAGTTACCAGACAGGGCTTCCAAGTCCTTTAAGGGATCGATTGTGTTCGCACCTCGGGTCCCATGCCGGGCCAGCCGAAGTCAGTGGGCTCCGGTGGATGAGGTCTCGACCACAATGGGCTTTGAATTGCATTTGCAGAAGGATTTGCAGAAGTGTAGCTCCAACGGTTTCAGCATTGTGTCTTCCTAAATGAGTAAAAAATCAGGCCTAATGACGGAAACTTTTCTAAGCAACCTGATACTCCAGAGCCTCCTAAACACAGAAGTAGAGGGATAATAATGGTAATAAAATAAGAGCCATCCTAAAGGCATGATCCAAACTGTTACCAGTTCCATCCAGTCCTTTCTGCCTTCTCTTCACCCTGGATGACTGTAATTCCTTTGAAAAAGGGCACGTACCTAGAAATTACCATTTTTTTTTTTGGTGGTGATCACACGAAACATTTGCAAAGGAATGTGAACGTTGTCTGGGTGCGTTACACATGCCGAGTTCTCGACAAGTTGCTCAAATAAAGGGAGACGTCATGGCAAGAGGGCACGGAAGTATGGCCAGAGGGCTCTCCATAACCCACGTAACACCTCCAGCACACGAGAAAGAGCAAGAGAAGATGGTTCCAAGCAGCACTTCCATGCTTCTCTGTCTCACCCAGGACTGCGTGTTTAATTGATCCATCTTCATTAAGTATTTGGAGATGCTCAGCGTTACACAGCAGCACCTTCTTTACATTCTCATCGAGGAAAGCAGATGAAGCGAAGGAAGAAAAGGGTGTGAAAGACAGCATCAAAGCCAAAGGAAAGGAGGTTCTTCGCAGGATGTTTTCTCAGGTGTAAGAGAGGGTGAGACTTTTTCTAGCCAAAGACATCAAAGGCGGGAGCCCCCTCCCCAGGCTGCTGGGCCGGTTGGGTTTGGTTGGGCTTGGCTCAGCAGCCAAGGAGTGACTCGAAGTGACTCAGAGTGACGGGGAGCGATGTTTTTTCTGTGTAATCCGGAATGGGTAGGAGCCTTTGTTTAGGAACCTTTGCAACTCCCTAAGTGAGTTCATCCCAGTGAGGTCAGCAGATAAAACATATCTGAGGCAGGTGAAGAAATCACCCTGACTTTTTATTACTACTTGTGTTTTTAAATACTTCTTCAGTACTGCTTGGATCAGTCCTGTGCTGTGGCTGTTCTGGGCTTAGTTCTTTTACCAGCCAGGGGACGCCGAATGCAACCAGATGGTCTTGTGGTTACTGTACTAGCTAATCCAGGGCCCTTTCCTTCCCCAGACATCCAGCAGGAGACGGGTCCTTCCATCCTAGACCCTCATCTGTCAAAGAGCAACACCTACAGTGTCCCCAAGAAGTGACTTGCCGGGGTGTCTGCAGTCCCCAGCCTCGTGCCTTCAGAAGTTACTGGAAAACAAGGAATAAATGACGGCACGTTGCTCAGTAGTTACACCCCACCAATGCACATGGTTAGGGAGGGAATTTCTCTCCCACATGCCACAGAGCAGCATTCTTTGGCTTGTGCAGGACCTTCTCCATGAGCAGGGAAAAGAAATACGGTGACCCAGGAGACCTCCTCCTTATCCCTGCGTCCCTTTGACTAAATGACAGGGACCGAAGGCACTTGGAGGGAGATGAGGAATTTCTCGGCGTGGGGCTGGGATTTGGAGCACTTTGAAGTTGCATGGGCTAATGAAGAGAACAGTTTGTCCTGGAAAATGGGAAGTCGGGGTGGGACCGCTGGCTCTCGGTGACCTGTTGTGTAGCCCTGGCTAATTTGCCCATTGTCTCTCCCGTCTATTTAAATCTGAAGCTCTTGGGGGCACCATATGTATTTACACAATGGGGCCATGATTTCCATAGCGCTTGTGCTAATTATCCAACACAAATAATTAATGGATGGAACAAGTTCTGGCCCCGGGGTTGAGCTTCTAACCACCTGCCCTGCTTATAACTTCAGGACAATTTGATTGCAGCAGAGTGAACACAATGCCGTGAAGAAAACCCAGCAAACGATTCAACTTTTTTTTTCTGAATATAAAAGCTAAAGAGCCAGTAATCCTAAAGCACATCAGCCTTTCTTTTTTTTTCACCTAGCCTGGCTGCATCCTCCTATAACTGCTAAATGCAAACAGTTGAATCAAACACCAAAACCTTAACGCTATATAAACCACTGCTGGGTATTACCGTGTTGCAAGAGTAAGAGCGGCAGCAGCCAGCTCTTGGCTCGATGCCATCGCTTTATTACTTATTACTTATTTTTATATAGCCTTTGGCATGGCGAGGAGTCCTTCTTTAATTATAAACAGGAATGAAGAAGCCACAAGAGGAAATCATACAGTATTGTAGCCGGATAACTGGTACTGCACTGATTACACAGGGGCTCTTATCAAAGCTGACACAGTGCTGGGGCTGCGCAGATATTGTGCTGGAAGCCACGGGCTGTGCGTGGGAGAGAGCCTCGCAGCGGACGTAAGAGCAGTGTAATTCTGCTGAATTGAATTCTCCACGGAGGACTTTTTTTTTTGTTTCCTTTTTCTCTCGTTCTCCCTCTCTCCCCCTGCATTAAGGAAATAGGAGAAAAGTAAAGCCAAGTCCTGGGGGACAAAGAAGTAAGATAAATGTGTAACCTTTTCACTTCTTCTTTCAACACGGGGCCGGGGCGGGGGGGGGGGGGGGGGGGGGGGGGGGGGGGGGGGGGGGAGAAACCTCAGTTTGACACAGAGATGAGCTATGGATAACGAAAGTTTGTGGAACCATGAGAAAACTCTTTAATCCCATTAAATCTCTCCCAAGAAGCGAATAACTACTGTTTGTTTATCTTGCCAAAGCCCCTTCGGTTTTCTGGGGAAGGACCGTCAGCCCCAGCTTCCCTGTAGGCATGAGCATCCTGTCTGCAGCATCCTCAGCTTCTGTCACCGCCTTGCCCTGTGCCCTGTGCCCAGCCTCGCCGGCACGTGAGGCTGCTCCAGCTCCTGCCTGATCCCAGAACAAGTTTGCCTGGGGCTCAACAAGAAATCCCCAAAGGGCTGCTGGAGCAGAGGCCGTAAATCTGATTTTTTTTAATTCATTGCTCCTCCACCAGCAATCTGCTGTGAGACCATGGGAAGATTTCTGCTCTTTGCGATGCCATGCTCTCCATGGGTAGCTGCGTCTCTGGGGAGAAGACCAGCGCAAGACTCGATCCGTCCCCTTTCAGCCCTGCTTTAGGTGGAGCTTTTGCAGGGCATTGCCATTGCTCTAGCTCCCCGCACCGCACCCTCAGGATTGCACCTTTAGCAAAGATAATATTGGCCTCTGCACCAAAACGGAGAGAAGATGGATCAGCCTTCTCCCCTGCTACCCCCCTTGCATGGCAGAAGACAGCTGTACAAGTGCTAGTTTCAGTTCTAGAGCTGACAAACCCCCTTTCTATCATTTCAGGCTGCAAAACATCTAAACTGAAAGTCAAGGGAGGTTTGTACACACATGCTTAGGGCTTTAAGCCAAGCTGCATCAAGTAACCGTTCTCCAAACATGACCGATGATTATTTTTTTAGCTTGACATCTTCCCGTTGGGTCAGATGTTGGCCCTGTCTCTGAAGATTTAAACTCTTGCAATGAACTTATAGCAAATCCTGTGAACACCTAGAGGTTTTCAGAAGCCCCTAGGGTTTTTCAGAAGCCCCTTTATTTTGTGGGGTTCTATATCAGCTAAAAAAAAAAAAAAAAAAAAAAAAAAATCCTATTGAGCTTCATTGTCTTGTTTTTCCCCTCAGCTCCCACTTTTGATTGTTTTTCCAGCCAACACTCATTGAAGGCCCATAAATAATCGTGTCGGAGCTGCAGGCATCTTCCAACCCTTTTAATTTTTTTCCAAAAGCCCCAGATACCATCTAAGCTGACTGAAGCCAAGCACTGTGAAGGGCTGGTGAACTTGAAGCTTTCATTGCCTACAACCTATAAAGGAACAGAAAGCCAAAACTTATTTTTATTGTGCCCAAAGGGGACTCAGATCAAGGGGTTTGGATGAACTTCCCTGTCTATCTTTACTCCAAGTACTCCTTTCTTAAAACAAAGTAGATAATTTACTAGTGATTTGGGTGATAACGTGGAGCCAAATTCTTGGTGGTTTCCTTCAGTGAGTTCTCTCTGCAGAGAACTCTGTTCTGGTGACATTTCAGCACTATGAAATAGAGTCAGGGACAGATCCTGCTCATGGCGCTGTACCTGGGGATTACATCTGCTCAGGAGGGCCAGCAGGTCACCAGATTGAACACGAACGCCAGGTAGGAGAAAATCCTCCTGAAATTTAATGTGATGGCAGATAAAGGGATGAATCACCTGATGAACAATGGGAGGATTTCAACAGCTTAGCTCGTTCTCCAAATCATTAAAAAGACATTAGGTCCCTTATTTTTTCCCCCCTCGTGCCTGCATCCTCTTGCCTTTAGCATGGGGACAAGGCAGAGAGTCTCCTGTAGCGAGCAGAGTGAAAAGAACAAACTGAGCACGGGAGAAGGGTGGATTTCCGTCGCACGTCCCAGCACACGTAACTCTGGCGTGATGCTGGCATGAAGGAAATCTCTTTCGCTTCTAAAAGCGCCCAGAAGCATTTTGTCCAGAGGTTGGAGCAGGACTTCCACTAGAAAGACGGGGGAGGGCATGCCCGCCTCGGCAGGACCGACCGCTGTCTGCCACCTCCACCCAGAAAGGTGCTAAACCCAAGCCCTGGCAATGTCAGTGAGGATCTCCAACTCCAGGATCAATGTAATATCTCAACGGACCAGACCAGTCTCTACACGCATTTACCTAAACACTCAAACCAGCATCATATACGAAAATTACCTTTTTTACCAACATACCCTGTAATTCTGCAGTTTTCTTCCTTCGCTCCCATCGGTGACTGAGCCATGTATCCATCATACTCCAGCTCGTCTTGTGCTCCCTGGGCAAAACAGTAATTTGTAGGCTCACAAGGTGCAGTTAGAGACCTACCAGGTTCAGAATTTGGCATTTGGTTATTTTAATTTGTTATTTTTGTTACAGAAAGAAAAATCAAGCCGGAGTTCCCAGTTGACCTGCCCTCTGGCCCTTTAAATTGAGGTGGGAAAGGAGGAAAGGGTGTTTCTGCTAGGCTGGGTGCTTGTTGCCTGGCTCCTGGGGCTTACAGTCTTTCTAACTGGTAAGTTTGTAGGATTTCTGGGATTTTTTTATAATTGCTCTTTTCCTTTTTATTCTAAAGAAGAGGCCAGGCCCTCAAAAGTTACAGTTTGGAGTGGTTTTCAGTGACAGGCAAAGCTCTGTGCAAGGTTTTTCAGGTGCATCTGGTTTGCTACATGCTTGTGACACTGGGTGGTTCGATTCACAGAAGGGGAAAGGTAATTTCTCAAAGCACTTTTTATGGTCTTTGTCCTGTTGTGAAGGGCTCTCAGGTCCCCGAGTAGCTGGGTGGTGCTGCTGTTATTTGCTGCCCAGTCTGGGATCTGGTGGGATCTCTAAGAGCATCTCCGTGCTTAGCTCTGAACGCAGGTGGGACCTCAATGAATGTTATAACACATTTTCCTCTCGAACAGCTTGAACTGTGACTAGAGAAAGCAAACAAAGGAGGGAAAAACAGGGGCACAAACAGTGATACGAGTGGGCCCGAGGGTGTGCAGAGGGGTATCGCTGATTCTCAGCTGTATTTTCTGGCCCATTTACCTGTGTCTTGCTCTGCCCGCATCCGTGGGGTGATGCCATGGGCTCTGTCTGTGCACAGCACAGGCAAATCCAGCTGAGCTCCCTGGGCAATGAATAAGAATGTATTTGGTGAACTTCCTGCATTTTCAATGTTAGGGGTTTTGCTTCTTCGGGAGATTTCTGATAACGAGCTAATTTTATTACTTGATTAAAGAAAACTGATGAGGCCCCAGCCTAAGGGCCAGCATCTCCTTAAACTGCTGTACCAAACAGGGGCGCAGATATTACAGTGTGTAGCTGAAAGCAGGGAAAAGGGCAATGTGAAAAGGGATTCTCCCCTAACAGGTGGAAACTGAGGCAAACTGATACTCCAGACCTGACCCTGCAAACATTCACATGTGTGCTTAATTTTAAGCACGAGTGCTTCCTTAAAGCCAATGATTTAAAGGATTACTCGTGCTTAAAATTAAATACACATGTATGGATCTGGGGAGCGGGATCTTCAGTCTTGCTGTGTGTGAACGAGCCACTGACTTGGAAGCACCTCCGTGCTCCTGTAACTCTATCGCATAGTACATTCCAGAACAATCTTATCAGCAATGTCTAAGGGGTTGTATGGCACCTAGCACAACAGATCCCTGCAATTATCTGGGGCCTCTGCTGTGCTAGCACAGGAAAAGCCGAGCATTTAACTGTGCCATTTCCATCCTTGTCATCTACCTGCACCTCTGGGGGCTCTGAAGTTTTGTTTTGTTTTTAAGACCTGTTCCAGCCAGGGGGCAGAAGCTTAGCCTCACCCCATTTTATCCATCCACCCTGAAAGGGTTTTCCTTTAAAACCTTCCCATTCTGTCACTTCTATTGTTTTTATGTGATGTAAGTAACCTCGTTGGGTCTGCTTGGAGGCTGGGAATAATGGTTCTGTGCAAGACTGAGGACAGCTTCTGCCAGTTGAGATGTGCTAGCAAGGAGGAGGACATTGGCACTTGGCAGAAAATAATACGAGTCCCAACCCCCACTTATTAAAAACGGGTCTCAATTTGAAGCACGAAGGCTTTTATGTTCTGTTTTAAACCCTTGCCTGGCTTAAAACTGCATATTCTTTATCTTTATTCATGTCTAAACTCTTTTTCAAAATCCTCCTACGTGTCTTCAACAATATCTTGGAATAATGAGTCCCACTGTCTAATTATGAAAGATTTTTTCTCTCAAAGCTTTTTTTAAAAAAAAAAAAAAAAAAATCGTGGAGAAGTTGTGAAAACCCCACGGTACCTCGGTAACAAGAACTCCAAACTCTGCTCCGAGCTGGGTTGTGTGTGATTGGTATCATCCCCTCCCAGCAGCTTATCACCAGCTGCTCCTTTACAGAAACCAGAGATGGAAACACTGCACTGGGCACTTGGAAAAAAATCTGGAGTGGCAGCCCCTACCCGGAACGCTCGGTTTAAATGCGATGTGGTGCAGTTTACCTGCTTCTGGAGAGCAGCCCTGAAGTGGCAGCATCTTGGGTACCAGGTGTGTGTTCCCAGCAGATCAGGGAGGCAAAGGCATGCAATTTCTCAGCAGGAGCCACGTTACCAGCGTGGCTTCCAAATTAAAATCTTCCACCCTGCCTCATTTAAGGCAGGGAAAGGGCAGCCCGTTTTCCTTGCAGCTTTCTCCTCCAGCCAGCCTCTATGCCACTGGATAAATTTCCCTAGCTCTGGATTTGTCTTGCCCACCTTTATTGTAGGTGTCAACATTTCGCAGTGCTCAGCCTTTCCAACGCTGCTGGAAGCTTTTCCCATTTCTGCTCCTCTTGGACTATGCAGTGCCCCCCTTCCCCCCCCCCCCCCCCCCCTCCCCAAGCAAAGGGAGATGCTGCAGTGGTCCGGGGCGTGGGGTGGGGGAAATCGGGGAGGATGTGGAGCGGTTCGGAGGGGTCAGCACCGGAGGCTGGGGTCAGGCTGGGTTTTTTCTTTCTTGAGAGAATTTCAGGAGCTGCAGCAGCAGCATCTGGGGCTGAGTCCACCACCCTGGACCACAGACTGTGATTCCCACCCTGAGGACAGCAGATCTGTTCTCTGCCTTTCTCTGTCCTTCAGGTGATGCAGAACAAAGCAGCAGCTCGGGGTTGGTGTCAGCCCTTTCCACCTGACCACGCCCTCTGTTAGGGGTTACTGTTGAGGTTTTTTTCTCCCTCCCCTTCCCAGTTTCTTTCCAGTCTCCCAGCATCAGTACAGATGCAGCCGTGGGACCAGCTCTTTGTTTCATCTTTGTCTCCAATCCGATTTTCCAGGGGGATGGGAGACCTGGAAAAGTCATTCTCTGCAAGGTTTGCAGCTCGAAGTGGAGCTCACAGTTCGCTCCCCCCTGCTCCCGGGTGGTGGGATGCTGTGAAACTGGGCAGCGCTGGTAGTGCCTGACAAGCAGCAATCGGCCGTGCTGCGGGTTTTATGTAACGTGGGAGAATAGGGGAACCCAGTGTCTGAGGAAGGAAAATCGCTTATTCCATAATGACTGTTCCGCTGCCTAGTACAGAGTGGAATAATTAGGGTTTCTTTTCTCTTTAATTAGAAAATGGCAAACATAGATTAATCAATTACAAATGCCTCTTTATACTGCAGTGCACTGCAATTAACATTACTTAAATGTGTTAACAAAGTAGGGGGCCTGTATTTGTAAAGCAACTTCTCACTGCTTTTTCTTTCCCCAGTTTCCCGGCTCCCAACATGTCTGAACCCTTTCCGTTTTCCCTTTCTGCTCTCACCCCTGCTCCTTCTGCAGAGATTTACCAGTTCGAGATGAGATTTTTTAAAAAAAAATAATTATATACCGCACAGAGTTAGCGCAACTGCTCTTTCCAAAAAAAGCCCTTTTTGGCCAGGCTTGGGGGGCTGGAGGGATTAACCCAGGGGGAAGAAGGGGAATCGGCATGTTCGCTGGGGTCGCACACTACAATAGCGGAGTAAAATCCAGGAAATACAATAACTTGATTCATTACTCGTTTCTTACGCCGCTGCCAAAAGCGTGATTAAGTCACAAAGAGTTCGATTAGGGACACTGGGTAACAAAACCTCGGCTCCATTGACATGGTCTATTTTCAGAGTACATCTAGTGCCTGTGCTCGCTGCTACGGCCTCTTCCTCGGCCGCATTTAATAGCCGCCACGGCCAAACAAAAGTAGCGGAGGAGCGAGTAGGGGAGGGCGAGGGGAAGGTTGGGGGGGGGGGAGGAAGCCGCTGCCATTCAAGAGGACAAATACCGGAGCAGCAGCCATGGAGGGAAGGCAGGGTGGTCCGGAGGCTGGCACCCAGGGGTCCCGCTCAGCACCCCGCCTTGTGCCGGGTGCTCACCTGTGCCCGCGGCGGGAGCGGGGCTGGGAGAAGCGCCTGTGTCTCCATCCATTGCTGCCATCTATTGGGAGGAATCGGCTCGCTCTCACCCCCATCCCCCTGCAGAGCCGGCTGTCGGCAAGAGCATGGGACTTCCAGCCGCCACCAGCCCCTAAGGGATTACAGCACCGTTGACCTTGACGTGGGTCCTTCGATCCACAGCGTTGGAGGGCATGCCCCTTCTACAGGTGTTTCTTTCCTTGGGTCTTTGTGAAACTTGTGGTAGCCCCAAATTGCCCCTCCTGGACTCCCCAAGTGTTGGCAGCACGGTTCGGACAGAGGCAGCGAGAGCAGGGCTTGATAATACTTCATTTTGTGGTGTAACGGTGGTTTTGCACCGTAACGAACAGCCCCGTGATTGTAACAAGCAATAGGATGTAGCAAGCAAAGGGACGCATAGGAAGCACTTGGAAGCAAGCGATCTTAAATTTGGATGCTCCAGCACAAATCTGGTCCCCCCACACTGGTTCTGCATTGCTATTTTGGATGGATTTGGGGAAAAAAAAAAAACACCGTGGTGACTGCAAAGAAACCTGTGGCCTGTGGATAGGGAGAGCTGTGTGCACGTGGTGTGTGTGCTGCTCCCCCGGCAGCGCCCGTGCCCTGGCCAGGAGGTGTAGAGCTGTAGCAAGCAGCTCTCAGGTTTCTGTAGGTGGTTGTCTGCTCCTTTCATCTCTACTGTAACTTAAAGACACTTAGCACCTTGGATCTGCCCCAAGATGAAATAGGTAGAGCAGGGAATGATATTGCTCGCACGTTCATCGCAACACAAAGCTAATGGAAAAACAGGTTTTGCTGTTAGGTCACGTCTTTGTCTAGGTGAAGACCGAGGCACAGTTCCGTGTTTTCTGCCCTGCCTAGTAGTCCTGCCACTTTTTGGCTTTTGCTTTGTTTTGCCACGATCCCTCCAGCTCAAGTCGGTGGAAGGGGGGTTTATGGTGACACAAACACGCACCTCCCCACCTTGCCAAGAGCGTCCCCGTTCTCCGAGAGGTGGTCCCTCTCCTCTCCCTTCGACTGGTGGCAGGTTGTCCCCTTTTGTACCACCCTCGGTGCTGGCTGGTTGCAAGATGCTGTCTTTTAGGGGGTGATGGGCACTGCACCAAATGAAACAGATGCTCCTTCCCAGCAAAATCTCTCAGGGACTAGCCAAATGCAGCAGCAGCAGCGCTCCGCTCTCTTGCAAAGCAGCTCCATTCAAATTCACAGCTGGTGGGTTTCTACCTCCCGTATCACCACGCAGCTCCTCCGAGCCCCTCTTGCTTCTGCCTGAAGGGTAGGTACACAGGTTGCTGCTCTGCCAGCATCCGAGGAATGGGGCGTTTGGCTCCAGCCCCGCTTTGTTTGAAGGGGCGAGGGCAGCATGTCACATAGTGTACCTGCATCACTCGGCTCTATAAAGAGCTACCTCATAAAACAGAAGTCATTTCTCTGAGAGTTCGTTGTGTGCCACCTGTGCTTTGTCCTCTGTCGGCACATTTCCCTAAGACCTTAGATAAAAATGAAAAAGGCTTTTTATGGTTTAGTTCAAAAGATTCTGGAACCGACTAGGTGAAAAAGCTTCCATCTTCATCCACCGCACACGCACTGCTCAGTGGCCTGACTGCCAAAATCTGCCCTGCCCAAGAGGGAGAACACCTGCAGCTCTGTACGGAGAGATCTTTCCTACTGTGGTGGCCTTCTGATGAAGGACATGGACTCTCTGGACCCCAAACGCTGGTAAAGCAGGAGCCTCTGCGCTGTGCCGCAAGTGGTTGGTTTCCACCTGATGATAAAGCTTACGATGATAAATGCACTGAGCTACCTGCTGGAGTGGGCCCCCAAGGATGGACCCGCTAGCTTTCTACAGAGTTTTCTTTTTTTTTTTTTTTTTTTTTTTTTAAATGAGCCAGTATGCGCTAAGTTTGAGATGCAGCTCGTTAGGGTGCTAGCTATCAAGTATGTGGTTTCAATTTGGGATCTTGCTGGCCATCCTCCCGGGAAAGATGCTTTGAACTGAAGCAGCGGTATGTGGCTCACCACAGCCCTGCCGATGGCAGCCGCCAAAGCCTTTGAGAGAAGAGGCAGAGAGCGGAGCTGCCCCCCTGCTCCCTTCGTGCCCCTCTGTCGGGAGGAAGCGGGGACCACAGAAACGCTCGGGGGGGGGGGGGGCGGGGCGGGCCTGGAGAACTGTCTCTCCTCCCAAGATACCGGCTCGGTTGGAACAAAAGTGCGTGTGGGAGGGGTTGCATCTTATATGCTGGAGGATGCAAAACCAGCTTTGTTTCCAATGTCACCAGCGATGATTTTGGAATTGATAAGGCTGAGGCAGCTGGCACTTCCCAGAGCAATGAGGAGTGCTGTCGTGAGGGCGAGGGGGGAAGGAGAGCCAAAGCTGGGATGCCAAAGGGCTGATCCTGCTTTGGAAAAAGATGGGATGAAGCGATTAAGTAGGAGTGACCGGGAACGGGGCTCTGGAGTTCTGTTCATGCCTCTAGGAAAGGATTTTGATCTGCTGGTGAGCAGTCAGGGGCCAGGCTCCCTGGGTCCTCATCTTACTCTGGTTACATCTGTGCATCAGCTTCCCACTCTGTAGAATGAGGAGGGAAGGCTTCCCCTCGAAAAAAGTTTGTGGGACATCATTACTGAAGTAAATTTGAGTGTTGGAGGGAGAAAGCATACTATCTTCTTCATTTCTTGTGTTGACGCAGATTTTTCACTGTGTGGTAAAGATTAACTTGTCAGTCGGGCTTGTGTTTATCCTCTTAGAAATAAAAAGGCAAACTGGAGGAACACATGAATGGAAACAGGGTGAAATCAAGTTTTATTGCGCGTTCAACAGTAACACGTGCTTACCATATCGTATTGTTTATGTGTGTTTAAGTAGCATAGTGTGCTTTTATATAATAACTTAATTGGAAAGGGGTTATGCTCGGGGAGATTAACTCTGTGGTGTTGCATGCTTTCAATTTCCTGGAAACATGTTCAATGCAGTAACTCCTGCTTAGGCCTCTCTTATTTTAAAAAAAAAAAAAATGTTGAAGATAAAATCTCCTGAAGATGCATTTTGAACCTCTCGTATATGGGATGGGCTGGATCTGACCAGGATAACCTGGAAGTGCCAATTGCTTTTTCTGCGTAGGGGTACGTGGGCATTTTGTTGCAGGCATGTTGGACTAAAAATCTGTATGTTTCTTAAACAGGAAACATTTACTAAAGAAATAACTTGCAACGAACAAACATAAATAGACTTGCACATAGCTTGAGTTCCAGCTTTGTCGTCTTTGTTTACCAGGAATTTGTCAGACAACTGCTTGGGGCTCTAATATAACCCATAGAGACTTCAGGCAGCTACATAATATATTGCAAGAAAAACTTTATGCAAGGCATCTCCTGCCCAGAAATTCACAGCCTGTTCTAGTGCTTTTTTTATTTCTAACCATCACCGTGTTGAAAAACTCACCTTGTTTAATAACTGGCGAAGGTGGGTATGTTAACTGCTCGCTGACACTTACTGGGTCACCCAGGGAACATCTGGTGGTCCCCTGGTCATGCGCTGTCCTGTGTGGGCTGTCACCAGTTTGCTTCCCATTAAAATAAAAAATAATAATAAATTTAAAAAAGGTAATTAGTGCAGAGTGCAGCTCACCAACGCAGTAGACTACCAGTGAACCTAAGCCTGTAGATTTTACATTATTTAACTCCGGTGAGGACACTGTGCCCAGGTCCCTGGGTTAAACGTATCCGTAGGTGTTAGGGGGTGTTTTACAGCTGTGGGGTCACAGCTGTCCCCTCCAGACGAGGGGGCGTTTGGCTATAAGGAGAAGCCTTTTGCCACGCAGGTAAGGACCCTGCGGCTGAATTTGGGAAGGGAGCGGGGCTGCCTGGATGCTGAGGCTGATGCTGCCTTTGCAGGCAGAAACGTGTAACAAGTGCAGCTCTATTCAGCCCTTTTAATGAGGAAGCTGAGGCTAAAAGGCTGCCGGGGCGGGGGATGGGAAGGCAGGCACAAGTCTGGCAAACCCTTTGAACAGTTTGGACCAGCAACTGAAACGTATTTAACCATTAGATATGAAACTCCAGCCTTTCTTCCCCCCCACCCCCCCCCTCCCCCTTTTCAATTAGCAGTTGGTCCCCAGGCTAACAGCCTGCTGATTCACTCCCAGCGGCCGTACAGCTGATGCTTCATAAAGTCTCTGTGTTAATCTAATCCCTAAATAGCTCTGGTCTCCATCACGGTCGCAGCGGAGATTTCGGTTCCAAATTGTAATTTTATTCTTGTAGCCTCTGAAAAGTCAATAGGTTCCTGGAGGCGTTGCCCGCCCGTTGGGCGGCTCGGATGGAAAAGGGCTATTGTAAACCCGATTTAACATGCCCTTCGGTATGGACGGGGCATGACCCAGAGCCTGCCGAAGGCAGAGGGGCTCTCCGAGGGCTTGGAGTGGGCTTTGGGAGCGGGGCTGTCGCAGGCTATTCTCAGGTTCTGCCTATATATTTAGATGGGATTCTGTGCCTCCATTAGGGCCTTTGGCCGCCGCTCGTAACCCGGGTCGCTGAGCGACTCTGCATTCTTTGCATCCTTGCCCAAATTTGCACTTTTATTCCCGGAAGCCATGCTGAAGTGCCGAGCTGGCGTGGAGGGAATGATTCTGCAGATTTTGCTGCGTGAGCTGGCTGCCTGGTGGCATTGTACACTAAAATAACCAAAACTCCAGGCTATTTTTAGAACTAGAGCATTCTCAAAAGCTTCCTGCCTTGATTTCCCTACCTCCCCCAGCTATTGTTCGCTACTTTGGGCTACGCCGTTGCTCCAGGAGTAGCCCCAACAGCATACCTGCCCCGGGGGAAAAAAAATTTCAATTTCTGTGACCTGCACGGACTCTGAATTACATCGTTGCACCCATACCTCTTTTAGCCAGCTATTAAGTGCTGTTAATCAGCTAGCCTTCATCGTGGAGCTCTTTGCTACTCTGGATCCAGGCTGTCGTGAGCATTTTCAAGTGAGACCAGACTTGTTGCCTGTGATCTTTGGAAAAGATCTAAGCAATTTTCACTTACTATTCCAGGCCCTGTTCTCTCTCATAAACCCTATCTGATAAGCAGGAGGCTTTCAGCGCAGCTCCGAAATCCCTCGCAATAATACCTGCAAACACCTTTCACACACCGTAAGAAGTTCTCCTGAAGGAGAGAGACAATCTCAGCTAAAAAAATAAATCAGGAGCTTCCTGGTATAAGATTGCTAAAAGCTTTTCAAAGCTCTTTGGATTAGCTCTTGGGTAGCTATTACAGCGGTCGCTGCGGAGCAACTGTCTTAATTTGGGGCAACCTGGGCACCAGCCAAATTGTCCTGTAGCCCCACAGATGGTTCCCCAGTTTCAAAGCCTTGCCACCAGCTCAAAAGCACGGTTACTGTAGTGAAGGACAGGGAAGGTTGGAGGGGAGTGAGAATTTTCAACCAATTTGGCCAAGAGGTAGAAGAGGGAGGATACAGATGACGGTAAAATCTATCCAGTCCTTCAGCCCTGCTTTCTGACCAGCGCGGGTTGGTTTCCAGTTGTCTCGGGCTTTGTCCAGCCGTGCCTTCCCTATCACAAGAGATGAAGCTTCGAATTACTTGGCTAGCTTGTCCAGCCAGCTCTTAAAGATTTCGATCTTAAATGAGCGACTGGTGAGTGGCTGGGTGCTGCCACGGGGCAGACGGGGGTCCTGAGCAGCGGTGGCCGGAGCCACCCACCTGGGTCCCTGCAGTGGGAAGGCAGCTGGCAGGAAACGGGCCCCTTCCTCAGCGTACGAATAAGTATTTCCTTGAGCGCAGGGATTAACAAAGTCTGGTTTCCCACAGATTTGTGTCTTGTGGGCAATTGTTAATTGCGATTGAAGCATTTCCCACAACTGGGGCATTTGTACATCTCCCTTCCCCCTCCCTCCCCCATGGAGTCGCTGGTACCCAGTGAGGGGTGGTCAGATGCGGTCAGTTTTCAGTGGATTTTAGGGTTTTCTTCTAACAACTGTCCTTTTCTAACAACTCACAGAGGTGATGGGGAGCTCTGAGGTGTTGATGCCCCCACTGAATGCAGCTGAAGGTGCCCAGACAATTAAAACGGTCAGCAATGGGCACGCACCCATGCACATCCAGCCTGTCTGCGGAAACGTCACCTTGTTAAACCAGACTAAAATTGTTAAGGATGGGTTTGAAAATCAGGGCAGGCTTCATAAACTGAATTAAGTTTTAGTTAACTTAGTGGTTTGGAGGGAGTTTTTGGTTTTGTTTTATGGGTTGGGTTGGGTTTTTTTGCTTCGTGGTGGATTTTTTTGTTTTATGTAGAGCCCAGTCTCGAATTGTTGAATGAAAAGCACGCGGGATTAAATTCTGTTGATCTTGAAATGAGGATTGTGGGCATTATCCTGACTTGCTTAGTATAGACAGAGCCGGACCAAAATCCTGCTTTTTGCTTTATGGTCTAGTTGAGAGGTTTGCTTCTTGCTGTTGGCCATCTGTTTGTGGATCAGGCCTAAAGTCGCTGTATTGGTTTCCCAACTGTCACGTGGGGATAAAAGATCTGTTTTGTTCTATTCAAATTTAAAACTGTGAGCTAAGAAGATGCAGTTTCCCAGAAAAAGTATCCTTGGCGTTTAGGTGTTTGCCATGGACAAAGCTGCTGTGCTGGGAGATGTAAACCAGAAACCTCCAGCTTAAATCTCCCAGTCTAGGTTTGAACTGGGGCAAGTTCCCAGTTCATATGAGGCCTTTAAGATGCTTCTTCTTATGGCTGCGCACCAGATAAGTGACAATTAGAAAAGACAATCAATTTGTGGCTGCTCTGGTTTTAGTTTCCATCTGATGCAACTGCAATCTGGAAGACGAATCTTAATTTAGGACTACAAAGGGATTGTTCTCTCAGAAGATAACACGCTGCCGGCCAGGCTGTTATCGGCCGTGGAAATTGATTGTCCCGTTTAGTGATGTCTCTACTTTTCCATAGCTGGTTGGGAAGGAGTCGCTGGAAAGCGAACTGAACCAAGGATGTGGATGCTGTGATTGCTGCTGGGAGAGGACAACTTCTCCCTTCACCTTTGCAGGCTCCCTAAAACTCATCCGTTTGCCCTGACGTGGTACAGATGTTCGGAACTCCGTTCTGGAATGTCTGCTTTCCTCTCTCTTCTACTGAACGGTACGGAAAAGGCAAGAGCCTGTTTTAAAACTGTGGACACTGTGACCTCTTCTGTATAACTGCGTGCCCAGTTAGGAAACAGGAGGAGGTGGAATTTCCCATGGCACATACATAAATCCTCCTTGGAGGTGGAGGATAGCCTCGGATTTTCTCTACGCTGTCACCCTTAGTGTCCTTTATCCTTTTCCCTTTCGGTCTGCTTCCTAGCTTCCAGTTTCTTTCTTTCTCTCCATCCCTAGCCCTCACTTGGCTAGCTGCCTTGGGAACACCTTCTCCTGTTTCTTTTCCTAATAAATGGGCCGAAACAGAGCTTCTGACTAAGCTTAAAAATCAGGTTCTTAGCTCTTCTGCTGGTTACCGCGCTAGCGAGAAAGCTCGGAGCAGCTGTCAGATATTTATGCAAGCCCTTTTCCTCTTCTATTTTCAGTTCGGTTTTGATCAAAAAAAGAGGGTGCGGGGAGATCAGCTTGGAAACCACAATACATTATTCACAGCTCCCTGCTGCTTTTTCCTGCTCGTTTGCAAAAGTAGGTGTGAGGTGTAGCACCGGAACGCGCCGGTCGAGCCGAACCTGCCGAAGGAGACGGCAGGCAGGGGCTGGGAGATGCTGACTTGCTGCTTTGCAAACCCCAGCCTTCCTCGCTGCCCAAACTGTGCTGTCAAGTTCATCATCGTCTCCCTCGGAGGCCAACCCGCCGTGAACTTCAGCCAGACAATACACGCGACTCTTCCCAGCCCGACTTATTTAGCAACGTTCAGGGTTTAACATCCAAAGCGGCAGATGGGGAGGATCGCATGCGCTGCGGCGGGGCGGCAGGCAGAGCAGGGTCGGGAACAAGCTGTTCGAGGCCTGTTTCCACTTGGATCTCACCTCCCAGCTGAACTGGAAAGAACGCGATGCTCAGCCCCGGCTCGGGACGCTCCAGTGGCTTTGTGTTGCCAGTAGGGGTTCAGAGGGGTGAAAGGTGGTAAAGGGAGGGTGCAAAAGCACCGCCGCTGGCTGGGCAGGATTGGAGGGGAGAGAGGTGGGGGGTGCTGCCTTGCCCTCCGGTTAGCCTCAGAAATATGAAATCGTGATGTTTCTGAGGGTATTTGAAGCACAGGCATTGCGGTTGAGCTTGAGCTTGAGGTGAGTGAGGCTATGGGCGATACCTCGAGAGCCGGTGGGTTTTGTCAGGGTCCGTAAAAGAAGAATGGCTGTATGGCTGACGTGGGACCTCAGGCAAAATATGAAAAGTTTCCCTGGTCCTTGTCTTCTAAAAATTACCCTGCGTACGTTTCTACTGTGACAGACAGAGGTATTACATAGGGATGTTTCGGGGCAGGAACCGGGACAAGAAGCATCGGGTGGGCTGGGCTTTGACTAGCCCAAAAGCCAGGAGATGTGGTTCCAAGGGACCTTCAGCAGCTCTGGGGTCGCATCGGCTGCAAGTTAGCAGAGACCAGAGGCCACAGTCCCCAGGGAGCTTCCCCCGTCGCTTCTACGTAGTTTGAATCGTGCTCTGCTCACTTGGGTCCTCCTACCTAACAAGGCGCTGGGTTACTTAGGTCGTGGCAATTAGTACTTTTACCCTGAGAATAATCTTTCCAGCTTCTGAAAAATCAGGGGGAAAGAATGATTCTCACATTAAATGTTCTTGTCAGTACGGTAACCAGAATATTTAATATACTAACCTTAGGATCTGTGACTTGTTATGGTAATAAAAAGAAAAAATACAAAATGACCCTCTTGCAAAACAAATTCCAGTAACTATTGGCTAGAAAAGTTTCAAGAGACTTTCTCAAGAGTAGAGCGAGGAGGCTGCCATGTCATTCCCTTTTTTTTTTTTTTTTTTTTTGATTGTTGTTCTTTTTTTTTTTTTTTTTTTTTAAGAGCTGCTGTGCAAATTGAAATGTATATTGCTGGCTGATTCCTGCCTGCCTTATTTCACACCTAGTGCTGAGGTCGCCCTGCAAGAGGCTGAGCAGGGGATGCTCCTGCCTGCCTGTAAACAGGGGAAAGAGCTTCCCAAGGATCCTTCCACAGCACACAAAAAAAGCAAATTCATGATTCATGAAGGCTCTGGCCATAGATCTTGCAAAGAAATGTTTGGCAGCTTTAGAGAATAGCTGGGTTTATTTTAACCTTTAAGAATGACACCAATTTCACAGCTGTTAATGCTATGTGGCTCCTACGCTTTCCAATGCAAATTGCACATGAAGGGCTAATGCATTTTGATGAAAGGAGAAGGGGGGGGGGGGGAGCTGTGAGGCAGAATCTCCATATTAATGTGCCAATATCTTTGTTCTGAAGTGTTTAATTTTATGCTTTAATGAGAGATCCTCTTTCTGGTTAAGGCAAGCCTTTGCAAGAAACTATTTGGATATTTGCTAGTGTCATCAGGCTCTGGAGCAGGGGGAGGGAAAAAATACTTCTTGCAAGTGCGAGGGGAGGGGGGTGCCTCTGGCAAAGGCTGTTGTGGTGGGAACCCCTGAGAAAAGGTCTCACCCAGAGCCCCTCACAGTCGGGTTTGGGATTAACTCTTGTCGCAGTCAAAAGAATTGGGGATTTGGGATCGTCCCCCTGGCTGCCGGGTGGAAAGTAAATGGGCTGGATGTCCAAGCGCTGTAAAATGTTGAGGGGCTTCCTCCCCCTCTTCATCCGGGCCAGCACCTTGGAGCTCTGATGGCTTTTACTTCGGGTGAACAGCTCTGTCCCTGCGTGCAAAACCTGGCGTTCTGTCTCCACGGGCATCCTCCAAAATACATTACTCATCAGCATGGTGTGGGATAACCTGCCAGAGCATATTGTCGTGTGTAAATGCAACTTCCTCGCCTCCGTGGGCCGTTTCTGTACCTCCCCTGGGCTGGGGCTGGCACCAGCACGTCTACCTGCTGAATGGAAGGATTAAAAAACCCTCTGACTCCGTTTTTCAGGTACAAATCCTGTCCCAAGCCAGGGATATCCATGTTTGGTTAGAGTGAGGTAAAGCTGTCAGCCTGCCACAGCAGTGCCTTTAAAGGGCTTTTCCATCTTCCAGAGATGAGTGTTTTCACTGCCTGGATCAGGCCGAGGTACCGGGAATTGAGTGCTGAAAAGTTCTTTATGGATCTGATGTGTGATGTGCATTTGGTTTTAATCAAAATCCCGTTGAAGGAGGCAGTCAGGGTTTAGAGCATAGGATTAGGAGTAATACCAGGTTATTATTAGTAATCATTTTTCATCATGCATTGCATTTACAAGATACAAAACAATCCCAGTAAATATATACTGAAATGCATAGTTGCCTTTTTAAAAAAAAAAAAAATCAAATTGTGTGAAGTGAATAAATTTAGTACAGTAATATGAGAAGACCTTTCACTTGCCTTCATTTATGTTTCTGATTAACTCAAACGCAGCAGAAGGCAATAGTTGCAACATTACGTTGGGGATTAAAGAATCGTACCTTAAACATACGGCGGTCACGACCCAGTGAAACCTATTCTGACTATTTGCATATAAACCCCTGAGATATTAAATCCCTTTGTTTAACGAGAAGGTTTTGAGCAGGGCGGTTGTCGTTGTTGTTGTTGTTGTTGCCAGGTTTATGGAGCGGAGGCCAAAGCCTGCAGACAGAGCCAAGTGGTTTTGTCGGGGCAGACACCCAGGTAACTCTCAAATTGTATCCTGCCCTTTTGGAACGAGTTCTGACATCACTTGCACCGGTGCAGCCAGGGTTTGATTCATTTGGGCTAAGCAAATTAAAAGGTTTCTGCTTAGCCTCTCCCTTACTTTGCTTTTATACTGTCAGTGTAATTGAAGCTACTCCTGGTTTATAACTCCGCGATGTGGAAATCGCATCCAGGCAGCATGCGGTGACGCATCAGAGTAATGGCACAGATGAAGGGCTGATGCTGAAGCCGGCGGTTATACTAATGTACACCTGTTGAGGAGCTGGTCCAGCGGGCTGTGCGCAGGCGGCTGGCGAGCCACCAAGGCCTCCAGACAGCGCGGGGCTGATCCCTGCAGCGCACGGAGCGTTTCCCATGAGGTTCAAAGCTGCGGCGGGGCGGCCAGGGGTCCCGCTCCATCCGAGCCTACCCCATCCACGCGGCGGCGGTGGCTCCTTCCAGCCATCCCTTTGGCGCGGGAGCAGAGCTCCCCACAGCGTGCCGAGCGGCGAGGGCAGGGTGGGGTGGCTGCCTACGTGTGTGCCCAAGTGTCACCGCCACGGCGGCAGACGAGGTTGGTTTTGCTGGGAAGGAGCAGACGTGCGGGGACGAAGCAGCCGAGCGTTGCTAACTCCCGAGGTGATGCAGTTGCTCACGTCTCTCCGGAGCAGAGCGAATGGAGGGGTCCTGTGCTGGGCGAGGGGGGGCTGCAAGGTGGGCAGGCATTGAGTTACACAATGGGGGGGGGGGGGGGGCTGCTGCCCTCCAGGGGGTCCCAGCCGGGGAGCAGCTGAGCATGAAGCAGGGGGGTGATGGAGTTTAGGTTCCCCTCTCTTTCTTTTTTTTTTTTTTTTTTTTTTTTTTTTTTTTTTTTTTAATTCTTTTCTTTTCCCCGGTTGGACAAAAATCTTTACACCTTGGGAATAGACTCGGAGCGGTACAATAGCAGGTACTGTGTGATTTAATGGCATCTCTTGAATGGAAATGGAAAGGGGGGGACAGCCCGCGGGGGGCTCACAGCACACGCTTTTTTTCTCTTTACATGGATCAGCCAGGAAACAAACCCTCCTACTCCAGGGCGGCGTTTAACCTGCCAGCTAAGCCACAGAGAAAATTTTTCCAGCAGGTTATACCCAGCCTTTGGTAACGACTCGTGGAACTCCTTCCAGGTTTTTATTTTTGGGGATTTTTTCCCCTCTTCTGGTGAGATCTCCAGGGTATAGGCCAGCTATTAGCTCACAACAGGAGGCAGATTTTTAGGGGAAAAGCTTGTGCTGTAACAATAACAGTCCCTTGTGTCCCTAAACCCTCTAACAAGTCTTCAAGGCATGACCATGGCATGGGCGAACCACCGATCTTCGTACAATCTCAGTGATTCATGCGCTGGTTGCTTCTTTCTCCCTTTAAAAGCCAGAGTACGAGAGAGAAGCCCAGCTCCTCCACCATCACCAGCCAGTGAGGAATGGGAGTCACAGGGGGATTTTGCAGCTCTTGGTGCCTTCAGCATGCACAATAAGTCATGCAAACATGCTCTGGTACCAAAGGACTCCAACATCTCATGCAGAAATTTGCTTGTACAAGTCTCCTGCCAAATCTGACTGCGATTCGGTGTGGGTCCTTCACTCCTGCATTCGTTTTCCCACTTTCTCAGAGCAGTTACAAAGGTATTGCCTTCCCAGGGTCTTTTTGGAGGCTCGATGAGTTTTTTCTGCTGTTCTAATGTTTACACATGTCCTGATCCAACATATCGCACGGGATCCTGGTGCCTGTTCCCATTACCAAGCTGAGCCTCATCTTACAGCTGAGCTCCTGTTACTGCCGTTTGTAATTAAAACAGGTTGCTCTGAAAATAAAGGGCAGGTACAGACACTAAATATGTCCTCAGAGGAGTAAATCAGCCCTGGGATAACGATATGAAAAAGAACAGAAAATGTGCTGGAAGGATTTTAGTATCTATAGGAACTACTTGCTACTAATTTTTCCTTACACTTGGACTCAAATCAGGAGGTATACGTGCTCAGAGGGCCAGGGCGACCTGTTTTGTTTTGCAAACTACTTACAGTTCAGCCTGCAACATTAAAAAAGACAAGTAGGAATGTTCACCTTGGGGGTGAAGGGGTGGAGAAATTGGGCTTTGAGTTTGAAATTCAATTTTGTGGAAAATACAATGCTTCCACTCCAAATAGGACTTAGATAGAATGGTGATTCATCCCCCATTGAAGTCAATGCCAGAGTTGCCTTTGATTTAATGAGAATCAAACCCTATGGGATTATTCTCACTTGCAGACTGGACCCGTCCTATTAAGCAGAGAAACCACAGCAGGGTTGCTGCTTTTTTTTTTTTTTTTCTCTCTCTTTTCTTTTTTTTGTCTTTTTTTATTATTTACTTTTTTTATTATTATTATTTATTTAATGAAATTGGCTCGGTGTCACCAAACTGAGCTGAAAGCCGAAACTCGAAACCCTTCTGTTTCAATGCTTTTTTGAATGTTCTTGGAACATCTGGCACAGCTGTTCTTTTGACCCCAAGGCAGGAGCACAACCTCGCTCCGCTCCTGTTCCTGTTCCAGCCGAAGCTGACACCAACCATGCCAAGGGGACGGGGACTGAGCAGCCCGCACCGAGCCATCAGCTCCTTCTGGGAAGAGAAATCAGAGCTCGGGGATGGGGCGAGGACCCTGGAGCAGCCCCGTTGTCACGCTCCGAGCTGTCAAACCTAGGCAAAAAAAAAAAAAAAAAAAAAAAAAAAAAGGCAGGGATGAGGTAAAGCAGCGGACACTGTTTCTGGAGCTCCACTAAGGAAGAGGCTACTTCTGTTTTTCTTTAAATTGCTTCCTTATTGACTTTTTTAAATTTAGCCGCACACAACCCTGAATGAATGCCCACAGGACGAGGGGGGGTTTTTGCACCTCCACTGAAATGAAATCTGTAGAATCGGTTCATGCGAACAGAATTTCTGTATCTGGATGGATCTGTGAGTCTATTCGAGCTGCCTTTCCTTGCCTGGCACCACAGATACGAGGGGATTTTTTTTTTTTTTTTTTTTCCTTTGGCAGAAAAGATTGTGGGGATGGCTGAGGGGGAATCAAACATGCTCAAGAGCCAAAAGAAGCTCTGATCAGTAATGCCTGATATCTAAATCTTCCAACTTCTTCTAAGCTGCAGGAATTAGTAACTTTTTATCTATAAATCTTCTCTCTCCATGCACCTTCCTGATTTCCTTTCAGCTCTGAGGCTTAATACCAGCGCTTATACTTTCATCCCTTAAATACTCAGAGCCTTAAATTGTCTCTGGTATACAGGATAATCAGTTCTCCAGTGTGTTAATCCTCATTATGTGCCTATTAAAATGAAGATTAAATCGAGCATTAGGGTGCCTCCTCCCGTTATGAAATCTGAAAAAAAGGATTGAATTGGGGGGGGGGGGGGGGATGGACGACAACCAAACACCTAAAAAAATTGTTTCGTGAGCTTCGCTGGGAAGCAGTAAAAGGCAGACTGTGCTGAAGGCTGAGCTATGAACGTGTGGTTTTATTCATGTCATTGTGTCAGTGAGGGGAAGAGAAGGCAGGAATAAGGTTTTAGGCACCGGGAGGGTATTTGCATGTGCCTACGTGAGGCGCGGGGTGTGTTGCACGGGCTCGGCGCGGCGCACACGTGCTTTGGCAGGCGAGAGGCGATGCCTCCCATCCGCACGCACACAGGTACGTCCCCTTCGCCATGCTGGGGGGGGGGGCTGGGGTCAGGGGGTGAGGGGCTGACCCACCGCCTGAGGGCTGGCCACCAGCCCCCCCCCCCCCCCCCCCCCCCCCCCCCCCCCGCCCCTGTACAAAATCTCCTTTTCCCTTCTTCCAAGCTGCTGGAACCCTGGGATAACTGCTAAAGGGCTGGGAAAAAATAGCTTTTCTTAAAGGGCAGGTGATGGTGGTGGTGGTGGTGGTGGGCTGGGGGATGATTTAGGGCTGCCCTGTCATTTCCTTCAGCTCAATTATCCCTCGGAAGTCCCGGCGTGTGTGTGCCCCCCCCCGCCCCTCCCGCTTCGCCGGCCGCTTAACTTTTGGGTGCTTGTTGTTTGGCAGGTACTTTTAATGGGCTGGAAAATATTCTTCCTGTGAAGTTGCAGTTTTGTGGGGCTTGAATGAGTCCAGGCAGCCGTTGGCTCTGCCCAGCGCCTGCCGATTGGCTCGGCAGCCCGCGGGGGGACCGATAAGGGCGGCTATAAAAGCCCTCGCCACGCTGGTCCCCCAGCCAGCAGCAGCCAGAGGGGCCAGGCTGCGCATCCCCCAGCCTCGCCAGCATCCAGCCTCTCTCCACCCGGGAGCTCCCAGCCGGATCCACAGCCTCACTCGAGCCGGAGTGGAAGAGGAGAGAAAGACACACGCACGTACACTATATATATATATAAAAAAAAAATAATAATTCCAAACTAGAAAAAAAAAAAGCCACCAAAAAAAAAAAAAAAAAAAAACCAAACCACACTTAGCGGAAACTTGTCAGAGAATGCTCCTAAAGTCTGGTTTGCTCCTGCTGCTGGTGATCAGTGCGTCTGCATCCTATGAAGCTGAACAGAATGACTCTGTGAGCCCCAGGAAACCCAGGGTTGCAGCCCAGAACTCAGGTAACACCCAGCAAGGAGGGTTTTCAGCCTGAACCCTGATGTCTTAAACTGTTTCAGATATCTCTACTGCTGATTTTTCTTTTTTTTTTTTTTCTTTTTTTTTTTTTTTTTCTCTCTTTTGCTATAACTGCTGGTAGGAGCAAATATTAATTTAAGGGTCTGGTTAAGGAGGATATTGGTGCGTAGCTGGAGAAGAAATCTTCCTTTCAGGAGCTGGGTCAGGGAACCGGTGTGTGATCTGCTTGCAGGATGCAATCCCTTCTCTCTCCTCCTCCCCCACCTACTAAATGAGTTCCATGTACTTTCCCCCCCACCCCACCCCCCCACCCCCTATTTGCATGTATCTTTCTCTCTTCTCCAATTGCAATCATACTTTGGTGTTAAATTCCTTGCTTTTTAGGAAGTTGATAAAATCCGTGGAAATTTGTCTGAACCATTGTTCTGCCAAACATCTGTCTATTCAAAGAGGGGGAGAGAGATATGCGACTTTGAAGAACGCAGTAACCTAGAAACTGTCCACCGCTAGCATTTATTTTCAAAAAACCTGATTGCTATCAGTTAGATGGTACCATAAAAATGCGATTGTGACATTTAGCAAACTTGCTTTTACAATGGATAGAAAAAAAAAAAAAAAAATCGCTGGCAAGTCATCTCTGGATGTGTCTACTTTGTGCACTATAGATGCTTAGATAAGTTGGACACATTGTCTTGAACAATGGAAATTAAAAATCTGTCTTCTAGTATACTGAAAAGATATTAGGTCTCTAATTTGGAGCTCATTAACAGATGTCTTATTTTAGATCTGCAAGGCTCTGCAGCATTATACTAGGGTGTTTGCTCAATTTCCTTTTGTATTTGGTTGCTATAGAAACATAGGGTCTCACTATTGCACCGTGCCTAAAACAATAAAAGCTTAATGCATACTAAGTCTGCTGAAAGCAAAGTTATAATTTGAACCTGTGGAAACATAATTATGGGAATGACTTGGGCGATGGTGAGGTTATGAACTGGGGAGAGGATGATCTTACCAAATATTTCTCCCTTCAGGCACGTAAGCAAGAGCGGAGAACGAGAAGGGGTTAATTGGGTGATTTTTTTTTTTAATTATTTTTTTTTTCTCTCTCCTCTTTTCTGTAAAGATCCTAGTTCTATAGATACGTCTTTAGGCTACAACTTAGCTCTTAATAAGGTGTGTTCTCTTCCACTAAATGCAAATCCTCACTTTTCCCACACCTAGGATTTTGATGGGAGACGCTGGGTTTGCATTTCTTTCCTAAAGAATGTCTGGTAACACGATCTGCAAAAGTAATGAATATGCCTTGCACAGCCACATAAGGGGACAGATGTTCATCTTACCAAAAAAGGTTAATCCCTACTAATTTCAGGGCAATCATGTGGCAATACTGCTGATTCATTGTTAAAATGCATAGTATCTGCACTAAAAAAGACGGGATGACATGGATACCCTCCTGTTCAGACTGACTGCTGCCTCGACGATTTTAATTATACATGGTCAGCTCCATTACCTGAACTTTCTCTGCCCAAATGCCCCTTGTCTCTGCGAATCTTTGGCAATGCGACCTTTCCTGGCTATGCTTGCAAGCTGCTGGGTACCAGGTCAGTATTTAGCACCAAGCTAAAGTCCTTTGCAGTACTGCTAATGGACACGCAAGCTAAAAATTGTAGTTTTAGGTACGTTAAGCTTTTTAGAAAAGCGGAGGTAGCTCCAGCGCCAGCAAACCCAGCGCTTCCTCGCAGTAAGTGCAGGTTATTGGCAACCGCCGTCACTTCAGTCTCGTTTTCCGAGGAGGTTTGTGAGCCAGGTGTTGCCAAGCTGCTCTGACCTCCCGTTGGTCCAGGACCGCGGAGGAGACCTCGCCGCCCAGAGCTCCCCATGGGCTCAGCCTCATTGCTTTGGTCTTCTTTAGAGGAGCTCTGGAGAAAGCTGGAAGTGCGTGCAGTCAGCATGAGGTTGGGACGGACCTGTAGGTCTCCATCTAGCCAGGGACTACCCGATGTAACCAGTGGAAGGGTTTGGTAGTTGCCATCTCTGTTCCTCGTTCTCTCGCATGACTTTGGTCAATGAATCCCTTTGGGGGGAAGTTCCTCACCTCTCCCTCCGGTCCCCAAAAGCCACGAGGCTACTACTTGAGCGTGACTTTGCGCTGGAGAAGGGCTTTCCAGCGCGGGGCAGGGGCGAGCAGCGCGGGGCTGACGTAGTGCCTGTGCCTCTCTCCGCAGCTGAGGTAGTTCGCTGCCTGAACAGTGCCCTCCAGGTGGGCTGCGGGGCCTTCGCCTGCCTGGAGAACTCCACGTGCGACACGGATGGCATGTACGACATCTGCAAGTCCTTCCTGTACAGCGCTGCTAAATTCGACACTCAGGTACGGTTACGAGTATAAAGGGGACGAGAATAATACCTCGCCGTTAGAGCTGCCTTTTCATGCCCTGATTCAATGAAGGGTTTTTAACGAGTCCTAAAACACGGGCTTTGCTGAACGGATGCCTTAATTTCTCTGTCCTCATGGAGATGGGGTCTGCGCAGGCTTAACCCTTCCTTGCTTGCAGCCCTTCCTGCTGCTCAGCTGCTCCTCTGACCCGTGGTGTTGGGTTTTTGGCTCCGAACGCATCCTTCAGGGCTGTTTTCTACGGTACATTTTCCACATACTGTATGCTACGTGTGAGGACTTGGCAAGGAGCGTTTTGTGGGGCGGAGAGCTAAGTTTCCTCTTCAGGAGGAAATATAAACGTTCTTCTAACAAAGTAAGTCTTCTGACTGTGTGACCTGGCACAGGGCTGGGATTTGAATTGGAAGTCTTCAGGCCTGGGAATGCACGGCCAGATCAGCCTCTCCGGAGCTGCAGTCGCTCGCTGCAGAATAAATAGGATAATATCAGAGGGCTGTGGTTCTGCCAAGGCCCCTTTCCTCCCACTTTCTTCCCAAAACGTGCGCACCCCCCGTGTTCCCTGTGCTCTCGCTCCCGAGGACAAACCTAAAAACTCCTAAAGCATCCTGAGGTCTGGTGAACCAGATGTGTTAAATCGCTGGCACGCAGCGAGCGGTCCAGCCCCCTCCCGGAGGGCAGAATTGGCCCATCTCTGGTGCTGGAGCTTTTGGGTCTGTTCACGCCACGGCTTCCATTGCCTACATCTTTTGGGAACGGGAGCTTGCTGTTCTCCCTGGACCGCCTGCATCCCAACCGAAACCACTGTGAACTGTAACTGTGTGGTAATCGTCAGCATTTAGGGTCCAATTCCCTGCCCTGATTGGTAAGGGACCTCCAGCAGGTCCTTAATTGCAGCAAGGGTAATTAATAGAAGCCAGCCACAGCGGAGTACCTGCTAATACATCCCTTTCTATGAAATCTGCTGCAGTTTTAAGTTTTTTTCCTTCTGTTTCCAGGGAAAAGCTTTTGTGAAAGAAAGCTTGAAATGCATTGCAAATGGGGTGACGTCCAAGGTGTTCCTTGCCATCCGGAGGTGCTCCACGTTCCAAAGAATGATCTCCGAAGTGCAAGAGGAGTGCTACAGCAAGCTGGACATGTGCGGCATTGCGAAACGAAATCCTGAAGCCATCACGGAGGTCATCCAGCTTCCAAATCAGTTCTCAAACCGGTACGTGGAGCTTTCCTCAGCTGAAAGGCAGGAACTGCAAAAATGGGCAGCACAGGGAAAGAAATTAGAGGCAGCAAGTTGATTAATTTCTCACAAGTCCTAATGTAGCTTATCCGAAGTAATGTTCTCTGCCTTTTTCAAATCCTTGTTAAGTTTTACCAGCATTCTTCGGATTCTCTTTTTGGGAAATACACTTATAAACATCTCCAGGGGAGAATCATAAAATTAACCAGTCAGTCATACATGACTTCAAAGCCTGGAGTTTGTTTCGGTGTTAGTTCTTCTCCTTTGAATGCGGTGTAATGGTAATCAGAGCTTCTAAATACCAAACGGGTTCCATTAATACAGCATCTCTGGCGTGCTGAGCACTTAAGAGCTTCTCAGCATCTTGTAGCTTCACTCCTGCTGCCATCCCCTTCGTCGGGTTTGTGTGGCCCCTCCAAACTGACTTACCCTGGGAATGGGAAGGACTGGGAAAGTTTAAAGGGAACCAGCAAACAGGCTCCTCTATAACCTTCTTCTGCTGCGATCTAGTAGTTCACGTTTCTAGGGACAGCCTGGTGTTCTTAACAGTCCCTTTTAGGGTTGTCTTCACCCCTGTTCCTTCTTGATAGCCAAGGCTGCCTGCGGCAATGGGCACGTCACGCTGCTCCCCGGTGCCTTTATCTGAGCACAGAACCACCCTGTCCCCATCCTCCAAGGACAAGGGACAGAGAGAGGCTTCAGGGAGCTGCTGCAGTCTGCACAGTCACGCTGCAAGGGCAGGGATGGCTTCCTCTATATCCTGGAACAATCAGTGCTGAGTCTTGTGATTGGGATAA
This sequence comes from Falco naumanni, assembly GCF_017639655.2. Lineage (NCBI taxonomy): Eukaryota > Metazoa > Chordata > Aves > Falconiformes > Falconidae > Falco > Falco naumanni. The sequence continues at coordinate 3,521,114 of NC_054072.1, forward strand.
AAGGGATCTTTTTTGAACACTTTGAGTAAATATGCTCTAGAATCAGAGTGCAAGCAGACCAAGCTGCAATTTAACATGTTGGCTGGCTGTGGCAAGTGCTACAGCTCCTCTGGGGTGGCTGTTTGATTTGATCTAGAAGCATCTTCAACCTCCAGATCCGTCCTGGGACAGGCATGCAAGTGATATGTAGATGCTGCAGCTCTGCAGCACAAATTTGTTACAGAAAACTCCATTGTACATATTCTAGCCAGAAAATTATACTTGTGGGAAGGCGAAATTTATACCTGTGTGTCTTTCCCCCTAGCAAATTTGGAAGAGGTTTGCTTCAGTGTTCCCCCAAGGGCTGGGATGAGGAGCGGGCAGCACTTCATCATCATCATCACGTCACATCAGTGTTTTATAGGCTGAAAGATGGGATAGTCGGCAGAGTTAAACAGCCCTTGGTGGGGCTGTAGGGGCGTCGGGGCAAAGGGAGGACCCTTGAGCGAGGGAGGATGCAGGGACAGCAGCAGCAGCAGTGTCATACGTGTTGGGGATGTTCCTCTTCAGAGGACTGAGCCTGAACCGGAGCCGCTGTCTCCTGAGGCAGAGGGAACCCCTCCCCCCCAGCCGCCAACCCTCGTCGAAGCCAGAGGATATTATGCCATGTTGAGTAACAAAAGCAGCAGGATTTCCCAGCTAATAGTTTACACTAAGGTCTCCTAAAGCATCCTGCTTTCCCAGCCCCTGTCCCAACATAGCCACAGAATAAGAATGTGCCACTTGGCCTGGGACACTGAGGGGAAGTAGTTAAAGGTCATAGCATCTTCCTGCGATTTAATCTCATGGCAGGAGCAGGAGGAGAGGAAAGCCTTGTTGCTTTTGCTTGCAGCCGAGCTCCCGAAAGGCCCTAGCGAGCTGTTGGCTTGCAGCTCCAGCGATGGAAACGGCCGAGCTGGATTCGCGTGAAGGAGGTGGAGGCAGCGCGGCAGAGGAAGGCGGAGAGGATCCGTTCCCCTGTCCCGGCAGACTGGGACGGGTTTAGGCTGGCTGCGTGGCTCGCACAGATGTGTTCAGCATCAACTACCGTGCACACTTCAGACCTTAACATTAGCGCTGCCGAGCTGTGCCTCAGCGTGCCAAAGCCTGGTCCTTTTGTACTTGAAGTGCGGCAGAAACTCTAACCTCACCTGACCTCCGCTGGCTGCTCTAAAGGCCAGAGCTGAGAGTTAGGAAAGGGTTTGAATGTGAACTCTCATTTCCCTCTTCCTTCCCCTCCTCCACCTGCAGGTTATTCTCTTCTCTGCTCCCGTGGAAAAATGTCACGGTGACCTTAAAGGCTTAAAATAAGTTCCCCGCTGTCCTTTCAGGCAGAAGCGGCCCAGCAACTATGGGACTGCTCCTCGTTTCCCAGCCTTCACTCCCTAGGAAGATGCTCTCGTACCGTGAGGTCCCACTGGCCAGCTTTCCTCTCTCCCAGCGCTGGTTCAGCTTCAGCCCCGTGGAGCATCGTCCCTTTGAGCACTGTTTTCTCCTCTTGGCTCAAGCAGCGCTGGGGAAACAGATCAGCACAAATTCCTGGCTCCCTCCGTGAGCGAGGAACGTGCGCTTCAAGGCTGCTGGAAGGCAGAAAGGGAGCAGCAGGCTGCAGAGGAGGCAGGCACGCAACAGGGCAAAGCAGAAGGTCCTCACTTGTGATTTAATGCATGGTCAGCTTGTTGGACGTGACAACCGATTGTATGTCCTGAAGAGCTGTCCCCAGGGAAGACGGGCATCTGTCGGGCTCTGACGTGGACTGAGCTTGCTTCTCTTCTTGCTAAAGGCTGTGCATGCAGGGGAAGGGAGAGGGACAAAAGGGGCTGGTGCCACAGGGATGGACACATTCATAGGAGGGGTCGTGCCAGCTCCGACCGGTGGCTCTGTTAGCCCGTCTGGCGACGGGCAGTATCTGCCTCTTGGAAACATGCAATTCCTTTTCTCCCTAAAGCTCTAGAAAGTCAGGTGGTTTAGCAGCAAGTAAAACACACATCGATGCCGATTACTACATCGTCTCAGCTCCTCGCTCCCACCTTCTTCCCAACCCGCCAGGGTAACACCAGAAGCGCTTGTGCTTGGAGCCTGTGACCTTGCAGAGCTGGAGCAGCCGCTCGTTTAGAACAACTGAACTAGAAGTTTGACGGGTTGTGTTCCTTCCGTACGTCATGGGCACTGCATCTCCAGTCCAGGGTGTTTGTTAGATGCAGTGAGAATATGTACAATTGTGCACGTCAAAAATCCATTTCAGACAAACCCTGAAAGACTGAAAAGTTCTGATTCTCATAGTTTTGTTGCAATGGCTGAAAATTTTGATTTTCATAGTTCTTTGCAATGACTTTAAAGTTCTGATTCCCATAGTTTGGTTGCAATGACTGAAAAGTTCTGATTTTCAGGGCATCAGATGCAATTAGAATATGTACAATTGCGCACGTCAAAAATCCATTTCGGACACACCCTGAATGACTGAAAAGTTCTGATTCTCACAGTTTTGCTGCAATGACTTAAAAATTCTGATTCTCACAGTTTTGCTGCAATGACTTAAAAATTCTGATTCTCACAGTTTTGCTGCAATGACTTAAAAATTCTGATTCTCACAGTTTTGCTGCAATGACTTAAAAATTCTGATTCTCACAGTTTTGCTGCAATGACTGAAAAGTTCTGATTCTCACAGTTTTGCTGCAATGACTGGTCTCTCCTGGCTTGAGATCAGCTCTTACCTTATTTCTTTTGTCTGGCTGGGAGCTGCCTTGGCATAACAGAGGGAAACTCTCGTTGCAGGTATTACAACAAGCTGGTGAGAAGCTTACTGGAGTGTGATGAAGAGACTGTCAGCACCATCAAGGACAGCTTGATGGAGAAGATTGGCCCCAACATGGCAAGCCTCTTCCACCTGCTGCAGACAGACCACTGCGCCCAAGGCCACCCGCGGGCAGACTTCGCCAGGAGACGGATCACCGAGCCGCAGAAGCTCAAACTCTACTTCAGGAACCTCCGAGGTGAGGGGTCCGTCCCGGCCCACGCGAAGCGCAGCTCCGCCGAAAGCGCGTAAACACCTCGGGGGAGCCACGCTGGGTGTGTAAGGGATGCGAAGCGCTACCAAAGCTGAGGTCTCTCTTCTAGAGGAGGAATGCACCCAACCCAAGTGTACTGTAGCTAGTTTTAATAACGACTAGGAACTGGTTTTAGATTTAGTCATTCATATTTTCTATTCCTCTCGAACAAAACTTTTTGCATGGGTCTGTGTTCAGTGTCTCAGCTTTCCTGCCATCAAAACGTCTCCATCTCTTTTCTTCCCCACAAAAAAAAAAAAAAAAAAAAAAAAAAAAAAACACCACACAAACAAAAAAAAAAGATATTCCTGAACGATCTTAGTCTTAAATATAACCGTACAGTAGTCAGGCCTTCAGACATCGAACCCTAAACGTACTGTAGTGCTAACACCAGTGAAGTCTGAAGAGTTGGCACCGAGGAGGATAGCTTATTCTCTCTTGTAGTAAGCGGGTAGGCGGCGATAGATGCACTACTAACTGTTGCACATCCTAAAGATGTCGGTGGAATTCGTGTTATGAATCTGTGCTGGCCATGGACGAATATGAATGTCATATTCCTGGTCTCTTAGTGTCATGCAGTCCTAACCCTTCCAACAGAGCTCTTCTTCACCCGTGGATTCACCAAACTCGCTAGCTCTGGATGAGTCTAGTTACCGTGACCTGGCACCACAGAGCAAAATGAGTTAAAACTAAACCCCCCCAACCCCCCCCCCCCCCCCCCCCCTCCCCAGCACACACCAAATCAGGAAAAGAACATTTTGTACTACGGAAACGATTAAAAGAGGTGCCAGTCTATGGCTGAAGCTAGTCAGAAGGTTACATAAGCCTGCATTGTATTTAAAAGCTAACATCTATGTACTGTATTTAACTGTCTAAAGCTTTAAAAGAAATCTAACAAAAACAAACCCTGTCTTAAGACTAGAGTATTAAAGGTCTTGCTCTAACTGTGGTATAAATAGTTTTAAAATCTGTCATGTACTGTACATAAATTCCACGAGAGTCTGCTTGAAAGGAGCAGAATATAGTAACTTTATTGCATAAACTTAGTTTTGTAAGTTAGCTATTTCTTTTTTTTTTCCTGGAAACAGTTATCTCTGTTGTATTGCAGAGTTCACATTCTACTCCGTGGCCTTTTTATAATGGAAGAGAGAAAAATGTTTAGGACAGAAATTACAGGGCCAGAAGAAATGAGCGTCTCATAATTAAAATGGGGGGAGGGGGGGCAGGGGGGGAGGAAGAAGAGTTCAGGCTGGCCAGCCCTCGCTCCACGAGACGTAGCTACAGCCCAGGCACAAGCGCTGCTGGGGAGAATTATCAGATGGCTGACAAAAAGCCACCTGGGGATCCCATAGCTGCCTTCAGAAAGTTGATTTCTGGGGAAAGGCAGGAGGAAAAATTAAAAAAAAAGTAATAATTAAAAAAGAAAAAAAAATCCTTAAATTCGCTGAAGCTTCAGCAGTAAAGCAGCGTGCCTGCCTGGAGAGGAGCCCTGCGCTCCTGCTCTCGGCGCTGCCTTTCCTGCCATCCAGCTCTCCTGCAGCCGGGGCGGACGGGAGCGGAGCCGCGCGGCTGGGCCACCCCAGCGCCCTGCACAGTAGCCTGGCCGGGCTTCGGCGAGCCAAAAAAAGCCACATTGCGGCAGGCCATCAGCGAGGCCAGCTCCACGCTCCAAATCTATCCCGTTACAGTCTGCCTGCAGAGTGGATGACTCTTGCTCAACTAGTTAGAGAGCTAAGAAAGGAGGGAATCTATTTTTCTTTTCAAAATCTAAAGCAATATAACTTTTTTTTTTTTTTTTTAAACCACAAAGCCTTTAAACAATAACTTGCTGCTAATATATTGAAAACAGATGCAGTGGCAGCATTTCTAATATTGCTGTCTTCATTAAATGTAGCCCAAAAGTGCTGTCATAAAATTGTAAGCAGCAAAAAATGTTGCTGACGGTAGAGGGTTGTTATTTTTTTTTTTTTTTTTTTTTTTAATACTCTGAATCGTGCCATCCAGGGCAAGCAAGATGCAATATTGCTCATTCTTAAATCACAGTCAGGTAGATAAGAGTCCAACACCAGGAAGTTTTGCAAGGTGAAAACCAAAGGCCCCTTGAATATCCTGACCCTGAAAGTTTGATTTACGCTTAGGAACCGATCCCAGAACCGCGCACGTGCCACTTCCCACCCTACAGCATCCCCCCTCCCGCTGCACCGTTAGGAGACAAGGATGACTAAAACAGGGACGTCTGCTGGGGTTTGTGCATCAATATTGCTGTTTGGGGCAAGAGTTATAGAAAAATAATAATAATTTAAAAAAAAAAAAAAGTCTTTACCTGGCTGGAGGCAGCGTCCAACCGACCGCCTGGATGGCCGCGCCGGTGCGATGGAGCCTCCCAGTTTGGGTACCCAGGGCCTCAGTGGGCTCCACCAGCAAAGCTCACTGGGGACATCGATGCTTCTCATGGCCAGCGGCTTCTCTTGTTGCTTTGCACATCCATTTCCACAAAAACCCAAAGACGGTTTATAAAGGCGCTTGCAGGGCCGGGGAGGGGCCCTTTTGGGTTGTAGTAATGAATTTTTTTTTTTTTTCCAGTAGGAATTTAAGCTTGTTGCCCCCTGAATACAGGTAGGGAGACGATTGGGAAAATAATTCCCCCCAATTCGATTTGCTCTGGGACCACAGGTGACTGTGCAAAGCAAAGCCCAGCCGGGGGCACCCATGGGTGCCCTGTGCCGGAGGGACCCTCAGCTGCATCCCGAGGCTTTAGTAACATCAGTTGGGTTGGTTTTTATTTTTTCCCCAATGCTGAAGCAGCAAGGAAGCCGCGAGCACACATCCATCGCATCTAATTCCTGGGGTTCACCTTGCCTAACTTTTGCCATCCAGCCTAAGCTGGTCGCTTAAAGCTCCCTCTTACTGGGGAGGGGGACGTGGGGGTGGGAGAGGCGCTTCCCATGGACTGGGAAGGATGCCTAGTTCCAGATGGTTTGAATGGTGAGAGAGATCCCCCTGGGGATGGGGAATGACTCTCGATGTTAAGTCCAGCTATTTCACATTTTATTTAATCTCTAATGCTTTATTTTTTTAATCTTGCGTTCGTTGCAAAATGATTTCTCGCGGGGGTGGGGAGGGGCTTCTCTAGAAATGTTTGCATGATTCTCATTGTGATTTGTTTGCACTTTAGATGTTTTGTGCCATTATAAATTTGCATTATGTATTTATAATTTAAAGATACTTAGAAGGGGAGAGAGTTTGGGGGTTTTGGTTGTTTTTGGTTTGGGTTTGTTTTTTTGTTTTTTTTTTTTTGCTGAGTACTGGAATAAACAGTGAGCATATCTGGTATATGTCATTATTTATTGTTTAAATTACATTTTTAAAGCTCAGTGTGTTCATATAAAGGTTATTTGAAACATATCATAGTAATGAGAAAGATGCAAGTTATTTTCTTTGCTTATTTTTATAATTAAAGATGCATAACATAATGAGGCCTATGTTGGATTTTTCTTCTGCAATGAAATAAAATGTCAAATTTAAGGGGGTTTCGTGTCCGACTCTTCCATTGACCCTTACTGTGACTGTACTACCAATGAGCTGGTGGTGGCACTTACCTTTGGCTGAGCGTTGTAGCTTTTACATCTCCTCTGGACACCGAGTAGCTGGGGGTCGGCGCAGGGGATGCGGGGTTGGGGGTCCATCGCCCCGTCTCCGGCAGCGAGGCAGGAGGAGGACGCGTAGAAGGGGCTGAGTGTGGAGTAAACTATTCCCAAAGTAGCTTTTTGGCATCTAGACCACCTGAGCATCACTAGAATAATCCTCTGAACACACTCGGTCTGACCAAAACCTCCGATCCTGGGCCCCGCGATGCCTGAGAGTGGCTGTAAATCCCGGTGCTAATAAAGCTAATAAAGCTAATAAAGCTAATAAAGCTCGGGTAATGGTTCTCTCTGACAGTGGCCTAACCTTGTAAATTGTCTCTTATTCAGCCCGATAACAAAATGCAGGCAGAACCATTTTTTAAGGAACGCATCCGTAACACCATTGCAGGAAAAAGAAAATACCTTGATTTTGACTTTGATCTACGTGTAAATGTGCATTTACACTTCATTCAGGAAATCTCTAATTTCCAGTGGAAGATCAAAAAAAAAAAAAAAAAATTAATAATCATCAGAGGAAGACTGGCAGGCTAATTCAGACTTACTGCTCCAAAAGCTACTGCGAAGTTTGAAAAGCCATTTCCCCCACCACATGACAGTAAGGCTTGTCCGAGAGAGCCAAAGAACGAGGACTGGCGATACAGTTGGATTAAAATAAAATCTCTTCTTCCTTCTTGCTTCGTCCAGCAACTTAGAAATTACCTTGAAAAGAGGCTATGAAAATTTTGCTCCTGTTGAAATCTTTTTTTAGTCAAAAGCTAAGTTCAGAATAAGGTACGGTAACTTATCAAAATTAGAATTTATCGTTCTTTGCAAAGAAATAAGCCTCTGTGGCTCGTGGCATTGAGAGTTGACGAGCCAGAGCAACGCTTATTGAACGTCGCTGCAAACCAGGGCCAAGGTGCTAGCAGAATTGGCCTGGCCTTGAGCCCCTGCTCTCACTGCTATTAATTAATTCATAAATGGTACGAGCCCCCCGCCGCCTCCTTACCTTGGTGCTGCTTTTGGGAAGCAGGAGCTGAGCTGGAATCTCGCTGGTGTGACCTGATGCCAACAGTTGCCTTGGCCTTCTCATAAACTCCTTTCTCCAAACGAAGAGGTTAAAAGCCAAGAAGAATTCCTAAGAAGCATCCACATCACTGCCATAACCGAGCATTAAATCAGTTGGGTTTACACGGGAATACAAAACCAGTTCCCGTCTGGTTTCCTAAGATGCGCCAGAGGTCTTTTGCTTTCCCATTTTTTTTGTATTTTTTTTTCCTAAAATCCAAATTATTTTTTTTATTTTTCCTAAAATCCTAAATCCAAAAAAAATGGATTTGCTTTCCCATTACCAGGAATGTCTTGCTGAACACATACACCCCCCACCCACCCGTAAATCCCTGGCTGCTAAATAACACCCCCCCGAGTCCCCCCTCTGTAGAAGCCAAAGCAGCAATTAGCCAGAACAACCAAAATTTACGTTTTCTAGCAACATTGCATTGCTAGAAACAAAGCCAGCTACCATCTCTGCTCTTGCAAAAAGCGCGCCTTGGCAATAGTACAGATGCCACGCTTCCAAAAGCTGGCTTTCACAGCTGTTTTGTAATTAGTAACCGCTATAAACTGATTACTGGCAATACAATGTACTATTCATATGAAATCTTCATAAATCTCAACCCGTATGGCTTCCTCATTGGCAAAGAACATCCCTGAAATGAAATTGTTCTCGGAGAATTGGGGAATTTTGCTGGTCTGAAGCACCTCACCCCAACGCACGGAGTCACTTAGGAATCTGGACAGGTCGATAATAATTCTACACAACAAATTCTGTCAGAAATCCTGCTAATTCGGGGTTGGGGGGTCGTTTTCTTTCCCCCCTTAGCTCCCCCGACTGCTAAAACACGACCCTAAAGAGTAAATGCCACAAGAACTCTCCAGCCAGGTTCGAAGTGAGATCAACCGTGCTCCATCAGGAACGGCAGCATCACACCTTCTCCTACACTGCCCAAACTCAAGCCCAACCTCGTGGCAGGGATTATATATCCTATAGATAAAAATGGCAACAATTCATTTACACAGCACGTAAGGCAGGCAGCGCGAGTCAAGTGAAGGTCTTTAAAAAAGAGCAAAGGTGTTAATTAGGCAGCTTGGAGGGTTGTTATCATTATTATTATCATCATCATCATTTTCATTATTATTAGTTATTTTGTATTGTTATTTTGTATTGTTATTTACTATTTATTTCATTCATGGGACATTTTTACCTGGCGTCCCCAACCGCGACAACATTACTGAACCCCAACAACTTCTCAAGAGTCAGAAAAACAGCAGCAGACTTAGGGAAAAAAAAAAAAAAAAAACCAAAAAAACGGCAGCAGCAGGGGTCTAATGGGAACAGCCCAGCCACCAAGGTGGAAAGCCTGGGCAGAAACCGGTCGGAGGAAAGGAAATCTCAGCTTGGTGGCGGCGGAGGGCTTGGTGTGCGGTAAAGTCCTGGTTATCATCCTCAAAACAGACCAGGAGTTAATTTGATTTGGCCGAGACCCAAAGTACATGATTGACTGATGTTCTTGTCTTGTCCTTTTTTTTTTTTTTTTTTTTTTTTTTTTTTTTTAAGTTTTTTTACAAAACTAGGGGAAAATTATTTCAGATTTTCCTGCTCCTCACCCTTCCTGCTTGCTTTGCTGTTCTGAGCAAAGGGGGAGAGAGAGAAAGAGCGAGAGCAGGAGAGGAGGAGTGTGATCTTTGGCACTTTGAATGACACTGGGCAAAATGACGGGGAGCGAAATTTGGGAACAGATTTTGCTTCCTGCCTCCTGTGAACGTAGAAAAATAAAAAGCAGGAAAAAAAAAAAACCCAAAAAAAAAACACCCTTCCACAATATAATAAAGGACATTGTCTTTGCCATCATGATTCAGCCAGTACAACCGGGAATATGAAAGAAGTTTAAAAAAAAAAAAAAAAATTAAGTAGGATGCTAAAAATATAATTAAAATGCAAACAAATGGACTCCGCAGTGGTCGTTCCCATCATGATGGGCGAGATACAAAAGGAAAAGGCAGAAGAAATGCAAACGGCTGCAGACGTCACTGTGCTGCAAATGGGGGAACTCGCCGTCGCAGGACAGCGAGCTATACAAATGCAACTGGGAATTTTAAATATATATATATATATTTCAGTGTAAAGCAATGGCCAAATATTATACCAATGGATTTTGGAGGGGGTAACTGCTTCAAATCCCACTCTTTCCGAGGCCTGATCAAGGGAGGGATGCTCAGCACCTGCGGGAAGCTTACAGACAACATTGTTCAACAGGGTAAGGCGCTCCCCAAAACTCCCTTCTTTCAATAAATCAGCATTTTCCAAGGACACCACGACTCCTCACCTGGTTCACATACACACCTGTGTTTTCAAAGGCCGGGTTCCTCCTCAAAAAGGCCAGGTTGGGCGGTAGAGATCACGTCAGATGATTTTTGCTGTAAACCCCTTTATCCCAGCAACACAGAGGGATCCACGTCGCAAGCGGCCGGAGAACCTGAGGCAGAAAATACCTGCGAGAAACACGGGAGTTTTATTCTAGACAACAGCTGGAAAAACTAGTAAAACCTGTATGAGCTCATGGGGGGGAAACGTAATTATTTTCACACAGACGGGATTTTTTTCTTTTTTTTTTTTTTTTTCCCCTCTTCGGTTTTTATCGTTAAGCAAACACTGGGATAACCCGGATTGTAGCTGCAAAGGGTGGTCACTGTTACCTGCCCCTTCCCGCTTCCCCCTCCAGCCTTTCCCTTGGCCGGGATGGATGCTGAGGGTCCAGGCACACAAACCGAAGCTGGTCATAACGGTTATTTAAAGAGAAAAATAATGTTATGGAAACTGCGTTGCCCTGTCTTCTCAAGCCGGGAAAAAAAAAAATTCCAGTTGGTTCCTTTGCCTTTCCTTCAGGGTTATTTTTCATCAGCAGGCTTGGGAGTGTTTTGTGCTGCAAAAACAAATCCCTGCTCTTCTCTCGATGTGCTGTTTGGCTTGGAGTAATCAACCGGGCTCAATAAAATCATCAGCCATCTCCAGCAGGTCATGCCGAAACCCTAGCATGGTTTTGCTCTCAACTGGGGAATTTAGAGAGTCCAAAGCAGCAGAAAGAGCCCAGCTATTTATTTTTATTACTGTGCTGATAATTAATCCGAGAAGTTTTTTCAGGACTTAAAAAAAAAAATCTTTTTCTGAGCTGTTGTTTGCTTAACTGTTTCACATGTGTGTCTTAGAATCACTTTTATTCGCTGGCCATGATTTTCATGGGAACGAGGTGTCCATCTGGGGGATTCCAGTTCACATTTGTGGCTAATTATGTGAAAAAGGTGCCTTTGATCTTTTCCTAAAGCCGCCTTTATTCCTACAGCCACGGTGAAGAGCGTGGCCCCCATAGGGTCGACTTACAGAGGAAAACGTAAAGAATGAAATTAATCTGAGCAATAAGAGGAGAATACAGATCTTTTCTGGGGTTTATCATTCCTCCATCACCTTTGCTCACTCCAGTGCTGCCACGCACGAGTTTCCATCAGCATCTCTCCTCTCCCTGCCCCAACAACCTCCCCCACCGCCGGCCGTGTCCCAGCTCCTGCCCCATGGCCGCGGATCCTTCCTGCCCAAGGGAAACCTTTCCTTCCTTTGAGCAAAGCCACCGGCCTCAGGAAGAAGGATGGAGGAGGCTGAGAGTCCCGACAGCTCACGGCGAAGTGCGTGACGGGCTAGGTGGAGCTGCCACCGGTGAGTCAAGGGACTCCCAACGACGCACGAGCGTTTTCCTCCTCGTCACTCGCCCGGGTGCTGGCGGGGACGGAGCCCCGAGCCCCGCTGACACGGTTAAAGCTTTGATTGATGGAGCTGGAGAGGGCAGATGTTTTATCGCTGCATCAGAGGAAAGGGCTCCGGGCAGATCCACCCACGGGGCCCCCGGGGAGATGCACCAGCCCCGGAGCTGGATTCCCAGGTCAGGGACCAAACTTCCCTTAAGGATGGGGAGTGGTAGGTTCTGGCCGAAAAAATGAGATTACCAGAAGGACAATATTGGTTTTTCCTCTGGTGTGGAAAGGCGTTCTGCTCTGCTCCCAGCATTGTGCAGCTTTATTCTTCCTAGGGGTGTATTTGGAGTTCACTGACGCTTGCCCCATCGTTAGTCACTAATCAGAATCAAGTATGAGGGACCTTTTGCTTGAAGCATTGGGGGAAGATCAGCATCCAGAGGAATTTTCCAGAAGTAGCCAGGATTTTCCCGGCATCCCCAGTTGGGGCTGTCTGGGACACTTTGGCAAAGCCCTGGGTTCAGCTCACAGGTGCTCAGCAAGGCTGGAGAAGCAGATCAGCATCAGCTGAGACAATCCAGCCCCAGACATCAGCCCTTCTCCAGCTCAGCGGGCCACAGCCACCACCCACATCCCATTGACATGCAACTGAGTTGTCAGGAGCATCTGGTGGCAATCTCTCCCCAATTTCACATCCAAGCACTGCCAAAAAAGTCACATTAGTGTCACAGAAATCCCGCATGTGCTGGTGCCCGGCTCAGCTTTACCATCTCCTACTCGATTTTGCAGCAGCTAAGGGTTTCATCTGCCACCAAAACAGCAAATAACCCTCTGCTCGGATAGTCACGCTGCTAGAAAAAGCTCATTGTTTGCCGTAGAAAGAGCAAAACCTGAATTTCCAGCAATTTGCTGGACACCGACCGAAAGGCCAGCGGGAGCAGCACGTATCCCGCTGTGTGGCCGGGCTCTGGCAAGAGGCACGTTAGTTTTTTCAGCATCCCCTGATATTCAGCTGATGGGCACGATACGAATGAATGAATAATACAGTGGTTTTTGTAAATTATATGTGTGCTCAGAGAGGTCTGATGTGCTCTGGCTGCTTGTCACGCAGGCGGCAGTTCCTTACCGAGGTTGTAAATGTTGTTTTAATACGGTAATAAGTTTCTCGCATGCCATGTTCATCACCCCTAAATGCCTTAAAAGAAGTGAGCCAGCTGTCCCAGCTTACTGCACCTTCAGCACCCCAACTCTCGGCTGAGATCGGAGCTCCCAAAAAATCCTGTTCACCCCTGGGATACGTCTGACTGTGCCAAACTAAGGATGGATTTGATTGAAGCAACGACGAGAAAGAAAACATGGGGATGCTTTCTTCTGGCAAGGCATTCTGGGCTCCCAGCTCAGCTGCAATTTGATTTTAAGACAACTATTGATGAACTCCCGAGAAGTTTGGGATCTGGGCATCGTGGCAAAGGGTAAAGCTGAAGCTCGGTGTCAATCCCTACGGAACTCCACCCCGGCTGCCCTGCTGGGAACGGGGCGAAAGCTGCGTCAGCCCTCGCACAGCATCACTCCGGAGGATTTCTCATGCAGCTCCGGGGCTGTCAGGAAGCGATTAAGAAAGCAAAGGAAATAAAAGCAAGTCAAAGAGTTTTGATCCCGCTCACCCTCTTCCCCCCACAGCGCTGACGCTGGAGAGTGGGATTATTCAGGGTCCCCTTTGAAGCCGTGCTTGCGTCAAAGGACGGCACCTGAAAACGGGGAATCGTCTCGATTCCAGCCTGGATTCAAGGCAGAGAGGAGCGGGGGCTGATCTGGGGCAGAGCCTCATCTCTGCAAACTCTTGAGTGGTTTGTTCGGTCACTGGCACCAGTACCACTACGGGGATTGCACTGGGCAGCAAGAAAACCGGAGCTGGTCTACACTCCTGCCCCCAGGCTGGGCTTAGACCACTTCATGGTTAAGCCAGCCGAGCACATTGCGACCCACGTCCCCATCCCCACCGCGTTCACCTCCAGTGTCACAAGAAGACACGTTTCAGAGCAAACCAGCAACCCAAAGGCTGATTTCTCCAAACCCACCCCAAAAAACCAGGGGTATTATTTGCTTTTCCTCCCGGCTCCCCTGCTCCTGGGAGGCTCCGATGTGTTTTCAGCTGGTTCGGCCACCCCCGGAGCCAGCGCGCAGCCTGACGTCACCCCCACGCTGCACCTCCAGCTCCCATTTATGCTGGCAGCGCTCTAAAGATAGATCCGAGCAAAGATTATCAGCCCGAGCAGTATTAATAGGAGGCAGCTGCTCTTTAAAGACGCTTTTAAATAATCTAAAGAAACTTTGTCGTATTTTTAAAAGCCTTTTAAGTGAGCCAGGCTACCCCTCCTCTTCTCTCGCACACCCCCGCCCCAGCCCACGTGCACCCACTCCCCGGCGATGTGTCAGCCCGTTTTGTCACCCGGCTGGCTCAAAAGCAGCTCTGCCATCCGACGTGGGCCAGGGGACACCGCTCTGCCCCCTCTTCAGCCCAAAGGGAGGGTGGTGGCAGGATTGTGGAGCTGGGAAGGGGTGCACAGCCCCCGCACAGCCCCCCCGGCTGCCGCGCCGGGCTGGCTTAGAGCAGCCACCTCTCCAAAAAAGCCATGGGCAGAGCCGGTCTTAAAAAAAACACGGCGAGCTGCCTAAATTGGTGCTGAGCAGAGGAAATACATCCCCTTGGGTTGGCGGGGTTGTACCTGGGGTCTTCCCCACACTGACATCCCCACGCACCCCCCGGTTCGGCAGTGGGACCGCGCACGTGGCACGGCCACAAGCCTTGGGACAGCCTGGTGAGACGGGACGGTGTCCCGCTGCCGTGTCTGCCGCCTGTTTTAATGGCACGAAGGGAAATAACACAAGATCTGGGTCTTTCCTCCAGCCAGCGCCGGCTCCCGGGCCGTGCTTCAGCCAACTAAATGGCTCCCGAGTGCAAAAAACAGCCCGAGAAAACAGTGAAAGGCAAAAATAAATATTGTGAAACTCACGGCTGTAGAAACCAGCTGCAGCTGCCGGTGGCCACATCTGGCCGCCGTGGCATGGCAGAGGCAGGACCCGCTCGGAGGTCCGGGCGAGCGGGCAGAGGCAGCATCTCCCCCACCTGTCCCCATTTCTGGGGGTAGGAGGAGGATGCTGTGCTGCCCTGGGTACCCCCTGGCAGGAGTGCGGACCCCGCAGCATCACCGGTCCTCTGCTCGGTAACCTCATCTCCCTGTTAACTGAATAATGGAGTGAAACTTTAGCTCTGCTGCTCTCAGCCTGGAAATAAAACCCTCCGGCACAGTGCAGGCTCCTGCTAGACACCGCTCGGGGCTGTCTGCACCGAAAGAGGAGCGGGTACCCCATAAATCCCACCTTTATATAAAATCAGTGGGTGGCGGTACGATACCTAGGGCAAAAGGGTGGGGGTCTGGGCTGGAGCTGCAGGGGTGATGCTCGTGCCCGAGGGCAGCAGATGCCTGTGGTTGTTAAAAATAGATGCTGGTGGCACACTGCTACTTTTAAAGGCCAAATCAGGGTAAAATCTATTGCTGCGCCATGAGAAATAGATGAGGGCAAATCCCATTGGAGTGGAATAAACGTTACTCCCCGTGCAAATAGAGGCAGGGAGGCTGGGAGGGAGCAAGCGCCGGGGATTTGTGCGAGAAGAGGAGCGTGGGGATGGGCACAACCTGCCCGCATCTCGGTGCATCAGTCTGCAACGGGGGGCAGGGTCCATGATCGGGACCAGGCTCTCGGGAAATGCCAATGCTCCAGGAGTTTCTAACCCTCAACGCTTGGTTTTTAAGAAGGCTCTTCCTTTTGGCAGCCCTTTAGTTGAAGGCGGAAAATTACACAGCTCACCCTTGGAGCTGATGGCTGTATCATTAATCATGCCCTTTTTTTTTTTTTTTTTGCCCTTTTTTTTTTTAAAAAAAAAGAAAAATAAATGCCAAAGAGGACACCACAGATGCGAGCACCAAATGGGCTGCTCGGGTTGACCTCCAATTGCTTCGATACGTATTTCACTCCAGCTCAGGAAGTTGCTCACAGCCAGTTTATATATTTTAAGGGTGGGTAGATTGACAAATAGGAAATCTATGACATGTAATAGCTGATAACGCATGATGCATTTCCCTCTGCCCTGTGAATTATTTGAGGCTGCATTTTATTTAAATATTATCATGCCTAGGATTTCAGCGTGGGGTGTCCACAGATGACATCAGAGAGAAAAAATTAAGCAATTCTCCTTATTTTAGGAGCTTATTTGTCTTGATAGTTTAAGTTATGTTTTTGGCCCGCTATGCAAGCGATCTTTCTTCAATCAAAATAAATGCCTCCCATTAAAAAAAAAAAAAAGGCGAAACAAAACAAAACACAAACCCAACAGATGTGGCAAGCCCCGCAGTTGTTCCAAAGCAGAAAGCAAACCCAAGCACGTTTGCCAGGCCCCGTCCGCCCACTTACCGAGCCTGTGAAAACCAATAATAAAGAACATTTGCACAGTGCTTGGTCTTTGCAAACCGCGGGGCAGCTTGCGACGGGGACATACGGGGAGCACGAGGCGCAGGGGGAACCCCCTGGGTTTTAAGTGAGGAAGTTGAGGTTTGGTGAAATTGGGGAAGCCGGGGGGTAACCAAGCTCAGCTTTGCCCCGACCCCGCACACCTTGTCAGAACACCTCTCCCGCACGGCTCGGAGGGCCAAGGAGGATTTAATCCCTGTCCTCGCCCCGCTGGAAGGCAGCTTTTGGGATGCTGCTTTGCACACTAAGCATTGAAGAAGCACAGCCCAAACTCCCCCTTCCCCGCGGGGCATTCACCTCCAGGCACACCATACATGTCCCACCACGTCTCACCTCTATTTTCCTTGCCAGAGCCAGATTTTTTTTTTTTTTTTTCTTTGCCACCATGCTCACAAGCCCCTTTAGCCCCCTGCTCCTGAGGGGCTGCGTAAGCCGTCAGCCCCCTCCTGACCACCCCAGCCTCAGCTCCCGGTGAAGCATGAAGCGGCAGGATGCAGCTGCGGGAAGCCCGAGGATGCGTTTGGGATGCTCCAACCCTAACAGGGCTGCTGGTGGGAGAGATGAGAACCCCGGCTCCTGCTGGGAGTCACTGGGGGAGGCTGGAAGGGACCAGCATGGACCTCCTGCCCTACCCTTACCGCTCAGCAAGCTGCAGGGGGATACACTTTTTTGTTTTCTCCCCAACTCTGTGAGGTTTTTTTATTTTTTTTTTTTTTCCAGCAGCTCTGCTCCCTGTCCGAGGCGCTCAGCCACAGCTCTTGTGCCATCTGCCGACCGAAGCCTGCTGGCTCCGTGGCCCCACCACGCCACAGCACCCACCACCCACTCGGCCTGCCTGCACCCACCCTCTCCCCTCTGGCAGCCCCCAGGTGCCTCCCTCCCTCCCTTCGCTCCCACCACCACCTCCTGCCCAGCCCTGACTTGAAAGTCATCCCCAGGAATCTGGCTACATCCTAGAAAGTCCAAAAATGGGAAAATTCTGCTCCTTGGTCATCCCTGCTATGGCCAGGCAGGTGGCCCCAAAAGCGGGGAAGGATGGGGACAGGCTGCACCCCTGCCGCTTTCAGACCTGGTTTTGCAGGGAAAGAAGGTAGAAGCAGCCAAATTTTGGCTGAAACGTCCAGGTATAGAATTATAGAATCATTCAGATTAGAAAACACCTTGAAGATCATCAAGTACACCCATGAATCTAACACCGTCACGTCCAAGCGCTGGGAAGGGGCAGCCCAGCAGCTACCAGCCCCCCATGGGGACACCACGGCGGCCCCCACCATCACCCCAGCACAGCCCTGCGTGTGATGCTGCGACACACACAAATGCAGAAATTCGTCTGCCCGCTGCAAAGCAGAGGATCGCACCCTTCATCACCGAAATGCACCGGGGAAGGAGCAGGTAGCCCCGATGGTTTGATGCAGGATGTTCCTTACAGCTGCCTCGTTAGAAAAAGCGACAGACAAATATGAGAACATCATTCTGTGAGTTCAGATTTCCTCCATCTGCCAGCACTTGGGGGACACTGAATTATTCATGACATTTCACCAAAATAATCCAACTTAAAAATAACTCCTCTGCTTAAAAGACGGTGAGAGCACTTTTAACACCCACCGATATTTTTACCTCCTGTGCATGAAGCAGCAAACCCCCAAGCCCAAGCAATTGCTGCCCGTACCCACCACTGCCCCACTCCTCTTTAATAGTGTGGGTGAAGGAGCATAGGGGATGGGGTGGGGGGTGGGGGTGAGGGGATTTCCCCCCCTTTCAGTGCTCAGCTTTGGAGTTTAGAGAAGGAAAACTGCACATCTGCAGTGTCCAAGCAGAGGGCACTGCTGTCTAATGGTTGGAGCCAGGGCTTTGCTACAAGGGTTTGGTTTATGTCAATCCCAAAGTCCTTCTGGCACAGAAAACCTCACCCACTAGCAGATATTGCTGCAGCATCCGCCGAGAAACCTTCTCTCCATTTCCTTCCCCTGATTTCAACAGGTTCCCCAAACCCCAGAAATTAAAGATTAAAAAATGGTGATAAAACCCGGCCCAACAGAGTAGCCAGGAATGAAGCAGAGCGCTGGGATAGGCACTGGCTTGTCTCAAAAAGGGTACGAGAGCTGGCTAAAATAGAGAAAAAAAAGAAGAAGAAAAAAAAAAAAGAGGTAAGAGGGCAGAGATGACAACCTGCCCCAGGTTTGGTGGTTCAGCCTTGCGCCCACACTGCATCATGTCACGACACCCTTCCACCCTGCTCGCGCTGCCCTCACCCACCGCCTGCCTCTGCCAGCGCAGCGGGGACGTGGCCGTCGTCCCAGAGTCAGGCAGAAAGTGAGTTCTCCATGACAAAACTGACTTTGAAACTTTAGCAAGCTATCCCATGGATTCTGAAAAGCAGCACGTTTTTCTGCTTTCCCCACCACCACCAATGTTTATTAGAAAGCCTTGGAGAGGGTATCTGCTTTCCCTCACCCGCCTGCAGCTCGCACTCTGCCATCACTTCCATTTTCTCTGCTTTTTGTTTTCTTTCACTGATGAAAAAGGACCGGAAAGGAGTTGGGGAAAAGAAGAAGATGTATAAAACCCTTTTAAGTTTAGTTTCAGCTGCATCAAAGCATTCACAAACTCTTTAGAGATGTTTATACATGTGCTCTGTGCTTGCAACCCCTCCGTGCATCCACCTCATTATTCCCATTATATTCCCATTAGTCAGTATTCCCATTATTCCCTCACTCTGAGCATTTTAAAAACAAAACCTTCTGGCAGGGCAGGTGTGCCTGGGAGGGCTGGCTACCCCATCACACTCCCGGCAGGCAGAGTCAGGTTTCCCGAGTTTCGGATGCTCATCCGACATCACATCGGGATCCTGATGCATCCCAGCGATAGCTGCCAGAAATCAGATACTTCGGGAGCCACAGTCGCGCTGCTGCCATAGAAATCCTTCCATTTAAACACCCAACGGTGGCTAGAAGCAGCTTTCTCCTGATTTCATCTAACCTAGTTAAAAAGAGGAGTAATGTCACTGGGGAGCTGTAATCAAATTAACTTGCCAGTCAAAAAAGAAGCCGATGATTTATGATCGCTTGTGATAGATCCTCTTAGTCTTCTTCCCAGAAATCCCCCTGTGGCTTCTCACTGCCAAAACGCAGCGGCCGAGAGCCACGGTCCATCCCCAGCACCGCAGGAAGAGCCCCAGCCGTGATGTCCGCAGCATCGGGAAAGCTCCCGGGCACGGGGCAGGGAGCAGGGCTGGGGCTGGCCAGGCTCAGCAGCAAGTTTTGGCAGGGGAGCACCTGCAGGGATGATTTACGAGCCTCATCCAAGCCTCTGGATGCTCCAGAGCCCGCCACTGCTCTGCAAGCAAGGGAGGGTTGGATGTGACCTGTGGGGGCACACGGAGCGGGATGGGGAGCAGCCAGCACAGCCCCAGGACCAGCACGGGGCACTAATCCTGCCCCACTGCCTGTTCCCTGCATGAAGCTCCATTTTCCTTCACTCCCCCCTGATTCAACCCACCCAGTGGGGTCTCTCCGTGGGTCCTGAGCGCCAAACTCCAGTCTCTCCATTAATGTCAGCCACACCGAGTCATTAGGGGCGGATAAAACTACTTACCCCAATTCCTTCCTGCTCGTCTCAATCCCAGCCAAGCATTTTACCTTGGCGCCGGCTGCCTCCTGCCATCAACAAGCCAAGGTGTAATGTTACTGTCTGTTTTGCTCTCGCCTTTTGGCGTTTCGAGTCCCAAACAAACCATTTAGACATGGCAATGAATCCAGTCAGGGACCGGGAAGGGGTCTGGGGAAGGGGGCACAGCCCTGGATGTGGAGAAGGGGTTTGCAGGAGCTGCTCTTGCCCACTGGGACCGGGGCGAAGGGGGCACATGGCTGCGGTGGGAGCCAGCACGGGCAGGAGAGTCCAGCCCAAGGTGCCTGAGCTGATTTAAGTGAGCTGCAGTGTCGGTTCTGTACAGGATTAGAAATTCTGGGGTGTGAGAAGCAAGTGCAATAACCCCCAAAAAGTCAAAACAAAAACAAAACAAAAAAAAGAAAAAGTACCTCCAGGTATTTTTTTCAGCAGGCAAAAGTCACACTGAAAAATCCACATCCCTACCAAGCGTAACAAAAGCAGGATTAGGCCCGCAGCGAGGCACAGCACCACTGGAAGCCACCTCGGGGGACAGCGAGCACTCACCCGGAGGGCAGCCGAAAGAAGCCGCTTGGGCAGTGCCAGAGTTTTACCCCGGCCAAGGGGATGGAGCAGATGCTGGAGGGGGGCATCGCCGCACCCCGCGAAACCCTCCGGGGAAGGCGACCTCGGTGTTACCCGCAGTGTGTCCGGCCCTAATTCTTACATTACACCAGGGAGTAAGGCAGGGTGGGCAGGGACATCCCACGGGCAGGATGCACAGAGCTAAAACCCCAGGCTGCAGGAGCGAACACCAGCACGGTGCACGGCTGAGGACCATCCCGCGGGGCTGCGAGCACTTTGCTCCCCACGCCACCGTATTTATTTTCCCTCCCGCTCCAGCCCCTCGCTTCCTCGCCTGCATTTGGGTAGTTTATTTATTCAGCCTCCCCTAACAGGCTGGTTTGGCTATTTCGGTGGTGCGAGAGATACCGACCCAACCCGGACAAAAACTAGCTCTGCTCTGTCAGGGCTATCAGCAAACACCAGCCCCTGAGGCCGGCCAGGAATTTTAATTGAAATAGCCGGTCACCAGGCTCAGATAAGGCCCAGCATCACCCCACGGCCACTGGGGCTCCCCCTGCCCCATGGGACCACCAGCACCCGACCTTGCTCCCCCAACTCACTGGGGGGCCCCGACCTTGCACTGCAGCTCAGCGCCTACCAGCCACTGGGACAGACTGGGAGGGAACTGGGGTCCAGAGCTGCTGTCGGTGGGCAGCCCACCTTGGTGGGGGCTCTCGCAGCATCCCTCCCCCGGCCGCAAGGAGCTAGGTGGTCTGCACCCCTTATCAGCCCTTATCTCCCAAAGCCGCTCGCTAATGTGACCTTAATGGAGCCAAAATCGACTCGATTTGTTTTATTGCAGCTCAGCCCCAATGCCCCCACACACACACACTTCCCCTTGTTTTGGAAATACAGAGGGGAAGGGGTCTGGCTCCTTCCCCGGCAGCTGAAAGGGGGGCAGCGTATGGGGAGCCGTGCCCAGGCCTGAGCATCCCGGGAGAGTCCTCCCGGCCCCCCCCAGCCCCCGGGACCCCCCCAGGCCGGCCCGGCGGGGGCCGGGGGTGGTGCCTGGCCCGGCAGCAGGAGGGTCAGAGGCGGGGAGCGGGTCCCGCAGCGCACAGCCCCTCTGCGGGCACGGCGGCTCCGACGGACCCCCCCACCGCCCCCCGCCCCTTCCCAGGCCTGGAAGATGCTGCCCACCCCCTTCTCGGTGAAGGACATCCTCAACCTGGAGCGGCCGGAGGCTGCCGGGGGGGGTCCCCGCCGCCCCCGGGCCCCGGGCTGCCCGCAGCCCCGGCGGGGAGGACGAGCCGCCGCGTAAGTGACTGGCGGGGCCGTGGGGGCGCTGGGGGAGGTGGGGGGGAGGGCACGGAATACCTTTCGTTCCCCCGGGGTGGAAAACCGAGGGCAGCCCCCCCCCCGCCCGTTGCATCCTCGCACCCTCCAGCCACGATCCCGCCGGAGCCGACGGTCCCCGCCGCGGGACGTGGCAACACCCCCGACACCCCACCCCCCCCCACCCCCCTTGGATATTTTCTTTTTTTCTATTTTTTTCCCCAGTGTTCGAGGGTTTTGGGGTTGTTTAAGGCATTTTCCGGGCAGCCCGACAGCCCCGGTGCATCCCACCCCGCCGCCCTCGGAGAAACGAAATGGCTCCGGGAGGTGAAGGGGGTGGGGGGTTGGATGTAGTTGGTTTTTTTCTGCCGAACGGCACAAATCGCCCCCTTTTTCGATGACACGAACCCCCGTGTCGATGCTCCGCAAATTGTCCCCGCTGGGGACAAGGACCGGCCCGACCGGCCCCGAGGCGCCGGCTGCGGCAGCGGGGATGCTCCGGGGCAGCCGCCCGGGGGGTCAGACCGAGCCCCCCCTCTCCCCGCCGCCAAAATCCCACCAAGTTTCCTTTGCTCGTGTTTCCCTAAAGCCCGGCGGCTTCAGAGCAGCGAAACGGGGAAAACAGTAGGACCGCAGCTTGAGCACTGGGTGGCACTGGGATGCAGAGCTAGAAAGGGCGAGAGGAGCCCGGGCAGGGCGCTCAGTCGGCTTCACACCTGCAGACGGACCCCCCCAGCACCCCATTTGCCCGCAGCATCCCCTCAAATCTCCCGAGCCCCTGCAGACGGACCCCCCCCCCCAGCACCCCATTTGCCCGCAGCATCCCTTCAAATCTCCTGAGCCCCCGCGGCGGCTGCCAGGGTACCTGAGTGCGTCCCACCAGCTGGGGAGCAACCGCCAGGCAAGACCCCAGCCCAGATCACCTGCAATGCAAACCCCCAGCAAATTTAATATATATATATATATATATATATATAAAAACAAAACCCAAAGCCACTACTTTGCATCTTCTCTCAGATCTAATAATTTAATAATTTCTCCTCCTTCATTCCCAGCCCCTTCGTTTTCCTGGGTTTGCTTAAATTCAGAGCGCTGCAGGATTCTTTCCTGGGGTGCTGGGGGTAAGTGCTACCAGTCTCGCTGCCCTCGCTCCCAGCCCCCCCCCCCGAGCAGGGCAGCGGGGAAGGGGATTTGGGTTCTGGAGTACTCGATCTCACAGCACATCCCACTTTCCTTGGGCCCCTCTGAGCTGGGGCTGCCACGGTGGTGGCACCCACAACAGCACAGGCATCGTTAGGAGGGACCGCAAGGAGGCATGATCCAAAATTCATATAACAGTCTAATTCCATCAGAAAGAAAAAAAAAAAAAAGAGGGGGGGGGGGAAGGGGGTGTGTGGTGACTTTCTTGAATTCCCATTAAACATCCCAGGAAAGTTCATATTAAAAGGGGAATTCCCTTGCATTTCCATTAAACATCCCAGGGAATTTCACAGTAAATTTATCTGCTATCAACCCTACTTCATCTTCTTCCCAAAGGGCCCCATTCCCAATTCGATTCCTCCTTCGGAAACACGCTCTCCCTGGGAACACAGTCAGACTTGGGTCTCACTTTGGGTTTTTCTGGCTGCAGGAAAACGTTTGCTCGCCCACCCCTCCGAGGCAGACAAGAAGAAAGCCGACCCCTGCCACCATCCCAAGCAGCGACAGCGCAGAAAACCCCGAGTTTTGTTCTCCCAGGCTCAGGTGTTTGAACTGGAGCGACGATTTAAGCAGCAAAAATACCTCTCTGCTCCGGAAAGGGAACACCTCGCCAGCGTGCTCAAGCTCACCTCCACGCAGGTGAAAATCTGGTTCCAGAACCGCAGGTACAAGTGCAAGAGGCAAAAACAGGACAAATCCCTGGAGCTGGCTGCCCACCCGCTGCCCCCCCGGAGGGTGGCGGTGCCCGTGCTGGTCAGGGACGGCAAACCCTGTCTGGGGGGCTCCCAGCCTCATCCAGCCCCATACAGCATCACCGCCAGCCCTTACTCCTATAGCTCCTACTACAGTGCCTATAGCAGCAGCCCCTATGGTGTTAGCTATGGGGGGGGGCTATGCTGGGGTGCCCCCCAGTGCCACCCCAGGCAGCCACGCTGTCAACGGGAGCTTGGGCATGGCCAGCGCTGCTCAGCACCAGCCTCCCTGCTTGCAAGCCGCCGTGCCAGCGGGAATCAGGGCTTGGTAGGTGGAGGTGAGGGTGGCCTGGAAAGCACTGAGGAAAGCCCCCCTCCCCCCCCCCCCAGCTCCAAACCCAGCCTTAGTTGGGATGGGAGCTGAATCCAAAGGGTTTCTGGCCCCCCCCGGAGAGTGGGACGACTCCATCCCATGCAGTCACATCTCTGCAGGAGAGAGGGGGATGCTGCCGCTCCAGCGCTGTGACTTTGGGGACCCGGTGACTGAGGGCATTTATTTATTTAAACACAAACGCTTTGGAGTCTGGCCCTTCCCGCTCCCACAGAGGATTTGCTCCTCCGGGATGCCAGCACGCAGCCAGCAAGAGGGTGCAAACGCTGGTTTTCTTCCAAAGGACAACTGGAAAACAGGGTCTGTGCACGTCACTGTGCGTTCACTTTTTAACGAACAGTATTTAATGCTTTGAGTCCCTCTAATCTTTTGAGATACCTTTCTGATTTATATTTCTTAATAACTCCCAGTGCAGGTGTTCATTTCTGTCTATTATTATTATTATTATTTGCAAATAAAAAACAAATTGGTGAAATTGTGTGTTTTCACTCTCTCACCGTTCCTCAACTTTAGCATTTTGACTTTTCCCATCCATAGTTTACAGCTGAGCATGAAAACCTGATCCAAAGAAGAAAAAAAATATAACAACAAAAAAAAAAAAAAAACCCCACACCACCAGAATAAACCCAAACCAAAATAAACCACCACCACCACAACCAAAATCAAACTTAATATTAATAAACCCAGAAAGATAATCATCTTGTGGTCCAGGCTTGGGGAGCTCCCAAGGTTTAACTCCCTCCCTAAGTCTTGGCGAGTTTTTTTCAGCTCCCTGCTTCTATTCCCTTACTGGTAAAATGGGTTTGCAGGTACATGGTGGGGCAGCTCGCAGGATCGCAGTGGGCTGGTGCCATCTGAGTTATTCCAGCACCACTGGTGCTGGACCAAGAGGTGCAAGATCCCCAAATCAGGATCCAGCAGCATCATGTGCCTTGTGGGATCAGAGGACTTGTATGTTTATATATGCATCTCTCTATATATATATATTTAAGAAATGCAGGAGAGTCGGATGTCATTGCAGTGTCCCAGTGCAGATCAAAGGGGAGCACAGCCACATCCCACATCCGCACCCTCGCACTTCCAGAATAAACCCAGTGAGAGTTTGTTAGACCAGCACAACCGTCAGGCCGCCCATGGCCAACCAGTGCAGGCTTTACTTGCATCGGGGAGGGGAGAAAAAACACCCAAAGGTCAACGCCTGATGCAAAATATTGGTTTCACAGAGATGGCTCCACTCCAGGGCCAAGATATTCCCGGGACAGAGCCAGGCAGCAACCTGCACACAACTCCCACTGCACGGGACAGGCAACCCCCCCCCCCTCCTTTCCCGACAGCTTCTTATCCTCCCAGCGTTCGGAAAAACAGGCTTGCAGGAGGCAATTCAGCTTTTATCTCTAATCCTACTCAGCCCCATCACTCCGACGCTCACTCACTTCCCAAACGGGGACATCTCTGCCGTCCAAATCAAACCAGAAAAACCCTCTCGGCGAGATAGCCTGCCCGCCATCCCACCGCGCCGAGACCCTAGAAAAGGCTGGGTGAGGCGACAGCTGCGCTGGGCACTGCCCCTTCTCCTCCCCTTCATCCATCCACGCTCACTGGGGGCTATCTCCCTACATCAGCTGGGGCTCAGGTCTCTATCCCAGTTTTGGGGCAGCCAGGGGATTCAACAGGGTCCTGGCACTGGGGAAAGCGCCGGCAGACCGCAGCGTCCCACGTGCATGGGCTCACCTGCAAGTCTTCACACCACAGAGTTTTTTTCTTTTGAGGTTCAGCAGTCAAAGGAGGCAAATCACACAAAACTCCTCCCAAATAAACACAGAAATCAAAGAAGGTAATTGCTACCCTCCCCAGCTCAGAAAAAAAGCCTGAAAATGGGAATCATGGATGCTGAAGGCATCATCTATGCCCCTCCAAAACATACAGAAAGCCCGGTCCCTGCAGGGTCAGGGTATCCCTAAATCCTTGGTGTTTGCCAGATCCCCTCTGTCACCTGCCTCTCCGCAGTACATGTCAGGGATTTTGCTTTAAACTTCCCGTTTCCAGCCCAAATCAGAAATCCCACGCTGCAAGAACCAGCTTTTCCAAGCACCCAGACACACAAACCAGCCCACAAAACCTTCCCCTGCACCAAAACTCCTGTCCTGGGCCAAATTATTCCCCACTCATCAGTACAAGTTATTTTGGCTGAACGAGCCAGGGATGCTGGCACTGGCAACCAAGGTACCAAGAGATTTGGCCACAAAAAAAAGAGCCATGTGACGAGGCCACCCATAACCGACCGACAGATGGAGGGGTCGAACAGACGGACGGCACCAGGGGATGTCACTAGCCACTGCGGTAAAGCTGTGGCTGCAAAGCAGAGGTGTAAGAACCTGGCTCTTTTTGCAGGAAAATATTTTATTGAAGTTAAATGATCCCCCTGGAAGGAAGGGAGCTGCCCAGCTTCTGGGAAAAGAAGTCCCTCTGCTGGGTCTTGCCTTGATGTCTTTGTGCTATTGCCCGGAACAGCAAAGGATGCACAATGGGCTGCATCCCTGGGTGTGGGGGCACCGACAGCAGCAAGGGCAGCCTAAAATCAGCAGGGGGAGGGTCTCTGCAGCGGGAAAATTGGCCCCCAACCCCAGCACAGAGGGAGCAGCATCACTTCCCGACCCCAGCGAGCATCCCCGTATGGCACAGCACCCACCCACACGGCGGTGTACCCTCAGGCCAGCCCAGGAGACCCACGGGTGCCCCTGGGGGTGTCCCTCCATCCCCAGCACCCCCGAGCAGCGTGGTGGGATCTGGTTTAAGCGCTGGAGCGGGTGGGCAGGGAGCAGTGGGCAGCCCACCCACCCACCGTGGCCACCTCCCAGCTCCTAATTTGCTCTCCAGAAGCCAGGCCAGGGGGTTAGAGGGCCAGCGGCGGGGGCACGGCTGCAATAATACTACTCTTGGGCTCCAGTTGCTTCATAAATCTTTTCCCAATTCCCTTTCTCAGGCTATAGGAGGACAATGAGGCTGAATTATGGAAGCTACTGCCGTTTTCCAAGCATACAGCGAATATAGGGGGGCATTTTCCAAGGCAGG
Organism: Falco naumanni; assembly: GCF_017639655.2. Lineage (NCBI taxonomy): Eukaryota > Metazoa > Chordata > Aves > Falconiformes > Falconidae > Falco > Falco naumanni. The sequence continues at coordinate 3,548,001 of NC_054072.1, forward strand.
AGCATCAGCAGGTTAAAGAATGAGACAAAGGGGCAGGTTAAAAGCAGGTTTGGGGCACATCAACCACCCTCCTAGAAAATCAACAAAGTCCTCAGGGGATTTCAATGAAATGTTTCTCTTTTAAAGGTTAAAAACAATTTTGGCTGAAGAAGAGGGGCTGGATTTGGGTGAAGGCTTTAGGAATAGAAGAGGGGATCTGGGCTACGTTATTCCAACAGCAAAAGAAGTCTGCAGGCAACAGGGCTACAGGGGGTCATTGTGTATATATATTTTTATATATGTGTATATATACACACTCATCCCTCGGAGGGTGCCTGCAGTTCCCAGGGATGCTGCCTGCCCGAGGAGCCAAATCCTGCTCCCACAGGGGCTTCCCCACCAGATTGCTTCGCCTTACGATGGGGCAAGGTGATTTTTTAATCACATGCTGCCCACATCTGGGGGGAGGGGGGTCACAGCTGTTTGTGTGGCGAGCAGGGAGTTGTTTTTCAAACAGAAACTCGAGAAGAACAGCTACAAATAAAGTAGATGCCCAGGAAAAAAAATAATCTGTCGTAACAGAGAGCTCAACTTGTGGTTTTTCCTGGAATGGGGGAGGTTTTGCTCTTTGGGGTGTTTTTGAAAGTGGGATTTTGCAGGATGGTGTATAAAGGTACTAAGGCTTCTTAAATAAATGCTGTCCCATTCCACATCTGGGCAAGGAATTGGTCTGAGGTTTAGGCTTAAGTTTTCATGTGAACCCTCTGCCCTTTTCTGTGCAAGCATTTGCCTCTGGAGCCGCTCTCCCTGCCTGTTGTATCTTAACTGATTTTAAAGCCCTTGCTACAGCAGCTTTGCAAAGCTGATGAAAATGTCTTTGACCATTTCCCCCCTGTTTTTCAACAAACCGAAAGTGCATCAGTGTGGAAGGGTTTTGAAGAAAACCCTCAAAGTAAAAATAAAAAACAACCACCAACCAACACCCTTCTATTTTCTTCACTTTTTTTTTTTTTTTTTTTTCCCCTGAAAACCACATTTTTCCCAAAAAGCTGTAGGGATTACCCTGGGACATAAATCATTTCTATAATTAGGAGCAAGCAGAGCACTGGCTGCTGGGGCTGGTGGCAGAATCCGTCCTGCTGGATGCAGAAGATGTCCCCTTGCAGAGCATCCTCCAAGGTGGCGATGCTGGTCCCCCCTCCTCTCGCCAAACCCCCCATCCTGGAAGTATTTTGATCGCTAAAAGGGTAAACTCACTTAGGCATCCTCCTCTTAGTCATAAAAGCTTGGGGGTGATTTGCCAGCAAGGGAGCAACAGCGGGGGCAGTGGAGGAGGCTGGGTTTGGCTGTGACCCCATGGATCCGTGGGGAAGGGTGTCCTGAGCAAGAGGGAGAAGCAATCAGCCAGAAAACCCGCTCGGGAGCCAAGAGACAACCGAAGGGCGTAGACTCCTGCCAGGGATCTCCAATCAGGCCTGGGAGGCTTGGCTGCCTGCCGCATAAATGCGGAGCGGGGAGGGTGGGAAGCCAGTGTGCGTCTGGGCAGGGAGAGGAGGAGGAGGATGAGTGCTGGGGTGCTCCCTGCAAGGAGGCAGAGAGCACCCAGCAGCACCCCAGCAGGGATGAACCTGACCCCCACGGCAGCCCAGCAGCCCATGGCCATCTCCTCCAGGCGCCGTCCATCCTTCCTCATCCAAGACATCCTCTGGGATGGGGCAGAGCGGGGAGCGTGGCCGGAGCGGGGCAAGAGCAGAGGGTTTGGCAGCCCGGAGGACGGGGAGCCGGGGGCAGCCACGGTGGAGGGGAGAGAGGCCGGTTCAGCCCTGGGGGCTGCCCCAGGGAGCCCTCGTTCCCCAGCAGCACCCCAAGCCCGAGGGACACCCCACGAGCCGGACGCAGGTAAGGGGGTGGAAGCCCCGGGCTGAGCCTTCTGGCCAGGCAATGGATCAGCCGTGTCTATGCTTGGGGCAGCCAAGGGGCAGGATCCAGCCCCAGCTGCTGCGAGCATTTAAATACGGGGAGTAGCCGCTCTAGTAGCGGGAGAGTAAGAGCAATAGTAACTACCTGCAAACCCTTGGCCAGGTGCTTCAGATAACTCAAAAGACTGAATCTGCCTAAAAATGCTGCTTTAAAAAAGTCCCCAGTAGATGCATTTCTGTGATATCTTGGGAAATAAAGTTCCCTTTTCATGCAGGAGGTCCCCAGCAAAGGCACCCTGGGGTACTGGCTGCCAGCTCAGAGGGGCAGCCCATGCCCATCCTTCCCACAGCCATCAGAGCGGCGATGCCACCGAGCTCCTCGGTGCCTCCGGTCCGAGGATATTTTGAAAGCCCTCGTGTTGAATTTGTGCCGTTTGCAGCAGGGCTCAGCTTTCCCGCATGCCCAGCCCCGATTCGAGGATGTGCTCCTGCCTGTACCACTGCACATCGTGGGGTTTATGGATAACGATCCCACGCCTCTTGCTGCCGCATCCCTTTCTAGCACGCAATTGCAAAATTCATTGTGGGCGGTCACGTCGCGCTGCAGAAGCCACACACCGAAAATCACGCTCAGAAGCAAATTTTGGTGACCGGTGTCTCTCGTGTTGTCGCATCACGAGCATGGCCAGGGCTGTGGGAGGGAGCTTGGCCCTTCCTTGCCCCAGCAGCCCTGGGCTGAGCTGCAACAGCCAAAAAAGCAATTTCAAATCCTCTAGCAACTGAGCCTTGCTAGCTAAGGCAGCCCTTGCCAGGGGAATTTTGGCTTTACATTTCAAGTCTATTAAAAGAAGTTTCTACATAAAAGCAAGTTCAGAAACAGCCACCAGGCTGATTATTACCAAAAAAAAAAAAAAAAATCATTAAAAGCTGTAGCAAATCTCCCAGAAAGCGGCAGCATACATCAGCACAGCTCCAGGGATTTCAGTGGGACAACCATGATTTACACAAGCTGGGAATTAAGCCGGTTGTTTCTATCTTGAGCATTATGTTTACATGTTAAGAAAATATACTAAGAAATTACTAAAGCGGGAAAGGGGTTGATGGGGGGGGGGGGGGGGGGGGGGGAACGACGATGACACCAAACCAACAGCTTATTTCCATCCCAGGCTGGGCAATACACAAAAAAGAACTAACCGCATAAATAAATGGACTCAAAAAGTTGTAACAGCTCTAGGGGACGCGTCCCAGGGAGCCCAGCACCCTTCTGAGTAGCGGCTCAGGTGACCCATCGGTGCCACAAGAAATAAGTTGGAGGCAAACACCACGGAGCTGTGATCCAAGGCCAGCTCTGCAGTTATATATGTCAAGCCAGGCCTGAAGGTTTAAAAATCTGCCCCAAAATTTCTTGGCATTGCCAAGAGAAAAGGGAGGGATTTATTTTCAGCGCTTTCTAACTGCAGGCTGCTTTAAGCCGCGCTGATCTCCTGTCTCAGAGCTACCCTCTGTAGCTTGAGGACAGCAACTTGTTTTGTTTGGGGATCAGGATTTTCCCATAGGCACAAGAAGTGCCTAATAGCATGAATCCTGCAATAAAAAAAAAAAAAAAAAAAAATCTCCAGAGCTGTTGATGCCACGCTGTTCACAACAGCCGCCCCTTGGGGTTTTAGGCAGACCTCCACCAGCTTTGCAAAATATCCCTTTCTATATTATTTATTTTATTTCCTAGTCTTATTTTAGTTCCTTAAGAGTACATTTATACTGAACGCATGCTTATAGAGTTAAGAAAGTGTGATTAGGAAGAAAAAACTCCCTTATATGACTTTAAGAGAGTGTTCACACCAATAATTGAAAATATTTCCAAGGTAATACGAGTATCTTGCTCTCTGGAAGGGAAAAAGCAAAAAATTCGGGCAATTTCCAAGTGGGTAATTCTCAGCTCTTTCCTCCTGCAGATGCCACGTGCCTGTCAGACTGTGCCCCCCCGCTGCAGCCCCTGCCCATCGCCCCGTGCCCCCCCCGGCAGCCCAGGCGCTCACGGGCAGCGTTCTCCCACACCCAAGTCATCGAACTGGAGCGCAAATTCAGCCACCAAAAATACCTGTCGGCCCCTGAGCGAGCCCACCTGGCCAAAAACCTGCAGCTCACCGAGACCCAGGTGAAAATCTGGTTCCAGAACAGGAGGTATAAAACCAAAAGGAAACAAATCGGCTCGGAAAGCAGCAAACTGGACACGCGGCTGGCGGGGCAGAAAGCGGCCGCGCTGCCCGGAGCATCCCTGCTCGCGCTGCAGGGTGGCTGGCAGTACCTGCCTTGCCTCTACTACGTGAACGGCTGGAGTCCCTCCTGGTGGTAACCGCTATTTTTTTTTTTTAGGTAGAAAACATCCTTTTCTCTTCATTTTTTTATTTTTTAATACTCCATCACTCTTTCTAGCACTAATTCTAGGAGAGGGAGACCCCACGCGCAGGAACGATCAGCATCGCAAGCCTCTCTTGCTGCTAACAGTTAAAAAAAAAAAGCCAAAAAAAAGACCCCCAAAAGCCCAAGGTTTTAAAAGTATATAATTCAGCATGCCTGACAACACCACTCGGGGTTCAATGTGCAGCTGTAAAATATTACAGGTTCTTGGAGGGGCAGAAAGGGATGGTCCAGCCCTGGAGACAGCGATCACCCCTCTTTGCCCCTCCTAAATCTCCTGCACCCCCCCAAGCCTTTGCCCCTTGCTGCGATCAAGCGGGCAGAAAGCAAAGCACCGATCCTGGGCTGGTGCTGATACAGCCCCAGCTCGGCTACCTGGGCCACCAGCTGTTCTATGATCTAAAACCCAGGGTTAACAAAGAAAAAAATACCCAAAAAAATTTTTTAAAAGTGCATTTCTGCCATTGCTACCATAGCTGCTAGTGGTCCCGGAGGGAACTTAGAGCCCCCCCAAGATTTCTGCGTGCTGTCAGGCAGCACCGCAGCCTCCACCCAGGGCAATGCACGTGTTTTTTGGGGGGAGAATTAATCCTTTTTCTGACAAACCTTTTTGATAACCCGAAGTGCCAGCTGGCCACAGAGCTGCAGCTGGGGACCGGGCTTGCCGGGACGGAGCCGTGCCAGTTACCCCCACCCAAACCCGTCCCTCTGCCTTCGCAGCCCAGATGCCAACCGCCGCTGCCAGCGCCTCGCCAGCCCCGAGAAGCCAAACCAGAAAACCTCGGGAACACGGACAATAGCGCAATGACAGATGAGTTTTGCATATCCGGGTGTAGACGCTGTTTGAACATTCCCTTATAAGCTCTTTTCAACAGCAACAGCTCCAAGAGTTCAGAGCTCCCGGCAGCTCCCGAAGCACCAAACTCCCTGGTTTTAGGTGAAATCAGCCCAATTCTCAGCCCCGAGGCATCAAGAGGATGGTGTCTTTATAAGTGATTTTTTAGTGAGACGGCTATTTGCACTAGCAGAGTAGCAAAGATTTATTTTTCTTTTAACTAATCGTACTTAAAACTTTAGATGCCACTCAGTCCATGGGACAAAAATCTAGAAATAAATGAGATTTCCAAGAGAGGAAACACATTAACTGCTTTTTTTTCAGCTAGCATAGCTCTGCTGGAACAAACTGAATCTTCTGAAACAAAAATACAGGGAGGTTTCTTCCCCTGTGAACCTCAAGAAGCATTCCCATGGTGCCTGCTCTTTCTGAAAAAGAATTAAAAAATCACAGTGGTCCAACTCCCGCCCTGCAGCAGGGAAATACAGACAATTAAATAACATATAGAAACTGCTTAAATCTGTCCTTCTTGACAAGATTATTTGGAAACTGATCTTTTTGCCTGGTAGATCCAGGTCTTGCAAGCTCCCAGAATAGAAGAGAGAAGTTGCTGGGGGTCCGCAGGGGGGGTGTTACAATGTTGGGGAAGGGAGGATGGGGAGAGAAGGTGCAGGCTGAAGCCCTTTGTAGTAGATACTCATTTGCTCTTGCTATCAAAGCTGGGAGGATGACCAGTTGCTTTCCGATTGTCTGAAAGTAACCCCTAATATCTTGAGATAACATTTTTCTTCCAGCTCCTGCTCCCAGATGCTGTGTATCCCCCGGCCCATTCCCTCGCGGCGGTGCTCAGCCGAGGCCATCCCCCCTGCTCTGTTGCAATGTGTTGCAAACTCACTCCCGCTCCTTATCCGCTGCACGCTTTGCTTATCCGCTGCTTGGAACAACTGAAAAAAACCCCAAAAAAAACAGCAACAAAAAAAGCCTCAAAGCCAAGCCCCCGCCGGGCACACATCCCTCCCGATTGCATCTGCAGGGGGAGGAGGTCCAGCTGCAATCCCGTGGGCTCACCCACACCCGGACCCTCGGGATGCTCCTTCAATCAATGCAGAGATGCTGAATCAGCACTAAACTCACCGAATTAGCAGCTCTGACCATCCTGGAGCTGCCCCTCAGCAGGGATCACAGCGCATCCTTTGCACAGGCAGTGGAAGAGCGGCAGGGATGGGTGTGTGGGTGGGGAAAATTAGATATGAGCTGAACTTCTTGGACGTTTCTTTGGGAAAATGTTCATGTCATAGCTACTGATTTTCTTCCCTGCTAATGGTTTACAACCAGTAAGATATCATTCTTGTTGCTTCAACACCCAACTGCTTATACTTAACTTTGCTGGTATAAAGCAAGTTCAGTGCAAATAGTTGCTATTTTTGTACATTTTTTTTTTATATATATACTATTTTACCTGACGTGCATTGGCCTTTGGAATAAAGAGTGCAGAGTCTTTATTAAAAACAAGCTGCCTCTGTGGGTTTTTTGCCCTGGGTTTGGATTTTCTTTTAATCCCTGTTCCTGCCACGAAATGACCGGGGCTGTGCCACCAGCACCAGCTGCTCACACCACCAGCACCTGCAGATGCTGCACTCAAGCGAGGTTTTGTGCAATGAGCTGCCACGAGCCCTAGCTCACACCGTTTGGCAGGTGGTAAATCATCACCCATCGCGATTTCTAGGTGCTCAGCACCAAATGCCGCTCCATCACCCATCCAGCCAGGCACAGAGTACGACTGAGTAACCTCTAATCCCACTGACTGTCCCAAGGTGACTATTTCCCAAAAGTAAGAGCTTATATAGTGAAACACTTTATCACCCCCAAATTTCCCGTAATCCCCTGATTTAAGCGCCATCCCAGTGGCCTCCAGAGTTTTGCACCACAAGCACAGCTTTTATGTCTGCCCCTGCAGACGGTCCTGCAACCACACCAGCGCGATCAGGAGCAGCGTGGGGCTCCGTAGGAAGGAGGATTCATCCCGGTGTGAATGTTTCTCCCTCATACAGAGGTGGAGAGGGACTGACCTTGGGTCCCAGCCTGCCCGTGCACACACTCCCTCCCCTCTGCTGTTGGCAGCGGCAGCTTTTCCCAAACAGAAAGCGGGCGGCAATAGCTGCCATCACTCCCAGCTTCGGTTTGTATTCTAGATGCTTTAAAAAAGAAACAACAACAACAACAAAAAAAAAACAGAAAACAAAAAACAAACCAAAGCAGGCATCAAGATGGCAAAATGAGATCTCAGGGGAGCTCCTATTGCCTCAGGAGGCTGGTGCTGGATCCTCAGCAGCTAAATCCTCAGGCAGCCACGGCTCTCCAGGCTCTGCTGCCTTCACCCAGCGGCGCAGTGGAAGGGAACAACAGCTCCCGTCCGTGGGTGACCGTTCATCACGGGCAGTGACAAGCAGCAGTCCCTGCAGCCAGGGCTGGAAATCACACCTCCTCCCCCTGCACTCATCCTGCCAGCAGCCTGGTCCTGCTCCCAGCTTCTGCCTTGGTCCTAACCCAGAGCACAAAGCTGTCGCTCGCCAAAGTTCGCAGTGACACGGGCACAGCGCAGCTTTTTTGCAGCGGGGGCACCTGTCAAAGCAGGTTCTGGTCTGACCCCAGTGCTGGCTGGAGGCAGGGATGCAGGCAGGGATGCAGGCAGCATCTCCAGCCCCTTCCCAACGTCTGCTGCGGAGAAACATCTTGGCTGACTCACCCCAGCCCCCCCTCTCCTCCTTCCCAACCCTTTTCTCTGCAACCCCCAAGTAGTTTCTTTATGGTCGGAAGATAGACTTCCAGTGGGGTTTTCCTTTTTTTTTTTTTTATTTCCCCAAACACAAAGAACGAGGACAAATAAAAGGGCTGTACCATTTGGATAACCAAATCATCCGAGAGTGTTAAAGCATTAATCACAACAAGGGAAACGACACGGCAGGCTTTCCCAGTGATAAATACCCCTTTGATTAATACAGGGGGAAAAAAAAAAAAAAAACACACCACCCTAACTATGGAGAGTGGAGTTTTAATCAGCCTTAATGAAGCAGAACTCCTGTTTGTACGCAACTAGAAACAGAAAGCATCATTTAATGTCTGTCAATTAGTGTCACGCTCTGCCGCTAACATATCCATCAAGATTAAACAGTGTCTAATGCTGACATAACATTTACACTTGTTTGTGCCAAATCATTTATTTAAAGCTAGAGAATAAAAAAGAAAAAAAAAAGAAAAAAGAAAAAAGGCTGCCTTTGGATAATGTGACTGTTGACTAACATTTGCATGCAATAAACCACATACTTGGCAAGGACTGGCAGGACCGGAGCCAAGAAAAATCTTCAACTTGACCTACACAACATTTGCAAACCAGAGCAGTGGGAACAAGCTCACTACAAGAAACTAAATAGGGGATAGAAAGATGCGAGGATGCCCAAAGTGCCAAGCTGCCTCAGACCAGTGTTCCCCTGAGTTTCGGTACCAGTTTTGGAACCAGTTATTACAAAGGTGCTTTGGAGTGAGGCACAGAAACTTTTCAGCAAAGAGCACTAGGATGCGCGGCTGCTTCCCAAGGAGAGAGGCAAGCTAAGCCGTAAAGCAGAGGGATTTAGAGCTCTTAAAACCCTTGAGGATTTTCAATATTTATTATTCTTGTTGTGGATGCTCTTGTCATCCATAAAAATACTCCATCTCTCTGTAACCCAGCTAGAGCCCCTGCGGCAAGGCCGTCACAAGGCAGGGAGTCCCACAGCCCATTTCGAGGTGCTGGACCCAAAACGGAGGAAGACCTGGTGCTTTCTCCAGCCTTGAGCCATCCCGGCAGCAGCAACGCCAGAGCAGGATCAGGGAAGCACAGGAGAAGCCGAGTGGTGCAATCATCAAGGCAGGTTTTCACCGTGATGGAGAGCCAACAGAGAAGGAAAAGGAAAGGGGGGGGGAGAGGAAAAAAAAAAAAAAAAGAAAAAAAGAAAAAAAAAGTACTTTGGAGATGTGGCAGAACGCAGCTTTGCAGATTGGCGTTCCCATGGGAAACTCCTTTGCTGCCTCTCACAAAAATCCGAGGTACATTCCTCCTCTTTCTTCTGTTATGGTCTGGGCACCATTTATTAAGAACAGCCAAAGGCAGAGAGAAATCCACAACGAATAGCCCTGGAAGTGCTTCCAAAGCCGTCTGCCCGCGGAAATTTATGGCAGCCCGCTTACAGAAGGGAAAGTCAAGAGATAAGACAAGTATTTTTACAGGAAAAGGAGCTCGGCACGAAGCATGCATGGGTGGATTTTGTGCTGAAACGCTCCTGTCTTGGAAGAAAAAAGGAAACGGGCAAAGAAAAAGGCTTTTGGGGTCGGGTACGGGGTGTCTGAGCAGATGGACTCGGGGTTGTTGCTTATCCCCCAGCCCCAAAGAGGAAGGGGGGGGGGGGGTAAGAGGGGCACCACACGTGTCACCTGTGACACAGCCTTGCCATTGACCCCCCGGGGATGGGGGAGGGGGGGGGAAATCACAGCAGGGAGCTGCAGCATCTGGGCTCAGGGGAGACGCCTGGCCCTCTGCTCGGAGAGCTGGCAGGGAGAGCAAGGACATAAGGGAGGCTCCCACCGTGGCATGACATTCCCACTGGATAGTGCCGGAGCTGGGGGAGGGGATCTCCGCAGAGCCAGTGGGGGAGGATGCTCACAGCACTGTAGCCGTTTGTTTTGCCCAATTCCGTTTGCACTTCAGGCTTTTTCCAGCACGAGGGTTTGGGTTTCCAAGAGATATCAGCCCTGCATGGTCTCCCCAGCTCTTCTTTCCATCCAGATCCTTCTGTGGCAACCGGATTTCCAGAAAAGCAGGTTTCTTGCAGGCTGGAGGTGGCATAACCTTGGAGCAAGGCCAGTGTCCCCTCGGCCCTGCACATCCCCATCGAGCCCCGGCTGCCCAGCCCGAGACATTCCCAGCTTTTGAGACCGAGTTTCCAGCATCGTTTGATTTTACATCCTCAGTGGCTGTTTGCCCCACCTGAGCCTGGCGAGGCTGGACCGGGGCTCGCAGCAGCGACAGCGCAGAGGAGAAAGGGACCCCACCCCCAGGAGTTACCGGGAAGGGATAAAAGCTGGGATATCAGCTCTTCGGCAAAGCCTCCCGTGGTATTTTTCCACCGGCTGGTGAATTTCCCAGCCCAGGCAGCACAACGGGGTCCCGCTCGCGCCGGAAAGCCGAGGGATTATTAGCACAAGTCTCTCTGCAAACAGAGCTTGGGTGGGGGCACCCAGGGCTCCTCGCCGCTCCCCTGAGAATCCGTGGCTCAGTTCACTGGGAAAACGCACTGGCCGAGCTCTAACGAAGCAATTATTCATTTGGAGCCACTTTCTCATGGGGGCTGGCAGCACCCGGGCTTCTCGGGTGGAGATTTGCAAGATTTACACAGGACGGAGTAACACCCAGAGTAACTTCCTCCGCAGAAGGATGGCTAAATGCTTTGCAAACATCATCCCAACGGCTGCGCTGCTCGGCCGGGGCGAAGCTCCCTCCCCGGCACGGGGCTGTCAAAGGACCGAGCAGCCCAGGGGTTGCAGCAAATACCAGATGTTCCCCTCAAACACATCCAGATGTTCCCCCCGCTCCCAAGCTGGGTCTGAATGAAGTAGAGCGTGGGCTCCCTTTATACTAGCTAGATAATAATAATCCTTTTTCTAGACTCCGAGCGCTGCGCCGGCCAGGAATCCTGCCAGTGTCTATGGGATGTGTTTGCTGCTAGGTATAGTCACGTACGAGGCAGGGCGATGCAGATTGCTCAGCTTCCTGGCAAGTTGCCGTGATGAAAGAGAGTTTTCCCCAAATACCACTGGTTTAGTCTGGATATCCATGTTGCTCCCCAGCAAGTAGCTACCTGCATCAGCTCTTCCCCCTGGAACTGTACTTCTCCATGGCAGGTTTTATCCGTCAGCCCTTTAAAACGAGAGGGAGCGGAGATAACCTGCGAGTTGGCATCAATCCTGCACTGCTCCTGCAGCAGCTCCCCAGGAAGCCCCAAGCTTCCATATAAAACCGCCGGGGGGGCTCAGTTCCCTGCTCCCCAGAAATGTGATGTGTTTGATGATGTGAGCATGAAGAGGTGCCGAATCCAGAAGGATTTCCCACCTCCGATCAGGAGCCAGCCCCCCAGCCTCGAGGAGACGGTGATGGTCGCCACTAAAGCCAGCAGCAAAACTTCCCAGACCCAGCACTGCACCCCAAAGCCACAGCCTTGTCCATGTCAGCATGGAAACATTGGGATTTTTCCACGCTGATAGGAAAGTGGAGAATTTTAGGGCAAAAATCCAGAAGCCGCTCCTGGGGAGCTTTGCTAGAGCCGACTCAACAGGAGGCAGCCCCATGCCTGGGCACCAGGCAGCAAGCCAAGCACCAGAACAGCATCTAACCCAGGGTCTGGAGCTCACAGGCTTCTGAAGAGGGGCCAAGGGACTGATTTTATTTGTGGCACCAAGACCTACTCCATTCTCACCCAGATTTTTGCAGCCACCAAGAGAGAAGGGCACCCTTTGCTCTCTGCACCTTTCCCCCAGGTCCCCCCATTCCCAGCCCCAGCAACCTCGGGGGGGGTTATTTAGCAAATGACCAATATTTCACCCCTCCCTGCCAGGCAGCTTTTCTCTACATGTCAGTGGCACATCAAACCCTCCTCATCCTCTGTTTGCACTGGTGAGAGGAGGAATTACTGCAATATTTATCTACCACTCTCTTTCACCAGGAGACCGCTCATCTCCTTCGCAAAGCAGCCCTGGAGGCACCGATCACCGCACGCTTCTCATCCCGCTTGCTAAAAACATTGTAAGGGACAAAGCTTTAAAGCAAATAAAATAATAGAAAATTTTAAATGAAGGTGATAAATGTACTTGGAGGGTTCAACCCATCAGTGGTTGCGCCTGAGCTGTGCTGGCTGTTGCAGAAGTGCATCTCAGAGCAGTTTTTGGAAGGTCCTGTTTCCTCTGGGCAATAACAAGCAGACTTTGCTGTGCAAATGATAGCAGGTGGAAAAAGAAAACCTGGGGAAAGCCTGGTTTCCTTCCTCCTCCTCCTCCTCCTCCCCCCCAAAAAACTGCTCCTATCAGTGCCTCTGTGCTGGCAGCAAAGCAGGCGGGAAGCGAAGGTGAGGATGCTGCGCTGGGATAAATACTGCATAGTGGGGGTAGGGACCAGCTTCGACCCAAAAGCAAAAGGCTCATGACCCAAAACTGGCAATATTTGGGGCTGGAATTACGTTCCCCTCCTCCCCAGCCACCCGCAGCCAGGGCTTGGCCCCGTTGCAATGCTCCATGACAGATTTACACCTGCAGAGCCCGGCGGAAAACACTTGCCTGTTCTACAAACGGAACCCTTGTCTTTTAAAAGGAATTAAATCTTGTGGATAAATACAAGTGGTTTTATTCTCTTTGTGGACAATTGTGGCAGAATAAGATAGCAGGTTAAGGTGTGGCCGGAAAACCTTTCACTCCATGGGCTGCATCTTGTCACCCAAGGTAAACACGCAGCTTAATGAAATTTCAAGAGGGAAAAAGTGAGATATTTGTCTTTATGTTCATTACCCTTTAAAGCAGAAACAATATTTGAAGAGAAACAAAAATAATGATCATACGCGGTGAACAAATACAGCCTAGATCCTGGATTAATCAAATGACTTAAAAGTCCAAATGCCGGAGCTTTGGTGGCACAGGGGGGAGCACCCGATCCCACGGGACCCTTGCACCCACCGCTGTCCCCAACTTCTCTGCCAGAAGGTCCCCCTGGATGGCATTCCCAGACACGGTCCTGGGGACGTGGCCATCGCCATCCACATGTCCCAGGGAGCATTTGTCCCCTGACATCCCGCCGTACTCACGACTGATGCTCAGGGTGCACCTCCCACCCTCCAGCAAAGCCCTGGTTGCCGTTTCTCCTTTCACCCCCACAAGCTCTGAGATATTACAGTTTACTATTTATTTTTTTTCTGCTCATCTTGCTTACTGACAGACCCCTAGGAAAAACACCAACTGGGAAATTTCTAAACGATGGACCATACGGTAGCAGGGAATTTATTCGTTGGTCCCAACCCAAGACCTCCATATAGGTGCTGAGCACAGCAAAGCAACCACCCACCAGTCTATAGATTTTCACTGCAGGAAGTCCTGCAAGTTTAAGGAGTTGCTACAGTCTACCAGATAAATAAGACGCATTAAAAAATACCCTCAAAAGATATTTACACAATAATCTGTACTGGTTCCAAAGAAGCCATTAGTGTCAATTAGAAAATCAGATGCGTTCCCAGGGCAAAATGCCACCCAGCCCGGAGGGAGACGGGCACGTTGGTGTCACGGCTCTTGGCAAGTGCCACATGCCCATGGGTGACACCTCCAGTGGCTCATTCCTCCTCCATCCTGAAAGTTTGGAGGTGACCCAGGAGCCAGGGTGATGCCCTTGGGCTTTGCTTGCTCCGCTCTCGGTACCCACGTGCCCCTCGGATGTGTCCCATCCTGATCGGCTCAAAACTTCTCCATTTCCACCGAACGGCCATCAACAAGCCAGGCAGATGCCAGAGGTTTAAAGCAGAAAGGAGGGAAAAGAGATAACCCTCGACATGATGTTTTGCAGACGTCCTTCAGCCTTGCTGGTAATCTCAGCCAGCCGCTCCATCCAGGGAAAAATCATCCCCTTCTCCCGAGCGCAGCTTTTTTCTCCTGGGAAAACCAGGGCTCAGCCCGGGTGCTCCCCACTCTGCAGCCACCCCGCGCTTTCCCAACATACAACATCTCCGTGTTTCCCTCCATAACCAGCCACATCTTCTATCTGGTTACGGCACCAGTAGGACACAGCACAAAATAAGCCTTTAGCGGAGTCAGACAACTTTTAGCAAACTAAAACCAAAGAAAACATAAGAAAAGTTTCAATTACTCACCGGGTAAGGGGAGGGGGAGCAGCCTGAATTCCTCGGGGATGCTGGGGCCAAAGAGCTGCAGCGGGCAGGCGAGGAGAGCTCCTCCCAGGGCATCTTGCGAGGGCGCAGAGCCTCTTTTTGTAGGTTTTTCATTTTCCTGGGTGCTTTTCCCCTTTATTTCAGTAGACTTAATTCAGAGCCTTGAGTAATTCAGGTGTAAAAATCCCTTACTGCCCCTGAGCCTAATGAGGAAGACGCAGATGGACAGGAGCTGGCATCGCCAGCCATTTAGCTACAAGTTTAATTGCGTAATTCATGTCCCTTGTGATGACACATCGGCCGAGCACAGGAATTTCCCCCTGTGCAGGCACAAATCAGGGGCGTTTCCCACTTCTTGGGGAATTACTGGGAATAAGATGCAGCTGAAGGGTGACCCCGATAAAGAGAGCTGTAGGGGTCCTCACCAGCCTTCATACAAAACCAGTAATTAGTATTTAAGAGGCAAGCGTGAAGCCTGCCAACACGCCTCACCTTTCAGGACAACACACAAGTTTACTACAGAGGTGGAAGGGGGCGGGGGGGGGTGGTGGTGGTGGTGTAAATATTTACTCTGCAGTGCAAACAGAGATAGAAAGCTGTCAAAAGCAGCTTGCTGAGCATAAATAGCATGTTATCGCTCGATCTTGTCTGTTAAGCTCATCACCCGGGCGAGGCAGCCTGCTTTCCAGCCCATCGGTTGCACCTTCTTGATTTTTCACTGATAGTAAAAATAAAGCGAGGAAAAGAGAAAAGACAGAAGAGGCAAGAAAAGGAAAGTCCTTATTTACCTTTGGGGTGGACCAAGGAGAGCAGCATCTTGTTGCTGCTTCCCTTTGCAGCCAGCCCTGACTCCCCAGATGTTTGCTGCTAAACCCTATTATCTATAAATAACAATTATTCTCATTATTCCCAGCTGAGCTGCCCTTTGCCAGCCCAGGAAGGGCTGGGGTAGAACTGCTGGCTGGCTGCATCCCAACAGAAGCTCACCTTTAGGATTTTAGGTGCATCCCTTAACTGCTGCACCCTGAAATCAGCGCCTCCTGTATCACTGGAAAGCGCGCGGCCTTGGGATCAGCATCTATTCTGAACAAAACTGATGGGAAGCAAGTTACACTTGATCCCCTTGTTAAAACTACGCAAGGCTGCTCCCAAAATAATCCTCCAGCCCCAGCTCCAGATTTTTAAGGCTGGAGATTTACTCCAAGGAGTTGCAGGCTCTTCTTTTAAAATCAGAGATGCACAGCGCTTGGTGAGCTGAAATGTGATTTTTGGACAACCTGGTTTTCATGCTGGGTTTGGGACAAGGACCACGGGGTTCTGCCAGGTTTATTAGAGGTGAAAAGGAGGAAAAGGGCCTGCAAGAACTTCAGATCCTCATGACAATGTTGGAAAGAGTCAAAGGAGGTGATGCTCCCCCTCTACCCTGCCCTGGTGGGGCCGCGTCTGGAGTGCTGTGTCCAGTGCTGGGCTCCCCAGTTCAAGACAAGGAGCTACTGGGGAGGGTCTGGCAGAGGCTACGAAGA
This sequence comes from Falco naumanni, assembly GCF_017639655.2. Taxonomy (NCBI): domain Eukaryota; kingdom Metazoa; phylum Chordata; class Aves; order Falconiformes; family Falconidae; genus Falco; species Falco naumanni. The sequence goes on from NC_054072.1 coordinate 3,563,626, forward strand.
TGATGAGGGGCTGGAGCATCTCCCTGATGAGGAAAGGCTGGAAGAGCTGGGACTGTTCAGCCTGGAGAAAACTGAGAGGGGCTCTCATCAATGTCTACAAATATCTTAAGGGTCAGCATCAAGAGGATGGGGCCACGCTCTTTTCAGTGGTGCCCAAATATTCATATACGAAGACGAGAAAAAATTTCTTTGCTGTGAAGGTGACCCAGCAGGGGAGGGGGCTGCCCAGAGAGGCGGTGGGGTCTCCTTCTCTGGAGACATTCCACCCCCGCTGGACGCAGCTCTGTGTTGCCCACTTGAGGAGAGCCTGTGTGACCAGGGGGCTGGGTGGTCTGCAGAGAGCCCTTCCCACCTCACCAGCCTGTGGTTCTCTAATTTAGAAATAAGGTTTGGTGGACTTTGGATAGACCAAAAAGACCCAACTTTGACCCAAAACCCCCTAACAATTTCTGGCCCCAAAGAGGCAAGGAATTCAGGAATTCCCTCTGCTTATCCAGGTGGCCAAGCCTTGGCAAAGCCCGTGGTACCAAGCAGGCTGCTGGGGCACCCCTCACCCCAGGACACCCCTCACCCACCCCGCAGTGATGCCCCTCTGCTTACAGACCCCCTGAGCGCCCACCCCCGTGGCCACAATGGCAACAGCACGGTTGATTTGGCATCCTCACCAGCAAAGCCACCTCCATCGGACACGAAGCTGGAAACCCAAATCCCCACCTGGAGCCACCTCGGGGCCAGAAACATTTTCCAGCCAGAGCTGAAACAGTCACTCCACGCCAGAGATTTTATAATTGGAACATTTTAGTTAAGACTTGGGTTTTGTTTGTTTTTTTTTTTGGGGGGGGGGTTGCCCCCTTAGAGCCCACCGTAGCCAAGCCCTGGGGACAGCTCAGTAAGCTCAGATGAACCTGATGCTGCTCAGCCCTGCGCCGAAATTGCACCACCACCTTCTCCTTTTTCTTTAAGGGGAAAACAAGATCTAAAGCAGCTTGATATCCTCTGGGGTAGTTTTTCCTCTTCAAGTTACGCAGCAAATATTGAAATCTCAGCAGATGAGCAGCTCCCCAGGGCTTTCACCCCATGCACTTTCTTCCGGGGGGGGAAGACAGAAATTGCAATTTGGGCATTTGCTTTGCTGCTGAGCAAGCCGCAGGCAGCAGGTTTGCTTTGCAAATCTCAGAAGCCAAGAGGACAATGTTTTAAAATCCTTCAGCGGCTCCTAGAGGAGCAACAAGCCCACAGTACAGATGTCAGCTCCTGCCAGGCTGTGCAACCCCTCCCAGGGGTGTTTTTCTTCCTCCAGCGTGATGACAAAGGGCTTTATCCAGCTTGGCTGGCAAGGTGCTGCTGCCAGGTGCTGAGCCTGCCAAGTGTTCGGGGAACACTAGAAGGCACCACTCCTCCAGAGATCAGCCCGAGCCCGTGACACCCTCCCCGCACAGCCCCCAGCTGAGGAAAGGCACAAGCATGGGCCTAAAAGGACAAAAATCAGAATATTTTATTTCCTTGAGCTCCAGTGATACAACTGTAGCAGCATTTCACAAACGAACTCCTGCATTGTTAAATATACATTTAAGGAAACACATTAAACTCCAAGGCAGGCAAAATAAAATAAAAATTAAGAACTGCGGACAAAGTTATTCATCCTCCCCCTTTAAATAATATGTGCGTTCGTTGCAGACAAAGCAGCAGTACATGTTTCACATCCCAGGTTAAAATAAAACATCACACTCGCAGCAAAACTTCCCAATGCAAACCTAGCAGAGATGAGAAGGGCTTTGGTGAAGGGGCTTTCACCTGGGGATCCAGCGTTACGTACAGCAGGAAACATTTTAATTAAACATCCCAGAGACCTCTGCAATTATGAGAGCGGCCAGGCACGCTCCCAGCTGCAGAATGGGAAGTCTGGTTTTATCGGATAGCCGGGGCGATCCGTTAAGAGCTCTAAAAACCTGCAAGTGCTCCTCACCCGCTCGGGGCAGAGCAAGCTCCCGAGAAAACCTGGCTGATATTTGTGCTCAGCACTCAGGAGGCTCCGGGGCACGCTCTGGCTAGCAGCCCGAACGGGATGGGTGCCAGCTCCCCCCTCCAAGGAGGATGCTCAGCCAGCCAAAGCCGCGACCACCCTCCCAGTCACTCCACAGGCTCCGTCCCTGGGCAAGTCCAGCCTTCATCTCCCAGCTACTCACAGGTTACTCCAAATGGGAGATGAAGCTCTCCCAGAACAGCCAGGGTGAAGTCAGAAACATTAAAGCTAAGCAGCCAGAGGAAGAGGATGATGCCCTGGGGACGTCTCGCTGTGACTCCTCACTACTGAAGTCACACCGAAAGCCGTCGCCTTCCACGTTATGCTACAGTTTGCCTCTTTGAATATTAAAAGTGACCCAAAATTTTCCTCTAAGAGTTTTTATGCCCATCTCTGATGGAAATATTATGTGCAGTTCTGGTACCTGTTAGTGACTCCTCCAGTTGCTCAAGTCAATAGAGAAAACAAAAAAAAAAAAGGTATCCAAGGCTAACGGATGGCTCCGAGACCTCCAGCCCCGGGGACTTTCTCCAGCTGCACCACTGAGACCAGCAGCCCCAAGCTTCCAATTTCCACACTTTTAAGACACAGGGTGCATTTGACACAGTGATTCATTCAGTTTAAGTGACAAAAAGGCATCAAGAAGCTCCATTTCACCATTACCAGTGGTACAAGGTTAATTTACACAAGGCACATGCAAACACCACCCAGAGGTGCTCTTTGATTCACCTTCTCCAAAGAACAGAGCAAAAGGATTAGCTCTGCTTAGTGTCATCCCATACAGGGCACCTGGCTGACAGGACCCCTCCAGTGACACGTGCCAGCCCAAAATCTGGCTGAAGCCACATCTCCACAAGCTGCACCGTGCACAGCAGTAAGGCGACGGCATCAGCTCAAGGCATCAGCCGCTGCTGGCAGGGCAAGTTCCCAGGGAGGATGGAAACGTGCCACTTTGTGTCCTGTAACTTGTATTTACGCATCCAGGCTCCTAAAAATCCCTCAGGGGCCACTGAGAACCCAAGTCACAGGCTAAAGGATGGGGGTTTTGGTTTGGAAGAGCCATTTCCAAGGAGCAGGGCACGGAGCAAGGCTGTCACCCTGCCCCAGCAGGCACAGCTTTGCTGGCCACCACGGAGCTCAGCATCCCACAGCAGCGAAGCCAAATTTTTAGGAGCCTCTCTAGGTTAGTTGGTTGTTTTTTTTTTTACTCCCCTCTCTTGATGAGCAGCAGCTTATTGTCAAACAGGTGCTGGGAGGTGGCTTTCCCTCTGCAGGTAAGCCATGCCCAAGGCTGTCGCTGCCTGCTGCTGCCAGGATGAGACCCTTGTGACTCTGAGTGACTCCGTGCACCCCACTTCGACCCCACCAGCCGGAGAGATGCGCACGGTGGTGGGATCAGGGCCTTCGTGAGAAACAAGTATGAATAAATTAAGGGAGGATGAAGGCTGTTCAGCGATCACACACCATAAAAAATGTACCTTTAAAAAAAATTGTTTGCAAACCCCCCCACACACTATTCTTTACAATCTATTTTTTTTTAAGAGTCTCCTTGTAAAAAATGAAATTGTTAGTTTCCCCCTCTCCTGCAAAGTAACCAGGTACTTTGGGGTGCCCCTCCTTGGTGCCCTGCAGCTCCTGTTCCTTCTCCCCTCCATCCCAGCAAGTCTCAAAGGGCCACCAAGTACCTCTGACACCCACATGAGAATCCTGGCCACCGTTCGGAGGCTAAATGCTGTATCATTAAAGCCAATCTGGCTATAAAAATAAATGCTTTTGTGTCCTCCTTACACAGGATGGAAGAATTTTGCCCTTTTTAAACAGCTTAGCATCTAGCTGTAATAGTATTTTTAAAAAACAATCCAAATGCCTACATAGAAAAATAAAGGATAAACATTATCCATCTATTTTATATTTATATAAAAAGTTCTGTGACAGGATATTTTGCTTCTTTGCCATAAAAAAAAAAAACCAAAAAACCAAACAGCCTAGGCTATATAACCTAAGCTGCCTGGTGAGGAGTAAACTACGTCTTCAAACTTATTCAGAGAAAAATATCAGTTAGCAGATTCACTTCTCCAAAATAAAGTTATTAAATATATATATTATTATAAGTCTTTATAAACTATCTTATGGTTTAAGCGAGGAGGGGAACAGGTGGCCGAGGACCACTTTAACCCCTGGGGAGGGAGAAGTGGAGGTCAGCTGTGACTCCACCAGAAAGCTGGCGTGTTCCCTAGCGGAGACCCAGGGCTGGCAGGTGGGGACACGGGGGGGGACAGGGACACGGGGGCTGGCGCTCACACTCGGGCAGTCCTTCACAAGGAGGTTCTTTTTTCCAGCTTGTGCTTGGTGAGAAAGTACTTGAAGAATTCATACACCGACCAGGCGATGGCCGTCGAAGGCATCTGGTAAATGACACGTGCCTGCACCCCCCTGAAATACCCCGAAACGCCCCCCAGCTGATAGACAGTCTTGAAGGCGTTCACCATGCCCGAGAGATGCCCGCTGATGTTCACAGAGCTCAAGGCCATGTTCTCCTGGGTGTTGAGCAAGGTCTTGCAGACATCCAGAGGAGTGGTGGCAGCGGCAGCCACCGCCCCCGCCACAGCACCGGAGACGATGTGGGAGCGAGGGTTATACTCCCGGCGCGGGTTGATCTGCTCCTGCATGAATTCGTAGGTGATGAAGTGAATGGCCTGGAAGGGGACGTTCATGGTGAGCTGGGTGGTGTAGCTGCGGTAGAAGGCACCGAACCCCTCCACCTTCTGCACTGTCCTCACGCACGCCAGGACGGACTTGTAGGGGGAGTTGAACATCTGCATCCGCTGCTTCACCACTGGTCCAGGCGGTGGTCGCAGGGGGCGAGGGCAGGGCAGGCAGCACCGGGGGGGGGGGACAGACACAAGGAAACACAGAATTAGCTGAGGCACATCTCTCCCGGCCATCACAACGCCCTGCTCCCAGTCCCAACCACCCAGCCCTGACCTCCCCCCTTCCAAACCCGCACGGCTGCGGCAGACGCCGGGCATTTCTGTAGCCACGAGCCCCTTATCCCCAGGCTGCGTCCATCCTCCGCTTCCCCCCAGCCCCCCCAGTGCCCCCCAAAAACTCAACAAGCGAAGGAGGCGGGTCAGGGCTCAGCCCCACTTCAACAGCCCTCCACTTCCAGGGGCTAACGCGCTCCTCCAGCTTAATTAAGGAATCTTTAGCTCTAGCTAGAAAGGCATTAAGACAGACCGACAAGGACCCTCGGAGGTATCCCGTCGCGCTGAAACACTGACGTTCCAAGAGGACAAGGGCAGAAAGGGGATTCAACAACCAGAGGTCACCTGGGAAGTAACAGACCCCACCTACAACCCCAAGTCCTGAAGTGGAACAACTTGCACTGACTTTAAAAGTCCAATTTAATTCACTTAACCGGGATATGATTAAAAGGATTTGAAACACTGGAGACATTTTTTTTTTTCCTTCGGGAAAAACCTGACTTGGGGCCAGCTCAGAAGCACAACGCATTAACACTGAAGAGCTGGCAGTCCAGCTAATTGTCTTCATTTTAGCTGCACTTCATCAGTCCTCTTCGTGCCAGTCTCTGCCTGCCCGGGAAGGCTACACAACAGTCCCACCGGCTGCTGCACTGGTCTAGCAACATGATTGAGCTCGGTTTTGTTTGGGTAGCCCCCAGCTTCAAAAAAAGATGCAGCCGCTTCAGTAAATACACACTAGCAGAGTAGCAACAGCCTCGTGCTAAAGGCGACACCAGTTTTCCTGGAAAGTCACTATACACCACACGGATGCTGTGCAACCCCTCGGCAAGCAAGGGAAAACAACCAGGCAGAATTTAACCCTTTACAACGGCCTGAGCTCACCAAAAACTGGGCAGAGTCACTAAAGCAAAGGGCTTAAGCTGCTGAGATGCTGCAGGGTCCCCAGTGCCCCCCCAGGCTAAGGGGGTGCAGCGCTTCCCCCAACAGCACAGGGCATTACCTTCAGCGGGATTCATCACTGCGTCGTGGAGCAGCGTGGCCACGCTCCCTGCTATCCCTGCAAGACACAAGAGCATCCTTCAAAAAAAAAAATAAGAAAAGATTCAGAAGCCACCGAGCACCTGGGTACCACTGCGTGGGGAGCTGTGCGTCACAGCGAGCCCAAGGAAGCAGCCAGCAACACACCACTATTCCCAGTGTGGAAAAACCCACCCAGAGCAGCTTGGCAGAAGCCGGGATGTGCTCACGGCTGTTCCCTCCACCACCTCGCAAGCTTTTGCCTGTGCAAGACACCACCGGCTTCGCTCAGCCTGCGCCGGGCTGAGAAACCAGCAGCGCTTAGGACTGGCTCAGCGCATCCATAATTAGGCATTTTCATCCGTTTACTCAGTCTAGTTTTAAAACACTAATTGCACGGATTCTGCAAACATCCAGCCAGCCCTTAACGATCCTGCAGTTGGCTCTAGGACGGGCCTCTGGAGCCACACCTTCTCCTTTGATGTAGGTTTCCATCGCAAATTCTCTCTTGCCCGAATGGCTTTCGGTCATTTCTCATTAACACGGCGCTTCGGTTTCCCCGCTGGTACCAAAGCCTGTAGCTACTTGAAAGGCAAGCATAGGAAGCATATAACTAGCAAAAAGCAGCAAGCCAGGAAGATATTATATACCCTTAACTGAGTGGGTTGAGTCAAGTCAAGCGAGTCAAGCCAAGTGACTGCCACGGCAGATTCCTACTGTCACATCATGGCAAGGACCAGGCAGAAACGTCTTCTGACCAACCCCTTTTGTAGCACCCCAGCTGCTCAGCGAGAGGGTTTCTGCTGTCACAGCCGCACTGCTGGACCGAAAAGCACAAGCCTTCCTTGTAGAAGCAAAATCTGTAGCAAAGCATGCAAGCACACAGGGAACGCAGCGCACTTCGCCGTGCTGGAGCTCCAAGGGAGACAGCTGGAGCAACCTGTATTTAAATCTCGAGAGGTTTAGATGATGCCTGTGGCTGCAGCTGAACAATTCTCACCCAGTGTATTGATAACCTGGGCTGGAATAATTTGAGATTAAAGAGCAGTGCAGAAATCTAGGTTGGATGAAGACTTTGGGGGGTGTGCAGAGCCATCAGAGGCTTCAGGTCAGGAGGGGTTTCTCTGCTGCTGACTGCAAGAGGGACCTACCAAGCAATCAGTAGCCCTAAGACAGGTTTTGGAGGAGCACGGTGGCTAGTGTCAAGCACTCGGCTGGAAGGCAGGTGCCACACTTGCCTCCCCCCACTGCTCCGGGAGTGCCGGGACCTGCGAGACCCGGGGTATGGTCGCATCCTGCATCCTCCCGTACAGGCATCTACGGTGCCTACAGCAGCTTCTTCCAGGAGCAGAGCACGGTGAACGATGGCAGGCTAAGCAATGAAGCAAGGGACATGCTGTTAACTGCAAGTGGGTGGGTTGGGTTTTTTTTTTTTGTGTGTGCAAAAAGCAAAATATACCATTGGCCAAGTGGCTGTTCCCTCCATGCTGGATAGTATCACTCAGAGACTTTTTCATTTTCTCATAGCAGGCAAAGTACATGGCGTGGGCAGGGCCAGCCCCCAGCATGGTGACATTAATCCCACGTAAAGGCCTCCAGAAACCCTCTGTAAGGACAATCTTCTTCAGAGCTTCGTACACGCTCCTGTACTGGGCTTTGGGGTCCGGCTGCAAGCTCTGCATCCTCGTCTGCAACAAAGCACACCAAGGGAGAGACCTCAGCTACCAGTCTTCCACCCAACAAGCACACGTCGAAGAGCTACAAGTCTTCCAAGATCGTTAGTGGAGTCAGTAATTCAGTCCCCGGTCGCACCCATGCCACAGCACTGCTCATCCACGCATCCCTGCCTGACCAGCCAGGTTAAATCCATTGCAACACCAAAACGTTACGAGGCTGCTCAGACAAGCGCTCGGCGGAGGGAAGCGTAACCTCTGCTCTGGTTTATGCACGGAAAGTACAGGGAATTAAGCGAGCGCAGTTGTTCAAAAGACGGGGTGAAGAAATACAGTTAGGTCTTTTAATTGCTCCTTGCTTACAACACCGCCGGCGCTCTGCCCCGGCTTGTTCCTCCTGCAGCTGCTCGTGACACCCGGCGAGCCCCATGGGGGAACAGGTTTCCTAGAAGGGCAAGCTGAGAAAATGGGGCAACCCACAACAACCCCCCACCCCGACCCGTCGGGGAGGCAAAGGCCACCCCGTCCTCCTGCAGCCACCCAGAGGGTGGCCCTGCCTCGGCCAGGTGGTTTCATCCGCGCCTTCGTTCCAGCCCTCGATGGGCTTTTCTTCCCCAGGTTGCTGAAGCCAGCTAAGCTCCTGGCACCCAAAGCACCTCATTAAACTCCCTGCCATCACTTAATTATGCACCGTGGGAAAAATTAGTACTTTTAGCTCGTTTCAGGCTTCGGCAGGCTGATGCTGTGGCGCAGCAGCAACGCTGCCGGCCTGCCATGGGTGTTTGCAAGGCAGAGACCCCAGCCACCTCCCACCAGCAAGGGGAGAGACACCGGCAGGGCTTAAACTTCTGCAGGCACCCCAGCAGGAGCAAGCACATCAGAGCATCAAGATGCAAAGGGATGCTCCTGCTGCCCTGCAACATGCCTGATACACCCCACCACACCGAAACCAGTCTGAAGGGACGCAGCCTTTGGTTGTAGCACGTCTCAAAATGTAAACAGAAGGCTCCTGGGAATGGACACAGCCACAGGAATCGGCATTTAGCAACCTGCACCAGGCTCCATCCAGCCAATTAACGCTCTTTCAAGGAGAAGCTGGAGAACTGCAATTAAGGGGCCATGGGGATTTGATGGGAAGGATGCCTTCCACCCCAGCGGCTGGGACACCCCACTGTCACATCAGTTTCCCCCAAAGGATTCAGCAGCATGAGCGGCTCTGTCCTCAGCAGAGGTTCAACGGCCCTGGAAAATGCAAGAGCTGGTGTCGCCACCTCCACGCTTCCTCATCGGGACACGTCCCTTCAAGCTTATCAACTGACTGCAGTAATTAACCAGGAGGCAACGCTACAGCTACGCTTCCAGGCAAGGTGAAGCCAATAAAAACGCTTCAGGTTTGGACCTTTGATTCTCCAAACCGCTCTAGTTTGTGGAAGCTGAAGAGCACTTACACACTTGGAGAACCAAGGAAGAGATCAGAGCTGAATTCCAGGACTCCGACCCAACGTACCAAAACCAAGCTACGAAAGCAGCAAAGCAATACACGAGGCTGAGCCAAACAAATTGGCGCATCTGTAGTAAATATTCTAAAAAAAAAAATCACACAGGTATTATATTTGCAAAGCGACTTAGTCAAGCAGCTAGCTGAACTTCAAACTTTTAAGCACTGGCCGGTGTTCATGACAAGGCATCACCCTACCACAGGGTTTTTGGTGGCCTCAAGCAAAGCTCCTGCTTCAGAGCACCGCATTGTAACCTACACACAGCACCAGAGATCACCCCAAAAGCCCAGGAAAAAATCCTCCTGCAAGGGCAGCAACAGCACTGAATGACCTTGGAATTTAAAAACAGGTTTTAAACCTGGCTCTCTGCCGTCAGCGAGTGGGTGTAAGGGTCCTGCAACCCCACCAAGGGTCTCTGCACCTTCCCGTCCTGCAGATGCTCATCAGGAGGGGCTGGATTTCACGATGCCCTGGAGAAACTCCCGGCAGCCGCTCCACCGCCAGCGTGACTCAGCATGACCCACTGCCGCCGAGCTGGTCGCATCCAGCTGGGGTTTTGGTCGGTTGTTTTTCTTTTTTTTTGCTCTGCTAGTTTTAACTTGAAGGCATTGCTTCAGCCTCCGGGGCTGACCCTTGGAGATCCCGATCTCACCCCGCTCGATCGCCCGGATGCCTTCGAAGCAGATGGTATAATTTAAGCAGGCAGCAGCAGCATCTCATCAGAAAGGTAATCGGGGATAAGTGCTCCTGTAAAGCAATAAACTGCCAGCCTGGCATGTGCAGGAGCGAAGCGGGTGGTGCTGTGCTACTGGAAGCTAACCCCGGGCATCCCCGTCCCGACCGAGCTGCTCTCACATCAGAACGGATAACTATCCATTTTTATTTTTCCGCTGACCACCTGAGCCACTCCAGAGGGGTCCAAACGCTCGGACCGTACCCCTGAGCGGGCGGTAAGCGTGTGTTGCACCCACCTAGCCCACTCACTGCGCTTTGCATCGCTGGCAGGTCCGCAAGCTCAGACCTTTCATTAAAACCATGGAGACAAACAGCCCCAGGAGCGACCCACAGCGAGATCTCCCGTGCGGCCGCTGCAACGCAAGGGGGACGGAGCTGAAAACAGGTTCAGCTCCCTCTCATCCCAGCTATGCTTAGCGTGGCGTGAATGATTATGATTTGCTATGCAGTCCTCCCCCACCCCCCCATCCCTTGCCACCTACCTGAAGCCAGCCAACTCCTCCAGAAGCCTCCCCCCCCTCCGCTGTTAACCAGCCAAGAAATACTTCTCCACCTACTAAGATTAATCCTCATTGCATAAGGCAAGAACGCACTGAAACCGCGCTGGTAGCCCTGGTTCCAGCTTGAGCATCAGAAACTCCACCAGAAGTCACAGCCTCAGGTCCACCAGGTTACCAGCACTGATTTTATGGGTGCTCTCAGGGGGACAGCACCCAGCCCTCCCACGGCTGGGAGCACAGGACTCATCCAGGCTCGTTTTCTAGCTAGAATTTATTAACAAGAGCCAGGTCTCTAGCCCTGCGTAGTCTTGCAAAGGGTCACCGATTTGACACGCCGCTGTACAAACAAGTTCAGATGTAATTTGCCTTTGTGTTGTGTTTTTTTGGTTTGTGGTTGTTGGTTTTTTTTGCCCCCCCCCCCCCGAACACAGCATGCTTTCTCAAAGTTCAGCTTGCACGTTCATGTGCCAGCCAGCCCGCTCTCCCTGAAGCTAACAAAAGGCATGGAGAACACAATATGCTTCTACCAGGAAATAAGCAGCGTTTCTGCAGCAACCCAGGCCGATCCTGCTGGCCGGAGAAGGCTTTGCTATTGCACAACCCATGCCATGCTCAAGATTTGAATTTTTTTTTTTTTTTTTTTTTAGGCTAGGCTGGTTTTTTCAGTTAGAGCAGCTCCCCGGACAAGCAACGCCCTCTGTGTGGTACCCACCACAGGAGGGGAGCACAGGGTCAGTGGAACAGGTTAGCCGTGACTTTCCAGCACCCTGACACTATCAGCCAAAACACGAGGAGCTGCTCCTCCCGGACCTCTGCGGAGATGGGTGGATGCAGAACCTCCCAGCACCAAACCCAAGCCAAAGCAAGCGTCCCTAACCCCAAAGCCTAAACCACCCACAGCAAAACAGCTCACCTGCCCTGCCACCCGAGCACTTGGGCGCTTCCAACACCGTCGTTACAAGCAGAGATGCTCCAAAGTGTCCTTGCACCAAGGCAGGTCACCCAGGGTTGAGTGTCCCAGCTGGAGCCACTGGAGCACTCACTCCATCCCTCCCAACAAGCCCATCGCGCTCATCCTCCTTCCCCTTCCACTCCCCCTGGAGCACCACAGATGTAGGCTAGATGTTTCTCCTCCCAGTATGGCAGATCTCCAGCATGGGACCTCCCGTCCCATTGGAATCCACACACACACACACGGTAAAACCAACTCACACCAGCTCCTGAGCAGCTCAGGTTTTCATGGAGAAGGGATGCAACGAGGTCAGGGCTGGAGCGAGGACTTTGTCACCAGTGCCACTGCCACCCACGGCAAAGCAGGGAGGCTCGAGCCCAGCACCTCTCCAGCTTCCCACCACATTAGCTCCCAGGTGAGGCCAACTGCTCCTCATGTCCCCGAGGTGGCCGCTTTACCTGCCGTGGGCTGCCAGCTCCAGCAGCCTTGCGGAAAAAATAAAAACCCAAATGGCTTTAAAAGAGGTGGCTCCAGGGGACCCCTCCAGATCCCCAGAAGCCCTTGACGTGCCCATCTCTAAAATTAACGTGGAGACACGTCAGGCTTGCCAGGACCGCTGCGTTTGCAGCATCTACCAAACAAAACAAGCCTAAGCACCCCGAGAGCCACCAGCACCTACGGCTCAAGCCGGTGTCAAGACACGGATAAGACAGAGCCCACCGCGTAGTTAGGGCTGAAGCTACAAACGGCTCCTTACCATCAGGAGGAAAACGGTGGGAAGGCCAAGACACGAGCCTCCAGCTGGAGGGAAATACAACCTGTAGTACCTTTCTAAAGGAATAGCAAAAACACAGGTACAACCAGCAACGCCTTAAGGTCCAGCACGGCTGTCGCAGCCAGGCGTTGCGGCACGTGCATCGCGGATTTACACCCTCCCTCCTCACCGCCCAGCGTGTGCTGCGCCGCGGGCACCTACAGCACCCCGGGGTATCCTCTGGGCGCTACTACACCGCGGTGCACCCGGGCGCCAGCTTAGCCGCTTGCCTTGACGCCACCATCGCAGCCCGCCTCTCCCCGACCTCGCCAAGCTCAGGAATTGTGCAAGTGTCTGAAGCAAACAATTTCCCAAATTCAAACACTTTCACTTTCTCTTTCAGAGGAAATAACTCGCCGGAACCAAAACATTTCCTCTACAGCACGACTGACCGAGCCGGGCGCCCGAAACAAAACGCCTCTTGCTGCAGCATCCCCAGCTGCCTACACCTCCTGCATGCTCCATGCAGCCGTGACTGGTCCCAGTAAGCCCCCAGTACCCAGCAAGTCAGGCAAAGGAAGGAGCTGTGCTGCTTTTCTGTGCGAGGAGACCCTGGCAAAGTGGAAGACAGAGGCTCTCACAAGTTTAATTAACCTTTGGTCACTCCCAGGACAAAAAAAGCTGCCTTTTTGGGGTCAGCAGGTGGGCAGAAGGGGCACAGCTCAGCGGCAAGTGGCCGGAGCAGGACCCAGCGCCCGCAGCTGAGGATTCTGCTCTGCCCCAGCAGACGATGTGACCCCGGCTGCGCTCCGCTGGGGTTTCCCTGAAGCCAGCCAACAGCTGGAGTATTTTATCTGCTTCCGAGCCCTCCGAGCAGTTTGCTGAGCAGGATTAGTCCCAGCATAAGGCACGGCTCTGGCAATCTCCCCGCACAGGCGCTGCCAGCCCTGAAGCAACCAGGGAATCCATCCAGTGTCCAGTGAAACCAGTACTTTCACCTTCCTACAAAGCACCTCCCGCTCCGGGAAACCAGGCACAACTTTCGTTTTCTCCCTCCCCTCTTTCCCGGCGGAGGAAATGCCCTCTTCAACACCAACCATAAAGTCCGGAGTGACGACACGCTGCTCTGGCCGTGACTTGGCAGAAAACACCGGGTTTGTTTGTGAAAGAAGCTGGTGCGGCAGCACCCGGGGTGGCCACGGACCCCTGCACCCCATGGGGACCCCCGCTGCCCAGACCTACGAGCCAGACCCGGAGGGAAAATGGGGGGAAAAAAAAAAAAAAGCAGGGAATATTCCCTCGGAGCACATATCGCAGCAAGACCTCCAGCGCCTCAAAGCGAAGGCATTTCCTCTCCTCTTCCTACTCTGCCAGGGAACCCTGCGTTGAGAAGAGGAGAAATTAGAGCATCTGCTGGCAGCCCGGATCACGGAGGATCTGTCAGCACCAGCAACACAGCACTGAGGGGGGGGGGGGGGGGGGGTGGGGGTGGCTTTGCCAAAACTTTTTTTTTCAGGCCACCAAAGCAGCGTGCTGGCAGGGCAAGAGGGAGAAATACCCTTCATGATGCATCCTACCACCGTGGAGCCTTCCCTCCTGCGTTCTCCAGGGCACAGCTCGTTAGTCTCCAGCATTATTAGTCTCATCCGCATTAAAACCCAACCACCAGCAGCCCACCCGCAGCCCCTTTAGAAGCCCCGACCCCCATAAAGCCACCACGGCCACGGGGCCACACGTAAGGTCAAGTTGGTGCCACTCACGGCCGTGCTGGTGGGTGGATGGAGACCACCCCATCCCACCAGCTTTTCCCTCCCGGGCTGGGATGCTGACAGCTTGGGGGGGGGGGGGGTCCTGCTCAGCCCCACGCTGGGGGGTGACGCTGCTAGTGTCCCCCCCAGCACGAGGACTTTGCTTGCCGCAGCGGGAGGCGGCGAGGCCGGTCGGGAGCCCTGGGCACCCCAACACCCCCCGCACACCCGCCCCCACCTCCTTGCGTGACACCCCCCGCACACCCGCCCCCCCCTCCTTGCGTGACACCCCCCGCACACCCGCCCCCCCTTGCACACTCCCGACACCCCTCGCACGCTCCCCCCACTTGCACCCCGACACCCCCTGCACACTCGCCCCCCTTGCACCCCGACACGCCTTGCACAGCCCCCCCCCCACTTGCACACTCGCCCCCCCTTGCATCCCCACACCCCGCCACCCTCCCCCGCACTAGCACCCCGACACCCCTTGCACACTCCCCCCTTGCACCACCGCGCACCCTCCCGCTTGCACCAGCACCCCCCGGTACCCGGTGCACGCACACGCACCCCCGGTGCCCCCTGCACGCCTCCCCCCGAGACCCGCAGCCAGCGGGGCGACCCCCGACCCACCTTAACCGAGTCCACCGGGTACATGACCGTGTGCTCCATGATGCCCGCCACCGCCCCGGCCACCATGTGGGTGCCGAGCGAGGCGCCGCTGGGCAGGCTCTCGTACTCCTCCACGGGCGGCGCGGGGGGGGCGGCGGCAGTGGCGGGGCCGGGCCCCGGGGCCGCGCTGCCCCCCACTCCGCAGCTCAGCTCCATCCGCCCGGCGGCGGCGGTGGGGGGGGGCACGGGGGATGGGGGGTGGGGGAAGGTGGCACCGGGGGTGGGGACACCGGGGGTTCCGGGGGTGGGGGGGGGGGCGGCACGGGGCTCGCGCGCCGCCCCGACCCCGTTTTAAAGCCGCGCCCGCGCCCCGCCCCGCCCCGCCCCGCGCCCGCCAATGGCGAGCTGCTGCGCGGGGCCCCCCGGCGTGACGTCACAGCCGGCGGGTAGCGGGAGGCGGGAGGGGAAGAGCGATTGGCAGCGCCGCGGACGAATGGGCGAGCAGGGACGGCGGGAGGGGGAGTTGCGATTGGCTGTTGGCCGAAGGGGTGGGCGCCCCTGCAGGCCGCGCGGAGGGGGGGCGGTGCGCGGCGGCGTGCGGGGAGGGGGGGGCGAGGGTGGGCACGGGGGCGCGGGCGCGGGCACCCACAGGCACCCACGGGCACACTGCCCCCGGGAGCTGTTGCACACGCACACCCCCTGTGCACACAGACACCCCCACGCACGCCCCGCACACCCGCAGACAGCCCTACGCACAGCCCCCAGGTGGTGTTGCACACACAGGCACGCACACACACACCTTGCACACACACACACAGAGCCTCCGGGTGTTGTTGTACACACACACCCCCACGCACACCCACAGACACACATGCAGCCCCCAGGTGATGTTGCGCACACCGGCACACACGCAGACACCCACACACTGAGCCTCCGGGTGTTGTTGCACACACACGCACACCCTGCACACCCACAGGCACCCACAGACACAGACACAGCCCCTGGGCATTGTTACACACACTGCACACACACCGCACACACACACACAGCCCCTGCACACCCACAGACGCAGCCCCCAGGTGTTGTTGCACACACCCCCTGTACACCCACAGACCCCACACACACAGAGCCCCCAAGTGGTGTTGCACACACAGGCACACACACGCACCATGCACACACACACACACGCACACCCACAGACACACACGCAGCCCCCGGGTGGTGTTGCACACACACACACACACACACACACACAGGCACCCACACACAGCCCCCAGGTGTTGTTGCACACACACCCTGTACACCCACAGACCCCACACACACAGAGCCCCCAGGTGGTGTTGCACACACAGGCACACACACACACACCATGCACACACACGCACACCCACAGACACACACGCAGCCCCCGGGTGGTGTTGCACACACACACACCCCCACGCACCCACACACAGCCCCCAGGTGTTGTTGCATGCACCCACACACTCTTATCCCCTGCAGTCTCCCACAGACAACCAAACACCCCCTGCACCCCCCCACAGACACACACACACCCCCTGCACCCACACACCCTGTGCCCCCCCCAGTCACCCCTGGGCACCCACACTCCCCAGACCACAGAAGATGCCACAGCCGCCCCCAGCCCCAATTGCCTCAGAGAGGGGGAGGGGAGTTCTGCCCACCACAGGGGTTATTTTGGAGAGGTCTGGGGGTTCTCGGGGTGCTCCAGCTCTCACCAACCCCCCCAACCAGGGCCGGCGCAGCGGGGCAAGGCACCACGTCAACCCACCTCCCTGGGTCTGAGCATCGGCATGGGGAGAAAAACCTCATGGAAGGGCTTGGGAGAGCTTGCTGCCCTTCCCGAAAGGTTCTTACCGGGAATCCTGGCCCATCCTCAGGAGGAACAAGCCCCCCACACACCCCCACAACCCCAACCCTCCCCATCCCCTCTATTCCACCATGCAACCAGCCCAGACCAATTCAACGGGACGCTCAGAGAGATAGAGCCAAAGTGTTTGTGGCCCAGGGCGGTGGGAAGAGACTTTATTTCATTCCGCCCTGACGGATGATTTGGAATTCGACCTTGCTGGGAAGGTGGCGTGTCCTGGAACCAAGGTTAACCGTTTGCATGGAGCGCCGTGATAATGCACAGCGATAATGCACAGCCATTTATTGCTGCTTGAGCCTCCGCAAGCGAGGAGGAAACCCGTCCTCCGAGAACCCGAAAAAAAAGCAGAAAAATAAAGCACTTGGTTTTCCTGTTTGCTGTGAAATGAATACGCACGAGGTGAGATGAGCCTGGTGTGTTCCCATCCTCGCCGCCCGTCCGGGTACCCAGAGAGGGGCTGCGGCGGAGCATCACCAGGGTGGGCACAGGCATGTGCTGCCGCCCTCCCTCCTGCCCCCTCTTTGCGCTGGGAAGGCTCGGTGGGAACGCGGCGCCGCTGGAAAAAATAACAATAACAATTAAAAAATCACACCCGTGACTCGCCCCTGGTTGATTTGGGGTATCTGGCGGGGGTCGTGGCAGCTGGAGCAGCACTTGTGGGTGGGAGAGGCAGAGGGGACACCTGGTCGCTGTCCTGCCGTGTCCGAGCCGCCGCACTGTCCCACCATACCAGGTGTCATCAATGTCCTGAAACTTGTGGAAAGCAGAGAGTATGAAAAAGTCCTTCAACGGCACAAAACTGAGCAGAGAAATTGCTAAATCGCTCCATCTCTTCCCCCTTTCCCCACCCCCCCACCCCCGCCCTGGCAGGAGCCACCACGTTATCGCAGCTTTGCTTCCTCCAAAAGGGATGACACCGAATACGTGCTGCCGACGGACGGGTTGACACCGATGGGTTGACACCGATGGGTTGACACCCTGTTCTCCAGCTTCGATGCCATGCGGGAGCTGGAGCACCACGTGCAGCGGGCGTGATTCCGGCAGGCACGGCGAGATGTAGAACAAAACACCGGCCCAAAACCATCCTTTTTTGAAAGGCAGCTTTGGTCAAGGGAATGCCTGAATCGAAACTCCAAGGGGAACGCTTTCCAGTCTTGCTCCGTGTAGTTTCTCGAGGGTTTCTACCCCATAAACAACACCCCGCAGAGCTGATCTGCTGGTGCTTTTGGCAGGGCAGGGGGGGGAGGGGGGGGAAATCCCACCGTCACTCGCCTCAGTGAGCCTTTTCCCCTACAGCCTTAGGTCTTGCTCCCTGATAAATAGTGTGAATCAGCCCGAAACACGGTGCTGGCACAGGTTACACTTTAACCCGGAGGAGCGCTGACACGAGGAACCCTTTCTGCTTCTGCTCCATGCCCTGCACCACCAGGGAGCTGCTGCGGCCAGAGATGCCAAAGCAGAGATGCACGGGCTACGCGTTTTCCCCATGTTCACGAAGAAGGGACAAAATTATTCATCGTTTGGGGAGGGAAAGCGGGGAGTCTGGTCTGGCTCGTGGTTTTGTCACGTCACGCGTCCCACCCCCCTGAAAAGGAGCTGCCTGTGTCTCTGGGATGGTTTCCTGCCATCCCTGCCTGGCAAATAAGAGTCATCCCTCGCAGGTCATCAACCACGTGAATTCAACTCAACTTACAAAACCTCCCTTTGAAACAAATCGGTCTTGTGCAACGATTCCCTCGCTGCTTCACAGGGCACAACCCCTGCTTGGTGCATCCCATCCCCGTGCCGGAGCTCCCCTGGGCTGAACAGGTCCCTCGGGGGCTCCACGAGCCCCAAACCCCCTCACAGCAGAGAAGCAGCAAAGGACAAAGCTAAAATGTCCTTAGCACCACCTCAGTGGGGCTAAAAGCACGATCTGGCTGCAGACTGCCCTTGTTTATAGACCGACAAGTCCCTGCAAAATACCCCGCCGCAACCCGCGCGCGTTGCATCACGGCGAGCAGCTAACTAAAACGATGAATCAGACCCGCAGATCTGAGTCCTCCCTGGTACGTAACCTTCTTCGTGGGGCCTCTGCACGGCGGGACAGCTCGTAAGCAGCAGAACCACAAGGCACCGCCAGAAAAATGCTGAGGAACGAGAAACAAGCCGCAAAACGCAGCAAAATGCTCCTGCCTGTCGGATGTCCCTGCCCAGAGAAGGTGGCGGTGGCCCCCGGGCCATCTGCCTGGCACTGGGCAGCTGATTAGGGGCACCCGGGTGGGCTTATCGCAGCCCCTCGCCCGGCAGGGTGGCTGCACCCACGCTGATAAGGCAGGAGTGTCCTGCTGGCAGGTGGGCACCTTCTGGGAACCACAGAAACTGTGGCTTATCAGCAAGATCCAGTGGGATAGATGTCTTTTTTTTTTTTTTTTTAAATTATTATTTTTCTCCGCTTTCCAAAATTACAAGTTCTCTAACAGCTGAGCAACACCTTGGTTTAGGGTGGGTTTTATTTTATCCTTTACACGACCTGCTGCCACCATCACGGGGCTGCGGGCAGGGGTGCTGGACTGGGGGTGAGGAAGGGGAGCACTGCTTCACCTCCAGCAGCACAATGCCGCATAGCAGTAAATGACAAGACTTTGTAAATTTATTATTTTTTTTTAATTTAGCCATTCAGCAGCAGGTAATTGTATTTTTAATGATGGAAAGGAAAAGGCACCCGCTTACAGCACCATGAAAAACATTCACTTTACAGGAGGGATCAGAGCAAATGTATGTTGTTAAGGGCAATATGCTTGCAACCTTATTTCTTTATGTCCCCACAGCCTTTTTTTTTTTATTTTTTTGCTAGCTTGCGTGCCAGATGCTTATGCTGGAGGAAGGATGGTTTTCACGTGGGAATTGCCAGCGGTCAGCGAGCAGCGCATCCCAGCACGCTCCCCACCCCGCGTGGTGTGGATGCAGCCCCTTCCTGGCACGCTGGCACTTGACCACCAGCAGCCCTCCCCCCGCCCCCCCAGCCCCATCCCTCCTTGGAAATGTTCAATGCCTTAAAATAAATTTTCAACGATGAGCATGGCCCTCGCTCCCCAGAACTGTCCTTAGGTCAAGGGCAGCATCAGCCTGCAAAGATGCCCTGGGAAAGGATCTCTCTGACACCAGCCTGGGTTTTCCTGCCCACCCGGGTGCATTTTGCGATGCTGCTGGGAAAAAGCAGCCAGAGGGAAACAGCAGCTGCTAGGACACCCGATGCATTCCAGTTATTTTTTATCTCTATAGCAAATGCTATAAAAATCAGCCCACAGCATTGTTTTGTCTTCAGGGTGGACTGACCCACTTATAACACCAGCGTAAGGCATCCTCTGCTTTAAGCTCTCGCTGAGCGCACCGAGGTGCCAATAGCTCAGGATGGGAAATTCAAGAACATTAATCCCCGCTGCGGTACAAACTCCGAGCATCTCTTTTTGCCTTGATTCACCAGAGCAGCACTCCAGATTGCCCAGGTATTTGTTTCATAGCCAGCATATGCATAACAGATCAACCACAGTGCATTAAGTTGATGCCGGTGAGGGCCATGAGCACGAATGCAAAGTAAATGAGAGAGAATTGAGCTCTAACGATGCTGCCGGGTTATTCCTAAGCCAAAACAGCCAGAATTTGAAAACTCAGCGTTGCAGCTCCACCAAAGCGAGTCAGACACATCCAGCGCCCATTAACATTTATGCAACCTCAGAGGTAAAGGTGTGGATGCGAGGAATTTGGCCTCTGGGTTTTATTTCAGCGCTCACATAATCTGACCTAATTTACCATTACCTGGCTCGATGGATTAATGGGACAGGGAGAGGCAATACCCAATGTGTATAATTAAACCTGCCTTTTGTATAACTTCCTGGACCGAATTTTTTCATCGACTTGCCTTTCTGGTTTGAAGCCCTGGGGAAACAATGGGAAAGGCACAGCACATGCTGGTGGGGCTTTCGGGCTTGACTGGTGGCACTGGGAAGAGGAGGCTGAAAGGACCCCACGGGGTTTGCTGGCTATGGGTACAGCATACTTTTTTTTTTTTTTTTTTGCTAGCAGGCAGCAAAATTAGATGCGGAAAGGAGGGAGAAAACCCTGGCTTGTCATTCATGGGATGTGTTTAAAGCTGGGGAAATGATCCTGCTCTGCCACTGACTCCTCGTGTGGCCTTGGTCAAATTCTTTAATGCTGATGGGCTTCACCTTCATTTCTTCTGGGCAAGGTGCTGGGTGGTCAAAAGGCGGTGAGCAAAAAAGGATGGAATGAGGGCTCTGCAGCTGGGGCCGTGGCTGCTGGGCAGCCCTAGCCTGCTGCTACAGTGCAAGCAAAGACAAAATCAGCTTTATTCACCCCAGAACGAGCGCAGCCAGCACGTCGGCTCCGAAATGGGGAGAGGGGCGTTTTTAACAAATAAACACCAAAACGCAAGAAGAAAAGTCCAGCTGGGAGATGCAGCTCAGCCCTGCCTCCTCTTCTACATCCCCTTCACCCCCCCACCGACCAAAAACCCGGGTGATCCGCCAGGTGCTCGGCTGTGATCAGCGAGGACAGGCGCCCCACGCCCCAGCTGCTCCCTATCTGCTCGCCCCGCTGCGGGCTGATATTGGGGAGGGTGCGGTGGGGCAGGCGATGTGCTCCCCTGAGATAGGGGCTGGCACCCTGCACACACCTTGCTCAGGCTGTCAGGGTCGACCTGCACGTGTCTTAGAGGCGGTTTCTCCTTTGGAGATGGCTGATGCCCAAATGCCGTCTCCAGCGAGCTCTGCCAGGCTGCCCTGATGGGTCTCCATCAAGCTGCTTTCCCTGGGCGCCGAGTCAGAGTGAGCTCGAGGATTTGAGCGGCGTGGCTTCATCCCAGCTTGCCCCCGAATTGCGAAACAAAGCAGGATTTGGTGCTTGGAGGAAACCTTCCTCCTGCGCAAAACGCTCCCCAACGGAGCATCCGAGCCAGAATCCCGGCTCGCTTCACCAGCGCAAGCAACAAACAGCCAGCGGGGAAGGGTTCAGTCCCACCGGTGACCCCGTTAACGGTGGAACGAAATATATTCACAAACAACTAATATTTAATCCGTTGCTGCAAAGCTTATGCATCTGGAAATAATTAGCACGCACAAAAACAACTTGCGCATTCCTCCCAGGCCTCCATGTTGTGCCGCCTGCAGGCTCTGGCAGCAAAGGTTTGATCGGCAGCTCTCGATTTCAGCTTATTTTTCAATATTTCAAACACCCAGCCCAGCTCAAGCCAACCCCTGGCCTGAGCTTGCCGGTGATGCCAAAATTGCCAGTGATGCCAAAACCACCGTCAGCCCCCAGCAACTGCCCCCTTCCCCCCCCCCCCCCCTTGCACAGCTTTTGTGTTTGCATGGTTTGATGGCAGCACTGGTGGTTTTTTTTTTTAATTATTATTTTTTTTCCCCTCCACAAAGCTTTTGCCGCCGCTGACATGTTCCTACATGTGGCTTCGTCTCTGCAGATGATGGCAGCATCGGGAACCGGCTGCCCTGCAGCAGTTCCCCCCGGAGTCACGAGTTGCAGCAACTATTTTTTGGTTGAATTAAGCTTGGAAAGGGACCCGTGGCTGCTGGGGTTTCAGCTGTGCAGCCGGTGGGAGCCCCTGCAAGGTCAGGATGGGTCCCACCAGCCTGATGGTTGAATGCCCACCCTGCTGAGTGAAGCCCTGAAGGGACGTGCTCCTCAAGCTGCTCAGCACCTTCATGGGTTGAGCCCCTGGGACAGGTTTGCTCCCTCGTGCTGACACCAGCTCCCGTGGCTGCCCCTGAGGGTTCTGCTATCATCTTGCAAAGCAAGAGCAGGTCTAAAAGCTCCTTCTCCTCGGAGGTCCTGTCATTAGCTCAGCACCATTTGCCACCCCAAAGCACCTGCTTTTTTGCCTGAGGCCACATCCAGCCGTGCTAGGGATGACTTGCACGCCCAGCACAGCTTTTCCTGCAAGTTCAATACTGTCTGCTCTGCCCTGGTCCAAACTAACCAGGGATATACACCCCCGGACAGGGTTTGTGATGCTTAAATCCTAAAGAAATCCCAGGTCTTGCCTGTTTTGGAACCCCGTACGTGTGCAGCGTGGCTGCCGCCCTCCCTCCAACCCCCAGCAAAGCCCCCTCCCCTGGCCTGCCTGGGCACCCTGCCCTTGCTCCATGGGGCTCCATGCATTGCTTTGCCTTAGTCAATATATTTCTACGTTGCCTCTCTGAGAAGTTCATTAAAGCACTTTAATTAATGTGAAAAAATACGCTGGAGACAAGCAACTTCGTTCTCGGCACGTGGCAAAGCAGCTGCGGTGAGCCCTGGCGGGAAGCATAGCCCTGACCACACCTGGTTATCTGGTGGTAAAACCCAGCGTGCAAAAATCCAGCGTGCAAAACCCAGCATGAAAACCCAGCGTGCAACACCCAGCGTGCAAATCCCAGTGTGCAAAACCCAGTGTGCAAAACCAAGCGTGCAAAACCCGGCCTGCAAAATCCAGTGTGCAAAACCCAGCATGAAAACCCGCCCTGCAAAATCCAGTGTGCAAAATCAAGCGTGCAAAACCCGGCCTGCAAAATCCAGTGTGCAAAACTCAGCATGCAAAACCTGGTGTGCAAAACCTGGTGTGTAAAACCCGGTGTGCAAAACCTGGTGTTCAAAGGTTGTCATGAAAAATCCGATACACAGAACCCAGAGGCGAAACACAGCGTGTGGGCTCAGGGGGTCTCCTTGGGGACAGCTGGGTGCGCTGGTGGCTCTGCGCCCAGTGGGGAAGCAAAAGCCAGAGTGTTTTTGAGAAGAACCAACAGTGGCTCAGGAGGCAAAGATGAAAGTTTCTCGTATGAGAAGCGAAAGAAGAAGAGGAAACACGGCAGAAAATGAACTCGTGTGAAAATCCGCTGCCTTCCACGTTCCCCTCCAGCTAGAGAAGCCCTGCAGAGGATCCTGAGCAGAGCAATGAGGCTCCTCGGTCACATCTGCTTTTCATAAGGGACCAGACCGACAATCCCAGCTCTCCTCCTTCACCCTGGCCACATCTGGGTTCTGTGTGCCCAGTGCGACCGTTGCTTTCAAACGCCAGGAATTTGCATTTCTGGATGCTGCCGTGAAATGCGTGGCGGAGCTGCAATGCCCCTTCACTTCCAGGCTTCACACCGTCCGAAGGCAAAGCGTGAACGGGACGTTTCCAGCTGGGACATCCCAAAGGAGTGGCTACAGGGGCATGTGGTGGCCAGACAGACAGGACAGCAGCAGGTACCCAGCTGGCATGAAGAAAACGGCAGCAGCCATCAGGCTGGATGCCCAGTTTTGTCCCAGTTTTCTCCTGCTGGGCTCCAGGGGATGAAGGCGAAGCCTGTAACGCAGCAGTTTGTGGCGGCAGAGGGGACGAGAAGCGGTGGAGAAGCCAGAGCAGCCCAGCAGGTCTGGCTCCTTCCCTCCCACAGGTGAAGAGCAACCACAGGGGAGCAATTTCGGACCTTACAAAATCACCCAGCGTATTGCTCAGCCCTGGAAAAACAGCATTTAGCCCACGAGAGCTTCCCACAACACCCTCCAGACCTGGACACGCATCCATGGCCAAGCGCCCGGCCGCCCTCCCTGCCGCCGGGAACAGGTCCCGGGGCCGCCCCGTGAGCTGCTGATGAGCAGCAAAGCTCCCCAGCTCTTCTGCCAGCTTATTCCTGTCATTAATAAATTATAGTTGCCAGGATAAACTTGTTCTTTCCCATTCCCAGCCTGGGCACAAGCTGTGCTGCCGCTCAGCGGCAGCGCACAGGAGGGTTCCATGCTTCCCCAGCAGATTTCCAGCCTCTTCCAGGCGAGGAAATATTTTTTTTGCTTGTTTTTGATGACTATTTTCAAACCAGATTCATTTTTTTATGACTTATATACACTTATGACAGGTGCTACCATACCACACTTTTTTTTTAAATTGTATTGTTTTATAAACGTCTGTTTACACCTTTATAGACCGTTTGCAGAGGTGTATCTGCCTGTTGACACCAGACACCCACCCACAGCCACCAGCGCTGCGCACCCAGCGCTGCGCACCCACCGCCGCGCTAAGAATTAACCCAGCGCCGCCCTGGCCACGCCCCCTCGCCCTTCTCCACGCCTCCTCATGCATAACCACGCCCCCTCAGCCGCCGTGGTCACGCCTTCCATCTGGCCACGCCCCCTGGGGAATCCCTTCCCTGCCCACCCCCGCGAAACTCAGCGCCACGTCTATGCGTGCGTGCGTGCGTCACGTCTGTGCGTGCTTGCGTCACGTCCGGCGGTGGGACCCGGAAGTGGCGCGGTGGTCGGTTGCTATGCGGCGGGCCGGGAGGCGAGCGCGGCGGTGGTTGCCCCGGCTCACGGGTGGGCAGCGGGGGAGGGGTCCCTCCGTGGGGGAGGCTGCGTGGGGGAGGGCGCTTCGGGGTGGGCGGGGCGGGCCCCGGCCGCCCGTGCGCCTCTGGGGAGCGGAATGGGGGTGACACCGGGCCGGGCCTTGCGGCCTGCCCGCTGCTGTGGCCCTGAGGGAGGGACGGGTCTCCTCCTTCTCCTCCGCTGCTCTGCGGGCCACCAGGGCCTGCCCCCCCCGTCCCTTCCCCTCCTTGCCCCCGCCGGTGCGGGTGGTGGGCGCTGCCCTCAGCGGGGGCGGGCGGCTACGCTGCGTGGCACCTCGGGGAGGTGCTTTCGGAAGGATGGGGCGTGTGTGGAAGGGCCGAGCTGGGGGGGGAAAGAGTGAGAGACCTGACCCTGCTGAAGTGCCGGCATTTACCTGGGTTTTTGGTTTTGTTTTCTTTTTTAATTTTGCTGATTTTTTTTGTTACATCTGGAGCCTTTGCATTTTGGAGACCGGCTTTACAGAGTTGAAGATCCTCTGTTTGTAAAGACCTTGTGTAGCAGGTGCACTGCTGCCTGGGCCTGGCTTTCTTTTGCCTCCCTCAGCAGAGTGGTGAACAGCAACGGT
This sequence comes from Falco naumanni, assembly GCF_017639655.2. Lineage (NCBI taxonomy): Eukaryota > Metazoa > Chordata > Aves > Falconiformes > Falconidae > Falco > Falco naumanni. The sequence continues at coordinate 3,588,955 of NC_054072.1, forward strand.
CCAGGCAGGGTCAGCTAGGGCTGCTTGCCCGAGTCTGTGACCAGTCAGGCTCTGAATGTCTCTGAGGATGGGGAATGCACAGCCTCTCGGAGCAACCTGTCCTGGTGGCCCACCACCTGCACGGATTTATCTTACGTTCACATGGAGTTTCCTGTATTTCAGTTTGTGCCTTTGGCTTCTTGTCCTGTCGCTGGGCACTGCAGAGAAAGGAGTTTGCTTCCCCCTTATGTTCTCCATCTGTAGGCATTGATGAGAGTCATCGCCTCTCCAGGCAAAACAGGCCCAGCTCTCTCAGTCTCTCATCATGTGAGAGATGCTTCAGTGCTTCCATCCTCTCTGCAGGCCTCTGCTGGACTTGCTCGGGAGCCCCAAACTGCACCTACACTCCAGATGCAGCCTCACCAGTGCTGAGCAGGGAGGAAGGGTCACCTCCCTCGACTTGCTGGCAGTGCTTGTCATAATGCTGTCTAGATCATCTATGTTTCCTTTTTAATTCAGGAACAGAAGAGCAATGGCTTTGAGAATGATTGATGTGCCTTGTCAGTCTGAGGTGAGCGGCTGATGTTTGAACACCAGCTGGTCTTTCTCTCTGCTGGTCATAACCCAAAATGGGGAGGTAAGAATCCCAAAGGACTGTCAAATTAAATTGTGATGTCTTTTGAGTGGAGGACAGTGAACCTCATCATGAATTTATGGCTAATCATGTATTCAGAGGGGGGAATAGCACCTTGACTACACTCAAGCCAGAGCGTGAGCAAAGCAAAGCTAGAGCAGAGCAAAGTGAAAAGTTTTGTGAAGAATCTGTTTGTCCTTAGCTTGTTTCAGAATGCATTGTCCTTCTTTTTGGTAATCAAGTCCCTTTTTAAAGCAGATTATCCTCTTTGAATTTTAGGATCAGCATCTCCTGTTTGCTTCCTGCTTCTTGGCACTTCAGCATCTCTCCAGTAGGATGTCCACGTATTCTCAACACCACTTTGCGACAGATCGTTGTGATAGGAATACTTGCTGCTGCTGTCTCTTTGCTTTACTACTCTCTGGTAGTCATCCGCAATAAGTATGGGCGTGCATACAGGGACAAAAGGTTCCACAGGTGAGAGCTGAAAAGACTTTTGTGGAAAGGAATGAAATGTAGTTTTGGTGTGAAAAGGAAAAAAAAAAAAGGATGAGTTATTTCTGTAAAACACATGAATGAGGCAGAGGAAGTATGAGCAAAACTTCCTCCTTTTTTAGTGAAGCTTTCCCTATCTAAGCTGATTTTAATTTATCAAAAATTAGCTTTCTGATATCTCTTTCATCTATCTGTAGCAGCTCTGTAAAACTACAGGCACAAAAATATTGATTATGAATTATTTTGGAAATTACTTTGGGAATCTGATTCTTATGGGTGGCGCTTTTTTTTTTTTCTTCAGCAGCAGTACAATAGTAGAAACTGTGTGATTCCTATGATGAAAACTGTCATCCTGTTTCGAGTCTGATGTTGAGAAAAACTTCCATGTGGAACTTAATTGCCACGTAGTAATGCCTAGTTTTCTTCTAGATATCTTGCCCGAGTAACTGACACTGAAGCTACAGATACAAACAACCCCAATCTGAACTATGGCATCGTTGTGGACTGTGGCAGCAGTGGCTCTAGGATTTTCGTGTATTGTTGGCCAAGGCACAACGGTAATCCACATGACCTGTTGGACATCAAACAGATGAGGGACAAAACCAGAAAGCCAGTGGTTATGAAAATTAAACCAGGTACTGAAAAGAAATTAATTATAGATGCGATTTTCTAGGTAGTTGCCTATCCTAGCTTTGTTTTTTCAACCCCTATACTGAAAATGTCTGGGTAAAGGGTACTTGAGAGCTGTCAGCGTGGCACCCCTCCACATTTCTTTGGGTTTGGTTGCAGAGAGCTTTCTTCAGCTTTAAAGCTTGAAACGTGACACTGACAGGCAGGAGGTAGATGATCCTCTGTGGAAACAGACAGTTGCCAGTTCGGTTGTCAGTTAACTTGGTTCTGTTTATCTAGTGAATAAATAATTGGCTTTCTGTAAACCAATCATACATTACCAGTTTGTATCTAATACGGGGTTTTGTTTATGGTTAAGAGGATGATGAATTGTTAGCTTAATTCTTATCTTCTTATTTCTGTGTTTGATTCCCTGGGTTTGGCTTTGGGTTGTTAATTTCTCCTCTGTGTGTTGGTTATCTAGTTTTCCAGGAAACGCGCAAAGCTTGAGTTGCTTCACTTTTGTGTTTATCTGTTTCACTAGGCATTTCGGAGTTTGCCAGCTCTCCTGAAAAGGTCAGTGATTATATTTCTCCACTTCTGAGCTTCGCTGCCCAACATGTGCCACGTGCAAAACACAAAGAGACTCCTCTTTATATTCTGTGTACCGCGGGAATGAGGATTCTGCCGGAAAGGTTATTGGCTGTCTTATTTTTAGCATTTAGAATAGTGATCCTGCTGTGTCAGACTATTTTTTCACTGTTCAAAATGTAATTTTGCAGCCAGCAGAAGGCAATACTTGAAGATCTGCTCACTGATATTCCTGTGCATTTTGATTTTCTGTTTTCGGACTCACATGCAGAGGTTATTTCAGGGAAACAGGAAGGTAGGTTAATGTTGGAAAAACTGTCTTAGAAATGTTTATTACTTTCACGGCACAACTTGGATAATTTGGGGGTTTTTGTTGTTGCTCTTGGAAATTCTGCTTTGGTTGAGAGACCTTATTCCTCAGTAGCAACATATGGATTGTGGAGATGATCATCTGCTGTGATCTTCTAACTTGTCTAAATGTTTTCTAATTGGCAGCAAAAATAACTTAAATGAGTTTAACAGGAATTTGAGTCCGTTTTCTCTGGCTTTGTGGAGGGAGGGGTAAGGATAAGTCACAACATTCTTGAGGGAAGCAACTCTGCAGGGAAAACTGGTTTCTAAAGGAGTGATGTTTTGACACGATCAGATCACAAGAGCCTTAAAATCACTTCAAAGGCTAACATGCTTTCTTCCGAAATTTAGACATCAGACTGTCTTCAGTATGTTGAATTAGGTTTTGTGTCTAGCCTTGACTTGGGAGAGGAGGACTAGAATAACTTGCCAGGAATGCTTAATATGTTTAACTTCTAAGTGTTTTATGTAATTAAATATGAGCAGTGATATATCTTAACTCATATGCAAAATATCCCCCTTTGTTTTTAAGATGATAAGTACCAGACATTCCTGAAATGTCCAAATATGTTTTCTTATGCCTCTAGGAGTATATGCATGGATTGGCATCAACTTTGTTCTTGGAAGATTTGAACATACAGATGATGGTAAGTATTTTAATTGTGAATTGGATCTTAGGAAGGACTTCCCTGGTTTTAAGACAGATATGTTAGTGAATAGCATGTGTGTAGATGCTACTGTTGGCTTAATTTCTTTGTGAAATGTCAATGATCTGCATTGCTACAAAAAGTTAACCAGCAGTAGTGTATTGCTGCTTTAGGCCCACCCTAGTTTTATTTCTCGCTGCATTTTCATTGTTTTATCCAGAGGATGAAGCGATTGTGGAGGTGCACGTCCCAGGCAGCGAAAACAAAGAGGCCATCTTTCGTAAGAGGACAGTGGGTATTCTTGACATGGGCGGAGTGTCGACTCAGATAGCATACGAAGTCCCTAAAACTGTAAGCTTTGCCTCTTCGCAGCAGGTTATTATCTGTGCAACTTTCTTCTTTTCCTTTTGATTTATTTTAATGCATATTTGTTGTTTTGTTTTCTTTGTTTTGAGCCCTATTCTTCATTACATCACATTCCAAAACCAAGGCAAGAGAAGATGGCAAATACGAGTCCTTCATCAGCTAAGCAATTCATTTGTGTTTTGTTCATTCAGAAAGTTAATTTCTATTAGTAGAGTTTGCCATTGATTTTTAAGTCTAAGTGGACCTGCATTCTTTATGTGCGTGGCTGTTTGTGTGTACAACTTTAAAATTTGTGTTACACTTCAGAGACTATTCTGGAATTTAGAAACCTAAAGTTGTGTGGTGGTTCTTATGTAAGAGCTTATGTAAGATATGACTCCTTGCTTTTAAGTTGGGTTGGTAGAAACGGGAGTAACAGGACATGGGGGTAATAGTACAGTTTATTCAAATACCACCTGTATCCTCAGCACAGTTCATCGGCTGTAGGAAGCAAATTTCTTTGTTACAAGTCTTAAATGGAACATAAACTGCTCTAACTTGAGTCCACTAAGTTCTAGAGTAATTCCTTGATTTTTGAAGTTGGATAACTTCCTGTTAACTTAATTGAGAAATTATCTAAAGTAAGAATAGCCTAAAAGCCCTATGTTTTGACTCTTCAATGCACTGTTACAATGATGTATTTTTTTTTTTAAGTCTTCCTGTGAAATGACGTGTTTTCACTATTACAGGTTTTAATAACTACACTGCATTTCAGACAGATGCTCTAACAAATCATTTGGGCTGTTAAACCAAAGTATGGGCCTTTAGATTCAGAGCAGATTGCCCCAGTCAGATATGAATTGGAGATAGGAAGAATTAAGGATGACTGTTGTATGTCTCTGTCTGAACATAAACCAACATAAAATAGATATTCTGGTCCTGGAACCTGTCCAGGTTCCCACAGAATGACAAGAGTCAAACAACTGTGGCGCTTACAGTGCTAGTGCTGGTTTTCATTTACAACACCAGTTGGAAGCTCTGCAAGGTTACGCTGTATTTCTGAGAGCATTCTGCACCAAGTGCTTCTGCTACATATCTCTTAAATATCCGAAAAGCTACTGCAAGTGACAGATGTATGGTATGTGAAGAGAGCTGAGTGACTGACAGGTCTCCTGAAAAGCTTGAGAGCTCCAGATTGGAAAATGAAGAACAGCTCTGCTGGGCAGAGCATAAATCTACCTAGCCGAGCGATTGGTAGTGTGGGGACTCGGTCAGAAGTGGTAGCATAGAGATAAGTAGCCACAGCACTTACTTTTTCACAGTGGAAGATAGTTCAGGGTCCAGAGCAGCAGTTCCTGGCCTTTGCAGTTCCTTGAGTGTCGGTAGTGATAATGCAGTTCTCTGCAATCAATATGGTTTGTTCTTCCTATGAAGTGGAAGGCAATGTGGACCTTGTGAAAAGGAAAACAGATGAGTAAGGGGTGAAGCTTAAAGACGTCAAGGGAGTCCAGTTGTCCAAAGAACTCATCTTTTAATCTTGGTGCTTGTGTACCTACAGGAAGAAGTAGCCAAAAACTTACTTGCAGAATTCAATTTAGGCTGCGATGCTCATCAAACCGAGCATGTGTACAGAGTCTACGTTGCAACGTTCCTTGGCTTCGGAGGAAACGCAGCACGCCAGAGATATGAAGACAGTCTATTTACCAGTACAGTGCTGAAAAACAGGTAGCTGGCTGTGGTCACTTGGGGATATGGCTTCTGTGCATCACTGAGCTCAGTAACCCCCTAACTTGAATATATTTAATGGTGTCCTGACATAAAACTTGATTTTTACAGCATGCTGCGTGCAATGCTGAAGTTTCTTTAAATGAGGATGCTTTGCTTTGATGCTGTCCTATCTCAGAGCTTGATGTTTCTGATACGCAGTTGTTACTGTGCTTCCTCTTTTATACAGGCTGCTGGGGAAACAGACTGGAATGACTTCTGATTCACCCTACCTTGATCCTTGCCTGCCACTGGATGCTCAGGATGAGATCCAGCAGAACGGACAGATAATGTATTTGCGGGGAACAGGAGACTTTAATCTGTGTCGTGAAATTATTCAACCATTCATGAATAAGACTAATGAAACGCAGACATCTCTTAATGGTGTCTATCAGCCTGCTGTGCACTTTCAGAACAGTGAATTCTATGGTTTCTCAGAGTTCTACTACTGCACCGAGGACGTGTTACGCATGGGAGGAGATTACAATGCTGCTAAATTTACTAAAGCCGCAAAGGTAAAGTCTTTTTGAGATAAAGTTTTTGCAATTCAAAATAGCTACTCTCTAGAAGCGTGTTTTATTCTGAGAGTCTTGCAAGAAAACTCCTCCTTCAAAGGGCCAACATCCTTCTACCCTGCAATGAACTGTTACAGGGCTTCTCTTTTCCTCAGTAGGTTTACTTTTAGGATAATTGTTTTAAGGCACAGTAGTAAAATTGACTGTAGAGGGAATGGGACTCACGGTAGTCAAGTTCCAGCAGAATTATTGATAATGGGGAAATCCATGCTGCTTCCACCCCTTGCTGCTTCTTAGGAATGTCTTGGTTCTTGTTAGAAAAAGATCCTTTTCCTCTTGCTACATTTTGTACCAGTTTCCCAGGTGTTACTCTTAACAGGGATCTGTTGGGGACATTTTAAAGTAAGGCTACTTCTCCTGAAGTAGAAGAGTATGACCTGCTTTGTCAATGCCCTAAAAATCAGTTGTCTTGGTTTTCATCTCAGAGTATGTGACCAAAGAGTTTTAAGTGCTACTGAATATTAATTCAACCACAAATGCCAAGTATGGATCAAAATGTTACAGAAGATACTGTGAAATTTGTGATCTGACTTACTAGCAGTACAAGGGAAGCTGTTACTTTTGAGTTTTCTAGCTTTTGGTATTTACAGAGCATCTTCTTTACTGGCATTTTTTTCTTCTCAAGGCAGGAGCAGTGTTGAAGTCTGTCTTTTGTTGTGTTTTTGTGTTTTTTTTTCTTGAAGGATTATTGTGCCACTAAGTGGTCTGTCCTACGGGAACGTTTTGACCGTGGTCTTTATGCATCACATGCTGATCTCCACAGATTGAAGTAAGTATTTGTGTTTGTACAGCAAATTCATTCATGCAGAGTTGCCAGGGAGAGCTCGAGGTCATGTCCAAATGACCATTCAATTAAATCATTGAAAGCGCGAATATAACCTTAAATATTGCATCAGCCATAAAGAAAGTACTGATAATTGTGTCTTAATTGTACTCCCCAGTCCTCTGGAACACTGTAACTGCTGGCCTGACCTTATGCCACTCTTTCTGTAGGTACCAGTGTTTTAAGTCTGCCTGGATGTATGAAGTATTTCACAGTGGCTTCTCTTTTCCTGTGAGTTACAGCAATTTGAAAACAGCTCTGCAGGTTTATGATAAAGAGGTGCAGTGGACCTTGGGAGCCATACTTTACCGAACACGGTTTTTACCTTTAAGGTACCAGTTGTTTTCTCACATGTCTGGAAGGAGCAGTTGGGTGGAAGGTATGGAAGTTCTGTGAAGGGAAGAGGTACGGTGATAGCAAAGCAGCTGACAGATAGGGGGAGACAAGATGTTGCTTCTAGAGCATCATATATAACCTCAGTACATATTTCAGGCAGCTCAAGTAATGCTTGATAAAGACTGTTCTACTATAATGGGCTCTGAGGCAAAATTAGGTTTGCAACTGATGTCTGTTGTCCCTTTGATTCTTTTCAGAGACATCCAGCAAGAAAACTTCCGTGGAAGTCACTCCCACTGGAGGAGCTTCTCCTTTGTTTACAATCACTATTTGTTTTTTGTCTGTTTCCTGATTGTGCTGCTCTCCATCCTGCTCTACCTGCTAAGGCTCAGACGGATCCACAGGCGAATGTTGCGTAACAGCTCGTCTACTTCCCTATGGATTGAGGAAGGCCTCCCACCACAGAAGATTGCAGGACCCTGATGAGATGCTGTGATGGAGAGCTTTTGTTGGACTTGCTACGCAAAAAGCCATTTTTGCCTCAGGGTTCCTCCTTTTTGTCCCTTTAAACCATTGAAGAAGCAGATTGCCCAGGGTGTGTAATACAGCTAGGCTTTGGAAATATGGGAAAATGGGGTCAATTTGGCTTAGTCTCGTTAGACAATATCTGCCAAAAATTATTAGTTTGTTTTTAATATTGCACTTTTGTGTGTCACGGGACGAGCAAAGGCTCGTCACCAGTAAATGAGTATCAGCAGCTTAAGCTATGTATGGTAAGGGAATGAGTGTGAGTTCTCATCCTTTGGGTGAGACTGTGAAATACTGTTAGCTAGGATGAATGAGGACTGTTTTTATTTTCTTTTCCAGATTCCAGGATTGATATCACTTGACTTCTCAATTCTGAGTCTCCTCAGTCAAAGAAAAGGAAGTGCAGGGTTTTCAAAATCAGTAAGAAAAAAAAACTTTTAGGACAGCTTATCTGATTTTATATTCTGGAATAAGTACTCTAATGGAGAAGAAAAACCTATTGCACCCAATGCTGTGCTTCCATAAAATGGCTTAAATCAGTTTTGTTTTTATTTGTGACAGTTTCCCCTTTTGTCTTGGAAGCTATAGCCTCATAGTGGCACAAGTCACTACTTTTTAATCCTTTATTTCTGTTTCATAATCATTCAGAGATCTCCCTGAAATTCCAGTAGGGTGAAGAGAACTGGAATATGCCTAGGTTCTTGTTTCTGCTACAGTAGACATGCACAGTGTCTTTTTTTTGTTTGCTTTTTGAGTACTCTGATTTGTTAATTTATATTTTATTTAAAACTGTTAATTTTACTTGAAAGTAAATTTGTCCATGATTAAAAGCGGGATTTATATGAACTTTTGGTGTATGGATATTTTATTGCACATTATCACTTCTGTTCTCGCTGTTTGTATCCAACTGGCAAAACTTTCTTCTCTTCTAGTAGGTGTGAATATGCTGGAAAACTGGATGCTGTTTCCATTATTGGAGAGCTAGACAAGCTGATACCTGGTTTTTTTGTCGTGCTTGAGGTGCAGTTTGTTCATCTAAAACTCCAGATACTTTGAATTGTTTTATTGTCTTCTTTTGATATGCTTGCTTTTGCCTTTGAATAGGAAATTCAGGCTTGATCTGCTGAACTGCAGCTAAACTTAGGTGCTAAATTTCCTGCTCCTTCCATCCAGTGTCTGGTAGATGGCTGTGTTGCAGTCATGAGAATTAACTGTGTATCTGGTGGAATTCTGAAACAGCAGCGGAATCTTTAACTGAATGTTCAGAAATAACAAACAGGGTCTTCCTCTTATAAAGGATTTTTTTGTGCCTGGCAAATCTAAGCACTTCAGCTCAGGGTCTGTTTTGTGTTTTGCTATTTTTTGAGCGCCATCTGAGCGAATGCTTAGATAATATACTTCTCACTTCTGATGTCTGAAACTGTGGCACAAACTTGTTGCACTTGTAGGCTGATAAGAATTATCAGAAAACTGACACTGCCAATTGTTACAGAGCCTGTACTTCCTGTTCCTGAGATGCCTAAAACTAGTGTACAGAGCCTCTAATTGAGTGCTTAGATAAAACAGCCCCCTTTGGACAAGGGCTGATGTTAGTGGTAAAGTGGAGAGGAAGTATCAGTGTGTGACTTTGCAAAATCCAGGCAGATACCAAGCATCCCTTAACAGAAGAGATACTGTCTCAGATGCAGCAAGCAAAAAAAAACAAACCCACCCAACCCAATCTAAAAAATGCCAACAAAAAAACTTAGGAAAATCATAAAAGTATTAAGTTGAAAGAACAACGTTTCAGACCTGAAATAGAATTTCGTTTTAGATGCTGCATCATTTTCTTCTTAGCAAAGTTCTGAACACGTAAGAGAATGCAAAAAATAAAATATCTTAATATATAACTTTAAAATTGATTCTTTAATAGAATTAGAAGCTCATTTTTATTAAGTAATGGACAGTCATGGGAAAAAATCCTATTCTGGCCTTAACTAAGGCAGTATAAACATTTTTTAATGGGAAAACAATTGTCTAAAGTTATATAATATGTCATGCTTGAACCAACTGCAGGGTTTCGACGTTGCTTTCTTATCTTGTAGGATGGACAACCTGGGACTGTGCACAGTGGAGTATGTGTTTTGTGGGCCCCAGAGCTTAAGAAGATTTTGGTAGAGCAAGCTGCAGCTGGGAAGCTTGGTGCATGCACTAGGGACAGGTACAGCATTGGGGTAATGGAGACAGATTGGTCTTGTGCTTACGTGAAGCATCGTGTGCCTGCTTTAGGGTTTCCGCACTGGGGAATGAAGATATGAAGCAGGAGTGTTTGGTATGTGAAGAAAGATATGATGAATGGTGTTGAGAAAGTGATCAGGAAAATGGGACATGAATGGGCAGGAAGCTTCCCACATACCAGTGATGGCTCTGCAGTGTACACTTTTTTTATTTTTTCATTTTTTTTTTTTATTTTCCCCTTCACTTATTTTCTGCTCCAGGATCCTAGCAGTATTGTCCTGCTTTTTCTAGTGATTTGGTTCAGGAAGGGCAGAATAAAAATAATCCAATACACAATTTCCTCCTGCAATGGTAAAAACATACTGCCAGCAGATATTGGTTGTGGGAATAGCTACTGTTCGTTTAAAAATCTAAGCAGTGCATGATAAAACAGATTCAAACAAGTCTAAGGCCTAGAAACAAACAAGTTTTCTTCATTCATGCAAAATAGGGCACAGAGGCCTGTTTTATATCTGTATTTTTCCCCCTTATTCAGATATCAGGTGGTAAACTGGTTGATAAGGTAAGCAGGTGTCAGGGTGCTTCAGAATGAAGCGGGGGGGGGTGGTGTGTGTGGGGGTGGGGACAACACTATCTTCAAAACTAAAACCAGCTGGCTCTTAATCTGCTTTCCTAAATTCTTTAAGGTCTTTAAGAAATACCATTAGATGTTCAGCTGCCCCTCCCTGTGCAGGAGAAGGGTCAATTTGTCATGGTAATGCCAGTCACTGAGCATCACTTTCACAGCTTGGGTTTTATTTTTTTTTATTTTTTTTTTTACTTCAAAATAAACTCTTTCCCCTCAGTTGTTTCTTGGATTTGTATTTCTTTATGCAGGTTTTCTGCTGCATTATGTCTTTACGGTTGTGATGGTAACTGAAAGATTTGAGGGGAATAAGCTGAGTTTCTTTAAACTGACTCTCAGCTGTTCCATCTTGTGATCACAGAGCCTCACACCCTGGCAGGAGTACAGTGAGCTTCAAGGGGCTGAGTACACTGGGAAAACAGCACTGGGACCCTGTTTACTGCCAGCAAGCTGGGAGTTAAGCCCTTTGATCTCACGCAGGTATAGGGGGCACCTGGAGAGACAGCTGAGTTAAATTAAATTTTCTAAAGTTGCACAGGGGAGAGCCATCATACTCATTAGGAGCAAGAGCCTGTAAGGGCTGGGACAGCATCAGTCCAAGGTTGGAATGGATGGTGTTGTGCTCTGGTCTCGTGCTCTTTACACATGTCACTGCTTGTCCATGGTATTCCAGCTTCAAAGCTTTTGGCCTTGTTGGAGAAGGGGTGCGATTGTGCTTCCATTGCTGTAGACCCCCCCAGGGAAGGTGCACTAGGTCCCTCTGTGGAGGGGAGCAATGTGTGCAGTGGTTTGTCGTGGGGTAAAACTGAGCCTAAAACTGGGTGCTGGCTTTGGGTGGATTGAGCAGCAGTCCTGAGGTGGATTGCTGTGACTTGGAGAGGAGTGAGTGTGTTGAGAAGAATTTCAGCAGATTCTTAGGCTGTGGATCTCAAAAGACTGGTTATCCTTGGTCTGTGCCTTTGGAAAGAGTAGAGCACCGATGGCTTGGAATCTCTGGTTTCTGCTTCTTTTTCAGGAGGTGATTTTAAGCTGTAACTGGAACGTGCTTGGGTTTGGGGCATGGAGGAGAGGCAGGTTTTTGTCCTGGGAAAATGTGTTTTAGAAGAAAGGACATCAAAAACCAGCTTTGAGTACCAGCCTGACCATCAGGGCGGTGTAGGGCAACAAAATAGTGCTGAGCACGTTGGTCTGACTTTTTATGTATGTACAGGCTTGTAGCGTGATCAGAGAGTGTGTCTGTGCAAGGAAGCAACTGGAGCACCCTGCGGATCACTCTGCTCCCATAGTCTTGCTGCTGGTGTGTCTGTGAGGCCAGTGGGATGGCCTGCGGGGTAGGATTGGGACTGGTAACGGTCTGCTCCTCACGGGTACCTTCCCTGGGGTGCTGCGGATTAACGGGTAACCAGGCTTTGGCAGCCCAGTGCCGGGGGGAGCTCGAGCCACGCACCGTCCTTCTGCCTAACGCGGTGCAAGATTTCAGCGCGTCGACCGCGTGAGGCCCATCCTGCGTGGGCTTTGTGTGAGTTCATGGTGTGTTAGTGTTTGCTATGTCAAGGCTGACAGATGCGCGGGTGCCTTTAATTGCTTTAAGAGCCCGCAAGGCATTTTCAAAAGCAATCAGCTAAGTGCCAAACTTAAACGCCTGGATATACAAGACTTGCTGGGCTTTTTGGTGTTTGAACTATCCTGTGGCAAGTGTTTGCAAATTTAGCTCTTAGCTTCTTTCAAAACCTGTAGCTGTAGCATCCCAATAATTAGAATGTGTGTGTGGTGGGTTTTTATTTTGTTTAATTTTATTCCCCCTCGTTTTCCCCTCTGCCCAGGGGTTTGCACGATGGGGCAGGGGTTCTGGAAGAGGAGGAAGAAGTTTGTGACGTCTCCTGAGGAGGAAACTAAAGCCATATTATTCTCGCAGCTCTTTTTGTAGCTCCAGATGAATGGGGAGGGGAAAAAAAATAGGAAATCTTTCCATCTCACCCCTGGATGAGCGTGCTCCAAAGAGACTACACGAAGCAACAACACCAGGAGAAACGTGATTCCTTCAAGAGACTTAGCAATACCTGTTTTCACTCCGTGCATGTTTCTGAGCTCAGATTCCCAGGTCACAATGGTAATGTTTATCTGTTTGTGTTTGTTTCTGCATTAACATGCTTTATTTTCTTTCTTCTGCTTCTCCTATTCACCTTGTCCTTTCTCCGGGTCCATTAAGGGCAGGTAAGGCATGCAGAAAAGCACAGAGGGGAGGCGAGGGCACTGCTCTTTGACCTGTCCCAGTGACCTGGAATGGACAGGCGAATGATACTGAAGCTTCTGGCTTTATGGCTTTTTAAATGTATCACTCTTCTTTTTGTTGTTGTGTGTTTGTGTGTGGAAAATGTCCAAAGCAAATAAGGCCAAACGTGGCCCCTAATGGAAGAAGTGGTTGGGAGACAAAGGTATGCCCATGAGAAGGGCGATGTATGATGGAGAGGGTGGGGAAGGGAGGAAGAACATGGCTTTTCCAGGAACACCAGCCCGAAGGAGGCAACCCTGCAGCTTGTGGAAACAAAAGGTTTTTCTGTCTCCGCAGCACTTAGCGAAGGGGATGGACAGTCAAGAACAGTGACTCGGTGGCATGCCTGATCGGGGGCACCTTGTTCTTACTTGTCCTATTGTTTGTGCCATTGTTGCTACTAAATAATGCATGAAGCTCATTGAAAGCTGAAATGAGCCTGGTGAGGGCTTGCTGTGTCCCTCTCCCTGGGCACCTGCCTCTGTGTGTGTAGTGTTCAGGGGACCTGGTCCTGACCGTTGTTTTTCAGGTCACCCTCCCTTTGTTTAAAGAATGGGAGAGCGACAATGACTTTCTCGCCTGCTTGTGCTCCAAGGTCTTTGGATTTGTCGGCGGTGGTGCTGGGAAATTGCTTGGGATTGGGTTCGCAGCGTCTTCCTAGATGGTGAGTGATATGTGTTGCTGGAGATACTTTTTAGAGCCCTGATCTTCAAAAGGGAGCGCTCAGCACACTTGTACCAGGCAACAGACAAATGCACTGAAGGCACAAATGTGATGTCCAGGTTTTCTCGAACTCCAAATGCTTTCCAGGGTCCTGGAAGTTACTAGCTCTACATTTCCTGCTACAAGTAATGTGCAGAGCAGGGCAGGATTTGAACCTACAGATGTTTTCTATTCCTAGGTCTCATATGTATGGCACTTTACCAGCATTTCTCTTCAGCTGATAACTCCAGTGGTGACTTGCAAACAAGATTCCAAAAGTGCCAGTTTTTTTCCCCATTAGGCGGGCTCTCTAGGTTGCCATGGCCAAATTTTGGCAGGCAGGAGTAAATAGCAGAAGGCAGTAACCTCAGGTAACTCTTAGGGTATCACCTGCCATGGAAGCTGAGAGTCCTTAGCTCCTAGCTGATCACGTAGATGTGAAGGGTGTTAATGAAAGAGTGTGTAGTGCATCTCCTAGTAGCAGTTCCCTCTTGCCACTGTTCCTCACTCCTGCATCCCACGTCCTGGCCTTGCAGCGAGCCCTCTTGCAAATTCAGCAACTGGAGTCTCTGTCCTTGAACTAATTGTTCAAGTTTTCTGCGTAAGAACAGAACCACTAGCAGAGACTGTCCTTGTTAGGACATGTTCTTTGGCCTGTCACAGTGAATCAGCACAAAAGATGTTAAAACAGATGTTTCCATAATGCCTTTTAAGGATGAAGAGGGATTTGCTGCATTTGCCTGGGCGTAATGGAGACCGGTATGCTGTGTTCTTGAGCATCCTCCCCCTTTTATAACCAAACGGCTTAATTCTCTTCCAATTCCTCCCCTCTTCTTCCTTTCTCTTGGACATAGCTTTCTCAATCACAGCAAAATAAACCCTGGCAGACGGGATGGGAGGCCAATTCTATCCGCTCAGTGCCCTTCAGGGCAAGAAGTCCCCCCTCTGGCTCTTGACCCCCTGGACACAAGGTCAGTGTGTGCAGGGGCTCTGCTGGTAGGAGGGGGACTCTTGCCATCTAGTGGGAGGGGATGGTAAGCCTCCAGGACCTCCGTCATCCCGCAGGATAAGACAAAACTTTCCCAGATATTTTTTTTTTTCCCCTCTTTCCCAGATTTTTAGCGTGCGAGTTATTTCACTGCATGTGTGGGCTTAGCTCGTGCTGCTTTCCCACGGTGTTGTCATTACCTCACATTGGTGAAGCTGGATTTCTCAAACTCCTTTTCTAGAGATCTCACTCTTTCCACTTTTTTTTTTTTTTTTTTTTTTGGGGGGGGGCACAAAACTTTGTTTGCACCCTTCTGTACTCATCTCCCAGATGGCTGAGTTGCACAGAGAGAATCTGTCAGGAGCCTGTTGTGTATGGGGATGGATGTTGGTGCCTGCAGGAGGGAGATGCTCTATGCCACCTGCATTTTGTCAGGAGATTGCTTGGGGGAAGTTGCCTTTCAACAGCTGACTCCTTGAATCAGCGCTCAAAGACAGCTAGGATCTCTGAGTAATTGCTCTTAGAGATAGAGAATGAAAAAGGACTTGCAAAGTGCCTTGTGCCTGCGTCTTCCTTGGCCTAGGAAATCCAGAAGCTCACATTCCAGTTGGGAGTTTTCAGTACTAACTGGCCTCCCCCCAGCACATTTCCTGGAAGGTTAAAGAGAAATACAAGGAAGATGTATGTGCTGCTCTATTGTTCAAACTGCTTGGGACTGAGAAGGAACAGTTGCTGTCGTGTACAAGAACAGCCATCCCCCCTGAGCCCCTGTGCCTGCTGCAGAAGTATATCTGCCTCAAATATTTCTTGGAGCTTCAGGTTTTCACCCACCCTGGTGTATGAGCCCTTCGGTTGCTCGGAGGTAGCTGTAGTTAATAGATGTTGAAGGTGCGTTACTCTCTAGATGATGCATCAAGCTGAGAGCTGGAAGATGTGGGTCTACCATAGATCTTCTACGAGTCTGGTGTGCGCTTCTGTTCCCATGGGCCATTTGTTAAGAGTCTGGACTTGAGCAGAGATCTTGTTTCGGAATGTTTTCGTAGAACGTTGAGGTCAGCTGTGCCTTAGTGAGCTAATTTGAGTTGCAAGGCTGAGAAGTTACGAGGCCTGAGAGGATTTGAGGGGGTGACTCTGCATAGTGTGGAAAATCAAGCGGGCGGTGGAAAGTGAGCATGATGTCATTGTCTGCATTGCATTGACCATTACACTAGAACACATGCAGAGGGAGAGAAAGAGAGATCTCAAAGGATTGAGGTTGTTTTTTAGAGAAAACAAACCTCGTTTTGCTGGCTGCAAAAGAGCTGTGTCATGCAAGGGTCTTTCCCTGATAAGAAGCAATGCAAGTTTGTCGTCCTTTCAACAGCAACTAGTAGTAACCAAAGAGCAGGGGGTCATGGTCTGGGAGGTCAATTCAGTCACTACCACGCTCCTGATGTGGCAATTATAAGGAATTCCAGTAGGGATTAAACATATTACATAAATTGGTTTATGCCTTGAGGGAAGCATAGACCTACTTCTCCAGAATTGCTGGTGTTTGTTAGCCATGCTCTGAGCTCCAGAGCAGGGATCTAGCTCTCCAATCACCTGTTGCTGGAACTTTCCACTGGAGCCAATTGGTGTGAAAATTGCCACGAGTCAGTAACACTCTTCCATAGCAGTCGGGTCCTTCAGTGCTTTGGGTATCGCCTAGATCATCTCTGTGCGGAGCAACCTTTACGGAGCTTAGTGTATCTGCTCTGTGAATTTGAAAGGTCAAGTTGACCTGCGGCTCCAAAGAGTCTACAGGGTGAAAACACAAGGTTTGGGGAGGCAATGAGCCTTCCCTTTTTAAAAGAACTGAAAATTGGAGAAGAGAGATTATAGAACCTAATAGCGCGTACCTAATTTTTGGGAGCATGGACCATGACTGTGACTACTTGGTCAAAACCAGTCTTGACTTGTCCATATGGCAAGGCGTGTCCTGGAGGCAGATGCAGAAGAAAACATGTAGGGAAGGGATGTGGACCTGATATGGTGGCTGTGTGTGTGGCCAAGAGACGGATTCAGCTGTAGCTGGTACTTGTACAAATACTTTGCATGAAAATATCCATCATGTGTAGAGTCAGTGAATGCAGAATATCAGTGCCCACTCGTCGCAGTGGTATTGCTGCCTACAAGGGTGCAGCTTTGCCCCTCGGTTGGAAGAAGCTGAAAGATTGCTGCTGGGGAGAAGGTGAGCTATGGGGTGGTAGATCTGTGTTTCCCTCCTGGTGAAGGGCAGCAAACTCCACAGAGCCCAAAGAGCAATGAGGTGACAGTTAAATAGGTTGAGAGCCGATAGGATGGCTGGTGGGCCTGGCAAGTGGTTTCCCTGCTTGCCTCTTTGCATGATCAGATGGTGCAAATCCAGTTGGAGCAGCATTTCTTTTCTGTAGACTATACGGTTTTTGAAAGTTTTTCTAATTTTTTTTTTTTTCTAGGTGCTTTGCTTTTGGTCTTAACCAGCTGCAATATGAAGGGGGCAGCAAATTCCCTGAATCCAGCGTGTTACCTTGAAGAGCTTTGCTGAATTCCTGCTGAATGTTTTATTTTATTCAACCAGCAAGCTCTTCCATCAGCTGGAAGCCTTCATGGCATTCGCTGCTTGTATCCTTACCCGACCCGGGCATTCGGCAAACATTCCTCGGGCAGGCTGTCATGTTTCTCCATGCCCCGTTCGGCAGACGCTCACACATTCCTTCCTCTGGCCAAACGGCTTCCAGCTTCCTGCCAGTCTTGAAATAGCTCTGCTTTGTGGAATTTCGCTGTGACACACTTTTTTTTTTTTTTTTTTCCCCCTGATGTCCCCAAGACCCATCAAGGAGAGTCTGGCCAGGCAGGACCCACCAGGTGGTGCTCTGCTGATAGCCGTAGATGATAATTGCAATTTGCAGAATTTCACCTCTTTTATGGGCATTCCCACCTGGTACAGGAGAATTAGGACACTGTGGTCTAGCGTGCAAAACCTGCTGCTGCTTACTGCTCCTGCTGGCTTCTCTGGGAAGAAGAGCCAAGCTCTGTTTCAGCGGCATCCTGGGTGTAAGTCATAGAATTGTGGAGCGGGTTGGAAGGGACCTTAAAATTGCCTTTTTCTGCTTCCCCAGCCACAGGCAGGGACCCCTCCCACCAGCCCAGGGTGCTCCCAGCCCTGTCCAGCCTGGCCCTGGGCACTGCCAGGGATGGGGCACACACAGTTGCTCTGGGCAGCCCGGCCCACCACCTCACCACCCTCAAGCAAAGAATTTCTTCCTAATATCTTGTCTAGATCTACCCTCTCTCAGTTTAAAGCCATTCCTCCTTGTCCTGTCACTACACACCCTCGTAAAGAGTCCCTCTCCCACTTTCTTTTAGACCTCTGCTAGGTACGAGAAGGCAATTATCCTGACATCTTGATATTCTTTATATCACACCAAGAAACAACTGTTGTCTCTCTAATTTATTTTTTTGCCCCCCTTCTTTAACACCACGATTGACGCTGGGGGACTGCCCTGTGGGAAGCTTTGCCAGCTGATGGGAATGCATCGCTCTGCTGATGTAGTATAGTCTGCTCTGGGTGGGATCATCCCAGAAGCCTGCTACGCCGGGAATGGGGCTGTTCTTGTGCTGGGCTGAACCCTCGGTTCTGGCCCAGAGCACTTCACGTGGAGTTTGTGAAACGGAGCGTAAGGGAGGCTTTGTGCTGAAGACCTGACAGTCTCTTGTGGAGCTTCTCTGGTATTGTCAGTTCATTCATTGAAGGGCTGTGACCATGCTTAAATTATTCAGGGCTGCATTACGCTTCCAAACTAGCTTCCTTGCTGCTTCCAGCATGTTGTAGTTCCCTTTCGTGTCGATGCCCACTTCAGTGCAATATCCCTTTCCATTAAAAGATGGCATCAGAGCGTGGGGGAGCTCCGCATGTCAGTGCCAGAGCAGCTGGGGCTGAGAATCTGTGCCGCTTTTCCTGTGGTTGGGGTTGAGAAAACGGAGTTGTGCTCCGAGCAGGAAGCAGGCGTTACTTGGTGTGGGGAAACTGTGTTCAGGAAGCAATGAAAAGCCTGGGAACAGGGAGAAGTCTGATGACAGACGTGTTCTTGTAGGGTTTGGTTTGCTGGAAATTTACGCTGCTGGAAATGTATCCGGAGATGTGGATTAAGCACTTGAACTTTTCAAAATAATTAGTAGAATTAATTTGAGAATTGATGTGAAACCAGGCAGGACTAACCTAGAAGAGTATGCTATAGGCAGCAGTCCTGTGCTAGGGAAGGGGTTCTTAGAAAGTCCTTTACAAATATGAATATACTGAAAAAAATGGGGATATTCCTTCGAAAGGTCGCCTTTAGGAATACCTACTCTTCTTTCTGTGCCTATCAACTTCCTAGTGAGTTGTCTGAAAAACCCATTGAGCGTAGATTTAAATACCCAAGGTCAAAGCTGGTGAGAAAATAAATTTCCATTCTTTGGGAAAATTTGCTGACACTTCAGAATGTGCTGCTGTCCAAAATTGGGTCAGAAGACTAAATTTCAAGGTCTGCTCTGTAATAGAGGTTTGAAAGTCACCGTTGTCTTGTTATTTTCCTGATTACGGAAAATGGAAGCGAACAGAATTGTTATGATGCATTAAAATCCTATGAAATGAAAAATGAAAAGGACAGTTTCAAAAACACAGCCCCCCTCTAGCTGAAAAGATTGCAAAATTTACAGTTGCCTCGAAATAACGTCTAATTAATGGAGCTGCTTCTTGATAGAGGAGCTATTTCAGCTAGCTCAGACCACTGTTACTGTTTCACTGCAAGCTTCCACCACAGATGCTCTGAATTTTCTGACACGGCAGAGGTTGGGATTTTTGTTTGGTGTGTTGGTTTTTAATGAAGAATTGTTTTTACGCTCTGGTTACTCCTCGGGACTCCGTCAAGGAGTATGGGGTAACTGTTGCTGCAGTCCTAGCTGGTTGGTACGTTAACGTGGCTCGGTTTGTGCTGCTGTAGTTACAAGCTGTAAGAATATCCAGCAGCTAGAAAAGCAGTTGCTGGATGCTGAAAGGTTAAGGTGGGTGATACCTTGAATAGCTGGGGAGATGCAAACTCCACAGCCTATACAAAAGGGGGTGTAAGTTTGAAGATGCTGTGCTGTAAGACCCTGCGCCCCTCTGTCTTTGTAGGGTGCTTGGCGCTGTGAGGCTCTGAATCAAACCGGGGTGCTTAAAAACTGCAATCACACGGTATTAATTAACATGGGTATTGATGCGATTCTTAGTATTCGTTCTCAGAGAAAGCTTTCCTGTTCCTAATCCATCTCCTTCCCTGCAACTCTGGCCAGATTTTCCCCCCTATTTCTTTTTTTTCTGTTCGCAGTCCTTCTGCTCAGATTACAAGACAAGCCCATGATATCACCGCTATGAGCTGAGGCTAAAGGGGGCTGGGTCTTGGGAGGGGTTTGCTTGACTAACTAGTGAAATTTGCCAGGAAGCAGCAGCTTCTTGCAGCATATTTCTCGGGCTGCAGGATATTTTCCGGCGCAGAGGGGACCACTCGGACGGCGCGCTCAGTCCAGAAGAAAGAACTTCATGAGGCACAAGGAGACAGAGGTCACCCCCGGCACAGCCTACCACTAACTCCAAGGTAAACGCCATCCTGCCGAGACTGCAAGCCAGAACAGTGACATTATTGCTAGAGATGAAGGGGCTGATGAATTAGTTTAAGCGTTTCTAACCCTCTCTTGCTTCGGGGCTGAAAGTTTGATTTCACTTCTTCGCTCTGAATGTATTCTCTTTCTCTCCTCTCAGTTTGTTTTGAAGTATGATGTTTAGGCATAGAGGCTGGGAAGAAGGTTTCTTCTCATTCCTGTCCCCTGAGACTTGATTTGGTAGGGGTGGGATGACACAGTCTGTGTCATGTTGCAAAGATGTTGTGACCAAGTTAAAGATGTTCCCCCCCCACCCCCTTGCTTGCTCACAGGCATGCACAGATGAAATAAAAAAGACATGTTGCAAACTGTCTACAAGTTTAGGCAATGCATATTCTGTAATATTATTAAAATATGCTTGATTTAAACCAGAAAGCTACAATACATGCCATCAACATTGTGTAAATGTTACCAGCTAAACTTCAGGAGCAGTTTAAATTCTCCTCTCGGAGTAATTGTGCTCTTTCAGGGGAAAAGGCTTCAGTGCAGACGTTTCCCACTGGCAGAAGACGCAAAACAGTTACATCCCTAGTTGAGAAACTTTTCTGCAGTCATTGCTTGGGATTTGCAGCCCCTTGCAAAGAACCCTCAGCCTACCAGCAGCTTTTTTTAGGCTGTTTTATCCTGCAGTAATCACAGTCGTTTCCAGGATGGCTCTAGGATAGGCAGTGGTATCCACCTGAGAAG
Organism: Falco naumanni; assembly: GCF_017639655.2. Taxonomy (NCBI): domain Eukaryota; kingdom Metazoa; phylum Chordata; class Aves; order Falconiformes; family Falconidae; genus Falco; species Falco naumanni. Next base: position 3,609,805 of record NC_054072.1, read on the forward strand.
CTGCAGCACAGAAACATGGGCTCTTCCTCTCTGCAATGAACAGAGCTCAGGCTGAGTTCTGATTCTTCAGCATGCACACGAATAACTCTGCCTTCTTTTAGATTAATTTTTGTTGTTTACTGTGTGTGGGTAAAAAATGACCTAAAGACCAAGTTAGTTTAAACTGTAGAGAAAGATCAGAGTTCAGATATCTGAGAGCGTAGTAGGAAAACTATTTGTCATCTTTATGAACTGATTATAGAGATGACATTGCAGTGCTTTCATATTTGTACTGAATAGGGGCTGAAATAATTGCTTTAGGGCTCCTGCTTGCCAGTTTTCATTTCATCAGTATTGCACCACCCACAGTGGTGGAATTTCCTCGGTTGGAAGCTAGAGAGCAGTTAGAAAACATAAAGTGAAATATTAGCATGAACTACTGTAATAGCAAAGCATATAGGGAGAAACCACGTCTTCAGCGTGGTGTGCTGGACGCTTGTGGCTGCAGGAAGGAATTCCATGTGATCCTAGTTCTAAGTGCAGGAAAGCACCTCCAAAAACGGGTTAGTGATGTGAGGTTTAATACTTCAGTCAGGTGGTGACGGGGCTCAAGAGGTGGTGTGCTCTCCAGTCAAATCCAGTGTGGTGCTTTGTGAGTGCTGGGGCAGGAGTTCTTCAGAAAAACCTTTAAGAAAGTTTTAGCAGCTTGGAAAAGCCACCAAGATTGAAGAGAGTGCTGGTGATGTAGTAGAGGAAAATGCCTTTGTCTTCAGCAGGGTGATTTGATAGAGAAGCCATGCACTTTGCTGAAAGTTCTGTCCTTTTGCAAGTTAAGCAGAGCCCCCAAAATGCACACCTAGCAATGCTCGCTGGATTTTTTTTTTAATAGTTGGCTCCCAAGTTCATTGTCTTTACCTTACTGTACTGCTGATTTCTCTTCTGTTTTTTTTCTGTTTCTTGCTTTTCTGTTTATTTTAGTCTTCTTTCTCCTCCTGAACTGTTTCGTATCATTCTTGGTGCTCTTTAAAAACACAACAATGTCCTTTCTTAGAGATCACAGCTCTGGTGGATGGAATGATTGAGCAGATCTACCCATCAGATGGTTAGCGAAGCACTTTGTGTGAAATGTTCTGGGAGAACAGATGTGTGCAGATACATGTTTACTACGAATGTCTGCAAATACGCACACTGAGGAGGAAAAATCCTACTCCTTACCTGTAGTAATGCTGGTGGAAGTTTGTTTCAAGGGATACTTTATAGGAATAATAACATGCTGTTCTGAAGTCAACCTGTCTTGCATTGCTTTGCAGATGGGTTAGGCTGTGTTAATTAAGACAGCATTACACAGGTAGGAAGGGCACCTCCTCCTTGGAGGATATGTAGTAGTTGCTAAAACTTTTCAAACTTAGGCCTTGCACATGTGTCCTGGTTCTGTAAGTGTGTGTGTCATCTGTGGATTTCAGTGTGGTACCTTTTTGTGGGGTCTCTATTCATGAACTATTTGTGTGTGTGGTGAACTAACTGTGTGTGTTTGATGAAAAGAGAAGTTGAATCGTACAGCTTTGGTTGCCACTGCTGGTTTTACTAACTACAGAGTGCTTGGTCATCATAGTCGGATCCACTAGCTGCAAATTAAAGATTTTCTACTCCTAGGTTCAAAAAAATCACTTTTTCTGTCTAATTGTCTTAGAAGTATATTTGGAAAGAAGTGCTGTTTCCTATTAAGAGCACGGCACAAGGTCTGTGGAACAGCCAGCTGGGCTGGCCAGGAGCCTGAGAGTTGTCATGGTTCACATCTCTCTTTGTCTTCATTCTCCCAACACCGACACCAGGCAAGGGGAAGGAAAATAAAGAACTTCCCAAATTGAAGCATATTTGAATATCCAGCCATGGCATGGAGAGAAGATGCTGCATGTGTCCATCTGATCCCCAGGCAAGCTTTTTTAGCCTCCTAAGAAAAATGAATGTGTCGAGGGGCTATAACTGAAATCAAATGGGATTTGCTTCAGTTGAAGAAGCAGATCTGAGAAGAGGCCACAGCCTGGGTTGGGAAGCTGTAAGAAGCGTGCAGCTGAGCCTGAAACATGCTGACCATGGCTCTGGGTGTTTTGCCCTGCAAAATCTGCTGTGTCCTTGCAACTTTGGAGAGCAACATATTTCTAAACATTTGGATCTCATAGATCTAATCAAACAGCGATGCAAAGGGCTTTGGTTAGGCAACTCCCACAAACACTTGGTTTTTCTGTTGTTAGATTTGGCTGTCTTTTAAAAGGAAAAACAAGCGAAGTGCCTTTTCTTTCCTACTCTCCTGACTAGTGTGTCTATCCATCAGAGCTTCTCTTTTGTCTAGCTTCAATAGCAAGTGATGGCAAACAACATACGTTCCTGGGCTATATACATCTCTTTCTTGCTGTCTGTTCAAAGTGCTGTCTGTCGTAGTTTCGCCTCACCAGCTGGCAGACCCTCCAAACTTGTTTTCTGTTCCAGGTAGTACATACTTCAGTAAGATTTTGGGAGGAAATAAAAAAAGTGGGCAGGTATGTAGGTATGTTTGAATGGGAAGCAGAGGCCATCAAGTTCTTCAGTGATTATTTACTAATGTTGTTTCTCCCTCGAGCGAGATCTTGTGGCTGGGAAAGTCGTGGCAAGTCTGTAGCTTTGGACTGTGTAACTTTACCTCTGCTGCAAGAGGGCACACTGGGACTCTGCTGTCTTTCCCTTCAGCATCGCAACAGACTAGAAAAAGCAAATTGCATTTGGTAGCTTCCCTGGTGTAAATAACTGTCGAGTTTGCCCTTGGCCCGCTCGCAATAATGTCAAATTTGCTTTTGTAAGGTAGTTCTCAGCTCCCTGGTAGCAGGCTTCGGTTCCTGAGCACTCTAAAGCGACTTGGGAAAACCCTGCACTAATTGGAGAGCTCCAGGGAGTCTGAGTGAAAGGGACGAGCAAACAGCAACAATTCGGTGGCGCTGGCTAATAGGCACTGGTTCTTTTCTCTTCCACTGTGAAGAGAGACCCAGAAGAAACATGCTTCTCTGAGTGGTCACTAGTGGATAATATTGCCATTCTTTTGGTTTGCAGAGTCGCTGGATTTGTAACGTGTCAGAACATTACCCTGAAATGATTTCTGCTGCCCTGCTTGTTCTGGGCTCTGCCTTGAATCCTGTACAGCCTTTTAGCGAAGAAACTTCAGTCTGTGCTTCAGGTGTCCCCAGCAGCGTTTCAGCTGCCTTCGGTCATTCAACTTCCACCTTCAGCACGCTTTCTAGATTGCCTTAGCCTTTGCTGTCTCTCCTAAAAGTGGCTGTGTGCTGACACCAGGAGGGACTCGCCTGATCCAGCAGGGGTAGCAGGGTGGCATCTAGTCCCTGAGGAGGCCATCCCAGCCCCAGAACTTCGTACACAAGTTTTGTTATCAAGCCCAGGCTGTTTCGCTCTTCTCCAAGGCAGGTTCAGTTACGCTGAAGCCAATCCAAAAGGTGTCGGGGGGGATTTCTCGGAAGAGGTTTAAGCGTGGTGGTGATTTTTCTGGTCACCTCAGTCAGTCTGTTCTGATGGTTTCCTGCCATGCAGTGGGGTTTCATGGGGACCATGTGGTCTTCTCCAGGGCTCCTTATCCACTGAGGTAGGTACTGGCCTGATGTTGTTCCTGGAGCTAATGGGTCTCTGCTGTAGATTTGGATTTATTGCCGTTGCTCGGTGTATCTGGTCCTGCCAGAGACCTTTATGGCTTACTTAGCACTTTAAGAGTGTGAAGGAGGGGGGTCTCATTTGTGGTTTACACCAGGGTAATAATCCAGGGGGGGTTAATCTATGAAAGCATTAGCCCTAGTGCCTGTGGCAGGGCTGAGTCTCTTGGAACAACGGCAGAATGTCTGTGAGCTCTTACCCAAGCGAGCGGTAGCGTTTCTGTTCGCTTTAATAGCCCTGGAGAGGGGCCCAGCATGAATTGCCCTTGTGTTGGTCAGAGTAGCGAGAAGTCCTGTCCGTGGCCGTGCCTGCTGCGGGATGCGTGAGCGTGCCCGAGGAATGCACTTTGGGCGATGGGGCAGGGAACTGGAAACGCAGGACACCGTTTCGAGTGGCTGAACGCCAACCGTTTGGTGCTCCTGGCCGAGCCCCAGGCGTGCCGGCAGTGGTCAGAGCACTAATTGTCTCTTCCTGCTGACGGATGCCAAGCCAAACGGAGCCTTGCTGGATCTCCAGTCACAAAGGACTCAACTGAACCACTCCAGACTTAACTTCTCTTGTCTGGATAAGGATGGGAGCAGGAAAGCCGGTGTTCCTGTCTTTGGCTGAGCTGATCTATTGTTTGGATGATTTGGTGAAATTAAAAAAGGGATCCTGGCTGGTAGGAGCAAGCTTTTGATTGGGGGGGATGAATAGCCTATTAGTTTCACCAGGTGAAGTCTCTGAAGAAGAAGTAAGAGCTCAATATTACTTTTAAATGGAACTGTTGTTTCCTTGCAAGCCTCTGCCTATCTGTTCCCTTCAAGACTTGAGTCCTGAAAAGGGCTGAGTCAGCAGCTAGCAGGAGTATGCCTTAAAGCCTTAAATTACATGTTAATGTGGTGATGGAGAATCATCTTATGGCCTGAAGTACAGGATGGAGAGCCAGGAGACCTGGAGTATTTTCCTGGCTTCTCCCACTGACTTTATTCAATAGGTTTTTAATGTTCTGTCTTGGATTCTTTTGAATGGGGAGACCAAAATATATACTTTCAGGATTACGTCACCAATAAATCTGGAGGCTATTAAAGAGAGGGTGTGAGGGGAGGAATGAGCCCTACAATAAAGGGAGTAGCCAGCAGAAACAAAACATCCTGAAAAATCTATGCCTAGATTTGTTCTTAGGGAGTTCAGATTTCTTTGAGACTTGAGGGGGGGAAAAAAAAGGTGCCCAAATCTTGGTCACAGCAACAGAGGAGTGGGTTTACTTAAATATTCTCCTTACGTTGTTGTGGCTTACAAGGATGCTGCCATAAATGTGTGCGTGCAGTTGGCTCCTATCTGAGATACTGTCTGTGTTTGCTTCTTCAAATGCTCTTGAGTGAGTCTGTTGCTGAATTGTCAGTGCTCTAATTGAAAAGCAGTGATCATCACCTTTGATAAATGCAGAAAAACTCATGTCTTGGAGCTAAGGAGAGAGATTTGAGGAAGAGCCAGGAAAGACACAACAGCATGTGGCTGTTGTGCTGTGGACTGAAAGAAGTGGTGTAAAATTTTCTGTTCTGCTTTATCAATCCTCTAGACCAGCTCCTGCTTGTCTTGCCTCCCAGTGAAAACTGGCCTGGGTGGTATGGATGGATGCCTCTGCCAGAAGGTGCCTGAGCCTCTCGGGTGCCGTAACTCCCTGTTGTCCCTCCTGATCCTGATAGGGGACAGAAAGCTGAGCGCCCTTTTCAGCACTGCAGTGTTGGGTGGCTTCCCTGGATGCTGCTTGGGCTCCTGAAGCTTCTTCATTCTACCTGGGCTGCTGCATCTTGTGGAAAGACTAAAACATGCCTCTGTTCAAATTCCACTGGATTCTGCTTTTCCTGACGTCGTGACTTAGTCTGAATAGTTTCTCTTAAGCGCCTCAATAAACAAGACCTCTGGGTATGGAAGGTTTTATTTTGGGGCGATGCAAACACTGTGAAAGCTTTGTCTCTTAATGTTTGAACGTGTAACTATTTTGAAGCGGGTGGTAATACGACCCGCAGGAAAAGCGGGCTGCGGTTGCTAGTGCACACTGCAGTGTTGTCTTGTGAGCATGTAGGATTGCTGCTGTTCTAATCGTATGGAGAATTCCTCCACGATTTGCTTCCACAGGTGGAAAAGGACTAGAAGGGTGATTTCTGCATGTTTTTCCAGTACCTTCCCCCGGGCCCTCGAGGATCCCCTCCTGATCCTTGCAGGATCCCGACAAAGATGAGCTATTATGCTGTATGACCTGAGCTCGAAATGCGTGTGCCCCGAGTCATTTTCCTTAGTGGAGGTTTGGGCTTGTGCTCAGAGAGGCTTGTTAAAATTCCTTTTTGCTAGTCACGGTCCCCTCTGTGGAGCAGGGGGCTCTCGGGCAACCTTATCCTCCCTCAGCAGGTTTTCTTCAGTTCTGTGGTAAATGCTGTTTTTTCTTAGTCTCACCTGACTCCAAAGTCTCTAAGCTTTGGGGGAACAAAAGCAAAGCTGCCTGCAGTTGCCTTTTGGAGTCTTGGGGCTCCTGCGGTGTCTGACTCTGCAAAGCTTTGCCAAGAGTGAAAATTACACCTACTGTATTTACTATAATCTAAATTAGTATCTCTCTGACTAATCTTGTTATCAATTAAAGTAACTGGAAGTCTGTTGTGACTCTCCCTCCCCTACAGCTGCCCATGGACCATGAGGTCTCCCAGTGCTGTGACTTTTTGAAAGGCTCTGGCATCTTGCAGTGGTCTGTCTGCTTTAATAATTAACACTTCAGGGAGTACCGCTTTCAGCTGGTAACTATTACATCCTGTCTCTGAATGGTTTCCCCAAATTGTTGTGTCTTTTGGCTGAAATCCTTCAGTAAAATGACTCAAGAGCTCTGGTTTGAGTAGAAAGCAGTCCTGGAAACTGGAGTCGCACAGCTTTTAGCTATTCCTTGGCCTCGGATCATGAAAGACCCCTAATAACCTGAGTGCAGAGCTGACCGCTGGTCATTGTTTGCCTTGGCACGAGGAGGATGAGTGAAACATGCTGACTTGCTGGTTACACACTGTGTTTGTCCATCCTTTCCTCCTGTAACATCTACTGACTTAGTTTACTCTTGAGGTTGCTGGAGTATCATAAAACAAAACTGTAACCTAGAGGGGAATTTGGCATATTCTGTTAATTACACTGACATGCCTTCTTATTTCTGGAGAGCTAGAGGTCCCTCAGGACTTGACTGTAAGGCTACTCACCACATGTTATCTGCCTTTGCCTCCTCCAGTGTGCTTCGTGGGGCTGCCTGCTACACAGCGAGGCCATGCAGATCCTTCGGAAGGTCCGAGCAGTATATAAACAGAGCGCTGCATTCTTGCGTGTGTGGGACAGCCATGGGAAAGCTGTCACGACTTCAGAAACCCAAGCGTGTAGCTTTCGGTTAAGTCAGGGCCCTGCTACTCCTCATCTTAGTTTTTGGAGAGAGATCGTTTCGATCCAGCTTAGGTTTTGGTTAGTATTTGCTAGGGCTTTTAAAATCCAATTTATGCAGTAGCAAGAAACAACGGCCACATAAAACGAAGCAGGTCAAAACAGATGTTTAAGGAAGATTAAAACTGAAAACCAGATTTTTCTGAAGAGCGCTAGGCTTGCGGTTCTGCTGGGCTTGAAGTTAGCCACCCCCCCTTCCATATTTTTACTTATAACTAACATATGTTATTCTTCTCTTATGATCTAAGGGGGTTACTCAAATTTGTTATTTTTTTTATACTGTTCATGACAATTGCACTGCCCATGTGTTTATCCTCTGGGCTAAACACCATCTTGTATCCATGAAAAACATTGTTAAGAGGTTTCTTTTGAAACCAGTGCTGGTAGGTATTGAAGTCAGGCATGTCTGACTAGTACTAATGTGCTTTGACTCAGGACCCTTTTATTTTTACAGAACACATGTATCCTGCCCATCAACTGCATTTACTTTGTTTGCTGCTGGAGGGAGCAGCCTTGTGAAAGCAGTTGTATTTCCTTTCTTCCCCTCTGACGTGGGGCAGGACTTGTTTTACTCCTCTCTCTCTCTCAGCCTTACCACCTGGCCTGCAAAAAATGGAGAAATACCTTGTTTCCATAGCAGTATTTCTCTGAATGCCTGATGAAAATTTAAAAATCTCAATCTTGTGAAATCCGAGCGAAAGGATGTGGCTCCTTGAAACCAAATGTTTGTTTTCCAAGATATTTTTTTTTTTTGCCGCATATTCCCTCCTGCCCTGATTTAGTTAGACCTGCTGTAAAGTCTCCCTTTGCTTTTCTGTTTCTTCCCCTGCTGTCTGATGCTAGGCTTTTAACCCACGTGCTTCTGTGTCCTTTGTCTGTTCCGTAGGCGAATGCCTTTCACCCCCCCAGGTCTCAAAGCGCTTCAGTAGGAAACTGACGTTCACCAGCCCTGTTTAACGCAAGGGGAAACTGAGGCACAGCCCTGGCAGTGGCCTGCCTGAGGTCACGCAGCAGGTCAGTGCCCCAGCTGAGGTTTGAACTGATGTCTCTTGAATTTCAGGCTCCTTGCCTGGGATTTCTGATAGATCTCTTCATTAAGCAGCTCGAAAGGCTGGTTAATGTGTTTCGCTGTGTCTTCATACCAGTCTATGTGATCTTCTGGTTATTTTTTAGGAATACCTAAGACCTAGCAAAAATACTGGAGGCTTTTACTTTCTAGACATCTGATTTTGGAGCCAAGTCTTTCCCCTTTTCCCTCCCCTTTAGTGGCTGCCAGGAAATAATGGAGCTTTAAAGGGCTGGGGAGCTTTTTTCCCACTGCGCTCTGGCATTGCTTCATTTGGAAACTATTGAATCCTCACCCCCACATGTGCTGCTTGACCAGCTCCATGTGCTGGGTGCCTGAATGTGTGTATGTGAGTGGGAAGCGGGCAGAAAAGGACCAGGATTTAAATTTTGCACAGCATCTGGATGAAATTAATGAGTCAAAAAGTTGCTGGTTCACACCTTAAATGCTCCTTTAAGGATGTAGCGCTTGTATGACAAGTAAGTCCCTATCCAGACTTAGTAACCAAAAACTGGAACTCCAGTACTCCACCAGACAGACAAGGTTAGCCAAGCCTAATTCTGCAGAGTGTCTGTGTACAATAACGTTTGTGGATTCTCTACGGATGAAACCGGACACGCAGTGATGGAAATAAGTCTTTTATCATCGTATTGGGAAAAGCGTTTTCAATATAAATACCTCATTTCTGACCATGTTGTAATATATTTCATTACCCTCCTGGTTTTCCACTGTCTGAGTGATGGGTTTGGCTTCTTAATTGAAGGAGAAAAATGGTTCGGTTCTGGCTTGGTAGGATTTGAATCAAGGCTTGCCGTAGCTTGCTGGAGCCACTGAACTGCTGGATTTACAGAGAAATGGGAAAATCAGTCGCTAGCACTTGCAACCTGTAGAATTCTGCCCTGGAAAAAAATATTTTCCAGCTGAAACTATGTGGTAAGTTGATCTAAAATTACAGATGGTTTTGATGGGTTTGTTTTATTCTTTTTTTCTCTTGTTTTGTTTTGTTTCGGTTTGTTTATCCATCCCACAAGAGGTAATTTACTTGAGTTTGGTTTTCGCAGGCAGCAGTGGACATTGTCTCCACTACAGCTTTATTCCCTGCTGGAGCAAGATATATAAAGTCCGTTGTCACTGCCAAGGCTTACTCAAACTTTTCTTTCATTTCAGGACAGCCACACAGCACCTACCTGCACTGACTGGCAGCTGCTAGCAGAGGATTTGGCTCTGAGAGCTGTGAGCACTGAAAATGGAAAGATTCCTGGGTTTTACCCATAACCACTGTTTCATCATGCTGTTCTTCATCTCCCTGAGCCCGCTGGGCTTTGCCCAGTATGAACACTGGCCCTACCTCCCCGGTTACCCTGAGCCACCCCCACAAGTGTACCAGCCCCCACAGAGACCAGCAAATGTTCCCAAGATCCAGCTGCGGCTCGCAGGGCAGAAGAGAAAACACAACGAAGGCAGGGTGGAGGTGTTTTACAGCGGCGAGTGGGGCACGGTGTGCGACGATGACTTCTCCATCCATGCTGCGCACGTGGTCTGCAGGGAGCTGGGCTACGTGGAGGCAGTGTCTTGGCTACCCAGCTCCAAGTATGGAAAAGGAGAAGGTAAGGGAACTCCAGAGCAGTGGTATTGCGCTAGCTGTCCCTCCAGCTCCCAATTTGAGTGATAATTCCTGCAAATGTAACTGAAATTGCTTCCAGGTGAAGCAGTGCCTCTTTAAAGCAAGATCCCGTTAGATTAAACAGTTTAAATAATAGGTCTTTGCTCGTTTTGACTGAAACAAGTGAAGGAATGATGAGATAAAGTGCTGAGGGACCAGATTGTGGTGTGTGGACTCTGGCAGGGGGTGCTGGGGAGCAGGTGGTGGTGGGCAAGGGTAGGAGGCTCTACAGCAGCTAGTCCAAAAGGAAAACTGTAGTAAGTGTAACGTATAGATAGATGGTCTGTTTCTCTGTTCATGCCTCCATTGCCTTGCAGCAAGTCAAACGGGGCCTCTAAGTGCTCCTTCTTCCTATTCTTTTTTTCCTCTGAACTGTCTGGGCTCCAAACAAGCTGCCTACGTGGTGCTGTAGAAATCTTCCTTTTCCCCTGTTAGCCTCTCTAGAAATACATGCCTCATTTTCCGCCACGCAGACTAGCCTGAAAAACCCCAAAGGAGCATGCACGCTTCGTGTCCTATATAGGACTATATTTATAATAATTCTCTTGGACCCTCTCAGGCTGTTCCTGGTGGGGAAAAGCTATTCACACACACACACGTGCACCCCCCCAATTGTACGAGCTTTGTTCATCTTGGAAACGGTACGTGATGGACGTGTGGACGGTTGCGGGTAGCACCTTATTGCACCTCATTCGCAAATCTGTGCCGAACAAATACTTTTGAAAGGTGACTGTTTGTGTGTTGTAGCAACGAATTCTTCAAATCGCAGCGCTTGAGAGAGAATAGCTCTGTAATAGTGTAAAACCCAACAGATTTAATTGTCGTCTTTTGATACGCTGTTAAATGTTGACCTACGGAGAATTTTTTCTGCAAACACTGAAGCCTGGCACACTGTTGATGTAACTCACAGGTTATTTCCACTGCAGCAGGGATAAACGTGCTGTATGTCTGTTACTTTCCACCTCTTGTTAGTACTCACACCTATAAACTTGCCCGTAAAAGAGTACGCGGACCTTAACAGTGACTTGACTGAAATGCAAAACCTTGAATGTTGTCCCAAGCTGTGGATTTTGGCTCTTGAGCTAGAGCAGGAGATTTCCAAGGAGACAGAGGCCATGACATTTGAAAACAAACCGAAAACACTGCCACATGATATAACAGGAGTAAATGGCCTCTGGATGCCAGAATAGCGCTGGGTAAATCCTGATGCAGAGAGCCCGTGCAGGGGGAATCGTGCCTTCCTCCAACTGTAGAGTCAGGTTTTGCAGGAGCTCTTCCTGCTGTCCCGTCTGGGGAGCACAGCGAGGGCTGTCAGGTCCACAGTCTGGTGATGAACCAACTGAACTTTTTGGGGCTGCTGGAACAAAGCTGGGACAGCCAAGGGGAATAGCTACAGAATCTCCTAGTGGCTCTGAAGTCGGGCAATCTTTCCATCCAAAAGACGTGTGACTTTTCAGATTTTGTATCCTAAAAACTGGCAATTGCTTGTTGGCTTTTTCTCCCTGCAATTTAGGGGGCACATATCGGGGGGGGGGGGGGGGGGGGGGCGGCATGTGCCCAGCACATTTCCAAAGAGAAAACGTCCACTTTGAAACAAGGAATCTCAGCGATGCTGTTGGGTCTTTTGCTCTCACCTGCTCTTGGGAAAACATGACCTAAATTTTGGAGGTGTGACACTTACTGGTTGCTGTCTGCACATCTTAGAAGTGAGTTCTGAGGGACCTGATTTTTTAGAAAAGATAATGCATATATGGATGTACACGTGCGTGCTCACATGCACATGCTTTTGGCTGGAGGGGAAATGGTAATTACAGTCTGGAAACTGGATCTGGCAATTTGATTTCAAAGAGCACCCAAATAACAGGAGGTTCCAATCAGTAACGGTTGGTTCAAGCTTTTGCAAAAATGTGCTTTCAAAAAGTTAGGGCATTTAATCAAAACTTGGAGCTATCTCCTACAAGAGATTTAGTGAGGATTTGGTAAATGAGAAATGATGTAAATACAGAAGGAATGATTTGGTGAGTATGATTAGAGGGCAGAGTCTAATCAGCCAAATCGAGAGGGCCCGGTGACACTATGTGCTCTGAAGTGGCTGTCATCAGAGGAGGTCAGTTGTCACTGTGAGCAGGATTGCAGCAGAGATCTGCTTCAGCCTGGGAGTATTTTTTTTTATTATTTATTACCATGCAGATAAGGGAAAGCTGTTTCCAGTTAGCAAGCACTTGAGGTGGATCGTTGGGGTTCCTTAGCTGATGTATTCAAGCTTGTTTTAGCAGTAATCTCTTCCCTGACATAGTAAGAGCACAGCAGCCTTACTTGCTTTCAGTACAATCTAGATTTACCCTCTTTGTGAGTCTCAGTTCTATTTTCTTTCCCCTTCAGGGAAAATTTGGATGGACAATGTCCACTGTAATGGCAAGGAGACCACCCTGGCAGCATGCACTTCAAATGGCTGGGGAGTAACTGACTGCAAACACACCGAAGACGTGGGAGTGGTCTGCAGTGAAAAGAGAATCCCTGGCTTCAAGTTTGACAACTCATTGCTTAACCAAATAGAGGTAAACGTACTTAAAACTGCAAGCTGCTGATCCAAAAGCCTTCTGTGGACAGGGATGTCTGCTACTGCACATTGCAGGTTATCCCAGGCAGCGTTCCTAGATGCTGGCTAAAGGTGCAGCTTTCAGATTTCAGTTTCAGCTGTTCAGAGCATTATATATATACAATAATAATAATTTGAAAGGTTTTTTTATAGCATAAGAGTAAGTACGGGGAAAAATATATTACTCCTGTTCTGCAATCAATTTTCAAAATCGAAAACTGGTTTATTATATTTCTCAGAATGAAACTGGAGAGACGGGATGTGTGCTGTACTCAGAGACCTTACATCTGGGCAACTTTATTAGTTCATAGTACTAAACTACTGGGTTTTCTTTCCCCTGGTGCCTCCTTTTGGTACTGGGAGCAATTTGGAGGCCTGTGCTATCACAGGGGGCTCATCAGGTAGGGTTGGATTTGGAGGGGAATAGGGCATAAAACCATGGCTTGAAATGGGTGAATTTGTAAGGAAAGGTGTAAAGATATTTTTGCACAGTTTGGCTGAGCACTGATGAAGTAACCATGATAACTGCATAGAAATATTTGTGGGAATGGGGGATTAGTACTGGAAGTGATGGAAGGAATTGAAGAGAGGAAAACGTGGGCTGGTCCTTGGGGGAAAGGTTCTGGATTGTGGCTGGGTTCACCTGCTAGGCTGAGGTTGAGACTCTTGGGGAAATGACAGAAGCAAAATGTTTGAATCACCTTCCAGTGGAGTTGTTGGATTTCTGCAGAATAAAGACTTGGGGGAATGCTGGGCTGGAAAGAAGCTGGGCTGAGCTCTTCAAAGAAGGAAAATGTGGGTTTCTTTCCTTCAGCTTTTCAGGTTGGAAAGTATTTGTGGTGACTCAGCTAACATCTCCCTTGTTTCAGATGCCCTGCTGTTTCAGTATGTGAATTCAGTGGTTGCCCTTGGTCAAAATTTATCGAAAGAGCCTATCCAGGAACCGCAGTCAAATCTTATTTTAAGCAGACAGGGAGTCCAGGAGGTATCGCGTATCACAGTGCGGTTTCCATGCCTGAATTCTGTCTTTGTTCATGATCTGAAACAATGGATACAGCCTTCTTTATCACTTTAAACCAAAATTGTTCTAGCAGTTATTTCATAGTCGCTGATGTAGAAAGGATCCTCCAGCATTTTCTTCTACCAGATTTTTCCACTGGAGGTTCGTGCGTACTTGACAAGGGAAGAGAATGTGCTCGGTCAAACCTTTCCTGGCCCTGCTGAGGCTTTAGGACGAACACTGTATGGCTGAGCAGGCAGCATTCAGCACTTTGTCACGAAAGTCTTCCGTGCAAGGGTGCAGGTAGAAGATATGAGAGCTGAAATTCTCTTCCTTGCCTTGATCTTGCTTCGCTTGGCTAAGGAGGGAAGGGAGGCTTTCCGGAGGGATCCCAAGCTGCCTCTGTCAATGGCACTCTTGTTGCTCGGGGGATGAAACGAGATCATGGAACGTCAGTGATGGCTTTGGCAGATGCACGCTTCCCCAAAGCCACAGTGAATCCTCAAAACAGAGGCTTGGAAGAAAAGATGCTTTAGTCTAGACGGAGGTCACCTCATTCTGAGATGCTTCGGATATTAATCATAAAGGCTTTGGAGGGCTCTGCTTTTCCATTAGCTAAGCACTGGAGTTTGACTAATGAATTGAACACATTGGGTAATTGAGGGTTAGCTCGTGCTGGTGCTGTGTGGGTGCTTAAGCTTCACATGTGATAAGGGAAGTGAATCATGAGATTGAAGTGGTTCGTGCAGCAGAAGCCTGGGCACATCAACGGGATCACTCAGGAGAAATAGGTGTAAGGGAAGTCCTGTTCCCCACGTCCTGGTAACTCTCGGCAGCGAGGGCATCCACTGGTGTGACAAGGAACAGCATTCACAGCAATTGCTAAGGGGCACTGGAGACTAAAGTCACTGAACTGGTGGGGAGAAAAAAGTAACATAGAAGAATAGCTTTATTTTTAAGTACCCTCACTAAACCGCGAGCTGTCAGCCTGGCTGTCCCTGTGACTTTGTCCTGACAGTAGAAAATAGTGTTGTGTTTTCTGGGCAGTGACTGCTGTCGCCCTGGCTCTCTGCATCCTTCTGTGTGTGTGCTTCTCCCCTCCCTATTGCTGCCTGAATTTTATGAACAACTTAGTACCATAGCGTTGCTTCAACTCAGCAAAACCAAGTTGATTTTTCCTATATCCCTATAAGATCGCTGGCAGCTGAATGGTTCTTTTTCTGCTGGTTTTGTTGCAGCAGGATCAAGGCTAAAGGTGATGTGCTATAAATTTTTAAGATGCCATTGTGAAAGTACTTTTCAGTCACAGCTACTTGTCAAATTTTTAAGCTCTTTTCCCCTCTCTCAGCTTTTCTCTTCTTCTTAATCTTTGCTTTATCTCATTAGCAGCTGGCGTGACATAGTTTGAGTCAAAGATGGTGAGCAGGGTTACTCATAGGGTCATAAACTCCAAAACAGGGAGGTCAAAAGGCTTGTGTGAGTGCAAGTTGAAAGTCTTTGCCCTTCCTAACATGCCTGGGAATTCTGCATATCATGCCTCACATTCATCGGAGGAAACATCATCGTTTTGTAAGCTGCTGACTTCTGCCGTCTGTAGCCCAAAGCTTGCCCAAGTGATGTTTTTTCTTTGGAATGAGATCAGTGGTTGAGGGGCCTGGAATTTTTTACTTAGCAGCAATGCTGTGGTCAGGTCTCTCCACCAGTCCCACTGGCTTCAGCATTGCACTGACAGAGCTAAACCAGCACAATCCCACTGAGAATGCCAATGGAAGATATTTCAGTTTGGTTTAAAACCAGGCTTTACTTAAAATAGCCCTGGATTAAGATGATGCGCAGAGCTTATGTATTCAATTACACCTTCCAGCGTTGCTTTCCCACACCAGTTTGCAACAGCTGTAACGATTCCCAAATGAATCCAACTGTCGCAAAATGATGGTTTTTACAGCCAGCAGATTAAGAGGAGCGAGCGCTGACTTCAGTGTACGTTCATGCGTCAGGGTGCAAGTTGCAGTGGGGTAGGAGCAGCTTTTGTTCTGCTTCCCCATTGCAAGTTGCAAGCGTCCAGGGCAAATCCGTGCGTTGTGCAGCCTGGTTAACCCATCGCCCAACTCGTGCCATCACCTTTGGATTTCCTTTGCCTGTAATAGGGAGCTCTGTGTGTTCCCACTGCCAGGGGCAGCTGGACCATCTTAAATTCATCATTTAGAAAGTGTCTTAGACCCTTTAGTGCGAAGTTCTCTGAGGCTGCCAAGGGCTGCTAAGATTTAACGCGGAAAGCCAGTAGGCATAAGACAACATCTGACTTCATTTTGACAGGGCTGCAGCTCAGAGGGGCTGTGCAAATTGACATTCGCTCAAATCTGGCCTTGCTTCCTAAAATCTGACAGGCAAAGAGTTCACACTCTTTTAAAAGCAACGTGATACCCCTCGGGGTAGAGTTTATTTTTATTGGACAATGTACATACATCCATTTCCCATCTTGGAAATGCTGCAGATAAGCAGTATAGGGTGAAATTTTCCATCACCATAAACCACTTATGCATGAATGCGCTTAGACAGATCTTTTCCTATCGCAGTTCATATTTTGAGGGTTACGTCACATCTCTTCCCATCCCTGAGCCTTTCCATTCCCTGCCCTGCTGGGAATGGGCAGTGCCTGACCCTTGCTTCTGTACAGAAGTTGCTGGTCACCGGCCACAGTGAAGCATCTCCGTCTGGGGTGGGTGATGATGGAAGATCTGTGGTAAGAAGGAGGAGGCAGGCAGGAAGAGGTTAACTCTTCTAACAGCACCAAGGTTGGGGCAGGTCTGAAATCCATCAGTCTCTTGCTGAAGGGCAGAGAAACTCCCATCGGTTTTGCTTGCTATTTGCTGCAGCCACTGCAGCTTTTTAGCCTTGGGACTTGTTCAAAGGATTATTTCTTGGAGAGTGATGAACGTGTGTAGCAGGACAGCCCTTTCGTGGGCTGCTGGCGGGTCACAATTAGCCTGATGGCCCTTTAGCTCAGTGGCTGCGTAAACACTGAAGGTTGCTCACCTTCCCAAAGCTGGGAGGGCAGCGTCTGTTCAGTGCTGCCCTGAGCGTGATGACATCAAGTGCATTTTCCAGAGGGGCTTTTCCCCCTCCACTTTAAAGTATGTGTATGCTACATACGCAGACGGTTTGTCATTAATGGAGAGAGAAGGGCTCGTGGTTTGACTTTGCTATTACCCCTTTGCCTCTGGGGGTGTTAGGAGGGGGAAAGTGGGTACGTATCCTGCTGATATCGCATCCTCTCTCTCTCCCTAAAGATGCCAGTTCTGTGGGAGTAAGCTGTTTACCCCAAAAGGGTGTTTTTTTTAAAAAAAAAAAGAAAAGCAGTAGCTGGGCTTGGAAGTGCTGCAAGTGTGTGGCTGAGCGTGGCTTAACCCAGTAACTGCATGTGAATGTGGAGGCTGCCACAGCCGCGTTGGGATGGGAACTGGATGTTGGTGCTGAACCTCCTTGCTTCAGTCCTCCACAGAGGCATCTGCGCATCCAGTATGATGGAGCCAAAGGTGCTGCTAAAATAACACCATTGTTTAACTCAGAGTTTGATTTTTTGCTTGCATTCCTTCTCTTTTAGTCACAGCCTGGAGTAAAAGCTGTGTTTGGCGTACTCTAATTCACATTAGTGGCTTGCTGTACAACTTGGGTCTAACCAAAGTCTTACCCACTTTATCCATAATGGTAACTCTTGGAGGCTTTACAATGTGGTGGGCACTTTGTGAGTGGTGTCTTGGGAGCTCCAGGGAGAGGAAAAGTTTAGTCATGTTGGTTTTAAGTGCTCAAAGCGTGTCTGAGAACGCAAAAACTGGTTGCCGATTGTGATGCAGTTTGGGAGGGACAGACAGTAAGTGCTATAAATACATCCACTGAACTGCAATAATCCAAGCTTCGTAAAATATAACAAGTGGAATCTGCTGCTTTAGCCAAAGATCTCTGAGCACGTGGGGCCTTGTGCTTGACAGCACAGCTAAATGAAGGAAAAGAGCTGAGAGCAGAATCTGTGCATCTAGGGGACCGACCCGCGCTCCTCCTCCTCCTGACATGAAAGGTATAAAGAGCAGGACGAAAGGATGAAGTCAGTGCACAAGGTGCGGTGCGACTGTTGGTTGTTTCTTGTCTTGCAGTTCACAAGTGTCTGGAAGTGGTCAGGTGGGTAGTGTGGACCTGCCTTAAGGTTCCTTTGCGCGATGCCAAAGCCCGCCGTTTAAATGTATGCACGGTCTCAAATGTTTTCCTAAGTCTTTGCAGGATGCCAGAAGCTCTGAAATCAAAATGATTTAATATATGTTCATGAAACCATGAGCAGGGAATGCCATCCCTGCTTTTTCAAGCAGTTCCCGCAGCCACGGTGTGTTGTCCAAACACAGCGCAGGCCAACCTGCGACTGCCTTACTGGGTTGACCAGCAATTTTAAGACCACAGCAACTAACTCCTACCCTTAATATTTTTCTTAAATAAATGCACGATATGTTGGGGTTTTTTTAAAACTATCCCCCTAAACATCCTTAATAAAATATTTGTTGTCCACCCTCTTCCTCTCTGTGCACATACACAGGCTCCAAATAGGACATATTCTAAATATATCAAATTGCTGCAGCCGTTACAAATTCACAAATAGATCTGGTACCTGAGACCAGACCATAACTTCGGCCAGACGGTGGGCAGACAAGGTCTAGCTAAACATACCAGGCTGTGCTGCTATTTCTGTCCTTTTTTCCCTTCAGGGTGTATGTGAAATATATAAATTTAAAAAAAAAAAAAAAAATCTCACTTCAAAGCCCAGTGGCTCAAAAGCTCTGGTTCTGCCAGGTTAAAAGTGGGTTGAACTATATTGTCCGTTTTTCTTAACCAGTGGGACAGGGGGCTGCGGGGTCCTGCTCGGAGCTCTCAGTTAAATTGGTCTCGGTGGATGAGGCTGTATAAAGTGTTCCTGTGTGCTGAGCTGCTTGTGACTGGAAGGTGTAAGGAGGGGAGCAGGAGGAGGAGGACAGGGGCATTGTCTGTGGCTTGGTACACAGACAAATCTTCCTCTTACCTAGCATTTTGCCATGCAAACCAGTGGAGACTCTCTCCAAGCTGTGGGGAGTTGCAGCTTAGGTCACCACCATCTCTGACTTGAGCTCTATGTCTCGACTGTCCAGTTCTCAAGAATGTTTGCCAATAAAACGTTTATTTGCCTGTTTGTTGTGACAACAGTGGTTTAATTTCTTTCCCGTTCGTGGAAATATTTACTTTTCTAAACATAAACCTGTATGTAATGCCAATGCTGATGCTCTGTGTGTCTAGAAGGGGTCTTCAGCATCTTGTCTGGAGCTAACTCCAGACAAATATATTAATTAAGCTGCCGTTGGGGTATGTGACTGTGTTTCTTTAGTGCTATGACTTTAAAGTCTGTGTGATGGCTTCTAATTGCTTGCCTCAATGGTTTGTTGTTTGTTGGTTTTTTTTGTGATGGCTTGTGGCATGTCAGGATGCTAAGTTTGCTGGGCAGAGTTGGCACTTGTCATCGAGTGGGAGCTACGAGCTATGGAGCTGGTGGTGCTGGGAGAGCACCAGGGCTGGTTTGGGTTTGGTGCAGTTTTTCGGGGAGCAGTTAACCTGTTAGTCTCCTTGCACCGACTGTAACCAGAGCTGACAGCTGTTGTGCTGGATGCGACACCATTTCTCTTGTTACACCAAATATTTAACGATGCCTGAGAACAGAGTACGATCTCGTTCTGTTTTGCAGTGCAGAGGTCAGGTAATAAATTTGGCTAGCTTGCAGCGTCTGATCCAGATTGTCTTTAAAATAGCTCAGTGGAAAGGAAACAGAGAATGTAAAAGCTTTGTTCGTCGAGGAAACCCTCAGACCGTGATGCATGCAGAACAGAGCAGCATCCTATCCCTAAGCTGAGCCTCCCAGCCATGCCAAAGTATCTCCAGGGTTCAGTGCTCCTGCCTTCCCTCGCTCGCTTCTATCACCAGCGTTTCTTTTCTCTAGTGCTTTTCATTAGCCTGCTTTGCATTGGCAGTCATGAGGCTGCTGCTGAAGCGTTTCACAGCTTAGCAAAGGCTTTTGTCATTTATAATCTGCACTGTATTTGCTCCTGGACCCTAATCCTGAATTGCACTCTCATCCCTTACCCTTTTGTACTGCACAAACCCAGAACAAAAAGTGCTCGCAGTCCAATACAGTGTAACATTCCCAGGGGACTGCTGTCCCCCCGTAGGCAACCCGTCTTTGTCTTGCAGCATCTATTTCACTGTGTTTATTTAGCACTGGG
Organism: Falco naumanni; assembly: GCF_017639655.2. Lineage (NCBI taxonomy): Eukaryota > Metazoa > Chordata > Aves > Falconiformes > Falconidae > Falco > Falco naumanni. The sequence continues at coordinate 3,629,539 of NC_054072.1, forward strand.
AACTTGTTAGTGACTCAGAAGCACAGCTCCAGATGTTTAAATCAAAACAGATTCCACCCATTCCTATGTATGTGAAGAGATAGCTTTTAAAAAGTCATCTTCGGGGCAAAAGACTTGGTAGCTGAGACTTCACTGGGAGTGAGTGAAGTGTTTAAATATAGGAGAGAAGATGCCTCTGGGGTGAGACAAGTCTATGTGGAAAGATCTCATGTTATGTTCTTAATTGGGGGGGGAAATTCAATTCGTTTCTTGTCTGAGTTTGCAGCCTGGTGTTTGGGAAGCCAAGAAATCGTGGAGCTCCGTTGTAAGTGAAAAATGATGGTTTGAATAGATTTCAGCAGCTAAGGGGCGGTGGGATGGGTCAGGCATAAGGAAGGAAAGAGCAGTTCAAATGGATCATGGGGAACTCTTAAAGCAGGAGAGTGATGCCTATGGGCTTAGACAGAGGTGGTAGCACATGTGTTCCTTGCAGTTGTTAAATCGAGGGTTTGTGGTAAGAATTGCACCTTTGCCTAAGCTGTCTGCCTGTACCGTCACCTGCTGATCAGAGAGGCAGCTCTGGATGCCCCCTCGCTCAAGCTCTGCAATACTTAGCATCACCCGTGGTGATGTTTTTTTTAAAAAAAATAATAAAGTAAAATACACAGAAGGGAAAAATCTCATTCTGGTTCCCTTTCTGCCTGTATTTAAATCATTTCTCTGGCTGTAGGGGAGATGCAACCATAGCTTTTCAGACTCCGTGCATTTCTTATTCAGACTCCGTGCATTTCTCTAGCTGGTTTCTTAATGTCATCGCTGAGCCCGTGTTTAAAGTGAGGGTTGAGATGCTCTTCTGAAGACCCCCTCTGGAATCCCAGTTGCTGTGGCTTGCTTTTGGCCAGGAGCAGGTGGTTAAGAGCCGGGTTAGCGTCTGCAGTCTGCAAAGTAGCAGTCGGGTTTCGAGGAACGGGATCTCCTCGCTGTATTGATTACTTGTGGATCCTCAGGGCTGTGGCAAGAAGAAAAGGGTATTGCTGAGCTTGGGCAGTGGAGGACACAAGGGTGATGTCCTGGACATAATTGTTCTGCCAACACAAAACACATGGCAAAAGGTGAAAGAAAATATTATGAAAGTTGTGTCAGTTTTTGCAATCAGATCCGAAGCCATGGGGGAAGCATTTGGTTCAGAGAGTGGAAACAAAAGCGGCTGAGGCTCATGTGAAAACTTTCCAAGCCAGGAATCCTTTTGTGAAAAATCAGAAACAAACCCCTTTCTTTTTGCTGTCTCCGGGCAGGCCCTGGCTTTCTGAAGCCAAGGTTCATCCGTTTCGTAACGGAGCACAGCACGCTCGCTTGCTGTCGGCTTTTGTGTCCAGGACTGGAGAGGAGTAGCAGCGCAGGTCTTGGATGTAGCTCATGGCAAGGAAAGGAGTGAGGTGGAGGGGAAGATAGCCCAACCCAGAACAGTCTGACCCTTTCTTTTTTTCCTTGTTTTTGTACTAATTTGTATTGTAGTGATGTTGGAAGTCCCAAGTGAAATCACATCTTTGCTTTGGGCACATACAGGTGAGAGGCCCTTGCTGCAGAGGCTTTGCCATTCAAGCAGGTGAGGTGGGCTTAGCATCGTCTTCCCTTTCCAGAAGGACCGAGCGAGAGGCCAGAGGTAACAGTGAGGAGATGGGGAAGTGAGTTTGTGTGGCTGAAATCACGCAGGAGATCTGAGGCAGTACTGAGCAGGACCTCTTCGGCCTCAGACCACAGAGTTATTTCAGCTTTCAGCCGATTTTTCTACTGCTATGTACAGTCGGGTGGTTCCAGTGCAAAGCAGGTTGATGTGGAAGCCAGAGCATTGAATCTAGGAAGAGATGTACTACGCTTCCTCCCCCTACCCCCTGTACCCAGCCTTATCTTGCTTTGTTTCTTCACACCTTTTGAAGCTAAGGAGGCTTAAGCAGGAGAAAAATGCCTTAGGATTTCTTGTTGGTTGTGTGCTTATTTCTTTAACGCATCTCCTCTGTGCCGCAACGGATGCCTTTTGATGAAAACAAAGCTGCAGCTTGATAAATGAGACCAGTAGCGATGGAGCAGACCCACAAACTCTGTGCACGGGGTCAGCGATGTGGGACGTGCCGTCCGGTGAACGAGCAGCCTGCTGGAGAGCAGAAAGCAAAGGCAAGAGCTGACTCAGCCTCAAGTATGTGGGTGGGAGTGTTTCATAAGCACGGGAGAGGTTGGAGGGCCAGGTCTGAATCATGTAGTAGCCGAGTTCTAAAGATTTGGAGTTTGGGGTGGAGGGGAAGGGAAAAGGCTGGCAAACACATCTCCACAGCTGTTGGCCTAAACATGTGGAAATTGCGCAAGGCTCGCTGAGAAGAGGGGGGGACTGTCATGCCGTGAGCCATGAGAATTAACTCTCTGGTTTGGGGCTTGCTCTCTTCTCTTGCTCTGTGGGTAAAAATTCCCAGCAGCACTTTTTTCTCTCCTAGCAAGGGAGCTGAGCTGTGGGGTTGTGCACGCTCTTCCCACTCTCCTGCTATGTGTTCCTCAACCTCAGACTGAGCAAACCACATCCCGTCGGCTTTGGGGCTTGGGGCCTCTCTTTCCCTACCTATAATTTGGGGTGCAATCAACCCAGTTTGATTTCCTAGAGGTGATGCTGCACTTTGGTGAATGACTGCTTGGCTCCTGCAATATTGTTGAAGGCTTTACTTTATGGTTGATACCTGAGGTGGGAGCTTGGCAGATGCGTGTGCAGGTTCTCGGTTACAGATACCTGTTTGGTGATCCTCGGACATCCTTCAGAGGATTTACTGAGCTACCTTGTAGCTTTATTGTACGGCTATAATGTGAGCATAAGTCAGGCTTTCAGAGATGAGGTTTCCGTGTTGATGTGACAGCTCGTTGTAGGCGTTTGTCTCCACGTGTACATAAAGTATGGAGAGGGTGAGTTAAAAAAGTCTGCTCTAGCTATTAAGGATTGTTTGCTTCTGATTTTTATGTGGAGTCTGTTTTCACCATTAGCCCAGCTGCTCTACACGTTGGTGTTGGAAGATAAAATATGCCTGTGTTTGCATTATTGAATACTCCCAGCATAACAAAAGCTCTGCGGTGAAGGAAAACCGTTCAGATCTGCGGAGTTATTGGAAGATTAAAGAACAAAGTAAGTATATTGTAGGTTTCTCTCAAGGAGAAAGCTACAACATACTTATTTTGTTCTTTAATCTTCCGATATAAAGCTGAGGTCTACAGCATGTTGAATTCTTCTCAGATGTTTTGCTGTTTGTTTAGACTCGGTGGAAACCCTCGAGCTGCTGTGTCAATAATTCTCTGCTCTAAGCCTGCTCACTGTGAGCAGAAAGGGGGATGGATGTGGGTTGGTTTTGCTCTCAGACAGATCATGAAAATGTCATTGCATGCTGGTCTGCTATAGCTATCTGAAGATTGAAATACCCTCGAGGGAATGAAATGATGGCTTCTTTCTTGCTAGTTTGCTCACTTTTTTTTTTGTTTCCTTTTTTCCCCTTCCTTGGCAAATGCAGGCAAAAAAAAAAAAAAACCCAACACATGACAAAAGAGTTAGATTCACTACACAGAGTCCCAAGTCAGAACAGGCTTTCTTTTTGTGTCTATGTCAGCATCTCTGGGGGAAGAGAGATGTGTTGTGGGACCTTTGTACCAGAGCCTGCAGTGCCTGAGGGGTCCTGCTGGCTCCGTCAATATTTTTTCAAGTCCAAGAGCAAACGATTCAATTTGCACCTTATTTTTCATTTCTGTAAAATGACCAGCGAGAGCAACCCAGGCCAAACAGTTAGTGGAAAAGACATGCTCAAGCACACAGCCTGGAAGTGGGAAATGTCGAGTCCTAGGTGGGGTCACAGGTACCGCACTAGGTCAGGGCACCCCGAGATCCTGTACTGGGACTCCAGCACTGCCACTTGTGGGGTGGTCAGAGCTCTTCTGGAAACAGATATGTAGCAACCCATTTTTATTTGCTAAGCTGCTGGACTAATTGCAAAAATAACAGGCAAATCATAAGGTACCTAACAGCATTCTCAAGGTTTCCTTTGGTTTTTTCCCCCAACTATGTGACTTCTCTCTTTTCCTGACTCAGTGGGCTGGTTTCTTTCTTTGCCTGTTGCTCTGATGACAATAAATCCCAGCAAGGGATTCACAAATCCATCCAGAGTTTTTGAACATTAAAATACACCCTCTGGCTTGGAAAATCTGAGAGATCCAGATGCTCGGAAGCTGCAGGAATACAGCAGGGAAGAATTGCTGCCTGTTGCCCTGTTCAGATGCTCTTTCCTCAGCATCTGTTATTGGCAGCTGTCAGAGACAGGGTGGATGTCTTTGTTTTTGTGCAACACCGCTCCTGCGAGGTTGGTGGAGTGGGAAGAGGAAAAAACGTGCTCGATCAGAATGTTGGGTGCTTTAGAGCTAGAGGTTTGGTTGACGTTCCCTGCTGCAGGAGGGATCTTCATGTGGGGGTTAGGGTTGGGACCTCAGGATACCGGGTGTGATTTCCTGCCGTCGTGGTCTTGGGAGAAGCAGTTTGCTCTCTCTCCGCGCCTCAGTCTGCAAAGGACGCTGAGAATCGCTGCTTTCTCCCATCCTTTGAGCCCTCTCTTTACCTCGGAGGCTTTTCAGATGTGTCGCCACCTTCCATCTCGGTGAAGACCTCTGATGACGCAGTAGTGAGAAGAGCGATGTATTAATGACGACTAATAGGCGCAGTGCGGGAATGACGATTCTGCCGCTTTGCGGTGGAAGCATCAAGCAGATGTCTAACATCTGGAACGGCGCTCTGCACGATTCAAATGGGGCTAGTGACTGCTGTCATGCAGCTTCCTCGCAGCACACAGGCATCCCAAACGTCGCTCCTGAATGTGAAATCGCACTTTGTTCTGAACGCTCCTCCTCTCCGTCATCCCGAGGACCAGCCGCAGCCTCCCGTCCATCTTCGATCCAAGCAAAATGGAAACGGCTGTCAAGAAAGCACGGGTGGATTTTAGCAGGTTGCTGATGTCGGGTCTAGTCAGAGAAAATGTTCCGTTTCAGTTCCTTTAATATGCAGCAGGGCTGATACTGACGTAACTACATGTAGCAAACATACTTATGGCTTTACATAGGGTGGCTATATCCGGCAGTCACAGACAGAAAAACTCATTTAGGCTGTCTCACCCGCTTTCTCAGCTGTCAATGCAAATTTCCTCCTTTAGTTACTACCTTTTCATGTGCTCTTCCAGTGCAATTTTAAGCTTTGGCTGGCTGGCTGTCCTTTGGGGTTAATCCCTTTAATAGGCTTTTATTAAAAACATTTTTAGATCTTCAGAAGTCAAAGCTATTTCCAAATGGATTTAAGGCTTGTTTCCTGGTGAAGAAGGTAGAGGGGAGCAGAGAAAGGAGGTGCTCTCTCAGGCAGCACTGGCCCGTAGCTCCAGGTAAACATGCTTTCTCCATCGAGTGAAGAGCTGGAAACGTTTCATAAATTGCACCAGGGGAAAAGTGAGTTGCAGGCTTTGGAAACCAGCTTGGGGAGGCCTTCCGTGCACAGAGGCTCTGATACTTTCCTGACAGCACACAGTCTGCGATATTTTAGGAGAAACTGCCAACCAAATTCAGGAGAAACTCTTTGTGTTGCAAATGGACTTCCCAGATTGCACAGGAGGTGTACAAGTCCGCTTTTGCAGCGGACCCTTAAAGTGTCTCAGACGTAACAAACTTGGATGTGGCTGTGATTACTTTTTCTTCCCGAGGGCTACAAGAGCTTGCAAAACCTATAGCACTATCCTACTGGGTGAATCCCAACATCCCGTTTTCCACGGTTACCGGTCGGGGGTATCTCATGGATGCTCCAACTGAGTTGCTGGAGGACTGAATTCTTGCAGCTGAAGCTGAAAGGAGGAATGGGTGATCTGGTTTGTTGTAAAACTAGGAGTAAATGTAGACAATTTAAAAAAACAAAAAAAAAAAGGGGGGAGGGAAAGCCTTAAGGGACTTGCCCAAGGTGGTGTGGGCAGAGCTGTGGAGGAGCTGCCGGCCCCTTTCTCTGCCCCGCAGCAGGCTCTTTTGCTGCAGTTGGTTTCCATTTGCTTGGGATCTGTTTGTCATATCAGTGTTGGTGAAGGATCTGGAGAATGGATGTGCCACGTGTAGTTTGCAGGACTTTGCACGTCCTGCTGTGATCTCCCTGACCTCACTACCTCTCCCTGCTGCTGGTCGGTAACGGGAGGCCCGTGTCTCTTTAAAGCTCTGGGCATTTTTCTTTTCCAAGCGGTTGAATTTGAGCGAGGGGAGGGGAGGATTCCTCAGTTCTGATGTAACTGTTAGCAGAACCACGTGGGTTTTATACATTTTTGACAAGCAAAGGTCTCCTGGAAGCGAGTTATAAAATTTTCAGTAGCTCTTTTGTAATCGCTTGCCACAGCGGATATTTTCCAGTCGGCTTTTGCTTTTGGCCTTGGGTCCCTGCGTGGCTGGTTCATGCAGTGCCCTCACGTAGGCTTCAAATGTGAAATCCATTCAACTTTCATGACTCATTTGCTGTCCCAAGTAACGCTTCAGCTGGAGGAGGAACCTGGCGTGGGGAAGCGGTGGAATGCCAGTGTCAGCACATCGGGTTCCCAGCTTTCACAGCGTTTGCCCAGGCCAGGTGGGGAAGGGATGCCCAGTGCCTCGATGAGAGCCCCAACGTCCTTCCCTGCCAGGGCTCCCGCTTCCCTGCACCCTGCCAGCATTCAGGTGGCCCCAGCAGAGCCAAGCTTGGTTCACTTCCACGGTAGCTGGGACTAAATTAAGGTCACTGTGCTGCTGAAACAATCCGCTTCGATGAATTTAAATAACAGAGGAGATTTGTTACGTAGCCGTTTGTAAAATAATGCCTTTTTTTTTTTTTTTTTTTTTAATGAGAAAAAGCATCCTCTTTCGCAGGATGGAGGATGGATTTGCACAAGGTAGAAAGGTTTGCTTCCCTGGTGTCTCTTTTCCTAAACAGCTCTTCCTTTCTGCCTCCCTCTAGTCCAGCCATAACCCTGAACAGAACTGATTTTTATTCCCCACCTCGAAGCTACACAACCAGATTCCTTGCAAGCCAGCATCATTTGTGTTTCTTTTATGCTTCCAGAACATGAACATCCAGGTGGAAGATATAAGGGTCCGTGCCATCCTCGCCACCTACCGCAAGCGGGTGCCTGTCACAGAGGGTTACGTGGAGGTGAAAGACGAAGGGACCTGGAAGCAGATCTGCGACAAGCACTGGACCATGAAAAATTCCCGAGTTGTCTGTGGCATGTTTGGATTTCCAAGCGAGAGGAAATACAACACCAACGTCTACAAGTAAGAGCAGAGCTTTGTATGAGACACAAGCATGTTTCTTTGAACACTTGGGGCCTTGTTCAAAAATGCAAATTGTCAAATGACACTGGAGACCTTGAGGTAGAAAAACCTCCAACTGCTTCATGCCTTCAGATCACATTTTCCTTCTGTGTAAATATTTGAAATGTCAAGCATTTCCTTGTGCAGACAGGGGAGCTGTTTGATCCTCACCGTTCTGGCTGAAGACCTGCTGCAGCATCAGTTGTCGTCTTTGATAGGTCCTATCGTAGGACGTGTGGACAGTCGGCCCAAGAAATCTTTTCTTTTTTTCCTTCCAGCTCTAGGATAGCCATTTCCTCCACCAGTGATAGGTTCTGTGTCGTGTGCAGGGGATGGATGGGAACAATCTGATCACACTCTTCCAGTAAACCCATCAGCTGCAAGAAAATCTTAACTGCTTACCCCATCCCTCTGCGGAAAGCCAGCTGTAGGGTCAGATTTGGTAGGTGCTGAAAGCTCCGACTGAGTAATCTTGGAAGAAAACAGGCTTTTGTTGTGCTTCGTTGCCCAGGTTGTTCCTTCCCACTACTGCATGCGATTCCTGGTCTCACACCTCTCCTGACACGTTTACCCACACTCACCAGCCACTCTGGCTCTCACGGAGGCTCACGGTCCGTGGTTCATGGGTCTCCAGCTGCCAGGTCACCCCCAAAGGAGCAGACTTCCCAGTAAATCTCCCAATGTTAACCCCAGTTCAGCTCCTTTGGCACTGGCTATTCCTCAGTGTCGCAGGCTGGAAGAGCAGCCAGCCATCTCCAGCTGCATGACTTTTTCTGTCCATTAAACCCGCGCTGAGCTAAAAATGTCAGTAGTGCCTCCGCGCTGCTCTTCCCAATGCTGCTTCTGCATCCGAGGTGGGGCTTGTAGAGGGATGCAGTTTGGAGCATGGTATCAGTGCTGCTTTTTCTTCCTATAATTGTAGATTGCTTTAAAGTGAGGGAAGAAAACAGTGATCCATAGGGGGAATGTTGTGTCTTCCAGGAGCTACAAGCTGATCGGTTTAGGCTGTGTTTCCCGTTTCTTGAAAACCAGGAGCTCTGGTCTTTGTTGTTGTCGTTGCTTCAGCTTGCATTTTGTCACCAGCCTTCGTCACAGACATGGTTCTTCCTACACTGTTCCCTAGAAATAACACCCTAAAGCAGATGCAAAATAGTTTAAGTGAAATTCAGTCTCGTTTCTTTCCTACACTGTGACCTGTGGAGTGGGAAAGCATCAGCTGGTTAGGGGGAGAACTGAATTCTCCAGGCAGGAGTTGTGGTTTTCCTGCCTGCTCCTTTTGGCCTGTGCAATTGCTCCTTCGGAAAACTCTCTCTGGAACTGCCTGGCCACGTTTCATTTCTTTCATTAGCAAGAACGTGATCAATCAAAGTGGTCCTTAGGTTGGAATAGCGTAAAGCCACATAGCAACACAAAAGAAGATAAAAGAAATAACCCAAGTGAAATTCTGTTTTCAGGCTTCCCGGGGAGATGAGTAGTGAATTTGTAATTGCTACCAGGCAGCCTCATGTTTTGCCCTGGCTGTCAGTTAGAGGTGTGTGTGCTTCCATCACTGCAGCATGTCTCCCTCAAACTCATCTCCGAGATTCCCATCCCCTGCATCAGAGGCAGGAGGGCTGGATAAATTACCTGTAGTAAGACAAAGTAGATTTTTCCTGCTTTTCAGTTGTGGTGTTTCCAAGAAAAGCATTAACTTTAGCAGCTGGAGCCATCTGCTTAAATAAAAGGGTGCTTGGTAATCATAGAATCATTTAGGGTGGAAAAGACCTTTAAGATCACGAAGTCCAACCCAGGACTGCCAAGTCCACCACTAAACCATGTTGCTAAGCACCACATTTTTTTTTTTTTTTAAACACTTCCAGGGATGGTGATTTCCCCCACCTCCCTGGGAAGCCTGTTCCAGTGAAGAAATTTTTCCTAATGTCCCATCTTAAACCTCCCCTGGTGCAACTTGAGGCTGTTTCCTCTTGTTCATTGGCTTGTTATCTGGGAGAAGAGACCTGCCCCCCCCCCCCCCAATCTACAGCCTCCTTTCAGATGGATACGGTCTCTCCCATCAGCATCCTCCTCTCCAGGCTGAACAACCCAGTCGCTCCTCAGAAGAATTGTCCTGTTCCTTGCGATAGCACACGTAGGGATGGAAAAAACTGAAGCACAGTTGGTCGGCATAATATCCAGCAATGCTGACCATCCCATTGACTGGAGCTGGAGTTAGGAATATGCAGTGCTGACAAATAGCAGGTGTGGAGGTCTCTGCTGCCGAGCCAGACAGATTGCTTCAGTAGCCTCGGTGCCTCGTAACACCTCCTTCACCTTTGCTTGGTTTTGGCAAGCAGTAACGGCATGCTAGGCTCCTGCAGCCCCAGAAAGATATTTTGGAAAATAGGCTGAATGTCATCCCGGGTTGGAAGAAGATGGGATGTCATTTTATTAGAGGAAAGAGACTTGTAAAACTTTGTCAGCTAGACGGTTATGTTTGGTTAGCGTCCTTCAGAAAGCTGTGCTCTTCCCTGGGGTGTTTGCCTTTGTGCTTTGTGTTACTGGCAGATGCATTATGTAGAACCATGCTGGTAGCCTTGCTGGTGAGGGAAACCTCCCAGTTCTGGGCTGGGAGCTTCACAGGTGATCTTTGCTTCATGATCAAGGTACCGGAATGATGACCACTGTGATCTGCTCGCCTGGGCCGTGAGAGCACCGCTCTCTGCTTTGTCCCACACGCCTTCTGTTCACATTCTGTCTTGGAGAGGGGAGAGTTCAGCTCTGGCTGGTCAGTTGAAATAAATCCTCGTTCCATGTGAATGTGAAGCCTCAGAAACGTTCTTCTCATTTCTCGGGCTTTGCTCTCCCTGATTTGTAAATACCGTTCTCCCAAAGGCGGATCTCTTCCCGTGCCTGCTCTGCAGCTGGGAGACGGGCTGGAATCAGGTTTCTGCTGGTCAGGGCTTCCAGTGCCCCCTTCCCACATCCCCGCCAGTCCCACTCCCCCCAAACTGCAGCTCTGCATGCTGAGCTAGCTGATACTCTGCTTCTGCACAATGGTGGGAGGTGAAATGATTTGCAGATGGATCTTGCTTGAAAGAAAACAACTTAGTTCATTGTTGTCCCAGTGCCAGGGTTTTATTCCTGAATGTAACTTAGACTCTGCAGTTGACAGCACGATTTATGTTAGGAAACGAAATAAATCTCAGTGTTGTTTCCATGTTCTTGTTCATTCTTCAAAGTGGTTTTTCTATAGGCATGGCTTGTTAACTCCGCCTCCTGATTCCTGCTCTGGTTGAGAAAGAAGAGCAGCGTTAAGTGCATTTTGCTGATGGGGAGAGTAGGAGTTTGTGACCGGAGATGCCTAAGGCAGAGGGATGGACCCTCATGCCTTCTGGAGGCCTTACAGCTTGGTGATTTGTCAGAAACGGATGGAGGAGCTCAGCAGTTCCAGGACACTTTGTTCAGCGTCAGTCCAAAAAGCATCTCCCAGTTTAACCAGTCTGCTCATAGCATTATCAACCTGATTAGATGTGTGAGGCGGTTAATCGCTTCTGTGCTTGCAGTAGAAATGGGTCATGGTTGGGGTCCTCCCTACCAAAAAAAAAAAAAAAAAAAAAAAAAAATTAAAAAAAAAAAATCAGATCCTCCTGGGATCTGAAGGGCTTTGGCAGAAGGTGGCAGGTCTGGCTTCTCTTCCACCTCCCTGAAGCTGAAGACAGCAGACTTGTTAAATTCAGTAAATGCTTGAAGAATTTCTCAAGGGTAGAAACTTTATGCTCGCACCCCTGAAGAGGAATTCACCAGCTGCCGTGCAATGTGTTTTGGGTGAATTTTCCTGGTTTATACATGTGTAGCGATTTGTTTTCTGCTCCCCGAGTCCTCTCGGATGCATTCTTGCGTAGCAAGGTCGCTTTAGCTAAACCCTCAGCCGCTTCCCGCAGCCCTCGGGCTTAACCTGCACCTTTGCTTAAAGCTTATGTGATGAAGGTCCATCTCTCCTCACCAGTAGAAATGCTTTGGAATCCAGCTTGACCTAGAATTGCTCACAGCACGACTTTGCTCACACCTCTGATCTGAGCAACATTGCTCTTGGCTTATAGCAAAGCCAGCGAGAGAGGTTCTTTCCGTGTTTAAAAAGTAAATAACAAGAATGCCCTGAATTTCTGTCTGTAACGGTCATCTGTATTCTACTTTTTTTTTTCTTTTTTTTTTTCCCCTATTATTTATATATATATTTGGTCTGGGGAAATGAGGTGGGGCTTTCTCTGGCTATTTCTCCCCAGCCTACCAAAGGCTGTTAATACCAACCAGATGTTAATGCCTTGTGAAATTTCCAGGGTGAGGTCATTGTTTGCTATTATAAGGCATCCCCATAATTACTTCTCTAAGACAGGCTGTGTTTCTTGTCTGCTTTGGAGTTCACGGAGCTCTCCGCACATGTCTGCAGAGGGCCCTCGGTGAAAATACTCCTTCGGGTTCTTGCTTTCGTACTGAGCACACAGACTGAAAGGGTGGTGGGGCTGAGCTGGCTCGTGCTGGGAGTTATGGGGTGGTGTCACTGGGCACAGGCACCTCCAGATGCTTTCCAGTGCTTAACGTGTGCCTGAGTCTGCCCCGCACTCGGCAGTCCGAGAGAGCAGTTAATGTTCAGGTGGGACCTGGGTGCTGAGCTCCAGCAGTCCGAGGGCAGAGGCTTTCATGGCTTTTTGGTAGGCATGTGGTACTCTGGGTATTTTAATTAAAAGGAAGAAAAATCTTTAAGGCTTGGTCCAAACTGAACCAGGTATTTTAGCTGAGAAGTGTCTGGTCCTTTCTGCCTGCATCCCCCCTGGTTTTACTACTGTTATTTTTAAAATTTTTATTCTCTTTTTCTGTTTCCCTTCATTTTCTGCTGATTCAGGGTCCCTGACAGCTCTGGTTTGACAGACTTGGAGTTTGACAGCCAATGTTTTACCCAGGTTGCCTGTCCTTGCTCCGTGGGATAAAACCCAGCCCTGCCCCATCTTCTGTCCTTTCCAGCACAGCGTTTGCTCCCCGTCACATGATGCAATTGCATCTCTATCTCCAGCCCGGTTGTATTTGGCGTTAACCTCAACCCAGAGAAATTTGGCTGCAGAAAGGATTAGTCAGTGGCCACGAGCCATATGAACCTAGACGACTGCTGAGCTTGTCAGCAAAGCTTGGCAAGAAGGAGGGGAGAAGGTGGTCCCCGCAAGCATCTGAGGCTGTGCAAATTAGCCCACACAGGACCACCAAAGGGTATCAGCAGGGAAAACCTTGACCTGCCCGGTTTAGTTTCAAACCAACAACCTACGAAAGGTTCTTTGTCCCTTTACCTGGTCCTGCTCGGGCTCTCTGTCCCGCAGGGACGTGCTACAGTTAATCAGAATGGCTGCTCTTTCTCCCTGCAAGTTCCACCCACCTTGCTATGCCGTTTATCACAGCTAATCCTGCAACTGCCAGGGCTGCGTGGCAGCTAGTCCTGGAATAAGGAGCAGCACAGGGATCTCACAAAGCCACGTCAAGATCACAGCAGGGCGTTGGCTCCGCTGTGCCTTGACTTCTTTTTAATTTAACTTCTAACGTCTTCCTTTTGATAAAGATCTGACCTGTGTTTTTGTTTCGTTGACTATTTTAGCTCCGATACAGTCGTCTGACAGCCTTGCAGTGCAGTTAGGATGAAGCTGGATTACTTTTTCTCATTTATCACACGTGCCCCTTCCCCCTTAGGAGTCCCTGGAGCACCTCCAGGCAAGTACTCCAGTTTGGGAGGAAGAAGCAGGAACCGCTGCCAATCTCCTCTGCTGTGAACATGTCATCAAGGGAATTGCTCTCACTCTCGGAAATTGCTTTCAGGCTCGCAGTTGTTAACACTGCAGCTTTGAGAGAAGCCGGAGAGCCGTGGCTTTTTCCCAGTCTGCCATCTTCTCACAGCTGGTAGCTGATGGCCAGCAAAGAGAACAGCTCGTTTACAGGAGAGGTTTTCCGAACTCACCAGCGGTATTTGCACGGGCCCTTTTGAATTAACCGATCTCTGACCCTGACATAGCGTAGGGCTCTCTACAGTGCGTGTCTCCTTCGAGCACGTAATTGTTGCTCTAGCTGCAGTGTTGATTCATACTCTGATCTTTAGCTTAAGGGGATGACCTATTTACTCCCAAGTGACACCTTAACAGCATCATTGTGTGTATGAATGAATCAACCTTCAAATAATGCTGTTCAATCCTCGTTTGATTTCAAGGTGGGCTTTTTTTTTTCCCAAATGTAGCTACATCAGTGCAGTTTTTAGGATTCCTAACTTTTGTTTTGCTGTTCCCTTTTATTCCTTTAAGGATGTTTGCCAGCAGAAGGAAGCAGCATTACTGGGCTTACTCAATGGACTGCAATGGGAACGAGGCTCATATCTCCAGCTGCAAACTGGGCAATCACCTCAATGTGGACGCAGAGAAGAACGCAACGTGTGAGAATGGGATGCCGGCGGTAGTCAGCTGCGTCCCCGGCCGTGCCTTTGCCCCCAGCAGCCACAGTGGCTTCCGAAAAGCCTTCAGGCAGGAGGTGAGTAGGGAGCAGCATCCAACCGAGTAGGAAAAACCTGCAGGGGTAACTATTCAGGATCAGTTCTCGGCTGTAGGGCACAAACACGTGTGTGCCCAGAGCCTCGAACCAGCCTGCTGTGTGCATGTCCCCTCTTTGTATTGCTGTCTCGATACCAGCCCAGCCGAGTTTCTATCCTCGCAAATACGTGGGATCTTGCCTCCGTCTACCGGCTCAGAGGGGTGGGAGGCTGGCTCGCCACCGCAGCTGGCAGGGCTGGGAGCAAGTAGTAAGAAAATACATTTGTCACGTTTCTGTTTGGGCTGTTCTGTTCAAGCCAACTGAATGCGTGCCCAGTTGCTGCTGGGTTTTGCTGTTTCACAGTCACTTAAAGATTGCTGGGTTGTTTCTCCCATAGAGGTTTGAGGGAAATAAGCTGGCATTTCCATTACCTCTGTGTCTTCTGCAAAGAAATGTTCCGAGAGACTGGGAAAACACGGCCTACAGGAAAGGTTGAAAAAGCTGTGTTTGTTTAGCAAAGGGAGGGCTGAGCGTAGCGTCAAAATTCAAAGATTTGCAAAAGGCTGCTATAAAATGACCCTGGAGACAGTTGTTCTCAGTGTCAGTAGGGTGACTGCACATGAACGAGCAGCTTAACTTGCAGCAAATGTGGTTGAAGTTGATGCTAAGGGAAGTTCTCCAGCTGTACAGTATGTGCACCCTTAGGATACAGGGGCGATCTCAGGGTCCAGAGGCCCTTAACGCTTGGGTTAGAGAGGATTTTTTTGCAAGGTGTGTTAGGTGCTGTGGATCTTGGCTCTAGCCTGCATCCCCCAGCCCTATACCTCTGTGACTTTAGGAAATGGGCTGTCTCTCGACACCTGAGAAGCCCCCAGGCATCACCCGCAGGCACTGCGGCAGCGCTGCGGTCCTGTCTGTGGTTTGCTTGCCTGGGGTCTTCTCTGCATCAGAGCTTGCAGGATGTAGGTCTCAAAGGTGAAAGGTTTTGTAAATCATTACTAATCTGCTGAGCCGTGCACGCTGCCAAGTAATTCCTTAAGCCTTTGCGTGGGCTTTACATGTCCTTCATGTGACCCCAGCCTGCAGAACTGTATATGCTTCCAGTTTTAAAAGTTAGGGTGTTGTTTGTTTTTTTTATCTCGGACTCTGCACAAATCACGTGGTGTTCCTGTGCCTAAAACTCTGCTCCCACTGCAGCAACGCATCTCTTGGGTGCAGCAGCAACTGGTAGCTCTCTCTGCTTGGTACTGGGGAAAGCTCTCAGTGACGAGTAGTTGGTGACTAATAGAGAACAGAAATAAATGGAACTGGCCCTGCTACTCAGCTGTGTATTTCTGAATGCGTTCTGCTACATCACTTATTCCACCAGTTGTAACTGCAGCAGGCAGATAGGTTTTACATGGCTTGAGTTCCGTGTTGATCTCCTCGGGTAACCCAGGACCACTGGCTGGAGGGCAAATGAATCCATCTAGTGGCTGAACCACAGGCAGCAAGTGGACGAGAGCCGCGCGCTAGCTGGCTCTGTGCGATTCCCAAACCTTCTAGAAGGCTCCCGAGAGAGATGGTACAAGAACTGGGCTGTTGCGTGTCCAGCCACTCCCGTGCACAGCAGCGCTCTGCTGCAGAGCTCTTTGGGTGCAAAAGGCTCCTAAATCCAAGTACTAAAACTGTAAGATGTCTCTTTTTGTTCTCTGCCCACATACAGGGATGTGAGAAACGCATGTCTATGCATACTATAAGCCTTAGCAGATAAAGATCTCCCTTCATCCAACACTTCCAGCCTTTTGCATTATGTGGTACTTGTTTTAAGGTCCCTCGGGACAATACGTCTTGGGCCACAACTTGCCTGCAGCTACGTGCCGTAAATAAGAGGTGTAAAGCGAGGGTGCTCCGTTCCCGGGCAGCGCTAACACCGCTTCTGTCTGTGTCTTCCAGCAGCCACTGGTGAGGCTGAAAGGAGGAGCCAACACTGGCGAAGGACGAGTTGAAGTGCTGAAAAACGGGGAGTGGGGAACGGTTTGCGATGATAACTGGAACCTGGTGTCAGCCAGCGTGGTGTGCCGAGAGCTGGGCTTCGGGAGCGCCAAGGAAGCAATAACAGGCGCAAGACTAGGGCAAGGTAAGAGCAACGAGCGCTGCAGGGACCCTTTGTGCCTTGTCTGCCTCCAAGAACCCTTTCATGACTCGGGTATGAGCGTGGTATTACTGGGATGTTTGTTTTAGGGACCAGGCATTTATTCTCTACCCTTAATAAGTCTCTTGAGCCCAGGAGCTTGAGGCCAAACTGGAATATGTGACTTGGATATTCAAGATTCCTTGAAAGAAGTCTAGTGGTGATGAGTTCAACCTTTCCCTCAGACAGCTGTTTCAGTAATTACTGCTTTGTTATCACATCCGTTGCTCTTTTGAGTTCTCTAGACCCACATCATCGTGTAATGCATTACTAGAAGGTTCCTGGCAAAAACGAGTCCTGGATCTAGACTTCAAACACTCCCCAACTTAAGACCAGAACATTAATTTAGCCCATTATAAACAGCAGGGCATTTGAATAGTTCAGAGCCAGATTTGGGTTTGGATTTCCTGTATTTGGGAGTTGGTTTAGATCCCAAATGGTAACTCCAAGCCTAATGTACGCCCTCTGAAACCACCTTCTGATTCACACACCTTGCTCCCGTAGTGCAAACCCTGAAGAAAATGACACCAAACCAAACACTTCATTATGCGACTCAATGAACGGCTGGTGGAATTTCTTCAGCCCAGCGTGGTTTGGAGATAGGGAGGGAAAGTAACAACACGTGTAAAGCACAGTGGTGATGTCCAGAGTCTGGAAAGCTTTAAAATGTGACCTGTCTGTTTGGATTTGCCACAAAAATCTTGCGGTGGGATGCAGGGAGCTGCTGATGTGTTCAGCTGGATGTAGGAAACGGCAGAATCATCGCTGGGGGTGGGGGGAAGAAGCAGCTGGGAGGAGAACATGCTGTTCCCTGCCATCCCCTGCAGCCACAGCCTGGAAACTCTTAGCAGCGGCCGCCGATTCCCACCCGCTTTCCTTTCTTTTAACGTTAAACACTGGCAATCAATCCGTGCACCCTGTCAAAAGCATCCTTTGGGATGCTGAGCCTTCAGCCGACTCGTCACATTGCGGTAGGAAAAGGAGCTCTCTTGGCCCAAACTCACCTCCAAGCTCCCAGTGCACAGGGGACTCCCGCAGCTGTTAAGCTCTGTGTCCTTGCGTGTGTTTGTGCTTTGTTTTGTAGCTGTCTCTCCCGTCAATTTGCGTGTTCAAAGCCTTAATTTGAAGGACCAGTCTCGTCACTGCTGCGTTGGAGATTTAATTTCAGGGGGCAAATCGCAAACAGATGGGCTCCGTGTTAAATCGGTGTGCAGTGTCTGCAAGTCCCAGTTAAGACAAAGTGACCTGTGGGAGACGAGTGCCTACCACAAGGAGGTCAGGGTATGCAGAGGGTGATTTATTCCCCCTTTTATAAACCGGCAGCCGAGACCCAGCTTAAACAGTTTGCCCCTATCTACACAAGAGTCTGTCCAAAGGAAAATACTCCCAGATCTCATGAATATGTTGTCCACTGCAACGTCCTTGAAAGGAGAACGTAGAATAAAACTTCAAGCAGTAGGTGAATGTGTACGTTGGATATACAGCCCTAATCTTGTTCTTCTGCTAAAGGGAACAGCATAGGAGGAAATACAGCTTTTATCACCATATCTCAGCGCGTACAGCAGTGCAGTTTGGCTGTAGTTCAGTGCCCGGGACAGCAGCACTTCCTGCCTCTGTGTCCCATAAAAGAATTTCTCCGAGAAGAGCAAACGTGCCGGGGTTCCGTGGATCGGTGCCGTGGCCTTGCCCTCTTTGCTTCATCATTTCATTGGTATGGCTTTGTCAGGCTGTTTCAGTGGGGAATGTCAGACTGGATCCATCCTGCATTCTTGGTGCATCACCCTCCAGTTTTGGTCAGCATCAAGGCATTCCTCCTATCAGAATTGTTCAGCAGCTTGCAAAATGACTAGGTCGGCGTCAGCGTTTCCAGTTGTAGACCACAAACAGGATTTTAATAAAAGGGAAGCAAAAAAGGCTAGATACCTATTCCCTGGTGGCCTCAGCCTAGGAGTCTGCTCCCGCATCATATAGATCTTGTGTGATGGGTAGGTACGGGGCTGACCAATGTGCTAAGATGCAAAAAGTGGCCAGAGCCAAATTAATTCTGTAAGTAAGACTGAACCCAACACATTTACATCTCTGCTTTTTTGTTCTTGCTGCTGTTGTCAGATGGTGACTCCAGGGTAGGTCCTAACTTGTTCTATCATGCCATCTTGGAAATATGCTAGAGAGCATTTTATTTCCACCACCCCCCCCCCTTTTCTGTTTTCCCTGTGCCTCAGCAGCAGTCTGAGGAGGTGAGGTGTTCACCAGACAGATCATTAAACTGTCCCCCAGGGTTAGAGCTCTGAGTCACAGGTCGCTGCCTGCCATGCGGAGTTAGAGCAGCTCCAGATGGCAGTAGGAAAAAGCCTCGTAAGCAAAAGGATCCCACCTACCATTAATAAATTTTCCAGCCTTCCAGTGTCAGCCCTTTGCTTCGAACCAAAAGGAGCAGCTTGAAGTTGGGTAGAATTTTCCTTTCCAGTGGCTTTGTGGGGAGGCAGCACGTGCAGAGGAGGCTGCCGGTCGGAGCCCGGCTGGTGGCTCTGCCACTGCCGAACCCAGAGCGTTTTGTGTCATCTCTGGGTGCAGAGGAACGGAGCCAGCAGCCGGGGTGTCACCTCCACGCCGTCTGTTCTCTGCCTGATGTCAATGCTTTGAGACAGGTACGGCTCACGGGCTCTGCAGAGCCCTCGTCGCTCGCGCTACAATAAGAATAGTGTTGCAGCAACAAAGAATCACCAGTTGTGTCAGAAATGGTAAGAAAACAGTTGCTCTTCTACCTCCGTTCCCCAGATTGGGCAGCCTGGCCTCCGGCATGCCAACGAGGGGAACTCCAAGGTGGACACCAGTATCTGGGGTTGGCCAACTTCTTCCAGCTGGTGGAGGGTATCAGTGGGTGGATGCTGCTTTCTTGGAAACATCTTCTGTGGCTCTTCCCTTGCATCACCACCATGGTTGTGGTGCTCCTGGCTGCTGACCAGCAATGGGCACATCTCCAGCCAAGACACGAATGCCTGGCCAAGGGCCATAGCGGAGCAAGCCACCCGCAGGTCATAGCACCGTGGCTGCCAGCATTTTGATTATACCAAGTCCAGAGAGAGCACGTTGATAGCAAAGTTCAGAAGTGGTTTTATCCACAGCCTCCCATCTCTGAAAGCTTCCTAGAAACTGCTGGAGCCCAGAGGTTCTACATCTGCTACTTGCAAGGACCTCCCATCAGAACTGTCTGGTGTGTTTCCATCAGCAATTGCTCACGGATTATATGGGCTCCAAGAGAAACTCTGGTGGTTCTTGATAAAGATCATCTGCTGGAAGCTCCGGTTCATCCCCCCACAATGTCTTTCTAAGCAGCTTTGGGCTCAGTTTGGGAACAGGACCCGAGAGCTTTGCAGGCAGGATTATTGTCTCCTCGTATCTCCTCTTGCTGTGCCTCTTCGGTAGAAATGACAGTTGTCTGCTGTCACTTGTCCAGGGAGGAACCGGCTTATTCAGTTTGGCTCCCAACACCTTGAGATCATTCTCTGCAGCATGAGATGATGTCCGCTCTCGTTTCCATCACTGGTTTTGGAGTCTGTACCACACACCTGCCCCAGAGTTGTTTGAATTCTCACGCATCCCTGTGGTGTTATGTTTTGTTGCCCCAGCAAACGTGTCTATGACCCATTTAAATGTCAGGGCTTGACTGGGAGCAGATTCCAGCATACAGACCCAGCCAAGAGGTCATAATTTGCGAATTCCTACAGCTGAAGTTTGCAAATTATATAACAATGGAAACTTGGCTTTTTCTGCAGTTCTTGTGTGCTTGAGTCCCAGAGACTGCTGGAAAGAATGTAACGGTGAAATTATTAATAATAATCTTGCAGCTTTTTGTTTTATTTTAACAAGAAATCACTGGCATTTTTTCAGGGTTACTGTGTTTTGAATGCTAGAGGCCAGTGTGATGTCTGCAATGTATTAATATACTGTTACTGGATATTTCTTCACCATACAGTAGCATGGGCAGAAGGTAAGGACTCTTCTTCCTTCTTTTCCTCCCCAAGGCATGGGTCCAATTCATCTAAATGAAATTGACTGTACGGGCTTTGAAAAATCAGTCACGGACTGCAAGTTCAACATGGAGTCGCAGGGCTGTAACCACGAAGAAGATGCTGCTGTGAGATGTAATGTTCCAGCGATGGGTTTCCAGAATCAGGTGAGAAGCCAAGCAATCCAGGTGCGAGTGAGCGTGGCGAGGTGTTTTCACCCTGGAGCATCCTCTGCCCTCCCTTGCTATGCAGCACAGGGCATCTGGGTAGGAATTATTTCAACTAAGCCATGCCTATTCAATTTTAACATCTGCGTTGTATTAGACAGGAGGGCAAATGAGGATGATGCTCCCTTTGAGCATCCTCCTGGCATGACAGAGGCTTATAAAATGGGTGGAGTGCCGCTTCAGCTGCCCCCTGTGCCCTGTAAAGCTGGTGCAGATCCCTGTTGTGGTGGGATCTCACTTGTGCCTCGTGCCACTGGCACCTGGGTGGCTGCTGGCATAGGTGCTGCTGGCATCTTTGCCACGTGGAGTTTAAAAACCAACTGCATGAACCAGATGCAGGTTCCTCCGAGTAAATGCTCTTGTCAGAGGTCTAGAGGGAGTGGGGAAGGGAAACTTCCATAGGGAGTGTGTTACTCTCGCAGCTGCAAGAGTAAAACATCATATTTCAGATGCTGGGCTTGGTTAGACTGCTTCGTGTCCATGGTGGGAGGTGAACCAGACCGCATTAACCAGGCTGCTAGCAGCCTACCTGAGGCTTCTGGGCTTGCTGGCTTTAAGCGGTGAGAAGACCCCGAGTGTTGCACGCCTAGCTGCTGCATCATCGCTGTAGTTTGCTGTGCTGTTCACTGACCTAAGAATTTTTACATTTTTACATCCCGCAGCTGCGTCTGAGCGGCGGCCGCAACCCTTACGAGGGCCGGGTGGAGGTCCTGATGGAGCGCAACGGCACTCTCAAATGGGGCACCGTCTGCAGCGAGAACTGGAGCACCGTGGAGGCCATGGTGGTGTGCCGGCAGCTGGGCCTGGGGTTCGCCAGCCATGCCTTCCAGGTGAGTCCCTGCGCCCTCCCCGGCGCGTGTTTCAGATGTGGTGGCACGTGTGTGCTTGGGTAAGGGCTACCGGAGCAGGAGGAAGGCTTTATAAGGAAGAAAAAAACCCACCCAAACCACGGCATTCGGCTTAAGGCACTAGCTGGAGAGGCTCTGAAGGTTAAAGCTCATTGTGTAACAGTTGGGGGAAATTCGGAGCAGAAGGAGCTGTTGCAGCTCTGGACAAAGCTGCTGTTTTCATCCTGCTCACGGCTCAGATTTCCTGGGAAGCCTGACTTCCTTATCCCTCACTGGGCTGGTGGTTACACGCAGGTTTTTTTCCCCTCCCCGACTCAGTGGGGAGTTGAACTTCTCAGGCTGAGTGAAGTGTGGAAGCCAAGTTTAACCTGATGTCAGATCACTTGAAAACAATTTGATTTTGCTTCCGCAGTTACTTCTCGGTGCAATGTGTACACCGCCGTGCAGTGGAGCTGTGTGCAGCAACCCAAGTTGTTTGTATTCTTTGCTCCTCTAATGACAGATGCCCTAAACCCTCCCTGCTTGCACCCAACTAAGACTGGCACTTAATAAAGGGATAAAAGCTACCAACTAACAAGCTGGGGATAACCACAAAGGAATAAAGTGTTCTTTCCCAGCGAAGCTCTTTGGCAGGATGAATGGCAGCCTGCTGTGCTGGCTGGAGGAAAGCAGGCAGCGACCGTAAGAGCTGGAAGGAGGGAGGGCAGCAGCTTCCCACCCATTTCCCAGATGGATACATGGCATCAGGTGTAAGTAGCTGGTGCTGGCCAATAACCCTGTGCAAGAGCCTCTGTTGTATTTGATACACCCCCCGAGGCTCAGAAGGTGAAAGAGGGGGCAGGCGGGTCTAGGTGCAACGGTAGATTTTTTGGAAAGGAAATGTATAACCTCAGGGCCTTTGTTGCAGTTCCCAGAGACTGGGAAAATGGAGATTTGGGCTCGTAAAATAGAGTGGTTTCTCCCTAGGACAAAGCAGTCCCTTGCCAGAGCTTGCTGCCTTGCTGCTTTCTGGAACTGCAGCCCCTCGGGGGCTGAGAACCAGCCATTGGCAGCAGCTTTGGGGAAATTTGGGCTCAAACAGCCGCTGAATAAGTCCACTTCATGTCTGTTTAGATAGATGGAAACCTGCGCACAGAGAACAGCCTTAGATCAGTTCTGAAAAGAAAACACTTTTTCCCAAACAATTTCCGGAAATTGAAAACTTGGACAAACGAGGAAGATGTGGTTGCAGAGCACAGAGGCTGCCCCCGTTCTCCCAGTTCTCCCAGCCCAGGGTCCAGGCAGCTCTGCTGCGTTTCCACGCCGTGCCCTGCTCGGTGCTCCCTGGCTCTGCTGGCTAAACCCGCTGAGAACGAGCATCCCTGCCTTCTGCCTGCCGGGTTTGTCTGGCAGGAGCAATAAGGGCCTGACGTGACTAATAGCCTCAGCATCCTCGGGGCTGGATGTTGCTTGTGGAGGAGAGGCTGTCAGCAGAAACGGACACTTCAAACCCTACCTGGCGAGCGTGGTCCCGCAATGAGTCTATGGAGTGACCAAGCCAGGATCCAGGAGGACATGCTGGGGCTCGTGGGCAGATTCCAACCAATTGAACTGTTCTCCGTGGCCAGAAAGAGGGGATCTGCAGGCCCCTGAGGGACACGCTGTGGTCGGGTACCTCGGAGGTCGGAGCTGGAGCTGCCCATGCTGCTCTCATGGCAATTCCCCCAGCACAAGTTGGTTTCTCCAGCTGATTTGCCCGCGCAGCTGCCAAGCAGAGTGCAAGAGCTGTGGACAGCCACGTCCCTTGAACGCTGGCCTTTCCAGCTGCCTGGCTCTATTGACACAGCCCTGAGAGTCCAGCAAGAAACAAGACATTTTTTCCTTTAGCTGAGACTTCTGGTATTTAGAACAGAAAAGGCCCTTATGCGGATCCCGGCTGCACCAGCTACATGAGCATAAAGCTACACTGTGTAGAACAGGGCAGCCCTGTGTGCGAGTGTGCAAAGAGTGTTGCTAACAGGGTTAACAAACAGCCTGTTGCAATGGAAGCAATGGTACAGATGGGTTTTCTTTTCCTGGAAACGTGCTCCCAGTTTTGACGTTAACAAACCTGGTCTTTTCTTTTCTTTTCTTTTCTTTTTCTTTCTTCCCTTCTCCAAAATTTTGCGACTGCAGCTTCACCAGGATGTACTGCGCTTAGTTTTGAGAGTGGTGCTACGTTAGGAGTTAATTTTCTGTTGCTCCGATGAGATTTGTAGAACTGGGTGATGAAGATGAGCGGGGTTTGAACGTCTGTGAATCCCCCCCCTCAAAACCCAGAGATGCAGATCCTGTTAGTGCCGGTACTCCTCAAATGCCTTGTTTCCACTGGCATTTCCAGCACGGCTGTTAGTTCTGCCTGCCCTCCTTGTACGAGCGGGCGCTCTGGCACTACTCGTGGTCCTCCCAAGTGCACAGATGTCACAGGACAGACGCGGTTTAATTGCTGGGCATCCCTCCCAGGGGCACAGCCCAGATGACTTAGACCAGCCTGAGGATGAATTCATCAGCTGGATGGAAAAGCGAGTTTACAGCTGGATCAAAAACAAGCAGAGATTTAAACCAGCGCAGAAACAAGGAGAGTTTTGTTTAGCACTGGACACATGTGTGGGGCAGGGGATATGGGACTGGGATTAAACCCTGTGTCGACCAGCTTTCTGCTTAAACAGATTTGGTGCTCATTCCCCAAGTTACTCATCTCCTCTGCTCCAGCATCCTTTAGCGAAATCTGTCTCCGTGCATTGATCATCACAGGAGGGGAGAATGCAAGTTACAGGGGGATAAATATTCCACTAAATAAAGTCCACTAAACACTGAAGAGTGTGTGAAATGCTTTTTTCTGCCTTTCTTCCCAGGAAACCTGGTACTGGCACGGAGACATCAGCGCTGACAACGTAGTCATGAGCGGCGTCAAGTGTTCGGGGACAGAGATGTCCCTGGCCCACTGTCGTCACGATGGAGCCGATGTCTCCTGTCCCAGAGGAGGTGGTCGTTTTGGTGCTGGTGTATCCTGCTCGGAGAGTGAGTGACTCAGGTTTTTATTTCATTTTGGCATTGTTTGCCCTGAGATATGCAGGAGAAATGGCGTGGCCCATGCTGTGCCTTGGATATGCCAAAACAGTGGCAACTCGCTGCTGATGGGGCTGAGAAATAACAGTGCAAGGAAGGGGCTGGCTGCTGTCTCTGGCAGACCCTGGTGGGGCTTTTTTAGAAACCCATCAGTTAATTTTGAACCTTCCTCCCCACCCACCAGCTGCCCCCGACCTGGTGCTCAACGCCGAGCTGGTGGAGCAGACTGCCTACCTGGAGGACCGCCCCATGTTCATGCTGCAGTGCGCGCTGGAGGAGAACTGCCTGGCCAGCTCGGCCGTCAACACCTCCATCACCTCTGGGTACCGGCGCCTGCTGCGCTTCTCCTCCCAGATCCACAACAACGGGCAGTCCGACTTCCGCCCCAAGAACGGCCGCCACGCCTGGGTCTGGCACGACTGTCACCGGTGGGTGCCACGGGGTCGGTGCCTCCTTCCGTCCCCTTCTGCTGCCGGGGGTGGGGGCTGTTCTGCTGCGGGGTGATGGCGCTGAAAGGCTGGAGCGGTGGCTGTGGAGCTGCGATGGGTGTCAGGGCAGCTCTCATCCTCTGACAGCAGAGAAACCAGCTAATTAGAGTAGGAATTGTAACGAAGAACTGGTATATGAGCAAGACGGAGCTCTCCTTGGGAGAGATGTATATGCACGGGCAGTATGTACCTGGGGGTATGTGTACGTACACAGACGGAAGCGTGTGCCTGTGTACCTGCGGTGTGTAGGGAGATGCAGCCGTCTGAGCCACTTCCCTCACCTGGGGAAGGACTGCAGAACGCGCTGCAATTCTGCATTTTTATTTTTATTCTTTAATGCATCTTGGCTGCGTTTAAATTGTGCACAGCTGGGAGAGCTAGTTTTGTGCTTCTTTTTGACAAACAGTAAATTCACCCCCATAAATGCATAGTTTTTCAGAGGGAAACTGACAGTTTTGGCCAAAGTAAACCAGGAGGAGGAAAGGGAACTGGAACCAAGCCATCCAGATGCTTTGCTTCTGAAATGGCTTGTTACAGGCTTGATTTTTCTCTAATTTGGGGTAAAAAGGAGCTAAGTAACCAGCAGCACACAGCTCTTGTCCTGCCGCTGTTAAAACTTTCGCCTTGTGAAAACATCAGAGCAATAAATTCTCGAACCTAACGGTCCCTTACAGTCTTCATCAACAGCATGAACGAGGCAAGAGGTGTAGGTACGCAGCGCAGCAGCGTTGCGATGCTGCAGTGCCACTAGTCTGAAGCTTCAGACCGTGGTGGCCACTGACCCTGCGGACGGGCTGGTTTGCAATATTTGCAGCGGGAGGCACTGGTGCAATATTTGCAGCGGGAGGCACTGGTGCAATATTTGTAGCAGCTCATGCCTCGGCAGCACAGAACCAAAGGTAAATAGGCAATGGTGTAGTTAGGGGAGGAGGAAACCCGGAGCAGAGCGGCGGAGCATCTGCCTTCCCAGCCCTGTTGGGAAGGGGCTGGGGGGACACGTGGGGACCGCAGGGCTTTGAGCACAGCACTGTCACAAAGCAGGGCACCTGGAGCAATTTGGGAGAGGGCTGTGTAAGTGAGGTGAGGCTGGGAAAGGATCAGGAAGAGGCTGAGAGCCATCTGTGCGCTTTAAACTGGATTCTGTTTATACGGAGGAGGATGAACTCAATTCCTCTTCAATCTTTCCAGTCTGTAAACACCAGAATGTAAACACCTCTTTGAATGATTCAGACATATTTCAGAAACTGAGTCAAACTTGAGAACCTCAAACTTTTATCAGAGGCAGCCAAATTAGACAGCCTCAAAGTCAACAGCTCGGCCACTGCAGAATGCCTCTTCTTTCCTAGCTGCCCTGCTCCATCACTGGGACCTTCTGTTTGGTTGGCTTTTGATGTGGAAGTAGAACAGAAAAGGGAAAGACCTACAGCAGGGAGTGAAAAGCGATTAAATTCTGGCAGGTGGCTTTTTTTTTTTTTGGTTAGGGGAAAGGCAGGAGGAGGTAAGAAGAAACCTAGTCTCCCAACGAAAAAATTTCCTCCCCTTCCCTCATCCTCCCTCCTTTATCTGTAAATACGTGTGCAGAGTGATGCTGCAGTAATGGTGGTTGGAAGTTTTTAAGCCATGATTATTTTTACAGCTGGAAAGGAAAGGATATCTGCACATTTTTTGTCCTTTTTTTTTTTTTTTTTTTTTTTTAAACTCCTAAGTGATGGCTCTTTGAATTGGGGCCTGTCTGTGCAGCGGTGTAAGGACCCGCTCCACTCTCAGCACCCACAGCTGCTTTCCCGTTCGCCACAACGTGCTCACGCTGGGACTTTGCTCCCGGTTCCAAAACTGGGATGAAATTCAACCTGTTGCATCAGCACGGGTGTGCACCCAGCCGTGACCATGCGGAGCACCCATATTGTTCTAATCGGGTATTTCCATCCGATCCCTGCTCCGCAAGTCTCACCGGCTTCAGCTGGAATGAAGCACAGGCTGAAGTTTTTGCAGAACCAGAGCATGGCATAGAAAAGGTCCATGTTCTCGGGTCCAAAATCACCCAAACTGCCGTAGCCTGCGCTGGTTAGGGGTCTGCAGCGCAGATCGTGTGCTCTCCCCCAGCTGTTGCTGCACCCAGCAGCGCTGCAGCGTTCGTGCCGGCAGCCCGGCTCAGGCTGAGCTGCCACTAACGCTTCCCTGTTTAAAATTCCGTGTGCGAACCCAGCTGTCGGGTTGTTTAGATCCGAGCGGTGCGAGCTCGGAGAGAAGCTGGTTCCATCTGTCGTGAAGTTTTCTGCCAATAAATTTACATTCTGCTGCTTAAAAATAAATAAATAAAAATAGCCAGGTTGCCGGTTTGGGTACATCTAGGGCTGTTTGCAGGCTGTTAAGGAGAAGGTGAAATATTTCCTGCGGTAAACGACAGGGCCACTAGAAGTGATGACCTGGCTGAATGATGGCTTTGATTTTTATTTACCCCCCCACCCCATTCCTTGCTATTGTAAAGCATGGGGTGGTCCTACGAAGGCTTGGGCATGCTCTCCCCTGGAAAAGCTTTAGCACTTGATATGTAAATAAATATCCAGGCCAGGAGCCAGCATGAAGGCAGCATGGGTGATGGCGCTGTGCAAGGATTACGCCCAAGGGAATATTTCCTGGCTGTGTTTTCTCTTGCTCTACCTCCTGCCGCGCCGCTTGGTCCGTAGCACTTCATGTGTTGTCGTGTGTTTCCCCCCGCGGGGCTGGGAGGTGAAATGCCTGGCCCAGGGGATGCAACAACACAAAAAGCCGAGGCTGGGCTACTCACATCCGAGTCGTCGTGGCCCAGCCACTGGCCCACCCCTGCTGGGGTCGACAGTGCAGCCCTTCAGACCTGGTGGTTAAAGGGGTGGCTGTTTTCCCTCGAGGTAATTCTCCCCGTCTGTGCTTTGCAGGCATTACCACAGCATGGAGGTTTTTACCCACTACGACCTCTTGAACCTCAATGGAACCAAGGTGGCTGAAGGACACAAAGCCAGCTTCTGCCTGGAAGACACCGAGTGCGAAGCAGGTATATCTGCCAGAGCCCTTTGTGCTGGGAATTTATCGCTGTCCCCGTACAGGTGCCTGGCTTTGGAGATGCTGCTGATGTCCTGAGGGCTGCGTATCTCTGGGGTGATCTCTGCAGGTATAGGAGAATCCCTGAAGGCCCCATATGCTGAGGTTTCCAGCCCTCAGCTCCTTACATCCTTACTCTGAGCTGCTCTGGAAACCTCGGTGTGCGTTTTCTGATTCCTGTAAAGGGAGAAATTTCAAAACACGCCTCTTAGGTGCTGAGGTGTGGAAGGCAGCAGCTCCTCCTGTGCAGTTAAGCAGGGCAGGTGTTTCAATACAAGACGTTGAGCAAGGCACGGTTCTGTTAAATCTCACCCAAAATACTGCGCCGGTAGCTTCTTACTGTCTTCCACTGGGTCTTCCTCTGACATGTCCAAGGGTGGGAAATTCCCAGCCTGACTCGCTGGGAACGTAACACTTCATGCCTTTAACTCTTTCCATTTAGATGTGCAAAAACAGTACGAATGTGCCAATTTTGGTGAACAAGGGATCACGGTCGGATGCTGGGACGTGTACCGTCATGACATCGACTGCCAGTGGATCGACATTACTGATGTCCCACCGGGCGATTACCTCTTCCAGGTACGGGAGAAAAACAGGATTTGAGGCATTGCTGTGTGCTTTTTAGCTTACCCATTAGGGATGTCAAGAACGTAACTAGTTTATTTGTACATCTCCTACAGTACTATAAGCTTCCAATTATGAAGAGATTATGTTCCCAAGGTACTTAAAAGAAAAAGAATTAACCTAACGGGCCAGCAAAGCGCTACCATACCACATACTTCCCCCCGAAGTGAAAAAAAATCAGGGTCAGCAACCACAGCTCAGAAATGACAGTCTTAAGAAATCCACATCCAGCCAACACTTGATAGTCCTTATCTATCTAGTATTCTTATCTATAGACAAGATAGTCCTTATCTACCAACCCGTGCGCTGCTGACATCGTGTTCCATCTCACGTTCTGTATCGGCGCAGCATCCCGCTGTTTGTCTTGTACTAAGTTTTTGAGCTGTTTGTAAGCAAGGCTGGCTTCATTTGGGGATCAAACGGTGCTGTTCTTGTGTTTGCATGAGGAGTTAAGACTCTGCCTCCAGTCTGGTTTGTGCAAGTGGGTGGAGCGGGGGGGAGAAATCTTTGGTTCTAAAAACAGCCGCTTAAACTGGAGAGGAGGGAAGGGAAATTATTTTTGTCTGCACTGCTATCGTGTGAGAAATGGAGTGAAGGTGTCTGAGGGTATGTCTTGGTGCCTGGGGGAAGGTGTGATCCTGATCTGGCTTTAATGGGTTTCTGTCTTCTTGCAAAATGAGTGAGTTTTTTTTTTTTTTTTTTTTTGGTAACGGAAAAAATTATTATGGTATAATGAAAAAGCTGATTCCGTCTCAGTCTGCCTAGCAAGTGTCACACCCAGTCCACCTTTCAGTAACTTTGTGCTGTGTTTCTCCATCACTCCCTAGGTCGTCATCAACCCCAACTACGAAGTCGCTGAATCAGATTATTCAAATAACGTGATGAAATGCAGGAGCCGGTACGATGGGCAGCGCATCTGGATGTACAACTGCCACATAGGTGAGAGGGACTTCTGCGGGGGGATGCTTAACGGCTGCCCGGTTAGATCACACCGCGTCGCTGGCTCTTTGCTACTGCTCGGTGCTTCCATTGCAACGTGCTGATGTGCTGTTGATCACTTTGCACGGGCTTGGAGAGACGAGAGACTCAGCCCAAACTACGCTGGTGCTGTTTGTTGTAGACCTCTCACAGGGTCAGGCTGCTACGGGTTGCAGATGGTAAATGGCTGGACGGGGGTGGGATGGTTTGCATCTTATGTGTTACTTACAACACTGGTAAGACAGCTCTCTGTGCAAGATGCGAAAGAAATCCCTCAGGCTTGGGGGAACGGGGATAACAGATGTTCCAGCTGTACCTCTTCTACAAGGAAATGAGCATTTTTCCCCTCCCAAGACTGGGAGATGTAAGGAAAGCTCGGGTGCAACCTGAGAACTTGTTCGGAGTGCCTGAGTCAGTCCAGGCAAACAACTCCACCTTCTTATTACTCAGAAGTCTAATTACTATTAGACTCAAATTATTACCAGCCTGGGGCTGACCACCTCACACCCCAAAGCTTCTCTTCCCTTGAAAAGCAAACAAGAGCAGTGGAGAAGAGCCCTCCGCTCAAGCCAGAAATGAAAAGACTTTGCTGTCCCTTGAATGCGAGGGAAAACTGCCTATTTTTCTCAAATTCGTGTAAAACATTATCATTTGGAATTTTTTGGGGGTCTTGGAAATAGCAAAGCCAACCTAGTTTAAATTTGCATTAGCAGTCAATTGTCAAAACCATTTTAAAACGGAATTAAGTTGGGGGCTTTGTAAGGTAATTTATTTTCTGTGTCAAAAACAGTTTAACAGCAACTGCCTGCCAACCTCCAAATAAAACCAGTGGCGAAGGCTATTTCCAGAGCTGGCTGAAGTTCTTCAAGGAGTGTTTTTCCTGAAAAAATTCCATGTAACCACTGATTTTTCTTGTTAATTTGCTGGGGTTTTTTTAAGAAAATACTTGTCTTGTGTGTCACGCTTCAGATTGTGACCTAGTTCAGAAAAGCCAAACCCACTTCATCTGGATGAACGGACACTGAAGTGCTGGATGGGCTCTCCAGCTGAGCTTGAAACTCTTTTTGTTTAAAAATAAATGTATTTAGCTTTCATTGTCTCTCAACTAGCAAAAAGTAAGGGCCTGGTTTTTAAGAAGAGTAAAAAGAACCCACTTACCGCCAGCCTCGGGAGGAGCCCACTTCACAGGTCCCGATAGTCGTCACCTCCTTGTTTTAAGCAACAAATGGAGGGTACTTTGTGATCTGGTCTTTCAAATACATAAAAGCCTAGATCCAGCACTCCTGGGGCCTCTTGGCTGTTCCAGTTATGGTAAGATTTAATTAACTGCCTAAATTAATTAGCCCGGGACAATCTTTGCTCTTCCAGTGCTTGCTTTGAGCCCTTCATTCTTGCAGCATCTTTTGCAGATCACGCAAAACCCCGGTGCGCTGGCTGCCTCGTGCTGCAAACTGCCTCTGCTGCTGCCTCCTGCTCAACCCTGTGCTCTTTCTGTGAACTCCCCAGGTGGCTCCTTCAGCGACGAAACGGAACAGAAGTTTGAACACTTCAGCGGACTCACAAATAACAAGGTGTCCACCCGATAGAACAGCATCGCCTCCCACCCCACTATTTAAAGAAGCGAGGTTTCCTGCTTCGGTGATTTCCCTAACCACTGCACACAAAAAAAAAAAAGAAAATCAAGCAAACAATCAAACTCTAAATTAGCAAGGTAAATTATTTTCTAAAGATGCCTTCCTTCCCGGTTTAGGTGCTCAGACCACCCCGTGTCTGTTGTAACTCCGTTCCCTACTGCTGCGGTAGTTAGGAGCAGGCTCTTTAAAACTCTGCTTGGCTCCGTATCTTCACTATTCCAACCTTCTCCACCAAGATTTCTCCCTCCACTTTGCAGCACCATCTTTATTCACAGACGTAGGTCCAGGCTGCAGCAAGCACAATCTGCCTTTGGGTACCAACAACCTAAAAATGTGTCTCTACCATTCACTTTCAAGGCATTCATTTTGGTATCTTTAAGCTCTTTTGACTCAAGCTTGAACGCACCATTGATGCAAATGCCTCCGTTTGTGACGCTGCTCCTCGAACCCAGCTAATCCTCAGTACTGCCATGTCGTTACTCCATTTTAGTAAAGAAACACAGGAAAGGGGGGGAAAAAAAAGTTGGAGCGGCTTTTTCTGAGCAGAACAGTATAAAGCATAATTTAATACTGCAGTGAAACTCTTGTACTCAACAATCAATTCCAACACAATCCTTGAAGTGGAGCAGCTAATGCAGAACGGTTTTCCACGCGTGCATCAGGGCTCCGTGAAGCTACACCTCCCTTGTAACATCTCGAAGACTTCACAGATCTCCTGAGGAGGAGTCCCCTGGGCTGTGAATTTCCATTAGGCAGTAAGCTATTGACCCAATAGGTTCTACATACATCAAAATATTACCTTCTAAGCTGGATATTCACTCTGTCTTGTCTTTAAGGGATGAATTTAGTTAAGGCATTGTATCCTCACTGTACCTGACAGAGGTAACTCCATGGCTTTCATCATCAGGGATCTGGACCGGTGCTGTCACAGACCCACCTGTGTAAGTTGTCTTGAAAAGGATTTTGACACTTGGTAGCTTCATAATGGTGCTAAGTGTGTTCCTCTGTTTGTTTGAGGACACACGTTGCTACAGATTTTTCAGACACAGCTACTTGAATAAAAGTGTTTTACCCAGAAAAATGTTTTATATGCCCTTTGTGTATTTCTATTCCATGAAAAGTTTAGGGCCTTGTTCACAATTCCTGGTACTGAAGCTTTTCCTCCCTCGGTGTTTGTACAGAAGACTTCTACCTGCAGCTTAAGTTAACAGAACACTTTTAGCTGACAGTTTCAATCCACAGGGGGATGGAAAGTGGCTGCATCCAAGTTGTGCTATCCATAACCTACCTCACAGGGATGTTGTGAGGCTTAAAGAATGCAGAAGTCTATTGCTAATGCCTGGCAGAGTATTTCTGTCACTTATCCAGTGGCCCAGATGGTGGCATCTACCAAAGGTTTTTAGCCTACTGTAAGTTGGAAAACTCCATTTTGTTCTCAAGGTGCCAGGCTGTGTAGCAAAAGCAGAGTCTGAGATGTGCTGGGTGCTCACTGGCTGCTGCCACGACACCGTGTCTTGCAGCATCTCTTCACACCAGGCTCTGGGCAAATCACAACTGGCAAGTTCTGGTTTTTCTTTCCCTAATCGGGGTGTGACAACTTTCCCTGCTAACAAAGCAATTAACAAAGCAAGTCAGGCTCTTTAAACACTGTGTAAATAAGGAAAAACCCTGAAACTCACTTGCATTCAATGCTTGTCAGTTTTGTGGGGTATTTTAACAATAACGTTACAACCAAGTAAACATTGAACAGATTTTTTTTGACTCCTGCAGATGCTCTGCTCTTGCTTACAGCTGAATTTTGGCCAACAAGATACAATTCCCTTCCTCTAGTGCTTTTGTTGTTGTTTCTTAAACTGTAGAGCAGGCTTTTCTACAAGCAGCCTTACTCTCTGTGAGTGCCCCAGTGAGTAACAGACACTTTGAAACACAGTAGGGCGAGATGCTCTCCACAATGAAAAGCTAACAGCCCTCACAGGGCTTGGCTCTTGAGCTCAGGATCTCAGTAATAGTAAACTTCTCCCCCTTCCCAACTTCAGAAAGAAAAGATTCTGCTAATCCATAAGAGAACATCCCCGTGGCGACTCACTTTTCTGCATGCAGTTTAATATGTCACAGCCATGCTCATCTATACATCTTTTTTTTTTAGCCGAAACTGTTTATTCCTCCTGGTCCAAGCCTTCTGGCAGGAGCATTTCGGTGCCCGAGACGTCCTGCTGCTTGTTCTTCAAACCCAGAGCCCGGGTCACCAGCCTCTTCGCCACGGCAGTGTCAGTCTGGGGTCTCTCTTTTGCAAGGTGAAGGAGCTCTAGGTAAAAATGGGTGAAAATCATTAAGTTAGTGCTTGTTCCGGAACAGTCTCGTGGCTAAGCCGTAGGACTGGCCGACGGGAAAGGCTGATTTCTATTTCCTTAGTTTCAGAATTAGCCCAGGAGCCTGAGCAAACCATTCTATCCCTATCCAGTAAATTGCCTTTTCTTTTCGAAAAACGTGCCTCTAGATTTGTACTTCTGATTTTTCCATGACAGTTCACGAGCTATTTGGCTATGATTAAGCTCCAGCCCTCCTCTGCAGTGGCAGAGAGGACTGTTCCCCGTTCGCTTCCAGGAACAGCTTCCTCACCCTTCCTGGCATAATTCAGCAAGTCACATCTCTGAGAACAAAATGAAGGCATGCGGTCCAACCGATCTATCCGTGCACAGGGAAGTTTGATCTCAATTTAGATTAATCCCAACCAGCAGTCTTACATCCTTCAAAAACAGCAAGGAATAAAAAAAACGCTGCATTTTTGAAAAATCAGCTAAATACATCAGATGCTTTGGGAAAGTCTTTGGCCAGTAACCTCCGTTTTCTGGTAGACACCTGGCTTGCTACAGTTTCATCTTACAAGAACCAAATACACCCAAACTTTACCAAATCCACAGCGGTCTGGATTTGGCAAGTACCTAATCATTTATCAGCAACTGTTTGCAATTTTATTATCCAGTTAGCAATGGGGGCTTTGCTTGCTTTTTCAGAAATGTTATTAATAAAGGCAGCCCATCAGCAGCTTAAAGAAAAAGGGGCAGACTCAAACTATCCGCAGCTTAGAAAACAAAACTGCCACTCTTTCTTGACGAAGCTACAAAAAAAAAAAAAAAAAAAAAAAAAAAAAAAAGAAGAGACACTGTCACCTAATTGAGATCCAAATTTGTGTTTGGGAAAAAAAATAATATTGCAACTTGAACCAAATACAAGCGGAGTTTATATATAATGTTCCCCAGAAGGAGCTGATAACCTGATTCAGAAGCGTGCCGATCGGCTACGGCAACAGGAATCGGGGAGAGTGCAAAAAGAAATCCACTTCTCTGACGTTTCATTTCAATCCAGCAGTCTTAAAAACTCAGGAACTTCCGTGACAGTGTCCCTTTAAAGCGTTAATACTGAAATTTGTTCCAGCCGCAGCGTGCTGTGGAAATACCAGTACGGTTGTACCTTCAGCAAAGTCTCTACTGCTACACAATTCATGGCATTTCTTTATTGTGGCAAGTATAACTGATTACAGTATGATTTTAAAAGGCAATACAATAAATAAAACTGTTAATGGCTAAGCTTAATTTTTTTTTTCCTTCACCTAATACTGAATAAAATTACGCCAACCACCAAATGTAACGGCTGTCAGGTTTGTCTCATCTATGGCCTTTAACCGGGCAAAATTTAATAAGCCAGAGCAGCTTACGGGGCAGGATGGTGGCATTTGCCACACTTCGCTTCCTGCAGCCAGAGAAAACAAAACAAAAAACAACAGGATTTGCTGCTGTTTTGATTCAGTCCGTCCGTGCCGGCAGAGCAAGAGCGACTGCAAATTTCAGCACAGGTTAACAGCTGTAGTTATCTTTCCTGTAAGCAGAATATAACGCAGTCTTGTTCTGCACGGAGGGGTTTTGTCATCACATTCACCTGTGCCAACCGCAGGCAGAAACCAGCGTGACTGACTCAGCAAAGTTTTAACATAACTATGATACAGGTTGGCTGGAAATACTGTAAAAAAAAACCAAAAAAAACCCCACACCTGAAGACTCCACAGCTCACTGTCCTGCCTTGCCAATAAAGCTATAAAAAAAAAACCTAACAAAAAAAAAAAAAAAAGGAAATACTGGTCCTTAATATCTATTTCCCATTTAACTTGTCATTGTGACCGCCCAGGATACAGAAGGGTGGTAAACCAACAACTACAACTACTAATAGTAGAAAAAAGATCGCCTTACTTGGTCGCTGAAGTGCCTTGATTTTCGACTGCTTTGTTGCGTGGATCAAAGGTCGGATCTTTAAAGAAGGATAACGCCGCCCCAAGGCTTGAGATGCTTCAAAAAAACACAAAGATTGCTGAAATTCAGACCGAATAGCAGTGGCTTTAATCGTAAAAATGATTACATGGTATAATAAGACTGAATAATTCAAGCTTCAGCAGCTGATATGTTATCTCAGGACTTTTACTAAAACTAAATTCGTTCTGGTCACCTCAGGCTTACGCCAGACGTGCCTCGGGCAGGAAGCATCCCCAGAAAATACAAACACAATTTTTAAAAGACAACTCTCTCGTTATTAGACTGAATCCCCAGAAACAAACATAAAACTTTCGGACTCCGTACGCTGCTGGAGGGAAACTTCTTGGGGTGTTTGTCCCTGAGAAGGGTCAGTTTGTCCAGTGGCTTGTGTCTGACCTGCGGCCCCAGGAGGTGACTGTAGGCTTGCAGGAATTTTGTCTAGTTACAGGAGAAAAAAAAAAAAAAAAAAAGAAAAAACACCCAAAAAACCACACTGAAGTGGCAAAACAGATTAAATTCTAGAAATGCTCCCTCAACAAAAGGTGCCCTGGTAATTATCTGAGCCAATTCAAAACCTGTTGGTCTTGCAAAGCGGAGTTCCCACACGCCACCGCGGTCATTTCAGCTTCTCAAGCTTTCCAAATTTGAAGCGCCCAGGAGGAAAGACGTGCTGATCCGTGACTCCTTGGGCAAGGGCTCAGCAGGAGCGCACGGCTCGGCATGGCAAACCGCGGCGTCCCCGCGCCAGAGCGGAGAAACCCCAGCAGCGATGTGCTCCCTCGCTCAGCCACGACCCCGGTCACGCTACCTGCAGACAGGCTCGAGAAGATTCCCAGGGCGTGCGTATCGTCGACCCACTGGATTTTGAAACCGCTCTCACTAAAAGTGAAGAAAAAAAAAAAAAAAAATCATTACTAAGAAAGAAAAAAACCAAACAAAACCACGCAGTAAAACCCGTCAGCCACCCTGAGTTAGCAAAAGTACTTAAGATTTTTATGTAGACAGCCGGTGCTTTTCCAAGATTATCCTCATTTTGCATGAGGGGAAAGAAAAGAAGGAACAGAAGAACATCAGGACGTGCCCCTTTCGAGGCCACAAGACACGATTACCCCATCAGCTGCCCCAAGAACTCAAAGAAACCCCCGGCCAAAAATCAAGCTCAATTTCAAAGGCTGTGTCCTAACGCCAAAACAGCCTTCGCCATTTACGTAGTGCTTTACAAACACCACCCGACTGCTCAGACAACTACAATAAAAAGCAAGCGATTTAAAAATAAGTGGTTTACAAAGCTCGGGATGAAGAGACCAAGGTGAAAAACTAATAAAAGCGTCAGTGGAAAATGTGAGTTGGGGAGCAGGGAGTTCAAAGCTTTTCCTGCAGCGCAGGCAATACAACCGACTGCTCAGATTAGATCCATCAATTCTCAGCTCAGTTTCACAGCGAGTGGGGAAAAAAAAAAAAAAACCACATTAGAGGAAAGGCGCGCAATAGACAGTAGCTTATTTAAAACGTAAATCATGGGGTTTAATTTCAGGGATCCGCAGAGCAAAGTGTTCACATCTAGGTGTATCAGGAGAGGAGGAGGATGGCGAGGAAGAGGGAGAGGCGCCTGCAGACACCATTTCTGTGCCCTCTGGGAGAAGCCAGTTTAATTCAGCACTGGACCGAGCACCCTTTAACCAACGCGGGGCTGAACTCTGCTCTGGTCCTGCTGCTGATCCAGCATCGCTCCCTTAGGCACAAGGCTCCGCTCCACATATTTACATAATAAATCTTATCTCCAGCAGCAGAATCGAGCCCTTTTCCTTGCAAAGCTTCACGTAAGCACGTGATTTCGCTCAGGCCCCAGAACGCACTAACGGAGAAGCTCCCAAAGACTCTCGCTGAGGCCAGAGCAGCAGGAATAAGCCTGCGTGTAGATAACTGTGCGTACCACAAAGCCCTGAAGAACCAGCCGAGGTTTAAATCATGCATAAACTGCAGGAAAGCAGCCTCAAAGGCACAGAAAGAGCGTAAGACAGAAAGGCATGAAGGCGAAACTAAAATGCAAAATGTATCAGGTTCTCTTGTGTGTTCAAGGCTGGTTGGTGCTGCCTTTGTGCCCCCGATGTGCTCAGGCTCTCTGGTACTCACTGGAAGTCCGAGAACACCTCCAGCAGGTGCTCCGTTTTCAGTGATGGAGAGAAGTCATAGATTTCTGTTACGTGGCCAAAATCCCCCTCGCTGAGCTGCGCATCTCCGTAGCTGGAATAATCAAAGCTGATCTTCTCGATGCTTATGTCCTTCACGGTTAAATTACCCACAATCTGAGAATATTAAAAAAAAAAAAAAAACCAACCAAACAAAAAAAAAAAAATCAAGACAAGGTTTCGCTTTGAAGAGCGATCCTCCGGGTCCCGCTTTGGTCCCTGCGAGCCACGTCTGCGGCCACGCTCCTGCCAACAGGTTCGGCAGCCGCCTGGAGCAGCCCCGGCACAGGGATTCTCCTCCCAGGGATGAATGCCTTCCCCTAGGCTGACTCCCGAGCCACCTCTTCTCCCCAGAATCCCTCCCCGTGGCAATACCCGTAGCAAAACACTACCTCTGCAAAGAGCTCTGCGGTGCAGTCGTCCTCGAGGCTGCCCTGCCCGCCGACGGCTGCGCTCTCCTCTCTACCACCTGCAGACAAATGCAGCTCATGCCACAGCGCATCAGCCAAGCCTGAACGCTCCTTGTCCTCCTCATCCACCACCGGTGCCTTCCCGCTGTGGTTCTGCACAGCAGCAGCCACCCGGTGCTCATCCTGCTCCTCAGGAGCTGGTGGCTCAGCACCACACACCGGCTCAGGTGCAACCAGAGGCTCGTTCGAGGCTTCTGAGGGGTTCTGGCATTGGGGCTGCTCCACCTGCGCCACACCGGGATGCTCCTGATCTTGGCTTTCCAGTCGGGAAAGACTCTCGCCTCCCTCCACCGCGCCGGCATCCCCAAAGTCCTTGCCCTGTTCTTCAGGGGGTGACATGTTTCCACCGCTCTCCGGGCTCCTGGCAGCAGCACAACTCTTATCTCGGTTTTCCAGCACCAGCCACGCTGGGTCCGTGCAGCAGTTTCTGCTCGGGCTTTCCGACAGGGAGGAGCTCTCGTCACACTCCAACACACCGGCATCCCGGCTCTCTGGGGCTTCAGCTTGCGCTTGGCACAGGATTTTGCTCCCTTCTGGTCCAACAGCGTTGTCACAGCTCAGACCTTGCTCTTCTGCTTCAGCTGGGTTTTCATTGTGGACGGAAGACAGGGAATCCGAACAGTCTTTATCCTGACTTTCCTGCCCAGAGAAAACGTTGCTGTTCTCCAGCGACGGAACAGCCGTACAACACGGAGGACATTCGCTGTTGGTGTCATCGTTACTTTTTCCCGAAACACACTCTTCGCCAGGCTCCTGTCGCTTGCCAAGGGCCAAGGAGACACCACCTGGGCTGCCTTCAGACTCGCCCAGCTCCTCCTGGGTGCCCCTGACCAAAGCTTTAGGGCAAATCTCTTCTTCTGGTGCCACATCCCCCGGTGACTCGGTGCCGGCTGCCACCAGCCCCTCCTGCTCCCCCCATTCCGCCTTCTTGCGCATCGCTTTCGGGACGTACAGGGCTTTATCCGGCTTCTTCCTGGGCGGCCTTTTTATCCTGCCAGACCCCACGCAGGCTCGAGAGTTGTCTCCGTGCATCTCCCCGCCGTGTCGCAGCCTGCCACCTCGGCCCCCCCGGCCCCACGGCTGCGCAGGTCGGTGCGGGCGCGGTGGGTTGCCGCTGGGTTTTTGGTCGCTCGTCTCGCTGGGCAGCCTGGGACAGAGAGAACGGCAAGATGTGAGCGGGGAGGAACGCAAGGAACATGGTATTTGCAAAAGAGAAAGAGGAGGAAAAACATCAAATCCACGTAGAAACCAGTAGATAAGAAATAAAAATTAAAAAAAAAGCCTCTGCTTCCTTAATGACTGGAAGATGCTATCGATAACGGACACCCTCCTCTCTGCGGAGAAGTGCCACACAAACTTTGCACTTATAATAAGCTGGAATAAAAAACCTTTGAGCACAGGAAGAGGAGCACCGTTACAGCCACTGCACCGTACCTTACGGCCGAGTGACAAATGACAGTCCTCCTCCTCCATCCTTCTCCCACAGAAAAGCTGCTCAACAAATCCACGTTGTCCACGGTCCGGTGGATCAGGTACCTGAGGCGACTGGAGAGGGGGGGGAACAGCAGCACTCTGGAGAGGGGGAGGGGGGAGAGGGCGTCAGCAAGTTGCAGGAAGGAAAAGGACAGGAACGGAGCAAGAATTTATTAATCTCTCTTCCCCCAGTCATTCCCAGCGTAGGGTTTAAATCCCAGCCCAAAAGCCAAGCCGGACTGCCTGGTATTCAAGAGCCAGAATCCCTTCGCCACCCTAAATGCCCAGACAGACGCACTCGCTCTGCACACAGAGCACCGGCGGGGCGGCTGGGACTCCCATTCCTGCCTCTCCCCGTACTGGGAGTGGCTGGGAAGCACCAGCAGAAGGCAGCCACCGGTCCCCTTCCTCCCAGTCTCAGCACACTCCAGAAACCAGCAACTAAAAGAATACGAACAGGTGAATAAAGATGTTTGATTTCGTTGTATTTAGAGATGTTTCTGCAATTTCAGTGTCGACCCTGAGCATTTTTTAATTGCACGGGTGCCTTCTCTGCCAAACATTTTTTAAAAAGCAATGAATTTAAGGTCACTACAAGCTGAACTAGGCAATCCCACCCCTGCTCCTGTCCGACACCCCCTTTTTGGCCACCTCAAGGGCTCCAAAGCTCACTGGATCGGGGACCCGGTCCAGTTAAATCCAGCCTGGCCAAAGAAAAAAGGTGCAGCGATCCAAGGCGAGGGAGCTCGCTGCCGTGGAGGAGGATCCGAGCGCAGGAAGCCCTCAGCAGAGAGGGGAAACGAACCAATTTGATTACGAAATTTTCATTATAACTCATCAAGCCGACCAGTGAGCTGGGCCAGGCTGCGGCCGGCGCAAAAGCCCCCAGCCCCCAAAACCGTCTCGGCCCGAAGCAGCACGGATAGAGGGGGGAGCACGGCGGATGTGGGTCCACAGGGATGCTCCGAGCTGGACCTCTGCCCTTCCACCCCAGAAACACGAGGCAGAAGTCACAACGTGTCCCTGCTCAGCACGTCCCATCGCCCAGGGACCGCGTGTGGCAGCGGGGAGCGGGTCACCCCGTGCCAAGACCCCTCTGTTGGCCGCCTGGGATGGGGGGGGGGGGGAGAGACCCACCTGTGGTGCTGCCCCTGCAGCATGAAGTGCTCCAGCTCCTCCGTGATCCTGCCCACGAACTCATCCTCGTTGGGCGAGAGGAAGACGCCGTCCATGGAGCGCAGCGCCAGGGTGGCAGCGGGCAGGAGGCCTGCGGAGGGACAGGGCCACATGGAGAGGCAGCTGCCAGCTCCCCGGCCCTGGGGGGGCCTCGCCCCTCCCCCCCCCCCCCCCAACCTGACCCGTCCTCTGTGCGGCTGGGTGCGCCCAGCTGCAGCCCTGACCCCCCCCGCCCGGTGCATCCAAGGCCCCTGGGCAGCCTGGGCACCCCTCCCCCTCCCCTGCGCACCCCCCGTGGCCCTGTGCACCCCTCCCTCTCCCCTGTGCACCCCCCGTGGCTCCGTGCACCCCTCCCCCTCCCCTGCGCACCCCCGGTGGCTCTGTGCACCCCTCCCCCCTCCCCTGCGCACCCCCCGTGGCTCTGCGCACCCCTCCCCCGCGCACCCCCAGCCCCCTGCGCTGCCCAGGCCCCCTGTTATCCCCCCCACGCCCCCCCAGCACCCCGCGCCGCCCCGGACCCCCCCGCACAGCACCTCCCGCCGCTCTGCGCCCCGCCACCCCCTCCCCGTGCACCCCCCGCCCCCCCCCCCACGTGCTGCTCACACACCCCGCTCTCCCCCCCCCCGCCGGGCACCCCCAGCACCCCGTAACCGCCCCCCTCCCCATCCCCGGCCACCGCCAGCCCCCCCGGCCGGGACCCCCCCCCCCCCGCCGCCCTCACCGCCAGGCCCGGGCGAGCGGCTCTTCCCGGCGCGGCGCCTGCGCCCGACCCGGCTCCTCCCGCCCGGCTGCAGCCCCGCCCCGCCGGGGAGCCGGCACGCGGGGGCCCTGCCCCCACCCGGGGGCCGAGACACGCGTGGGGGGATCCCGGTTCCCCCTGCCGGGGAGCCTGCACGCGCGGGGGGGGTTCCTGCTCCGGCCCCCCCCGACCAGGGAGCCTGCACACGCGTGGGGGGGGGGGGTCCCGGCTCCGGTTCCCCTCACCCGGGGAGCCTGGACACGCGTGTGGGGGGGGTCCCGGCTCCGGTTCCCCTCACCCGGGGAGCCTGACACGCGTGGGGGGGGTCCCGGCCTCGGTTTCCCCGGCCCTGGGAGCCTGCACCCGCTTGGGGGGGGTCCCTGCCCTCCCCCAGGGAGCCTGCACACGCGGGGGGTGGGGGGGTGTGTCCCTGCCCCGGCCCCCCCCCACCAGGGAGCCCGGACATGCGTGGTGGGGGTCCCAGCCCCAGCTCCCCCCACTCGGGGAGCCTGGACACGCCTGGGGTGCGGGGGGGGGTCCCGGTTCCCTCGACCAGGGAGCCTAGACATGCGTAGCCGGGGGTCCCAGCCCCCCCCAGACAAGGGAGCCTGGACACGTGGGTGGGGGTCCCGGCCCCGGGTCCCTGGACACACATGGGGAGGGGGGGGTGTCCTGGCCCCAATTCCCCTCACCCAGGGAGCCTGGACACGCGTGGGAGGGGGGGTCCTGGACAAGAGAGCCTGGACACGCATTGGGGGTCCCAGCCCCCCCGACCAGGGAGTCTGGACATGCGTGGAGGGGGGGTGGGGGGGGGTCCAGGCCCCAGCTCCCCGCACTCGGGGAGCCTGGAGAGGTGTGGGGAGGGGTCCTGGCCCCTCGCACACAGAGCGACGTGTTTTCCCAGCTGCCCCCTCCCCCCCGTGGGTGCAGGGTCACACCAGTGGCCCCACGCGTGTCCAGGGCAGCGG
Organism: Falco naumanni; assembly: GCF_017639655.2. Classification (NCBI taxonomy): domain Eukaryota; kingdom Metazoa; phylum Chordata; class Aves; order Falconiformes; family Falconidae; genus Falco; species Falco naumanni. The sequence continues at coordinate 3,671,892 of NC_054072.1, forward strand.
TGGGCGCCGGAATGGTGGCAGCTCCCCGTGGACCCTCGCAGAGGTCGGGCAGGCGAGTCCCGGTTTGGGGGGGGGGGGGTGGGTGGGATGCCCAGGACTCCCCATCCCACAAACCCCCCCGTGGTGCCCCACTCCCCCCACGTTGCTGGGGGGCAGCACCCGGAGCAGCTGCCGCCTGGAGGAGCTTTACAGCCGGGCGTCCCCTGCTGTCCCCTGCCCCTGCTCCCTTTCCCTGGAAAGAAACGCTTTAATATCAAGTGGTTTAACGCTTTAATATCAAGTGGTTTAACGCTTTAAAGACGAGTATTTTTCCGCCATCGCGTGGGTTCCTCCGGCCAGAAATCCCAGAGTCTTCCGCCGCCTTGTCTTCTTCCTTAGGGAGACCCTGGCACGGAGCAGGGCCAGCAGCCTCCGAGTTTTGAGGTGACTCAACTGGCCATTTGGGCCGGTTTGGGGACGGCCAGGTGGAGCCAATGAGCCTGACAGGTGCTCAGCGTTTAATTATTCTCTTCACAGTCCTTCCTTAATCAGTTAATGCATAAATGGGCCCCAGGTGACAGTCTCTGGGAGAGGAAGGGGCCCAGGAATTGCAACCATTGCACACAACAGAAACAAGGGCAGCATCCATCCCCCAGCTGCCTTCCCAGGGGTGCTGAGCCCCCCACTCAGCAAAGAGATGCTCACCGCGTGGCCCTGAGCCCCTCTTGTGCTGAACGTCATGGTCACGGAAAACAAACCACGTGGTTTGTTAGCAACGTGTTGGAAGGTAACTAATGACACCCTCGTTATTTCTCTCCTGGGAGCAGAGAAGCACTTGGTCCGGGCTCCCTCCGCACACCACGAGGGATGCACGAAGTTGGTACATCAGAGACATCCCCACACCGGTGCCGGGAGAGGTGCTGGGAGGGACGCTGGCCTCACCAGTGCTGGGAGGGACGCTGGCCTCGCCGGTGCCGGGAGAGGTGCCGGGAGAGGTGCTGGGAGGGATGCTGGCCTCGCCAGTGCCGGGAGCGACGCTGGCCTCACCAGTGCTGGGAGGGATGCTGGCCTCGCCGGTGCTGGGAGGGATGCTGGGAGGGACGCTGGCCTCGCCGGTGCGGGAGAGGTGCTGGGAGGGACGCTGGCCTCACTGGTTCCGGGAGAGATGCTGGGAAGGGATGCTGGCCTCACCGGTGCCGGGAGAGATGCTGGGAAGGGATGCTGGCCTCACCGGTGCCGGGAGAGATGCTGGGAAGGGATGCTGGCCTCACCGGTGCCGGGAGAGGTGCTGGGAGGGACGCTGGCCTCGCCGGTTCTGGGAGAGATGCTGGGAAGGGATGCTGGCCTCGCCGGTGCTGGGAGAGATGCTGGGAAGGGATGCTGGCCTCACCGGTGCCGGGAGAGGTGCTGGGAGGGACGCTGGCCTCGCCGGTGCCGGGAGAGGTGCTGGGAGGGACGCTGGCCTCGCCGGTTCTGGGAGAGATGCTGGGAAGGGATGCTGGCCTCGCCGGTGCTGGGAGAGGTGCTGGCCTCACCAGTACCAGGATTGATGCTGGGAGGGATGCTGGCCTCACCGGTGCTGGGAGAGGTGCTGGGAGGGACGCTGGCCTCGCCGGTGCCGGGAGAGGTGCCGGGAGGGATGCTGGCCTCACCGGTTCTGGGAGAGATGCTGGGAAGGGATGCTGGCCTCGCCGGTGCCGGGAGAGGTGCTGGCCTCACCAGTACCAGGATTGATGCTGGGAGGGACGCTGGCCTCGCCAGTGCTGGCCTTGCTGGCAGAAAAATCCTCCGCAGCAGGGTTAACTTCTGCTGCCTCTCTCCCTTCAGCTGCCTGATTGCTTAAAATTACCATATAGATTAAGAAAATCAAGGCTGTCATTTCGCAAGAGCTTCTGCCAGCCTCCTCCGAGCATCTGGAGACCCTCAGCCAGTCCCGACCCCTGCCCGGAGCTGCTTTCCCTGCAGACCAGCCCTGGCCTCCTCCCGCCAGAGGAGCAGCTGATGTTTCCAATTTGGAAGCAAAACTCAGGCAAGATCCCACTCCCCCCCCCGTTCCCCCCCTTGCTCTGCTAAATCCATTCCTCCTAAACCTGAAACAAAATCCCTTCTAGGGCAACAGCCGCCCCCTGCCCCACGCCACCCCCCCAGCTGCCCTCTGGCAGCCCAGCTGGGGCAGGAGCAGCGGGCACCACTCCGCATCCACCTGCTGCAGCAGCTGCGCCAGCTGCCCGCACACGGTTAATTCCCGGAGTTTTCCTGCCTGCCCCAGGCCAATTTCCAGAGTTTTCCTGCCTTCCCCAGGTCAGCGATTAAAGCGTGCATCGATTTTTGTGATTGCACAGAGTAAGGCAGCATCCTTTTCCCAGCCCCGCAGCATCCTTTTCCCAGCCCCGCAGCATCCTTTTCCCAGCCCCCATGGATACGAGCAGGGAGGCACAGATTCCAGCCGAGGCTCGAGGCACAAAAGCCCTGCTCCCCTTTTTGGCTAGAGCCAGGCTGAGATAACCAGTCTTGAAGGCAGGACCAGCAGAGCAGGAGCTACTTCTGCTGCAATCCAGGATCAGGGCACGCGATGCCACCGACCCACACCTGCACCCCGCAGCCCTGGGAGGCACAGGGCCCCCCTTCCAGCACTGCTGGCCTTTCGCTGTGAGCAGGGATGAAGCGCAGACCTTGCTCTCCACGGCAGACCCCAGCAGCAGTTTGGGGGAGCCTGCTGTGTCTGGTAACGGCACTAAATATCTGGGGTGCTTGGCGTTCGTCATCACGGCGGGAACTACGCGGTGGGGAGAGGAAAAGAGGAAGAATCCTGCAGAGCTCCAAGGAGCCCAGAGCCTGCGGAGGGAGCTGGGAGACCGACAGGGCTCGGGCAAACGGGATTTTTGTCTACACAGGGTTGGGGAGCAGAGGGGGAGCTACGGGAGCGGGCGAAGCACAGCAGTGCCGGTGAAGCAGTGAGACGGGTCCATGGCAGCTCAGCCCCCCGTGCTGGGGACAGAGGTGCCATTTGGGTCCTCCCTCCCCAAACACACGCTTCCTCAGGTTGGGAGCCAAGTCCCGGCCCCCCCCAAACAGCTCACCTCCAGGTCACAGCACAGCCCTGAGCTCTCAGGACCGGCTGCCAGCTGCTGCTCCTTCTCTCTCACCAGCAGCCTCCAATTTCCATTAAATCGAGACTTTAATGCTCTTTTCCCCCTAGTCCCTGTGCATCCAGGCTTAGTGAGTGGTTTGGGATGCTGGACTTATACCTGGTGGGTCCTGGATACTTCTTCCTAGTTAATGATTTCTCTCTTCATGTAGCCAAGCCCCCAATGAGATAAAGTTGGACCCCCGGTACCTCCACAGCAGCAAAGGGACACCCAGAGCGTTAAAGATGCCAGTTTGTAACCTCACTCCACAATCCAGCTCACATCGAATTGGATTTGAGCTCCTTTTTACTCCTTTTTACTCCTTTTATTCTTACCTAGGCTGCTCAGTGCTGACAGCCCCCCCCAAAAAAAAAAAAAAAAAAAAAAAAACCACTTATTTTTACAACCTGGCTGCAGCGTGAACAGATGCTGCTGCTCCCTGTTCACCTACAGCAAAACCAGAGCTCCAGAAAATGAACTGGCTCACCTGGGATTACAGGGCAGGAACAGCAAACACACACTGGTCCTGACTCACGTTAATTTTACATTAATTTCACTCATCCCTGAAATACCAGCAGGGATGTAGCAGTATGCTGTATGAACTTAGGATGGGGAGAAAGGAAAAAAAAAAAAAAAAAAAAAAAAAAACAAAAAAACAACAACTGTTCTAAAAGCAGATAAACAAGGTGTATTTTTGCCAAAGCAAGCTTGAGCTCCACCAGTTTGGAACCGGTGTCCCTTTCCCAGACCAGACTGACCACAGGAATATCTGTAATGTGCCAAGGCCGGTGCTGGAACCTGGAAGTTTTTGGTTTAGCTCATTGTCACCACCTCGTCTCTTCTGATGTCAATGCCAGGAAGGTATCGGCCACCCACGAGACCGGCCAGGCAGGTGGGATGCCCAACCGGAGGGAGCTGGGATACTGCACCGTGAGAGCCCCCACCGTGCCATGGTCCCCAACACAAGTTAAATGCAGACAATAAGTGGACCAAAAAAAAAAAAAAAAAAAAAAAAAAAAAATGGATCACATCACCCTCTCCGCCGTCTTTCTTCTGCGGGTTCACCCTGCAACTCATCATAATCACAGCGATACACGGAGCTACTCGTTTCTCTCCGGTCTCGGGGATTGAGCCCCGAAATTTTGCCACAAGTATCAGTAAACTCTTCAAAAACAGGGGGGCAGGACAGTGCTGCTTTGAGAAGAGCTGGGTACTCTTGACTCCCTCTCACCACCAAGCCAGGAGTCCTCAAGTAAAGCACAACCGTGCCACCTGCTCTACAACATCCTGCTTCGACTGTGGGAAATTATTTTACGTATACGTATATACTGCAGCAACGTTTGAATGAAATCAGTCACGTTGGGCCTCCTAGAAACGCGCCAGTGCATTGTCCCTGTGTCAGAACAACAACTCCTTCCCTAAGTTAGGCTGTGCCGACCTCCCAGAGCTGAAAAACCCCAGGACTGTCTCGGTCCTGCCAGCCAGCCACCGCTGCCACACGCGGAGATGGTTCTACATGAGGTTGAGTCTTATCAGCGCTTCGATTTTTCTAAGCGAGCATCAACCTTTGAGATATGGCGAGCTCTGCTCCCCTCCCACACTGCTGATGCTGGAACTCGACTATAATTTGGCTCTATTTAATAATTACCATTACTCTGCAATTATCACCTTCTGATTTTTCTCTTTGTTAACGTTTGCTGGGGAGGGGAGGAGGCTTTTCTGCCGTGCCAGAGAGCTAAAGATGTCTCGGATTCAAGACGACGTGGATGTGCCGCTCGCTGCTGCTGCGGTGTTTAACCAGGCACCGATCAAAACGCCTTTCTTAAGTCAACCGTGTCGGAGCTGGCAGGGAGACGCTGGGGGCCGTGTCGGAGCTGGCAGGGAGACGCTGGGGGCCCTGCACTTGCCGTTTCTCCCCCCAGCTAACCAGACACAAGCTCCCATACACACGGGAGAGGCTAATTAAAGAGTACAGGTGAGCAAAGAGCACTGCCAAAGCAGCCGTTATTATTGAAATGAGACAGCAAGGGGAGGATCCTTAATGAAACGGGGGAGGAAGGGAATCAGAGGGAGAACAAAGTGAAAGGGGGAAGAAAGAGTTGAGGGAAAGGAGGACCTGACTGATGGAAGATGTGGCAGAGGCGCAGAAACCAAGACAACAACGTTCTTACTTTAACATCTGATTTTTCTCCTCTGCTCTCGTTGCTCAGGCGCCCTCGTTCCGGAAGGCTCCAAGCAAACGGCCCGGCATCCTGGGGCTAAAGCACAGCTCACCTTGCTCAGCTCAGCCCTCAGCTGCGCCCGTCCCGGCTGAGAGAGGCTGGCTCTGGCTCCAGGGGCCGGAGCAGACCTTCAGCGTGCGAGTCCTTCCCGGAATCCAACACGCTCCAGACAAGCTGCTACCAAGCACAGCCTCGGGCTCCAGGGAAGGTGGCTGCTTACCTGTTCAGACCTGCAGGATCATTTGCCTGAGCAACAAAAGAGACAGAGGTGAGCCTACGAGTTCTCCCAGCAAGGCCACTACCTCCTTCCTAGCGGGTTTCCCTAGCTAAAGGCTGCTACCCAGCACAGCACCATCCCGCTGAGCACAGGGCAGGATTATCTCGTTACGCCAGCAGCAGTTATCACCAAGCAAGCAGTTGCATTTGGCTTGTGTCCATTTAGCAGGCGCGGGTTGGTGGCCTGTTAGACACAGGCAGCGGCAAAAGCAGCCTCTCTCTCCCCCAGCACAGCCGCGCTTCTGCTTCGCTGACTATGGAGAGGCTCCGCAGACCACGTAACTCTCTGCTTTCCCAGCTGAAGTCACAAGGAACGTGGAATTCCAGCCCTTCCACTGTCATCTTTTGTGAAAAGCGTTTTCCCATGGGTCAACTAGAGAGAGCAGCGACACAGATCTCAACTGCCCGCCAGGGCTGAGTCTGAAACAGAATGTTACAAACCCACGGATCTGAACCCCTTCAGCCACGTGGAAAATCACTCTGGCTATTGCATACAAACTCCTGCCCAGACAGAGCGTGCAATATCCACATCACCCTCAAACTCCTCCGGAAACGGGCAATATTGTGGCAGCCTCCATCTCTCCTCGGGACCAACCCACCACCCTTTTCCCAACCCTGCCTCAATCGAACTCATTGCTGGTGAAAGGTGTGATCTTCTCCAGCGAGACGGTCGTTTCACACTCCTGGTGCACGGCGGCAGGCAAGGCATCCACAGGGCAGGTGTTGCGAGTGGGCTTGGAGACCTGAGAAACACGGTCAAAGGACACCTCGTTGTTTTCCATCGGCAGAACAGCATGGGGAAGGAGCTGGGGGCAGCTGAGGGTCACCACTTCCTTCTGATAGGTGGTGTCATGGTGGTAGGAGACCAGCTCGTTGCTGAAGTTCACTGTCTCCACTGCATTGCCGGGGCAAAGGCAGCCACAGCCCAAGATGGTTGCAAAAGCTCTCCGGAAATCTGCATTGAAGGCGTAGATGATCGGGTTGAGAGAAGAGTTGGCCCACCCGAACCAGACGAAGGTGTTGAAGACCGCCTCGCTGACACAAGGTAGCTCTCCTGGCTCACGGAGGTCAGCACTACAGAAGGGCACCATGCAGTTGAGCACAAAGAAGGGCAGCCAGCAGAAGACAAAGATGCCCATGATGATGGAAAGGGTCTTGAGGACCTTGGTCTCCTTCTTGAAGGAGTTCTTCAGGGAGGCCTCGTGAGGGCAGTCGTTGCTGGGGCAATTTTGGGCATGTTCCACCGCCCTCTCCAGGGAGGAGATCCTGCGGATCTGCCGCCGAGCGATGCGGAAGATGCGAGTGTACGTCACAATCATGATGGCAACAGGGATGTAGAAGCTAATGAGAGACGACGAGATGGCGTAAGTCCTGTTGAGGCTGGAATCACAGTTCTCCTCCTCCCTGGTGACGTTCAAACCTGGCTCCTGCAGGCTAAGTCGCTCACGATCCTTGTGCCACTTCAGCTGCACAGGGATGAAAGAAATCAAGAGGGACAGTAGCCAAGCCACTCCGATCATGACAAAAGCCACGTGCTGTGTCATCTGCCTCTGATAGCGGAAGGGATTGGAAATGGCCCAGTAACGGTCCACGCTGATGATGCACAAGTTGAGGATGGAAGCTGTGGAGCACATGATATCAAAAGCCACCCAAACATCACAGAAAGCCCCAAAGGGCCAGAAGCCCACCACCTCGGTGGCAGCCTTCCAGGGCATCACCAGTAAAGCCACAAAGAGGTCGGACACTGCCAAGGAGATAACGAAGAAATTGGTGACCTTAGAGCGCAAGTGTCTGAACTTGACCACAGCCACACACACCAGGGTGTTGCCCAGGAGCGTGGAGAGGATGAGAAGGAAAAGTAAGGCAGCTGTCACCACACGGAAGGACAACTCTGAGTTGCCTTCCTCTGCCCAGTTCTTCCTACTGCTGGTGTCGTTGATCCCACCCTGCCCACCTCCTTCTGCGGAGGAGTAAAAACCATCCATGGGTTGCCCTTTGTTCCAGTCCCTCGAGAGGTTTCACGGCTGTTCCAAGACCCCACCAGCGTCCAAACCCCCTTTTCACGGCTCCGCTGACACCTCGGAAGCACCAGCTGCAGTCCTCCCAGCTCTCATACCCAGCCAGGCGACCCAGCACAAGGAAAACTGCTCGAAGCTCTCGTCCCTTTCCAAGTCTCCTCCTGACAGCGTGGCGTTTCGGTTCTTCCCCTCTCGCCTCCCACCCCACTTTTCTTTCTCCGCAGCCTGCTGCTCATGGAAGAGCTGGCACTCACCTCCGGCACTCGAGCGAGCTGGGAAGGCTTTGCTGCAAGCCTTCCTCTCTCTCCTCTCTCGGCAGCTCTTCATCCCTTGTTGATCTGCGCCCGCTACGGAATCCCAGTCAATCCCTTCTGCAGCGGCCAGGCTGCGACTTGCTGCCAGATGCAAGAGGGAAGCCGAGCTCTCTCTCTGCTCTTGCAGACGGACCCTCTCTGCTCATAAAACAGGCTGCTCTGCTCTCTGCTCTTCCCTCTTGCTAATTGCCTCTGGATTTCACACAGGTGAGGTCTGTCTCTGCCCACACACCAGGTCCCCCACCATCCTCTGTCAGCCAAGAAGAACGTGGCACTGGGAGACTGCGGCTGACAGGGTAAGTCGCTTGGGAATTAGGCGATAGGATGGGAAGGGTGAAACAACAACCATTCGAGTGGGATTTCAGGGTCTTCAATGCAGATCAGCAAGGAAATTTAGCGTGCTTGATCTCTGAATAAAAGACACTTCAATTCACCGCACAGGCACCGAGTCACGGCTCAAACATATGACCCTAAACCAGTTCCTCCCCCCTGTCCTGAGCCGCCCAGCTGCAAGTGCTGCAAAAACGGCATTTACTTTCCACTGCAAAATTCCTTTGTGTCCACAGGGAGAAAAAAAACAAAAAAAGAAAAAAAAAAAGAGAAAGAAAAAAAGGTAACATACACACAAAAATGAAAAGCTTGCACAAATCTTGAAGTTTTTGCTTTCTGACATTGCCAGACAAAGCACAGTTTTCAGGCTTTCAGTAGAGGTTACATGTAGAACCAAAGAGGATACCGAACACCACTTTGACAAGTTTTTATCCTGAATAAAGGTACTTTTAGCGAAGCAGTCTAAGGTAGCTTCTCTTTCAAATTCACTGTTCTTTAACTCCTAGCTAATTCCACATTAGCTATCACCTCAGCGATCGACTAGCAGCTAAAAACGTTAACGGGAAAAATCAAGATTTTTTTGTGTGTTCCAGCACAGCACCCAGCCCTGTCAGCAAACAGCCGTCACCTCCAAAGAGGTCTCCTCGCAACCCTTACCAACCGTGCCTCCAAAAGCTCAGAACAGCTCTCCCCCCTCGCACGGGGGCCGAGCAGAGCCGGACAGCCCCAGCCTGCCGTGCCGAAGGTGGGGGCACAGCCAGGGGCTCTCACTCCAGACTGACTCTCACCCCAAGACTCCCCCCTCTTACATCGTGGGGAAAACACCACAGTATTAGGAACCAGGTCTGATCTACTACAGTTTAGCCTTGGAGTCCATCACTTTGTAACTAAAGCCACTCTGTAAGCAAAAAGGCTCCTTTGATGAAGACATGTCAGAAAAATCCTTTAGGAAGCAAAGTTTCCTCAAGAGCTGGCTCTGTAACAGCTGCTTAAACGGGGACCTGCTTTTGAGAAACGCCTCGCTGGTAAACTGGCTGAGGTGGGAAAGAGCAGCAAACACTTTCCAAGTCAAACTGAGAAAACGACCAGGCAGCTCAGCATTAACTCACTCATTACACCTGTAGCTGCTGTAGTGCATCGTGGCCACTTGTGCCTTTGCCTGTCACATATACCACTTCTGAAGAAAGCAGCAGCCAATCTATACAGAACCAGCTCAGCTACACCGAGATTTAATTAACCTGACCCTGCGACCCAGGCTTTGCACCAACCCAGCTAGAGCAGGAACTGCCCAAGAGCAACTTTCAAACGTGAGCACAATTATTCTCTCAGAGATACAGCACCGAGAAGCTGACTCCTAAAGTAAACAGCACACTTGCTTTGTGATCGGTTAAAGAAACTTGTTGCCAGCATGTCACAGCATTTACTTCTAAAGGCTTTGTTTAATTAAGCCTCATTAGTTCCACCGCCGGCAGCCTGCTCCTGCCAAGTGCCTACGCCAGGCAGAGCAGCTGGATGGCACCAAGAGCCAGCTCATGGCTCTGCACCCTCCCTGGGGTCTTCTGCATTAAGCCAGCTCCCTTCCTCCTGACCAGAACATCACCAGAAGAAAAGAAGGGCCACCCGACTGCCCAGACACCCCAGGACCCTGGCAGTGCACTAAACCATGCAAGGACGCCTGCAGATGCATCGTCCTCTGTGCCCTAACAGGCATTTTTCTCACGTTCCCTAGACCCAGCACGAAGATTTTTAAGATCTTAAGTTGCAAAACGCAAAGAGGATGATGCTCTCACTGCTCTCAAAGAGAGCGGCGACGGCAGGTGATCTGTCATACAGCATTAAAATCATGGCAGGGGCTTGGAACAGGAGCTCACGGCACGCTTAGGTCGCACACGCGAAGCCAGGACGCGTTCCAGGAAATCATTCCTCGAGATAAAAGGAAGCCTGCCTCCTCCTTAGGAGCTGAAAAACGTCTTAAGAAAGGATCTCGCCCTTGCACACAACTTACACTGAAGCAAACATTCAAAGCTGGGTTGGCGGGGGCGGGGGGGGAAGACAGGATGGGAAGGGATCCAACGTATGATCCGATTTCTGTGCATCTCGGCATTCACCTAGTGAAGAAAGGACTGTTAACCCCGCTGTCATCGGCAAACAAAACGCAATTACTCAAACGAAATACTGGCAGTTACTCATGTTCACAGATTAACGCCTCCTGCCTGCTAGATGCAATCTTCTCGACTGAGAAAACCGTTCTATTGCATTACATTACTAAACAGTTGCTGTTTCCTCACATAAGCAGCTGCTATTTTTTCTGAGAATCGAGTTAAGTACTATTTTAAACAGCACTCAAATATGATAAGATACCAGTTTAGTGGCAATTCAGCTCTAGGTTTTTATATTTAATTTCCTCACCCAGCAAGAAACTGCCCTCTATTTCCCTTCCCTGCTGTCTCACCAAAATATACTTAAAATTCTCTATTCAGCCATCCTGATTACATTCCTCACTCTGCATCAAAGGAAGAAAATTACAAGCCACTTCAAATAAAGCAGCAGCTGCTTGGGTTTAACTCTTCCATGTCTCTTCCAGAACGGCTGTCTCAGTCCGACGCGTTACAGAACTACAGGAGAGCGTGTATTCCTACAGGAATCACTTTGCACCTTACTTCTAGAGAAGGTACAAGTTCTGATAGCAGGGGAGAAGGCAAGGGGTTGTCAGATGAATTTTAAAAAAATCCGGTGATACTGGCTGTAAGCAAAACCTGAGCCCTGCAAAAAAAAAAAAAAAAAAAACAAAACACACCACAAAAAAACAAAAAACCACAAAAACCCCACAGTAGCTCTCCAGGGCTCAGCACGCCAGTTCAGATCAAACCTCTTGCCAAAGGAAACAGGCTTGACTGCCTGCAAATTCAAAGCTTACTTCAGGCATCTTAGTATCAGAGGGAAGTAGGAGTAATTTGTTTTGAGCAGTTTATACGCCAGGTTACTCATTTAGAGTCATTGTCTTCAGAGGAAAAAACCAGCACCAGTCTCCTCGGCTGTGCTGCTTAATTACAATCAGAAAAAGGAGCTGGATAAAAACTGTCCCCGAAAAAGGCTTACGTATTGTTCAGTACAAAACCAAGGGGTCAGTTAGAACTGACTTCCCAGCGCAGCAGTTTCCTCCACAGCAAGGTGGGTGAGGCAATGGACGGTGTTCTGTGCCAGCCTTGAAACTGCATGTTTGTGAGAGGCACAACGACAAAAAAAAAAAAGAAGCGGAAAGATAAGACAAGCTGAAGGAAAGAAAAAGCAACAAGCCTTTCCAAAACGCTACTCAGAAAATCAAGGCTGTACAACCCAAAACCCGGCACAGGCTACTTGGTAAAAGACAACTTTAAAAGGTTAAACATCACTGTCGGGGTTTTTTTAAACAGAGAGTGAAGACTCGGGGAAATCAAAGTCTGGTACAGCAGATACTCGGTTTGGTTTTCGACAAAGCAGCCCAGGAATCCGCCCATTTACTTTCAGCAGACAAGCTTTATAGATGCAGAAGCACGGCTGGAACAGCACGAATATGGCAGCGATCTGTGGCACAGGGAAAGAAAAAGAGGCACCACAAGGGACTCTGGTTCCTCCCCTCCCCTTTATTACACGTAGGCAGAGAAGACAGTGGTTTTTCTCCCGTTTACTTACAAAGGAAAGGAATACAGAGCTTCAAGTCATTTCACACAATTCCGTGTGCAGCCTGGGTAAACTGCTAGCTGGCGACAGCACACCTTCTCTGGCAGGAGCCTGCGCTCTGGAACAAAGCGACAACGAAGCCAGAGCCAACACAACACCCTGGTGACACCTGTAACTTCTTCCTCTGGGGCTAAAAGCTGGGTCTTCAATAATGAACAGGACACGGGAGCTCCAGCCCTAGTTTAGAATTCACCCAAGCTGCCACCCACATAGCTCGAGCAATGGAGCTTGGTACAAGAGGCAGCGCAGAAATGGTGACAGGAATACATTCCAAGTCAGGGAGGGGAGGACCGGTTACACACCACCACGTAGCCAGTCACTCCCCTGCCACGCACAGGCTCTGTGTGCAGAAAGCCCAGTTAACAGCACATTCCCCTCCTGAAAGAATTAAATTTATTCACGTTCAGTATCGGGCTTTCTGCTCTTCCATGTGCATACCCATAATAAAAAAGTGACCTGCAAAAGATGACGATTTCACTTCTGATGGGTGAAGACAGCCTCTAAAACACACCTTCAGTTGCTGTGCTCAGTTTTTCTTTTTTTCATTAGAAACATTTACAGGGTTTTGTTTTGGGGCTTTCTAATAACCCATAATCTTGTGGAATTGCAACATCAGGACTGAAGGGAACGTCCGGGCTGTTATATGAAACTGTCCTCTCGGAAAGGGAAAACGATGCATCCCTTCTCCTCCCACCTCAAATCGCACAATAGGGGAGCTCAAAGCAAATCACCCTGCAGCTCCCGAAGAAGTTCTGCAAACAGGGAAGATAGAAAAATAGCGAACAGCTCAGGCTTCAAGTAAGAGCAAGCAGAAAATTGTATTATAGCGACCACAAGCCTCTGTCACAACAGGCAGTGTAAGAAACTCCTTCATTTAAAATCTTTTGCAGGTCTCCCTTTTAAGGCCTTAGAGTCTTTACAGAAAGAGGAATTATTTTTGTCTTGTGCTTGCAATTGCTGCCCCCTAGAGCAACAACAAAATCTCCTACAATTTAACAGTTACAGTGTCTAGTTGTCCACGACCGTGCAAAATACAGACAGGGAGGGATAGAACTACCAACAGGTGTTTAAGCTTCTTGCAGATAAGTATCGTCCTTGACATAAGTTAGGTGCCAAGTGTTTTAAACAACCACACAAACAGCCAAATGTTGAGCAACTGCAATACTGCTGCAATTCAGATACTCAACATCAGCCACAGCAAAGGAAAAAAGCCCAAACCAAAACGAGCACTGTTATGGACACAGAAGAGTTCATCCTCACTGGGCAGAATAGTGAATTGCATTCCCAGAAGGGAAGACTGGATGTCGCAGAGTGACTTGGGATCACAAGTCAAATTGAGACCAGTGCAGATGTTGGCACAGATGACAAACACCAGCTGGGGGCCAGTTCCAGAGTGGATTGTCACGGCAGGAGATCCTGTTGCTGAGCAAAGTGATATCCATGAAGAACAGGGGAGTGTTACCCCTCTCGCCAGAAGTTCTAGTCATTAGTTAAGGGACTTTAAGACAACTTCTCAAACTGCAGCAACAGGATTCTGTTGGGTCTTTAGAGATTCAGTCCCAGAGCTGTTTTGGGTTCAGAGGAAGCAGAGGGAGTCTTTTGTGCCAAATCTAAAAGAAAATTGCAACAGAGAGAGATCAGTTTTCATCAGTAAGAGGGACTAGTTCAACCACGTCCGTAACTAACAAATACAACTTCAGAGCACCTCAGTGCTTCAATATTCAATCGAACTCTCTCAGAAACCCACGCTTCAGGTTTGAGAGGGGACACCGAGTGTTCTCCTGCTGTGAAACCTGACAGTATCAGCTGCCCAAATAGGAAGAAAGATGTATGGACAGTCCCCTGACATTGTTTAATTTCCCTTTCAGGAATCTGTTGATGAAATCTACCCCTGTCCCCGACAGGTCTAGGGGAAGCTCAGCATGCAGTTCAAGCCCATAAGCTCTGGTCACTCACTGTTACTAAATCAAGACTAGTTTAGTACTAGTTTAAGCAGACATCACACCCATAACACACAAGACTTAGTAAGCATAGAACAGAGAAGATGCTGTGTGCTTGGCAGCAACAGGCATGAAACTGATGGTCTACTTTATCACCGTTCACAGAACAGATAAAAAACACTGGCTGGCTTTGTACAGGCTTGGTTCAACGACAACAAAAAATAATTAGTCCACACACTAGCTCCCTCATAGGGCCTTCAACTTTCCTATACACCATGGCAGAAAGCCCAGGCAGGATTTCTAGCACAGAGGGAAGTTCTCTCAAGACAGAGTCTGGTAGTGACAGACAATGCTACTGAGCACCTGGCAGGGATACCAGGAGAGCTTGCTTTCAACTGTGTAACTGGAATTGGGAAAGATTCCAGTTCAGACTTGAGTTCTGCTAGACACCCCTCATTTTACAAGGCTGTCATAGACCGTAATAGCAGCCAGCTAACGCTACTTGCTGACATCCATACCTCCATCAGAAACAGAGAGCTTTTCCAATTCAGCTTCAAGCTCAGCATCAGAAATAGGTAGATCCAGCACCTTCTGGGGAACAGGAGGCAGATCTACAGGCTCCTTAGTCGAGTCCTGGAGGAGACTGTCCAGCTCCTTCTCAAGTTCCTCAGCGTCCGTCTCTGCTGATTAAAGAAAACATTCAGTTCCCAGCCGAGTTAAGTAGCGTCTTTGCAGCACAGAATGAGATCCCAGTTTAAGCGAGGTATTATTACTCCCATCCATCATTACTCATAACAATAAGGAACTCCCTGTGCTGCTTCTAACAGTGAAAATTCAGCCCTGATCTCAGGAAGAAGCTACTCCTTTAGAAGTGCTTGTGCTGAGGCATCTAAGGGCAAGAAAACATTTCAGCAGAGACAAACAAGCTGCAGCAACACACAGGTCAGAGGAAAAAGATCATCACTTAAAAAACAAAGTGGCAGCCATTCTAAAAACAGATTTAAATCAACACTGCACAACTCTGAACTGAAACCCACCAACACTTAAGAGGCTACAAGGATTTGGAGATGCACAAATGCTGATTCCCCTGCAACCCACTGTCAAAGAAACCCACCCTTGTCAGTCCTCATTCCCTCTCAAGGCACCAGCAGCAACAGCCTTGGTATTTCAGTAAGTGCTTATCCTCCCAGGAAGGAGGGCTAGACACGTGTGGGGAGGGAGCAGGGAAGGGATAGCAGCACAAAGGGCCAGAAGTGGCAAAAAAAAAAAAAAGAGAAGGATGAAAACCCCCAAACATACCTAGACCATTGACCCCCACTCCAGCCAGAGTCTGGGCTACTTCATCTTGAGTATCACAAAGCTGAGGAAAAATACACAGCGTTTGATATAGAATATAAATTAATCTTATGTCTTACTGTAGCCACCTGTGTCAAAAGTAGAAATAACAAAAAATAAAAAACACAAACCAACCAAAAAAAAAAATCAGAAGTTGACTTAAAGACAGCAGGTACTACTGCAAAAGAGACTCCCAACATGACAGCTTTTTCACTAGTGGAAGCAGTAACATGGAAGATTTATCAAAAGTGCTACAAGACCAAGTAGCATGTTTGAGGATCTAACCCGAAACAGAATTTCATAGTGGAAAAAAATAACCCTGCTAATTTTAGCTTTTTCCTCTAAGTAACGAGCTTATACGGTGGCTTAGGCTACTAAAATAAGGAAGCTGAAGACCAATACATCTCCGCTATGAAATTTTACAGATAGCTTCTCACTAGTTGAAGTCACTGTTTAAGTACACCGGGCTGAAGCTGCTAAAAAAGTAATCCTTTTCTGTTTTTTACACCAGCTTATGCAGACAGATTGCTCTCTTCATTTCAATTCATTCAAAATAAATTCCTCTCCTTTCCCTTACCGAATTACAGAAGATCACGGGTTTGGCAGTTTTAAGAGCCTGTTTTTATGCACGTAGTTGCATTCCAGCTTCTAAAGGTATGAACAGACCTTGCTCAACATTTCCTAGGAAAGTTGCGTGCTTGCACAACATTGCTAACCAAAAGAACGTGTGAAATACACACGTTTAACATAAGTTGTGATTACTAGCCAGCAATAAATGCAAATACATAAAACCACATGCAGCCAGTCATCTGAAGACCTCTCCTTGCTGATCTAAAAAGATCATGTCTGTTTGCTCTGGTGACATATGGAACAGAAACCAAACAGCGCCAGAAGCCTCAGCCTTAACAGCTGGGCAAGCTTGCTGTGTACATCTACACACCACTTGCTTGTTCATGTAGATGTGCTCTTATTTCAGTACCTCTTGTATCTGATCCACCAGGTTCTCCGCCTTCTCCACAGTAACATCCTTCATAGACAGTTTCAGAGCTCCCACACCAGCTTGATAGGCGTTAAATACCTTTAAACAAAAAATAAAATTAAAAAAACCTTGAGATGCACAGTGCTAAGAACAAACAACAGGCAGCGTAAGCTTCTCTGAAGACCCGTTTTCCAAGCAGGACCCTCAGAGAAACATTAACATCCAAGCAGAAAACCGAACCACAAAAGCAGGTTTATTCAGAGCGATATCCCAACAATAACAAAAACAATTCTGTTTCCTAGAGCAGAGAATAAAGTCCTACCAGCCAGCTCGCACCCCACAGGCAAGAGCTCTGACAAGCAGGTAAAGCAGCACAGATGAGAAGAGTGAGGCTAAAGCGAGATGGACAAAATTAACACGCTACCATCTGGTCAGTCTGGGAGGCATATATACGATCCAAGATCCCCTGCACGGCATCCAGCTTGGAATGAAGCTCTTCAATGCGCCTTTCCGTCCTTCTTTTGGACTTCAAGCATCTCAGGGCCTGGAGACATTACACAGACTTGGATCACAAACCAGGCAGCACTCCAAGAAAGTGTAAAAAAAAAAAATATAAAATAAATAAATATAGCAATTCCTCTGCAGCAAGCTACAAAAACACACCCCAGAGCTGGTTTTAAGAGCTAGATAATTCCATTTTTCACTCTGGACAAATATATTCTTATTTTCACCTTAAGGAGACCTTTGGCCTCAGAAACACCACTTCAACACATGCAAGATTAAGAATACCACGTCTAGCCCTGGTCATCATCTGCAGTTAGGGACCAGCTCCAAGACACTTAGCTTGTAGTTCCTTCCAAATAGAACAATACTTACCAATTGCTTTTTCCCAGCTCTGCAAGCACTCCGGGCATCCTCTTTACACCTGTACAGATGCAAGAAGGAAAAGCAGCTTATTCCTTTGCAAGCAGTAGTTATTTTACAAATCAGCAACCATCCTCACTACGTTGCTCTGCCGCAGAGGTGACCGAGTAACGATGCATTTTTGATACAACCACCCCTAAGCCATTGCTGCTTCTCCGAAGCAGTCCTTGAATGCATTCCAAATCTCTGCGAAAACTTCTGACATCCATTCGCTGCCCGTTGTTTTCATAGGGACAGGAAACAAAGACTGGAAAACCTGCCCTACCACATGACTGTGGCTACTATGTTTACTGAACAGGAAAGAATAACTCGTGCTTTCAGAGAACAGCTTCGTTCTAACTATGTCACAGGAATACAAAGATCTACATTACACAGACGCTCTTCCCACCACCCTTCCCCAAATTACTTCTCTGCTTCCTGGGAAAGGGACTCCACCTTCTGTGACAGCAGCTGTTCGCTTTGCATCAACTGATAGACTCCAATGTCCACATCATTCATTGGGGAGACTTTGGCATGAAGACCTCGGGCAAACTTCACGATCTAAAGAAAGAGAACCATGTGCTCAAGCCCCTTGTCTCCAGAACCTACACCTGCTGTAGAAATACTTTTCTACTCTGATGGAAAGAAAAGATGCTTTTACACCCCCAGTTTTAACCTTGTCATAGAGACATGAGGACGTACCAGTCACCATACAGTCTAATATTAAACTAGACAGGATCAAGTAACATCAGCATGAAAACAGAAAGCCTTAACAGAACACCCTAAAGATTTAAAGCTGTCCTGGTGCTCTGAACAGTGCATGGCAATGTCACACTTCTGAGTACCTCAGTAGTGAACTGTACAGTGCAGAACACTACAGGGAAACCTGCCATCTTAGAGATGACAGCGCCTGCATCTCCGTAGTTACTGACAGACAGGAGAACCTTTCCACAGAAAGTGGAACGCTGATTCCAGTGGTGTGGAATGACTTTAATTTGGGTAGCTGGAAACTGTCAACCTGCAGGTAGACAACGACAGTATCTGCCAATTTTCTAGCTGTTAAATTACTCAGGCAATATTGCAAATGTTTAAAGAACCCGTTATGCATGAAGGAGGATTGAATCTCATCTATAACCAAATCACAATGTTGGAGTGCATAGATTTTACTTTTCCAAACAAACACCACCTATATTTAGCCAATAAAGTATTCTTTCCAGCCAGACGAAATGCAAGACAGGGATTATACCACCCAAAAGCAGTCACCTTTACCCTGTACCTTCTCTCCATTCTGTTCCAGGATCGTGACCCTCTTTTCCTTTTGCAGCTGGAGAAGCAGCAAGTAGAACGTCCTTTCATCTGGACAAACATTGGCACAGAGGGAACGCAGCTCAGAGAGGGCAACAACCGGGTGAGAAGAAAGCGCAGAGTTCTGATACAGGCGATAAACTTCCTCTGCCTTCTCCTGAAGGGAAGGAACAGAGCTGTCTATTAGTTTACACAGCACTCTTCCTTCTCTCACAACAACTGCCAAGTCCACACCTGCTTCCTCCCACACGCTGAAGGTGAAAAGTTAAAGACGCATTGTTTTTGTCTAGACAGACTTTCAGAATGAGTTGTACGTTAACATTCAAAAGCAATTACAACGCTTTAAAAATATCACCGTTAATGGAATGAAAAATAGCACGGTTTTCCAGGAGAACCAAAACTACACTATTCACGTTCCCTGTACAAACGTCATGGAACAACACAGGAACTACACAGGCAGCAAGTTGGCTTCCTCTGCACTTCTTGAAATCCACCTCCCCTCTGCCCCAAGTTTAAACCCAATAAAAGCTTTTCCTTACTCCACACCGTAATTGCGTGCACCAAGTCATTTTGCACCACGTGTGCGCAGGCAAGGGAAAAAGAAAAGCTTTCCCCATTTCAGGTGAGGATTATGGTCCACTTGAGACTACAGAAACAACTCTTTCCACCCACCCCCCGATTCCCCATCAAGGCTTGTGGTTTTCCAGGCAGCTTTTTGAAGAAGTTTCTCTCCTCCCCCATGCGCACACCCTCTTGAAAGGGCTGTGGAATGCCCACTGCAGAGGGGAGACACCGTCTGATGTCAGAGTAACTACAAATAAAGGAACACATCTAAAGGGTTCTTGCACTTCTGCCGGTTCCAGTCATTTAGACACCACCTGCATGCAACAGCAGCAGGTCTTGGTGCTAATTTTAACAGTCACAGAATATCACAGACAGGACCCCAAGGTCCCGACAGCCAGCACTGCACCATCCAAGTCAGACTGAGCAACAATGAATTACGTGAATTCACAATGCAACCCACAAGCCTACCACTAACAACATGCCAAAGAAAAGGGTCTTTGACAGGATCCAAGGGCAGTTCTAATCACATCTGAAAAGGCAAGCTGAAAGCAAGCGCCCTGGAGTGAAAGTAGCCTTTAATAATGCACATGCAAGTGCTGCTCGATGATACGCTGGACTGACAAGACAGTGACTTCTACGCCACCCGTTTCTCCCTACAACAGATGGCACTCAGCCTGCGAGTTTCTCTTCCATACTACACTTGCACAAACTCAAACCTGAGATTTACAGCGGTTTCACAGCATACTACTTGCCCTCCCAGGCAAGCAAGCAAGCAAGCCTGCCTCTCCCATTTCTTGGAAGTCAGTGAAAAGTCACGACGTTAGTTTCAAGGAACATCTGTAGATATACTACTTCTTATCCGTGAGTTATTCCATCCATCTCTCTGCAGGCTTTTAAACACCTAAGGGGTACAACTGAAGGCGTCTTCAACCCTGACCCTTCCTTGCTAGCATATTAAATGACTCACGGTTTTTCTGGAGATGCATAATTTTGAGAAAGCTCTCAACAACACTCACCTGAAGCAGCTCCACATAAATCAGAACTTCCTCTTCCTCAGGGATTTTACTGTCACCCAGCACACTGGAGAGAGTCCACTTCAGGGGCTTCAGAATGAAGACTCCCACACCCCAGGAGATCCAGCTGCTGTCTACACTGGCCATGAAGTCTGACTCCCTCTGCAGCTTGCCACGTCTAGGGAAAAGACATGCACGCACAACTGAATACGGTCAGTCTGAACTTTTTCACTGGCAGTAAGCAAGAACGCCAGCGTGAAGAATTATTAACTGAAACTATAATCTAGGCTTTGTGCATCCACAGTCCTAAAGGCGTTTTCTAAGACCAGCTTCTAGCTACAATTTGATGTATTACAACTGGGTATTGAAATGGCACAGGGGTCTCCACCTCCTCCCACAGGTCTTTTGTTTACTATTTTTCCAGTTTCACAAGTCTCACAGTTTTCTGACATGAAACTGCCGAGGCGCAGCACACAGGAATCAACAGAGTCGGTTTTTAGAGGAGACAGGTGGACACTTCAGTCTCCTTCTGTGGAGGTACTCAAACCCCACCCGGGATGTGATTCTGTGCAACCTGCTCTAGGAGAACCTGCTTCAGCAGGGGTTTGGACTAGATTATCTCCAGAGGTGCCTTCTGACCTCAACCATCCTGTGACGCTTCAATCGTGCATTCAATTGCAAAAAGATAGCTTTTCTCGGATCTAGAGATTTTACAGACAGCCTCAGCTAGCTCCTGCTGTTCCTGAATCTTTTCAGGGCATCAGCCCCAAGCTCTAATTTCACAACACAAAACGCCTGGCTGCAAACACCAGCACACCACATCCCCACATGCCCTACAGCACGCACCACTGGGTCGTCGCAACAACCATAGCATTTCAGGGAACAAAATTAAACACAAAGCTCCCGCAGCACAGTATTCCCTTGGGATCCCCGCGCCCCCCGCTGCCCTCCCACACCTCCTGTGAGCGCCTCTGGCTCCTGTCCACGCTTTACCTTGCACAGGGCTCCCAAATTCCCCCCGCAAAAGGTAACCCCCTATTCCCTCGGTGTTCCCCTCTCCTCTGCAAGGCCTGGCACCGCCACAAACCCCCCTCAACGCTCTCCCACCGCCAGCGCAGGCCGCCACCTCCCCAAGCCCGGCACCAGGCCCTCCCCCCCGGCCCCCTGCACCCCCAGAGCTCCCCCCCTGCCATGCACACATGGAGCTCTCCTTATCCCGCATCCGTGGCGCAAAGCTCCCTCACACCCCCCGCCTTCGGCAGCCACCCCTCCTCAGGCCTCCCCTCCCTCACAGGGCCCCCCCCGACGCCTCGCCTGCCCCCAGCCCCCGCAGCGGGAGGGCTGCCAGGCCCAGGGCCCCCCCCGCCACCGCCGGCGGTACCTGAGGAGCTCCCGGAGGACGGTGCCGAGGCCCAGCGGGAGGCTGCCGCGCCGCTCGAAGCCGTGCTGCAGCTCCCGCAGGCAGGTACGCACGACGCCCCGGCGGCGGCCGCGGGCCAGCACCAGCCCGACCCAGAAGGCCATCTTGCTGTCCCACTCGGTGCTGTTCACCTCGCGGCTCTGCTTGAAAGCCGAGAAGAGAAAAGCCATGCGCTCGTCGTCCGTCTCCCACTCGGGCGGCAGGTCCCCCGCCGGGGCCGGCCCAGGCGGCGCCCGCCCCGGGCTGCACATCTACGCGAGCCCCCGGCTCCGCCGCGGCCTCCGCCCGGCCGGGACCCGCCTGGCTGCCGGGGAGGCGCACAGGGCGCATGCGCGCTGCTCCCCCCCCGCCGCCTTTGTGTGGGCCGACCCGCGCCGCCCCCCCCCCGCCCGCCGTGGTACGGCCCTGCGCCCGCGCACTGCGCGCCGCCGCCTTCCCGCCGTGCCTTGCGGCAGCCAGGCCTGCGGGGTGGGGAGCGTGGCGTGGGCCTGGGCGAGGTCTCCTGCTGACCCGGCCTTCGCCGGCCGCAAAACACACAGACACTGGCCTCCCGGGTGCGTGACATCATGTAGTGATGTCATTGAGGGTGATGTCATTGGGGCTGATGCAATTCTGCAGAACAGGGCTTGGGTTTCCCCTGCCTTGCTGGAGTCGGGCCTGGAGGCCGTGGCTGCCGTGGGCCTGCGGTGGGGGTTTCCCCCTTGGGCCCCACTCTGGGGCTTGTCAGCCCAGCCCTCTGTTCCCTCCGAACCCAAGGCACCTGCTGGAAACGCCAAGGGGAGCAGCTCTTCACGCTTTGAACCACACCAGATTAATATGCCAAAGGGCTGCTTTGCCTCTGGGGTCTGTCTGCGCTTCACATGTAGAGGAACCAAGTCAAAACTAAGCTGGTGTCGTTTTATTTGTGTTTTGTCACCTTGTGTCGCAGATGCGGCCCAGCCAGGCGTAGAGACCTGCATGGGCTGTTGGCAGGTGTGCTGCACACAGGTGCTGCCAGCCATGCACAGAAATGACGGTTCAGCCACCGCAGCCACAGCTTTCCCCTGCCAAGCCCTGCAAGCATCCAAGATAGCACCGCAGCAGCAAGCAGGATCCTCCCAGCGCCCAGCTCCTCCAACCGCTGCAGGCAGCTGCTGCCTGATGCTGGAGGAGATCTGAAGTGGGAGAGACTGCATAGCTAAAGCACCTGCCTGATGTCCCCATGCCACAGGCATACACCGGTACTGGGGCTGTGCCAGTCTGGCCCTGCTGGGGCAGCTGAAGGCTGTGACAGGCTCCTTTGCAGGGACTTGGGTCTCCACTAATGTCCACAGGTGATGGCTTTCCTGTCCTTTGCAGCTGCTTTTCTTCTTTTCCTTCATGTGGCAGGATGTTTGCCATTTCCCCCCATTGCCCGAGAGGCATCACGTGAATCTTGGGATACAGGAGAAGAGCAAGAGAGAGGAGTTTCTTCATGTGGAGTCTGATGTTTTCAGAGTAAAACTCAATGCTACTAAAAAAAAGGGGGAGGCAAACGCTGTCGCTTAACAGAGCTACCAACTTCTACGTATTTCTGTATCACTGCATTTGCCATACGTGATGTTCCTTGCAGAGCAGGGGGGAATTGAACTGTGTCTGGAACCTGTGTGCCCTGCCCCTCGTGGACACACTCACGGGTTAATCAGCCCTTGTGCTTGGACTTTCCAGGTTTCTCAGATATGTTTGGCTTCCCTGAGAGGCAGGGAGGGAAGGATTGCTTAGATCCATCTGCTGTGATTCCTCTGGCTGGCTCTGATGGTGTGCAGTCATCAATTTAACCATGTAACCACTGGGATGCAAAAGCCACCTTGTACCCACAGGTGTCTCTGGAAATTGGAGAGAAGTCAGCAGGCCCTCAGGATCACAGGACCCCAAGCTTGTTCTACCCCGTGTTTTTATGAGGAAGGTTTTTGAAGGCTGCTGAGCCATGCCAGAGCCTGTTTGGACCACAGTGCACTCATGCAAGGCTACTCACAACCACGTGTGGCTGCTGGTTTTGTTTTCATTGAGGTTATTTCACATTCATAGTGAGAGAGTCAGTCCTCTACACAGCCCCGCTGACTCGCAGTGCCTTGGTGAGCAAAGGGCACTGACATCGATAAAGCCAAGCCAGCGATGGTCCATTCAGAGGGTTTGGTAACACCGCCTTGGCTCTCTTCCCCTGGCCAGACCTAGATGCTGTGGGGAAGGCAGCAGGTCTCAGAGCAGCCTTTACACACACCCCGAGATCCATGTTTTAAGTCAGGAGATGACTCAGCAGAGGCAAGAGCCTATTTTTATCTTCTCCCAAGCTTTCTGTGTCAAGCTGAAATTTTATATTAATCCTTTCAGTGCTAGCCCCAAAATAACTTCGCCTTCTATCTGCAAAGCCATTCATACCCAAGGGCCTGCGATCTCCAGGAACCCTTCTGCCAAAAACCAGCCAGTTCTTTCCTGCTAAGCAGGGCACGTTTTGGCTGCAATCAGCAAAGCGCTGTGTCCAGGAAGCTGAATGACGGCATCTAACCATGAGTTTTGTTCAAAGGAACCGCACAGGGCTGTGTTTATACACCTGAGAAAACTGGCCTTGAACCTGCAGTGCTGGAGGCTGTTGGACCAGGGCATCACGTGTTTGGTGATAAAAAGAGCCAAGTGAAGGTCTGATCCTGTTCCTGCTCCAGACCAGAAACTCCCTCCTGGAAATTCAGCTGTGGTAAAAACTGTGATACAAGATATAAATTAAAAGATATATTGGCTGAAGAATGAATGTATCCATGTATTTTGAGAAATTCGGGGAAAAGGTTCAAGGCATCCTCAGTGTATAAACCCGAAAGCCGGTTTTAAATTTGCTGTTGTAGCTGTGCGAGGAGATAGAACAACAGCAGCTTGGTCCCTTCGTGATGTCTCCAGGTTCACGTGTGTGACGGGGACGTTGGTGCCGCCGGGCAGCGGTTCAGCAGGAGGCGCCTCTGCTCTGCTGAGCCAGCAGGTCTTGCTGCCACCGGTGCGGCTGGACTGCAAAAGCAGGCAGCTGCCGGGCTCCTGCGGGCTTTTCTAGGAGTTTGTAACATTCTAGCTTCGCCCCCACGGAGATTTAAGCTCTCCAAGCTTGAGCAGAAAGCTGGATGTTACGCGATATCGACTATTTCAAACCTCCGACCTGCCGAACCAGGGGTTTCTGCTCCAGTTCTGCTCCAGTTTTGAAGCTGGCAGATGCTTTCATTCGGATATGGAGCCTGGGCCGCAGCTCCTGGGCTGCAACACCCTCACCCCTCTCCTTCATCCCAGAGCTGCTTGTAAGTCCTGGTTCAAGGTGAGGAAAGAGAAGAGGGAAGGGAAAGGGGTAGATCTTAGTTCAGACCCTACACTGGCAGTTTGAAGTTTCCACTTGCTTTTAGGAGCTCTCTGGGTTAGCAGGGGAAGGAGAGGCATGTAACCATTTTCCCTGCCCAGTAGCTTCGTACTCAGAGGCAGGGAAGCTCATCAGGAAAGGTGAAGGGAGAAAGGATGAGGAAGTCTGCCCACTTGCCCTCAGCGTCTCCTGAACCCCAAAGATAAGGCAGGCAAAGGGAGTGAAGACAGAAGTCTGAGCATCCCTGTGCCACAGAGGGGAAACTGAAGCACCGAGGGACTGGGTGGCTTGCCCAGACTTGCCCAAGGAAGGGGCTGCAGTGCAATGGGGAATTGAGCTCCGTTCTCACAAAGTTCACAGCCTGGCCTGCCCGCAAGACCTTTGGCTCCCTCTTTAAAAGCGGAACCGGGCATTTATGAGACAAATAATTTGTTTATCCAGAGGGGGGAAGGTCAAAATTATCAGGTCAGCTTCAGATCCCTCCCAGGCACAAAAACGGACGAGAGGCAACAAAAAGCTGAAAGTAAAGCTGAATGCTGATGTTCAAAAATAATATATATAGGCACGTAGCCCTTCACCTCCCCAGGGTGTGCTGAGGATCACAGTTTAAAGCAAGATGCTCTGGAAAGGGAGATTAGAGCCTCCTTCACTCCCCAATCTCTTTTAAAGATGGACAATGAGCAAACGGCTGCCACGTTAGACAGGACACGAATATTTCAAGGGTCTGAACCGTTGAGTGCCGCAGGGGCAGGCAGCTCATATGAGGTTAACCACTAACCGTGGCATATAAAACTCAGCTTCCCCAGCCAGTCGTTTATTACAGCTGTCCTCCGTGAGCAGCTTGGGCTCCAATCTCCCTTCTCCCCATGACGAGGGAGCGGGAGGTGAGCCACAGTCCTGCTGAAACCCTTACACTCATTTTATTTTCCACTTGCAACAGAGCTGAGGAAGCAGAGAGGGAATTTGGCATCCCAAAACCATGGTGGGTCCCCTCTTCTTCTCAACGTGCTTAATTTCTGTTTCTGTTGTGGTGCAGCCTCCCCGGCTCCCGGGGAGTTCCTGGTTCAGAAGGAGCTGCGGGGATGAGCAGGCTGCTGGTGACAAGGACTTCAGCCTTCTGGAAGGCCTGTCCCTGGGCAATAAACACCCTCCTCTCTCACCCATGACCAGAGCCTGCCCTGAAAATGAGCCTTAAATGGAAACAGTCAGCATGCCAGCACAGCCAGGGTGGAAATTCTTGCTTGGTGGGTGAATAACATATCTTGCCGGCATGTCCCACCCCTTGGGATGACTGGGGAGTGGGAGATGGCAAGCATCGCCGGCTTCCCTCAGTAGCTCAAATACCCACAGGCTGGACACAAAGTCATCTTTGTTTGGAGCTGTGTGAAAATATTATCTCTGTGGTTTGTCAGCACAGATAACTCTGTTAGTTCAGTTTTATAAATGGGGAGATTGAGACAGATGGAGAAGGCCCTGCGGCTTCGCAACAAGTGTTTGGCAGGAGGAAGATGAAGTCTCGGGGTTTGGATGCTGAGGGTTGGCCTCCTGCTGCTGAGATGTGTCTGAGGGCCCAGTGCAAACTATGGGGCAAACTGGGAAGCTCCACTGCTGTGTCCCTCCTTCCCCACTCCAGTTCCTCCCAACTGAGTTTTGGCACAGCAGTTCTCTAAAAAGCATCAGGTTGATTTTTCAGAGAGAGGACGGACTGGCGCTTCCCCATCCCACTGAAGAAGCACAGAATATGCAAATTAGCGTTTACTCTGACCTAACTGAAAATTTAATTGCTCTCTAAGGACCCAAATGACTTCAGCTGAAGTCAGTGCTATCTACAGCACAGAACACATGGTTTTGGTTAAACAAAAGGCCCTGCATACTTTTGGGGCTTGTAATAGAAGTACCCACCCAGGAAACAAGCAGGAATTCTTCTTCTCTCCTAAATCCCACTTCAGCTTAATTATTTTCAGCATAGACAGCCCTAACTCCTGCAAGGAGAAAACCAGGTTTCCATTGCGCAGCATGGCTGGGTACCCAAGCGCTTGCTTTGCCTTGAGTGTGGTCACCAAAGAGAAGATGCTTCCCAAATACCCACATCTTGAGCGGGTTAGCGTTGGCTCTGCTGATCTGGTTGGACCTGAGGAGCCTCGCTGCTTTCCTCCAAGTCCTGGGGCTGCTGCTGGTGCTGGCGAGGTGGTCAGCAGCCCCACTAGCCCCCACATTTTCAATGCATTGAGCCCTTTCCCTGTGAGTAGCTTTTTTTCCTGCTGAGCAGCTTTTTTTCCCTGCAGTCCCACCTGAGCGCTGCCACCTATTTTCAGGCCCACACCTGCTGTTGCTTCTGCCTTGGGCAGCGCTTAGAAAAGCATCAGTCACTCACGAGTTATTCATCCGCAGCCTCCGGTGAGTCACGGCATTTTCAAGGAAGGGAGGGAGCCTGCCTGAAGACTTGGCCCACTGAATCCCGCTAACACACACCACAATTAGTTAGCTCAGAGTTCAGGGCTAGGAAAAGATTAACAAGTCACCACGTTTCTGCCTCGGCTTTGTTTCACAGAATCATGGAACGGTTTGGGTTGGAAGGGACTTTAAAGATCATCCGGTTCCAACCCCGCTGCTGTGGGCAGGGACACCTTCCACTGGACTGAGTTGCTCCCAGCCCTGTCAAGCCTGGCCTTGGACATTGCTAGGGATGGGACATACACAGCTGCGCTGGGCAGCCTGGGCCAGCACCTCGCCCGCCACCCTCACAGCACAGAATTTCTTCCTAATATCTCATCTGAATCAGCCCTCTGTCAGTTTAAAGCCATCCCCCCTTGTCCTGTCGCTACACGGCCTTGTACAAGGTTCCCTCAGGACCTGCGGATGCGTCTCATCAGGCCCCATGGACTTGTGCACCTTCAGGTTCCTTAGATAGTCTCAAACCTGATGTCCTACAGTGGGCAGTTCTTCATCCTCCCAGTCCCTGCCTTCGCCTTCTGTGCCTGGGGCGGTGTGGCTGGGGCACTCACTGGTGAAAACTGAAGCAAAAAAAGCTGTTGAGCTCCTCAGCCTTCTCGATATTCCAGGTAACCAGGTCTCCCGTTCCCTTCTGGAGAGGGCCCACGTTTTCCCTAGTCTTCCTTTTACCACCCACGTACCTACAGAAACTTTCCTTGCTGCCCTTGATGTCCCTGGCCAGATTTAACTCTATCAGGGCTTTAGCTTTCCTCGCCTGATCCCTGGCTGCTTGGCCAATTTCTCTGTATTCCTCCCAGGTTACTCATCCTTGCTTCCACCCTCTGTAGGCTTCTTTTTTGTGTTTGAGTTTGTCCAGGAGTTCCTTGTTTATCCACGCAGGCCTCCTGGTGTTTTTGCCTGGAGGTTGCAAGAAGTGATCGTTGAATATTAACCAACTTTCCTGGGCTCCTCTTCCCTCCAGGGCTTTATCCCATGGTACTCTACCAAGCAGATCCCTAAGAAGCCAAAGTCTGCTCTCCTGGAGCCCGGGGTAGTGAGCTTGCTGTGCGCCCTCCTCACTGCCCTAAAGATCTTGAACTCCAGCATTTCATCATGGTCACTGCAGCCAAGGCTGCCCTTGAGCTTCACATTCCCCACCAGTCCCTCCTCGGTGAGCACAAGGCCCAGCATGGCACCTCTTCTTCCTGGCTTCTCCACCACATGGAGGAGGAAGTTATCAACGCACCCCAGGATTGTCCTGGATTGCCTGTGCCCTGCTGTGTTGTCCCTCCAACAGATATTGGGGTGGTTGAAGTCCCCCATGAGGACCAGGGCTTGTGCAGGTGACACTGCTGCTGTCTATAGGAGGCCTCATCCACTCCATCTCCCTGGTGAGCAACCAGTAACAAACCCTGCTATAATGTCACCTGTCCCTGCCGTCCTTTTGCTCCTGACTCAAGCTCTCCATCGGCTCCTCATCCACCCCCAGGCAGAGCTCCCTGCACTCCGGCTGCTCATTGCCATAGGGGTGACCCCCCCTCGCCCCCGCTGCCTGTCCTTCCTTTAGAGCCTGCATCCTTCCAGCCCAACACTCCCGTCGCAGGAGCCATCCCACATCTCTGTGATGCCAACACGGGCACAGTTTTGCCGGAGTACTGTTTTTACACACCATCCAGACAACCTGACTGCAGAAGAGCTGGTTGTGTAACGGCAGAAAGTTCAAAGGTTTAACTTTTAAATTTTTCCCCCCTTTCCGCTCAAGTTCCCCCTTCCCATAAAACAAACCAAGCCGAGGTGGAATTTCCCCGCTTTCCAACTCAGAGGCAAAAAGGTGACTGTTTTGTGAGGCAGGCGAGCGTTTCGGCAAGCCGTGCTGTGCCTCTGTGCCCCGTTCCGCTGCGCCCCCCCCCGGGAATCCCACCAGGGCATGTTTGTGTAACCCCCTTTTCCATGGAAAACAAAAACCTGTGGCTTTGCTTGCTTGAGGCGGTTGCCGCGTGATGGGCAAAAAATGCAAGCTGGAGAAGAACACCCTGGAAGAAACATCCCTGGTGGCTCCCATCGAGCTTTGAAACCCATTTGGGCATGGGAAAAGTCAAAAAAAAAAAAAAAAAAAACAAAAGAAAAAAAGAAAGGAAAGGAAAGGAATACAATAAGCGCTAAAAAATAAAAGTGCTATGAAAGGCGATCTCATCTTCCCCGGCAAAGCAGGCTGTGACCAACCCCACGCTGAACCCTTCAGGTGTGGTTTCTGGGTGACGGCAGGAGCACGAGGAGGTGTGGCAGAGAAGTGCCCTGAGCCAGGCCAGCCCTCCTCGCCCTCCTCCTCCTCCTCCTCCTCTTCCTCCTCCGCCCCTGCCGGCTGCATTACGAGCGCCCGCGCCTCCGGCTGCGCACATTGTCCCATTCACCGCGCCCGGAGCGGCTCGTCCCACCGTGGCAAAGCGGTGCCCGAGCCTGTAGCCAGCCGTGCCCGGTGCCGCGGTCACCCCCGAGCCGTGCCCGGTGCCGCGGTCACCCCCGAACCGTGCCCGGTGCCGTGCCCGGTGCCGCGCTCCGCTCCCCGCCGCTCAAGATGCGCTGGGCGCTGGACCCCGCGGCCCGACAGCTCTGCCTCCCGCTGCTGCTGCTGCTGCTGCTGGTCGCGGTGCGTGGGGTCGCGGCCCGATCGCGGAGAGCCCAGGTGAGTGCCGGGGGGTGGGAGGGGGGCCGGGGACCCCCGGCAGCGCTGCCCTGTGCTGCCGCGGCATGCCCGGGCTTGCGCGCCGTCCAGGGGCACGGTGCGCCGGGCTGGGGAAGGGTCCTGCAGGTGGTGGTGGGGGGTAAGGTGGGGAGGGGGCAGCCAGGGTGTTTGGGGGCTGGCCTGGGCTGGGGGTGCGGGTTCAGCCGAGGGAGGGGGGCTGTGTGAATGGGGGGTGCCCCTGGGTGTAGGGAGCAGGGGATTGGAGGCTTACAGGGGAGAGAGCAAGGGACTGGGGGGGCGTCCCCTTTACCAGGGGTTATAGGGGAGGGGCTGGAGGGTAGGGGCTTCTATGGGTTAGAGGCCGTGTGGGGGAAGCTGGGGCTATAGTGGGACTCACCTGCTCCAGGGGCCATGGGGGTAGCAGGGATTATGGGGGGCTCACCTGACCTGGGGGCTATGGGGAGAGCAGGGGCTATGGGGACTTACCTTGTGCAGGAGATGGGGGGGGGCGCTGAGGTTATAGGGTGCCTCACAATGCACAGGGGCTATAGGGAGAGCTGAGGCTATAGGGGGGGCTCACCTGGGCAGGTTTGCAGGGCGCGGGGAGGGGGGGGCGCATCTGTGGGGCTGCGGCTTTGGGGCAGGTTGGAAGCGGCAGCGTGGAGGTGGACGGGAAGGGTGATCTCAGCCTGCCTGGGTGTGGGGCAGCGGGTAAGGCCCTGTGGCTGTGAGAGCCGTGGGGCTCAGAGGTGACGTGGGGCTCAGTGGGGCTCAGAGGTGACGTGGGGCTGGGGGATCCCCCTGTGGCACTGCCTGTGCTGGAGGGGATTCCCGCTCCCTTCACTTCCAAGCCTGGTTTGCCGTTCGGTGCCAGGATCTTGTGGCTACGCCATGTGCGGGATGTTTGAAAGCATCAGGGTCGGATGCGGGCAGCTCTGGGCTGCCTGGTGCAGGAATGCTGCCTTTCCAGCTTGCCCAAATGATGTTCAAACCCTTAGCGCCACTGGCTTTTAGGACAAAAAATTCCACCTATGCGTATCATATTTCCCCGTGGATTGGGTGTTGGTATATTCTTGGAAATACCTAAAGTTTCGCCTGAAGTCAGGAGGATCCTGCCCTGAGTTTTATCCCAGGGCTGGCCTGTAATCCCTCCGCTGCTGCTGAGCGAGAGTCCAGCGGAGCGGCAGCGCCGGGACACGTGGGTGCTGTACCCGCGTTGGAATTACTCTTGCTGAAATCAGCACTGCCCCTAACAGGTTTTAAAAGAGAGTCAGCTTCTCGTCCAGCTGTTGTTTAGCAGAGTTTATTTAGAGTTGCCTGATAAACTCAAGCCTTACTAAACCCATCACCTAAGGGCACACTCTTAAGAGCCTCTGTCTTTTATTTTTCCCCCCTCTTTTTAATAAAATAAATGGGGAGGGGGAGCTGATCAGGGCTGGAGGTGCCCCACGTGATAATCATACGATATTGTGGCTGCGGTTCCTTCCTCTGCTCACCAATGCCTGTTGCATCATGCCTGGACCTGGGCCATAGGCTTCCAAGGAGGAATGCTGCTGAATCTCCGTGTTTGCGGGAGCTCAGGTTCTGTGTGTGGGAAGTTGGGGTGGAAAACCCCCTGTGTTTGTCAGACCTGTGCCCTCAGAGCAGAGGCACGTCAGGTGTCTGCCCGGAATCTCTTTTTATCCCTGGTCCTTCAGCGCTGTCGGCTGAGGGTGTCTCTTGCTGCAATCGAGGGCTGCGTATTAGTGCTGCGTAGGTGTCCACTGATGGTCAGGGGCTCAGCGAGGGGTCTGTCCTCTGCCGTAGGGTCCAACTGCTTCCTCGGGGTTGCCTCAGGAGCAAAACAAATGGGGGATGGAAGAAGGGAAAGTTCAAAGCCTGATGCTTCCCAGAGCTTTTTCTCCAGACCCGATCATCCAGAAGGAAGAGGCGTTTAGCTGATGAGAGTATTGGGGATTCCTCTGCCTGGTAATTCCTCTGCCTTGAGGCAATGTTGCTTTCTTGGGATGTTTACTGTGGGTGAAAACTACTCTTGAATACCGTCGCCCACAGCTCCCAGCCTGGTTTCTCCCTGTGTTTTGCAAGACTGATAGGTTAGTCAGGGATGGCAGCCCTCGCCTGCCGAGGGCTCTGTGGTGGGCTGATAGACTTGAACTGCTCTTGCTGTGGAAGGTGGTGTGGGCTGTTAACCTCATCACGCACTTGTGCAAGCTCTGCTGAGTCACCCTGTCATGAAGAGCAATGAAATCCTGCACCTAAGGCGCCTTTGCAGACAGCAGGTAACACTGTGGTGTTGCTGTAATCACCTTTCACAGCCTGGTAGGCTTTGAATGGTGAAGAAAGACTTTTTTTTTTCCCCCCATGGGGACAAGTGAGGCAGTGGGACACGTTGCCCAAGTCTCAGTCCCTGAGGACATTCAAGACCAGAGTGGGTAAAGCCCTGAGAG
Organism: Falco naumanni; assembly: GCF_017639655.2. Classification (NCBI taxonomy): domain Eukaryota; kingdom Metazoa; phylum Chordata; class Aves; order Falconiformes; family Falconidae; genus Falco; species Falco naumanni. The sequence goes on from NC_054072.1 coordinate 3,704,250, forward strand.
CTACTTGTGGCTGGGAGGTAAAAGAAAGACTTCTAAGTTGGATAGAAAAGTACTTTATGAACTTGGAAACCCTCCCGGCTGGAGAAAGCAGCAGCGGGAGGTGCGGAGCCAGAAGCCGTTGGAGGGATGTGGGTTTGATCCCCGGCGCTGGCCCCGTTCCCGGGCTGGCTGGGGCTCGGGGGTCTGCGCCGTGGCTGTGGTGGGGATTGCTCACGCTGTGGCCTGGCCCATCTCAGCCGTGTTGTTTGTGGGTTTGCGTCACCCTCTGCAGCCCCATGACCATCGGACCTGCCGCGGCCAATTCCGGCGCTCACACCCTTCCTTGTACAAGTGTGGGAAGTGTCTGGGAAGAGGGGGGGCATCGGTGCTGTAGATGACCAGGCTGGCCCAGGACATCTCTGGTCTCTATTGTTTCAGCCTTTCAAGGCAGGTTCTGACTCACAGGAGAAATATTTGCCTTAAGGGGCAGGTTTTGTGCTCGGAAAGTGCCTCTGCCAGACTCGGAAAGTGCCTCTGCTAGACTCGCTGCCTTGCATCATGCAGCATGGCCGGGCATTGTCGCTCCCGACAGCCCAGAGTAGAGGGGCAGAGGCTGGATGTATGGGAAGGTTTATATCCATGGAGCAAGCTGTGCCCTGTGCTGGTTGAGAGGCCAAGGGCATTGTCCCCTCTGGGGATACTGGGGTACCCAAAAGCCCCCAAAACACTGATGGGGCAAGTGGCCGTTACTGTCAAGTGTGGCCCCCCTGCAGCTGGAGTGACTCAGTCGGTACAGAAATTGCTGAGCCAGCACAAAGTGTGCAGGAGCTGGCAAACGGCAGTTGGCTTCCTGATCAGCAGCAAGATAACCAGGATAATGCAGAAGCGCCGGAGGCCGTGCTGTCCCCTGGGAGCCCGGAGCAGCTCAGATGTTGCTTGTGGGCGCAGGAGCCATATACCAAAGGGGCTGGTTTCCTCCCCGCAAATGCCCTCCCTGTTCCTCTTTCCTACCCTTCCATTTTCTTCGGAGCTGTTGGTTCACGTGCTCGGAAACTGGGGAAGGAAAGGGGTCCTGATGTTATCCTAACGAAGCATTAGCGAACCTTTGCCTTGCTGGTAACCTGGCACAGGGAAATCCCTCTGCAAACCACCTCCTTATGCTTTGCCAAGGAAATAACCACCTTGGTACGAGGGAAATGCCCCTCACCTGCGTTCAGGGGAGGTTTGGATGTTGGGTCCAGTGACTCCGAGTTGTCCCAGAGCTCCTCTCCTGCTTCGCCTGAGTGCACTGGGCAGACCAGCTCTTGCCTTTCTCTTTCTCCCCTTTCCTCATCGACTTGGGGTGGTTTTTAACACAGGGGTTTCTGTATTTTTTCAGCAGGGGGCTGCTTTGGGACCTGCTGCAGCAGCACTGGATAAAAGGGAGACGTTTGAACCCTTGGACCCAAGCAGGGGAGGGGGAGAGTTTTACCAAGTCCAGGACAACGATCTCTATCTTAAGCAGTATTGTAGGAAGTGCCCCGCAGGTAAGATGGTCTTCAACATCGGTCACACCAGCCTCCCCGTGTTTCTGCCTGCAAAGCTGGCATGTCCTTGCTCCTTGCGAGGAGGCAGTGGGTGCTCCAGCTTTCCCCTGCCCCACTGTTGTGAGATCTAAGGACTCCTTATGGGAATATTTTCCTTTTGTTGGTTCCTAATTTGCCTCTTAACTTCAGTGGCAGTGGAATCAACTCCCTCCCTGCAAAGACATCTCCGTCCCGTGCTGTATTTTCACAGATACGCCCTTTCTTTCTCCATCCTTTCTTGCAGGCACCTACGTTGCACAGCACTGTAAAGAGCAAAATGGCTCCAGCAAGTGTTTGCCGTGTAAGGAAGGGGAATACACCCAATACCCAAACGACTTTCTCAGTTGCCTTGGCTGCCAGAGGTGCAGGGAAGGTATGAGCTGCTCTGTAAGAGGGTGATGCTGGCTGACAGCACAGGCTGGGTTCAGCTGACCAGAGACCTCTCTGCTTAAGAGCACGGTCACCTGCAGCGTCCCCAAAGAACAGCTCAGGCTGTGGGGAGCAGGCTGGGTCTGGAATTGGTGTAGCAGCTTGTGCCAGACCCACGTCTCTGTTCAATGCAGCATCCCTTTCGCAAAGCTCGGACACGAGACCTCCAGCAAGGACCAGGAGGACTGGGCTCACGGCAGCGTTGCAGGCTGCTGGTGGAGCTTTGATGCGAGCATTGCTTTTCTCTTGGGTACGGTGAGGTGTGGGGCAGAAAGGGTAAGGCTGAAACTCAACAGCAGAGAGTGACATGGCTCACGGGTCAGCTCAGGTCGTTAGCGGCGTTAACGAAGGGAGCGGGCGGAGGAGCATGGTGAGGAGGGGTTGGGGTGGAGCTGTTTCTCCTCTCGCCCGCAGATCAGGTGGAGCTGAGTCCCTGCCACCCAGTCAGGAACACGCAGTGCGCCTGCAAGAGCGGCACCTTCTGCTCCCCGTTCCAACCCTGTGAGCTGTGCCAGAAGTGCCGGTCCCGGTGAGCTGGGTGACATGGTGGGTGCTGCTGCGATCCCTGCGGGGAGCCCCAGCGGCTGAGCCTGCCTTGTCTCCCCCTTTCCCAGGTGTCCCAAGGACGAAGTGGAGCAGGCTCCCTGCACACCGCACAGTGACCGCCAGTGCGGTCCTCCCACCGACACCTTGTCCAGCTCCTCTGGTAAGTGGGGGCCTGCTGGAGGAGGAGAGATGGGCTGAGGGATGGAGGCTGTGAGCTGCTGCTGAGGAGACCAGGAGCAGCTCCCCCCACATGCCCTGTTTTATCTGCTTTAGTCAACTTGATCGTGATATTCGTGGTGATAACTGTGGTCACGCTGGTCCTCTGTATGTGCTGCTGCTGCTGTCCCCAAGGTGAGCACTGGGGGCGAGGGACCCCTGGGGCGCTTGCCTTGGCTGGGGGCTCTGTGCCCTGGCTGGGGGCTCTGGGTGGGTGTGGGCTGGGTAGGAGGAGGGACCTGCCTAGGGAAAGAGGGATCACAGCACTGTTTGCATCTTCCAGGGCATGGGAGACAGCTGAGCAGGAAGTCCTGCAACATAGTGGTGAGTTGCTGGGATGGTGAGGGGGGGGGGGGGGAGCAGCCCCATTTGTGGGGCTGGGGGGAGATCCCCCATGCTCTCTGCTCCCCACTTTGCCTGCAGCTCCTAGGAAGGCTGGAGGAGCAGGGAGATGAGTCTCATCCCTGGAGGGACGTGGTAGAGCTGGGCCAAGCAGAGGAGGTAGTGCCCTGCTGTAGTGGGGTGCTTGCAGCCTCCTCTGCAGTGCTGTTAACCCTTCCCTGGCAGAGGTGCTGGCACCTCCAGGGTCCCCAGTGGGGGCCCCAGGCTAAAGGGAGGCCTTTGCTGTACCGAGCCCCCTTCAAGCTCAACACGAGCAAGCGAGCTGTGCCCTTGAAACCATGGCAGGGTGGATGCCGCTGCCATAGATGGCATCCCTGCAGTGTGAGCTCTGCCCTCCCAGGACCACCCAACCCAGCTGGTTTGTGCTTCTCTCCTGCCGCAGGATTACCTGATGCGACAGCTAACAAGTTACCAGCGCAGGGGCCCAGGGACACACGACAACCACCACAACGAACAGATCTTCCAGGATCAGCTGCTCTCCACGGTGTCGGTTTCGGCAGCTCCCAGTGCTGTGAGGCCAGAGGTACATGAGTGTGCCCCTCTGCTCCCTCATGCTCGGCCGAGGTCTGATGCTTTCCTCTGCCTTCACTGAGCTGATCAGCTCGGGGGGCTTCTAAGGCTGGGCCACGTTTCTGCACGGAGACAGCGAGGGGTCTTTTGTCCTTGTTCTGGGTACAGGACTGCAAAATCTGCTCGCAGTCGGCTGCCAGAGTCCTCTGCAGATTTAATGCTGAGCAGACACCCAGCTCTCCTCTCCCTGGCTGGGACTTATGAGGCAGCTCTCCCCTGCTCGTGGCCTGCCGTCACCCCGAAGCTAGGAAATGATGGGTGTCCCGGGCGGGTGTGGTGGTCTCTTGCCCCAACAGCTCCTGGCGAGAGGGAGAAGGTCTCCAGCCCCCTCCATTAAAGGTGCTTGGGGGTAGCGTTTGTGCCAAGGCTTGGTGGGTGCTATAGGACATTGTCCTTCCAGGTGATGGTGCCGAGGACCTCATGTCCCATTGTGAAATCCAGGAGAAATCTGGTTCCAGTGCAAGGAGAAGACCCTGCTAATCGTAAGCGTTGGGGCCCAAGGGACATCTGGGGGGGCAGGGAGGCAGCCTGTGGGATGAGCTTTCTGGGCAAACCCCTTTCTGTCTCGGCTATTCGTGCTCTACCCTGTTCTCTGAGCTTTGCTCTTACCCTCGCCCCACCTCTAGTTTTGCAAGGCGCTCTTGAAGTCTTTGCCGAAGACGTGCCCCCCAAACAGTGGAAGAAATTTTGCCGAGCCCTTGATCTGCCAGAGAACACCATTACCCTCATGGAGATGAACAAGGAGGAGTTCTTCCAGATGCTCAGAACCTGGCAGAACAGACAAGGGGCGAACGCCTCCGTGAACACGCTGCTGGAGGCCCTGCACAGGATCAGTCTCGGAGGGGTTGCAGAAGACATCTCCTCCAAGCTGGTCCAGCAGGGATCTTACCAATATGAAGTGAGCTGAGGAGCAGGGCAGGCCCTGCATTTCCCTACTTCAAACTGAGTCCATGCAATACCTCTAAAAACACTTGAGTTTTATCTTTTTATAGCTCTCCTGTGCCTTTTCTCCTTTTGAAGCCATTGTACAGTTCAGCTGAGCCCAGAGGAGCTGATCCTCTTGTGAAGTACAAACCTCACGGTCCTCTCTGCTGAAGCTATGGACTCGTTGGTGCTTCCTTCTGAAATCCAAGCTGGTGCCTTGATTTCACTGGGTCAATTGCAAGCTGCCTCTGGGATCGTCTCACTTGGAAGGCTGGTACTATACAGACATCTTCAGGATCTGTGCAGAGAAGGGTGTCTGTAGGTTTTCAAGTGGCATCCCTGTGTTTTTTAACTGGATCATCCCTTTTTTTGAGGGGCGGGGGGGCGGGGGGGCTCCTGGCATGCAATGGCTTCTACTTGTAAAACATCTCTAAGCTGGCCAGCAAGCTTCATGCTGTACGCTTGGTGGGCAAGTATTAACTGGATTCTTAGGTTAGTTTCTCAAAGCTGCCGACTGACTTGCATTTTAGCTAATAGTGGTTCTGCTTGTTGTTAGGAGCCAGTTTGAAACTGGACTTTGAGGGGAGGGTGGGAATGATGGGTGTCCCGGGCGGGCGTGGTGGTCTCTTGCCCCAACAGCTCCTGGCAAGAGGGAGAAGGTCTCCAGCCCCCTGCTCCGTGATCGCTGAGGTTGCCTAAGAAAATAGTCAGCGTAGGGAGCAAGCGAGCTCCTCCTCAGAGCCGGATGGGGAACGTGGGCAGCAAACTATGAGTGTGCCAGAAACTTCCTTCTCCGTGTGACCCTGCTCAAGCTGGCTAGCTCACGTTCCCTCGGCCGTGGGGTGGCTTTGCTGTCCCTGTCTGTCTCCAGCCAGCGTGGAAAGGCGAATGCATTGAGGTCCGTGTGTGACTGTCGGTACTCACCATCCATCCTCCAGCTGGATGGGTTGCTCCTCAAACACTTTGTGCCTTGCTCTGGCTCTCACACAGCTCAGGGACAGCTTGGCTGGAAGAACTGTGTTACTTGAACTAGCTCCATGTGCCGCAACCCCAGTACAGCCCAGCACACCAGGACCTTCCCCAGCATGGTGGGAGAGCGCGAGGGGCATCACCAGCCCCCTCTCTGCAGCCAGGGCTGCAGCACCCATCCTCCTACTGCTTCTCCCATGCTCCTCACCCACACTTAAAAAGAAAAATCCTCTCTACAAAACACAAGCAGAAAGTTTGTATTTATATATTTATTTAGTAATTGGAAACGTACATATATTAACTTAAAAGCTAGTATAAAAATAGTAGTTTTTTACTATGCATGATTGTGTGTTTTTATACAGAGCTCTGGCCCAGCCAGTTTACTATTTCCAGTTTTTACATGTCTCTGTATGAAGGAAGAATAAACTTTTAAAAAATCCTCCTGATTTCTCATCTTTTGGTTTTTCCGCCCCCCTCCCCTCCTTGCTCTGCCGTAACGCTGGCGGTGGGCTGTTCTAGGTTTCAGTGGGCACCAAAAGAGCTGGACCAGATGCTCAGCAGCTGCCCTGCATGGCACTGAGGACCCAGCCCATGGCATCAGCGCTCTGCCACTCCGGCATCCTGCTGGGAACGGTCCCCACCAGCGATGCTTCTGCCAGGGAAAGTCCCCAGCAGCAAACCTGGGCTCTGCCTTTGCTCCTGCGCCATGAGTCCCGTGCTCTTCAGTTGCCTGCAAAAGTCGGAGGCTGAAATCTCAGTTTCTCGAGCGTGCAGGGGCTGGAACCCTGGGGCCAAATGATGCCGCTGGACCCCCCCGTGACGGAGCTGTCGCTGCCGGGGGGCTGCGGTGCTCCCTGCTCCGGCTACACCCAGCCAGGGCTCTGTGTGTTGCAATAGCTGCGTTGCAAATCCATGCAGTGCTTAGTGAGCAAAAGGGCTCTGCTCGCCCCAGAAATCCCCCCTGAGCTGCCCGCCAGCCTTCGCACTGCAGTTGGGTTTTATCGATAATGCAGGTCTGGCGCAAGTGCTAAAAGCAGGAGCTCTCGGTGACCTGCCAGGAGGCTTTGTGCCGAGCTCCTGTCCCGGGCAGGCTCAGCGTGCCTCCCAAGCATGCAAACCTGGGCAGGGAGCTCCTGCAGAGCCAGGCACATGCAGGATTTAGTGCCGGGACACAGGGGCTCGGGTCCTGGCCTGGGGAAGGCAAACAGGACTCAGAAGCAACGGCGAGCGCCCGGATTTGAAAGAGAAAGAAACTTGTCGTCCTACCTGCTCGCTGGTGCTGCAAAGTGTGAAAACACCGAGTGTAAGCTCGCTGGAGCCGCAACCTCGCTCCTGCATCTGTGGCTGAGGATGAGCATGCGAGAGGAGTGACTCCAAGGTGCTGTACTGAGGCCAGCCGGGAAGAGGAGCAATGCGGAGCGGGAGGGGATGCCAGCGGGAGCATCCCTGCTGGGAGCATCCCTGCTGGGAGCATCCCTGCGTGCTCGCTCCAGCGGCAGCCTCTGCCAGGGGTGGGCTCAAAGGAGCGTCCCCCTTCCCGGCTGGGGAGGGTGAGCAGAGGTTTGGGTCCCTCCTGCTCTCCTGCCCTGCCTGGCAGTCCTGCAAAGCCCTGGGGCCATGCTGCCTCCTCCTGCTGGGACCCGCTGGGTTTGTGCACCTACAAGGACACAGGTGGGACATGCAAAGTTAGTCTGACGGTAAAGCCACCCCGCCTCGTACAAGGTGTTTTGATGGCTGGATCCTGCAACGCTTCACTGTCCCTGTACACCCCAGGAGCGCTGGAGGCGGGGGGGTGCTGGCGTCACCCCAAGAAGGGCACAAGGATGCCCCATGTCCAGCCACTTCCTCCCAAACACACAGGGACCACGCTGGGCTTTTAAAATACCATTTATTACAATGGAGCCTTCCAGGCTAAAATCCCAAGCCAAGAGCCTGGGGTTGGTTTCTGGTGTGGCAAGTTGGGGTGGGCGGGTGGGTTTGGGATGATTGGGTGTTGGGGGTTTTTTTGCTTTAAGTTTTCTTCTTAAATAAAAGAGAAATTAAGAGGCAGGGAGGAGAGGGCTCCTGTCCCCTCCTGCTCCCCAAATTAGGGCAGACCCCACTTGTGAGTAGAAGGAAGGATGCTGCAGTGCCTGGAGGCATCTGGGGACCGGGGTCCCCTGCACCATGCCTAACCCTGCTGCAAGTCGAAGGGGGTGGCAGGACCCCCACAGCGGCTCCGGCTGCCCAGGGTGACAACGTGCCATCAGACAAACCAACCACATCCCGCAGCTTCTGCTTACAAATTCAAGTGGAAGCTGGATGGGTTTCTTCTTCTTCCTCATGCTGCTGATGTCCAAACGAAAACAAAACCAAAAAAACAAAACGAAACCAAAATAAAACCACAACACAGCCCTCGTGCTCCTGTAAACATGAGTTTCTCCTGCTGCTCGGTCTCTGCCAGTCCTGCAGCGTGCTGGCAGCTGCGGCGCGGGGAGAGCAGGGCTCCAGGAGCGCCGGGGGCTGGCGCCCGGCCCCGAGCCCCTCCGCAGGGACAAGCCCCCGCTACCCCCGTCTCCTCTGGGGCTTCGGCCGGTGGCGTCCGCTCCACACTTGGCGCTGGGGCAGGTCACCCCACTCTTCCTCCTCCTCCTCCTCCTCCCCGTCTCCTCCCAGGGATGCTGGAGCCAGGGCAAGGACGGGCTTTCAAACCACAGCCGAGGAGGAGGAGGAGGAGGAAGAGGAGGCTGTGGCTGCCGACGATGAAGGAGAGGAGGAAGGGGAGGTGGAGGCGTTCCAGAAGAGCCACCGCCTCTTGGGCTGCCGTTTGAGGTGGAGGTAGTCTTCCTTCTCCCGCTCCTTCTTCGCCCGCTGGTAGTGATCCTCCTCCTTCAGGTACCACACCGGCGGCCAGCGGTGCTTCTCGAAGTACTCCTGGTTCTCTGCAGGGACACCAGGGGTGAGGGCAGTGCCAGGACTGCCAGGACACCCGTCATCCCGCCCCGGCCCCCGCTCACCTCCCGACATGGCCTTCATGTCCCGGGGGAACTTGCGGCAGACGTTGTTGTAGTTGGTGCAGATGTGATGGAGGCACCAGTCGGCGAGCTGGTAGGCGCAGTGGAACTGGAAGAGACGGAGCCCACGTCAGAGCCCCCACGGCACGGACCGCTGGGGAAGCCAGAGGGATTCACCCCACCCCTCCACGGACATCCAAGAGCAGACCTGGTTGTCCTCTCTGCCAGGAGAGCATCACCCCCCCGAGCTGCCAGACCCCCCTGCGTGGCACCACCCAGCACCTCGCGCATCGCCAGCCCCGCCGGCACGGCGTGCTGTCCCACCTGAGCCAGCTCCAGGAACACGAGCACATCCCCATCGATGTCCACCATCATCTGGGCCGCCTCCATCAGGCCGGTGACGGTGTACTGCTCTGTGGGGGACACAGGGGGTTACCGGGCAGCTGGGACAGGGTGACAGCGAGGGACACTGTCCTGCTGCAGCCACCTCGACTCACCGGTGAGAGCCACCAAGTGCGGCAGGCAGAGGCGGTTGGCGAGGATGATGAGCTTCATGTCGTCGAGGTCGGGGCTGGAGCTGAACTGCCCGGTGTAGAGGTACTCCAGCACCGCCCGCATGCAGCTCTTGCTGGTGTAAGGAAGTGCCACCTGCAAGACACACACTGGCTGTCACCCTGCGCCCGTGTCCCCAGCTGTCCCACCCTCCCGGGACAAACCCTCCTTACCTCGTTGGTGGAGCTCTCCACGAAGGGGCCGCCGAACATTGCGGCCATCCAGTCGCAGCTGGAGATGAGCAAGGGCTTGTGGGCACTGATAGCACCATCATCCAGCACGAAGGTGACATCTGGGGACAAGCAGAGGGATGCTACTGGGACCATCCTCGAGCACCCAGGGCTCAGCCACAAAGTGCCTGGCACTGGGGACAGCAGCGAAAAGGGGACAGAGCCTAGCACATCCTATATTTTTTCCTAAAGATTTCTTTTTTTTTTTCTTTTTTTTTTCCTGCAGCCCCCACCAGCTCAGAGGAGCTCAGGGAAGAGCCCTGGTGGGGCTCCGCTTCTTCCGGGGGATTTTCCCTGAGGCACATCACGACACACTTGAAAGCAAAGGGGAAAACTCAGGAACCAAACATCTCGCCCAAGTTTGAGTCATTGGGAGAGCTGAGAAGGATGCTGGGGGTCTCCTGCTGCCCCGCTCTGCTCTCCACCCTGGACCACAGCTTTTCCTGGTGGCGTGCCATGGGCCAGCACACATCCGTCCCCCGGCAGCGACAGCTTGACCACATCAAGGTCCGTCCTCATGAACCAAATCCAGCTGGAGGGAGGCTGGGACGTGCACACACACACACCCAGGGTGTCACCCCGCAGCGCTGCAGCACAAGCTGGTGGCACGTGGTGCTGGGTGGAAAGCTGGGGAAGTCCTACCAAGGGCACATTGCTCCTCGTAAATCAGATGACCCAGGGGAAGTCTGGGCCTGGGAGGGAAGGAAGTCGCCTTTGCTGCTCTCCCGTAAATAAACAGAGCTGTCAGGCGAGCTGGGGAGCAGGGAACCCAGGGGAAGGGCCATTACACTCACACTTTCTAGGGGGAAGACAAAAAAAAAAAAAAAAAAAAAAAAAAGGCAGCTATAAAAATCCCAGAAACTCACAAAGTGTGACCAAAAAGCCCAAGGAAAGCGAGCGAGTGCCTGCTGATCCACAGCACAGCCGCCCTGCACATGCCTGGGGCAAAGCCAGGAGCTGCGAGCCCCGCATCCATCCATCGGAGCCCCCCATCCATCCATCCATCCATCCGAGCCCCCCAGAAAGGAGAGGGGGTGCTGCAGATGGTCCTCCCCCTCGGCCCGGAGTCGTACCCGAAAAAGTCCCCTTGGCCAGGCATTCCTTCACCCGGTTGGTCCTCCGGACATGGAAGGCTTTGGTGATCTCCTGGTTCATGAACGCCTCGTTGTTGAGGATGTTGGCCACCATCATCCGGAGGTCGAACACCTCCAGCAGCTCAGCGATGTGAGCAATGTGCATGAGGTCCCGCTCGTTCTCATCCAGCTCCCCTGTGTACAGGTACTTCAGCACGGCCCGGAAAGGACCTGGCTGGATGGAAGCATCCATCTTCACCACCACCATGAGCTTGGACTTGTAGGTCAGCGGGTCTTCTGCCATCTCCTCCTGGATGCTGGTGAAAGCCCGGCTCCAAGAGGAGAGGTTCCTTCCCCGCCGCAGCCCGTGCTCCCCGTTCTCGTAGCGGTTGCCCCGCAGGATCCCATCACTGGTGGAGGCTCTAAGGCACGGTTTTCGCTGGCCAGACCCGGCCTCCTCGGTGCTCTCGCAGATATCGAAACTAGCAGCTCGCAGGAGGAAATCCCGCCCGTGGTGCCTCTCCTCTTGGTGCAGCATCCGCTCGGCGGCCGCGGTGACGGCCACCCCAAAGCCGTGCCCCGCGGTGCTCTGCTGGTCCTCCTCGCTCAGGTCCATGAGGAACAGGTCGTAAAATTTGGAGGAGGAGGTGGAGAGGTAGATCTTGTGTGCGTAGATTTTGATCTTCTCTTGCAGCACCAGGATGACGTCCGCGCACAGGGGGTCCTCCAAGAGGTGGGCTGGACGCTCCTCGTTGTTGGAAGGGGGGTCTGGGACGATGATGATGGGTGGAGGGGGGCTTGGGGGGAAGGAAGGGGGCTTGGAGAAGAGGCCGCTGTACGTTGCGGAGGTGGGACTTCCAGAACTGCAGGTGACGGCGGGAGATGAGGGCGGCACGGATGGCATTGTCAAAGACGTCCTTGATGCCAAACTGGGCCACCACGCTCGTCTCGTAGTAGGGGATGCCCAGCTCCTTGGCTACCTCCCTCCCCTTCTCCGGGGGAAGGATCTCGTTGGGTTTGATTGGCCTGAAAAAGAGGGGAGATAATGAAGAGACCCCTTCAGATGCACGATAAGGAGAAAGCGTTGGGCAGGCACGGACACCTCCAGGGCACAAGAGTCCCACCTGGCCAAGGGTCGCCGTGCCCGATTGACGGCCTCCAGGTCGGCATAGCGCAGGTCGAGCTGGCAGCCCACCAGGATGACAGGCGCGCGGGGACAGAAGTGCTTGATCTCTGGGTACCACATGGTCTTCACATGGTGCAGGGAGTTGGGGTTGGCGATGGAGAAGCACAAAACCACAACGTCGGACCTGCGAGGAAAGGAGGGTCAAGGTCCAGCGTGGCGATGGAGCCAACCCTGCCGTGCTTTGGCACTGCCCTCCCTCCCTGCCCCGGGTAGCCTGAGGCTCTGCCCCTCCCCTACCTGCCATAGGCAAAGCGCCTGTCTTTGTGGTGGTCACCAAAGGTGTCCCAAAGCCGCAAGGACACACTAACATCATCTACCACATCCCGGGAGCGCTCCAGCACCTGCGGGAAGAGAAACACCATCCAGCTCATGAGTCCTTGAGACCTGCAAACGCAGGGCTGCCCCCACCCCATGCAGGGTACGGAGGGGCAATTCACAATCCCGCTGCGGGGAGGGTGCAGCTCCATCTCCCTGGGGTTCGCAGGGGGCATCCATGAGCCCAGCCCCCCCAGCATCCCTCTCTGCACCCCCCCAGCCCTCACCTCCTGGCAGACACGGTACTGGTCAATGGCCCACACCGTGGGCACGTGGGTGGCGAGGAGCTGGTACTGGGTCAGCGTGGCGTTGCAGGCGCGGGCACAGATGAGTCGGGTCTTGCCCACCGCGTTGTCCCCGACCACGACGCACTTGATAGTTTCTACGTTTGGCCTCTCATAATCCATGTCAGAATCCATTAATTGGGACCTGCAGGGGGAAGCGGGGTGGGGGTGGGGGTCAGCAAAGAGAGCCAGGACAAGCCGGGGGGCTGTCTCCAGGTGGGACGGGACGCCGAGGGGGATGAAGCGACAAGACGATGCAGATACTCACGCTCGGAGCTGGCAGCCCCTCGCAGCACGGGGGAAGCTCTGCAGCCAGCGGCAGCTGGGAGCCCCAGCGAAGGCAGCGAGTGAAGGCAGCTGCCCACCCCGCGCTGGCTCCCGTTCCCCGCCAGTCCCCTTTAAAATTTAATATTCCCGTGGCAGCGTGTGTTGCTCTGCCGCGCGTCAGACACATGCCCTGCGTTTGATTCGACCCTCCTCCCTCCCCGGCTCTCAGGCTCTGGCTCATGCTTGTTCATGTGAGATGAGGCTTGGCTTTTTTTTTTTTTTTTTTTTTTTCCCCTCCCCTCCTCCTTTCCCCTTTCTCCCTTTCCAGCGTTCGCAAGCGAAGCTTCCAGATCCGCCTGACCCAGTGCACACCCGGGCACCGCCAGCCTCTCTGGCTGCCTGGCTCCAGGGAGCACCAGCTCTGTCCCTCGACACTGACCTGCCCCCCTTTTCCCACCCTGTTCCCAGAGGGGATATTAGAGAAGCGAAGGAGAAGCTGGTTGCATTTCCAGGAGGCTCATCAGCCCTCGGGTTTGGAGGGCTCCCAGCATCACCAGTCTCCCAGGGCCAGGCGTGACCCCAGTGTTCCCAAGAGGAAGGTGGGTGCTGTGGGTGCTGCGAAGCCCGTACGAAGCGCGTGCATCCTGCGAGCGGGCATGCCCGGGTGTACCACCCTCTGCCCCTTCAAAGCCCCAGACTCTAAATCAGCCAGAATTAACTCATCACAGCGTTAACACAGGGATTTATGTGCTTTCCAGGGAGAAGAGCGAGGAGAAGATTGAAGGAAGGGGAAAAGGACAAAAAAAAACAACCCACAAACCCACCATATCCCAATTGCTCTGAACTTCCCAAAGCTGCAGCTTTTTTCTCCCTTGTCACCCCCTCCTGGCACCCGAGCTGCTATAATAAACCACCAGCGCAAAGGCTCAGTGAGCTAAAATACCCGGTAACGATGGCAACCGAGCCCTGCACGCCATCCCTGCACGCGGGGACCACGGACACACTTCCCTAAACTAGCAGCCTGGCAAGGACTTTCCAATGTTAGCACCTCCCTCCCGTGCGCAAGCTCTCTGAGCACACCTGGCTCCTCCAGCCTGGAGAAGACGGCACGTGAGAGGGCTCAGCACCGTGCAGGATTGAGCCGTGAGCCTTGCGGGCAAGCGGAGGCAAAGGCAGGTGGCACAAATCCAGGGCACTTTTAGGTGCCAGTGCTTAGCCATCGGCGGGTCCCAAGGCAAAACTTCGCCTGAGTAGTTGTCACCAGATGCCACGTCCCCTCCATCCTTTGGGATACGGGGAGTGCTGTTTGTTGGGGGCATTGAAAACCAGGAATAGCAACCTCCTTGGGCTCTGCACAGCGAAAAGGAGTCGGGGCAGGTTGCCTCCTTCCCCACTAGACCCTGGAAATTTGTTTCCACCTTGGGCATGCCCCTCCACCGCCATCCCTGGTCCCCTGCTCCTCCCGGGGATCCGCTTTGCTCTGTAGGACCAGGAGATCTCTGGGGGGGGGGGGTGGGGTGTCAGTGCTCAGGGAGCTTCGCTGCGGTTATTTTTTGGGCCAGCCGCGCTCCCACGTTGGCCGAGCTCATTCAGGTGGTGGGGGGAAGGCACACGGAGATGACAACTGCGGTCGGCAGTTTGGATGCTTGCCCCGGGCGGGATGCTGGGCCTGCACCCAGCCGGTCGCGGGGGAGCTGGGAGCCTGCTTAGGAAGTCCAGTGCCTCCAGGGAATTAAGGGCTAAATCCTAATGGGATCAGTGCCTGCGGTGAGGAGAGGAAGAGGGGGATAGCAGCAAGCACAGAATGCAGGCGCCGAATACAGCAGAAGCGTGCTGGGGAGCTCTGGCAGCCCCGCAGGGGTGGCTCGTAGCCCCCCCACCCACAAGACATCACCCCAGGAGGGGGCCGAGAGCCTCTTTGCAGGGCCAATTTCAGCAGGACCATGCCACCACCCCCACAGCCCCCCTCCCCACCTTCCCCATCACCGCCTCCCTCCCAGGAGCACTCTGAAACCCACCAGAGAGCAAGAAATAACCCAAGACATCGGAGTTCCCCCCAGGAAAAGCCCTTTCCTGGGAAGCAGGGCTGCTCTGGCCAGCAGCCCCCCCAGCACGTCGCAGCCCCCCCACTCAAATCACACGTGCCCCCCCGCACCCCAAAATTGCTCCTTCCAGGCTGCCCAGCCTCTGGTTGCCAAGGCAACCGCACCATCACCCCGGGAGCCGTCGCTTAGCAACTCCCAGGCTAAAAATCCTCCATCCCGCACCTCGAGAGGGGAGGAGAACCCCCAAAGCGGGGGGGGGGGGGGGGGGGGGGGGGGGGGCGGGAAGCACCCCAAAAGGGCGGCAATGCCCCCAGATAAGGTGGCATCTGTCGTGATCCTGGCGGCAGCTGCGGGGTGGGGGCTGCGGCGGGAGAGGGGCTGCACCGCGGCCCCGGGGCACTGCAAGGGGGGGTGGGGGGGTGAGGGTCCCCGCAGCTGGGTGCGGGGCATTGCAATGGAGGCCGGGGAGCACCAGCACCGGGTGCGGGGCATCGCGAGGGGGTCCGGGGAGCACCCAGAGCCGGTGTGCAGCATTGCAAGGGGGGCGAGGGTGCTCGGAGCACCCAGGCCGGGGGTGCAGGACATGGCAAGGGGGCTGGGAAGGACCTAGGCCGGGTGCGGAGCATTGCAAGGCGGGCCGGGGGTGCGGTCTGCACCGGGGCCGGGTGCGGGGCATTGCAAGGGGGGCCGGGGGTGCTGGGAGCACCCGGGCCGGGGCCGCGGGCCAGCGCAAGGCGGCAGCGGGTGCATCGCGGAGGGGCCGGGCCCCTGCTGGCCGCTGGGCCGCGGGGCAGGATGCGCGGAGGCGGAGCGGAGCTGGGAGGCGGAGGGGGGGGTGTCCCCCCCCCGGTACTTACACCAACACAGACGAAGCGGCGGCTCCCAGGGGCCGGGGCCGGGCTCGCCCCTCCGGACATGGCCACGGCGCAGGTTGCGCGGCTCGGCACTGCGCGGCTCGGCGCCGCGCTGCGCGGCTCAGGGCCTGGGGCGCGGGGGCCCATGCCGGCACCTCGGCCGCTCCGCTCTCCGCATCCGCGGCCCGCTGCGCTGCGCTGCGCGGAGCCCTGCGCGGAGCGGCGCGCTGCAGTCGGGGCCGCCCCGCCTTCCATTCACAAAAAACAAGCGGCCCCGCCGAAGCCCCGCCCCCGCCCCCCCGCCGCCGCCCATTGGCTGAGAGCGACTGGGGGGGGGGGAGGGGGGAACACACGCGGGGGGGCTGCGGGCGGGCAGCGGGGCCGGGGCGCCTGGTGGGGGACCCCATCCTGCCGCGCATGGGACCCCCGCGCTGCCCCATCCCACCCTTGCTGGGGTCCCCATCCTGCTCCCCCCCCCCCCCGCCCCTCATGGGGGACCCCCATCCCGCTCCCTCAGTCCTGACCCCACGGGGGACCCCCATCCTGCCCCCCCAGTCCTGCTCCCAGTCCTGCCCTGCATGGAGGACCCCCATCCCGCCCCTCCAGTCCTGCTGCCATGAGGGGACCCCCATCCTGCCCCCCCAGTCCTGCTGCCATGAGGGGACCCCCGTCCTGCGCCCCCAGTCCTGCCCTGGCCGGATCTCTGTTCTGCCCCTAACCCCCCCCCCCCGCCCTCCATCATGTGCTGCATCCAGCCCTCATCTTCCCCATGCATCTCCCCTCCATCTCCCCACTGCAGCCCACCCTCCCTGCTCCCCCCACACCGGGAAGGGGTGCACCCTCTGCCCCCCCTCCTCTGAGCACTTTTCCCCTCCCCTGCATGGGGGCTGCATAGGGCCGCCAGCCCCCAGGGTCCCAGCCAGGCCCTGCGCGGTGCTGGTGGTGCTGCCAGGCCGACAGCCCGGCTGAGGATGGGGCTGTGCCGGATGAGACCCCTCCTGCGGCCGCACACAAGGCACAGCACCCCCCCAAGAACACCCCCAGCCCCTTGCAAAGCTGCTTCTCCGGGGGTGAGGGGGGGGGCGCAGAGCTGACCCATCCATCCATGCTCTCCAAACCTAGGCCACTCACTACAGCACTGCCTTTGAACCCTAGCCTGCCACGCTCCTCGCAGCCCCCTCCTCACCCCGCAGGCCCCCCCCCCCCCCCAGCCCCCCCAAGCTCTGCCACCCCAGGGCATAAAAAACTCAGAGTCATCTTTGCAGCGGGGCTGCCGGGAAGGCATCCGGCACGCTGGCCCTGCTGCTCTGACCCCGTATATCCGTATATCCGCATCATGTGATGCTTCGCCATCCTTCCCCAAGGCTTTCGGCCGCCTGCCCTCCCCCCCCCCCCCCCCCCCGCCGCATCGCCTCCACCGAGCCACGCTGAGCTCGGCCCCCCCCCCCCCTCCCGCTCATCTCGCCTGGGCTCAGGCCCATGGCCGCCACTGATGCAACGCCGCGTCAACCGGCGTCAACCTCGCGCCTTCGCATCGCCGCCCAGCGCGGCCCCCAGCCCCCTGCCGTTGCCCCCCGCCTCACCTAACTCGCAGGACGGGGATCTCTCTCTCCATAGCAGAAGGAGATGGAGGCGCTTATTTGGGGAGGGGGGAGCCTTTTGGCTTTTGAGCCGGGCATAAGCAGCTCCCGCTGCTGCCTCCGTGCCCACGGCGGTGGCGAAGCTATCGGCTTCACGGAGAAGTTATTTATCCCCCTGCAACGGGAGCTGCGAGCAGCCGAGCTGCAGCTCTGAGCTTTCTTCTCCTCGGAGTAGATCACGGGGAAGGAACACGTAAAGCTTGTTTGCCAGCCGCATGATTTGGCTTATTTGCTCTCTTCTAGCAGGTGCTTAATTGTGGCAGAAAAAAGTTCCTGGCAGCTCTCTGGGCATCCAAATTCCCGCCTGCCCCCCTCCCTGCTAGGCAAAACAAAAGCACAATTGTCACTGGCAGCCCAAACACCCACCGCCTTTCCCGGCAGGAGAGAGCCGGTGGCGGGAGGCACCGGGAAGGGCACCGGGCAGGGAAAGGGGCTGGGGAGCATCTGGCCGTGACCCGCAGCCCCTCTCCTGTGGGAGGAGAAACACAAGTCTCAGCCGCTCTCGCTGCATCCCACAGCTCCCCAGCCAGCCCACACCGCGGCGTGGCACGGCACGGCATGGCATGGCACAGCATGGCATGGCATGGCATGGAATGGCATGGCATAGCATGGCATGGCATGGCACAGCATGGCACGGCATGGCAAGGCATGGCACGGCATGGCATGGCATGGAATGGCATGGCACAGCATGGCACGGCATGGCACAGCACGGCATGGAATGGCATGGCATAGCATGGCATGGCATGGCACAGCATGGCACGGCATGGCATGGCATGGAATGGCATGGCACAGCATGGCACAGCATGGCACAGCATGGCACGGCACGGCATGGCACGGCATGGCATAGCATGGCACGGCATGGCATGGCACGGCATGGCACAGCATGACATGGCACAGCATGGCACGGCATGGCACGGCACGGCATGCCATGGCACGGCACGGCATGGCACGGCACGGCATGGCACGGCATGGCATAGCATGGCACGGCATGGCATGGCATGGCACGGCATGGCACAGCATGACATGGCACAGCATGGCACGGCATGGCACGGCACGGCATGCCATGGCACGGCACGGCATGGCACGGCATGGCACGGCATGGCATAGCATGGCACGGCATGGCATGGCACGGCATGGCACAGCATGACATGGCACAGCATGGCACGGCATGGCACGGCACGGCACGGCATGGCACGGCATGGCACGGCATGGCATAGCATGGCACGGCATGGCATGGCACGGCATGGCACAGCATGGCACAGCATGACACGGCACGGCATGGCACGGCACAGCATGGCACAGCATGGCATGGCATGGCACAGCATGGCACGGCATGGCACAGCATGGCATGGCACAGCATGGCACAGCATGACACGGCACGGCACGGCATAGCATGGCACAGACTGGCACGGCACGGCACAGCACGGCACAGCATGACACGGCATGGCATGGCACAGCACGGCATGGCACGGCACGGCACGGCACAGCATGGCACGGCACAGCACAGCATGGCATGGCACGGCATGACACGGCACGGCATGGCTGCAAGGCGACAGCTCCCCTCCCTCAGCACCGCTGCCCCCGGCAGGGCTGTGGGTAAAAGGCCGGCTGCTGCCCCCTCCCACATCTCTCTCTGATTTAAGCCTCTTGAACCTGTCCCAGAGGGCTCCCATCTGCCCGGCTCCGTAACCACCCTCGCTCCCGGGCAAAGAGCTCCAAACCCGACGGCTTAACTCTGGGGGTCACACCGGGGAGCTCAACGCTGGCACCAAGCAGCCCCTACCACCCCACAGCATCCTCCTCCCTCCATCTCCCCCTCCCCAGCAAGAAATGAAGAAACTCTCCGGGTATCGGAGATGTGAATGGACATTGCTCCAGCCGTGCCCTCCTCGATAAAATTTTTTGACTCTCCAAGATTTAATGCCAGGAGCATTTCCATCCTTTCCCTGCCCAGGGATTTGCCCCGATTTGCGGGGGGACGGGGGGGGGGGGGGACGGATGCAGGGATGCAAACCCCTTTGCCTTTTGCTCCTTGGAGCAGCCAGCAAATAAAGCTGAGCTCAGCGTTATCCACCTTGCAGAAGGCTCAGGGGCTGCGACACACCAAGGCGATGCATCCCCTGCCGGCAGCACCCTTCCAAAAGTGGATTTGCAGCGGGGAGACACCCCGACACCCTCCCGGTAGCCCCAACGCACGTTCCCACAGCCCCCGCCATGGGGCACCTGCCTTTGCCTTGCTCTGCCCTAAGCCCTGCTGCGAGTTTTCCACCTGATGCGTGGGGGAACGGAGGCGTCGCCGTGGCGCGCGTCGAAGGGGAGCAAAGAGCAAAGTCCCTGGAGAAAGTGGCTGGAGGAAAAGTGGCAGAGCTGGGAGGCTGGAGGAGCCGGTGCCACGGCCAGGGGGTACTTACAGGCTGTGAGCCATAGCGGTCATCTTCCCGGCGGGGCTGCCTTTCCCCTGGGTTTCCATCTCTTTCTCTTGGCAGACGCTGTAAGGAGAGGGCAGAAGGGCTCTGTGAAAACACCCCAAACAGGGACTCACGGCTTAGAAGCCCCCCCGGGCTCCTGCACGATGTCACCCCGCTACCCTGGGGACAGAAAGCCTTTGGGATGGCAGGTCCTGCACGGCCACCTGGGCTGGCCCAGGAGTGTCCTGGCGCAGGGAGATGGCTGTCCCTAGTCTACTGGGCAGCTCTGCCCGCCGTCCTACACCTCACTGCCAGGTCTGCTCACCCCATGCTACCACCTTCACTGGACGAAGCAGCCGAGGGGGAGATGCACAGCCCCGTCCCCTGCACTAAGTTTCACAGGGACAGCCCCCCCTCGGCCCCAAGGGCTGGCCAGCGGGGTCAAGGGGTCCCCCAGTACATAGCCCCTGCTCCACGCACCTTACCCTTGGGCTAAAAGCCTTTCCTGGGGGCATGTGCACCCTGGGCAGTGCCTGGTTCCTGGGGTGGCCAGCAGCCCACCGGCGTGTTTGCTTTGGCCAGCACTCCCCTCCTACGAGCTCTGGAGCAAGGCAGGACAGCAGGGCTCTCCCCTCCTTCTCCCATCACTGGATCAATGGTGCACTCACATGTCAGGCTGGAGCAAAGTCCAACCTGAGCTCCTGCTGGGCGGTGGGAGTGGGTTTCAGAGACCCACCATGGTGCTGGGTCCTTCCCTGGATCCACCCAGGAAAAGCAGTTAGGGCCATCCATCCATTTTGCCGCTCTGAAAACCCCCAAAACCTGCAGCTTTTCTTCCTGGGTGATGCTACAAGGGGTCTCCTTGCTGAGGACAGCTGTCCCAGGTATCCAGGTGGGCTCCCCGGCCCCATCAGTGGGATTGGGAGAGCTGAGCCTTCCCTCGCCGGGCAGCCAGGGAGGGATGCAGCACCTCAGATAAATGGTTTTTAGGGCTCAGTATCCATTTGGACCCAGCAGGCAAGGAGAAGTCTCCAACCAGCACTTTGCAAAAATGGCAAAACCCAACCCGACCGCGACGAGGGAACAGGGGACAAAGGGACCTTGTGCCGCTGGAGATGGCACGATGGGATGTGCCACCGCACTGGTGGGGAGCAGACTGGGAAGGAGAGTCCAGGAAAGAGCTAGATACTAGAGGGGAAGTTCTAAAACAAGGAGAAAGAGCATTTCTCCATCTTTCATCCCCTGTCCCGCCAGAGCAACAGGGTCTGTCTCCGAGCCGGGAGATCGGGGTGCTCTGGAAATTCACTCTATACACATACTATGACCCAGCTACACGCCTGGAGCCCACCTCCCAGCCCTGAAACACAGCCACCTGATACGCCACGGGTGATAACTCACCCTGCCATCGATACGGCTGCAGAATTTCAGGCATTCATCACTCAGTTTATAAATATTTAAACCCAGAAGGAGCCACGTGCTCCTGTAAAATGCAACGTATTATACAAGCAAAGCCTCCCTCCCTTTACCCCAGCGTGGAGTTAATGAACATCTGGGGCTCTCCAGACAGATCTTTTGCAGCTAGAAACCAGGTCAGGGCAAAATTCAAGGTCTTAGTCCGTGCATGCAGGATTTCTGCACCCTCCAGCTGGGATGCATTGGATTTACCACCCCGGTTGGTGCAGAAAACGCTGCCGATAGGAAATTGCAGCTAAGGCTGCTCCTCCAGCTGCTTTCTCCCACCACCCCAGCCAGGTTCTGGGCATGCACGGCCGGCCCCACGCTCCCGGCAGGGCTGCAGCTGCAGCCTGAAACATTTACAGGCTCCCCGCCGGCCGGCTGCTTCATGCAGTATTCACAGTTTCATACAGTATTAAGAGCTGCTGACGCCTCGTGAAAAAACTGTGAAAAGCTTCTATTTGGGGAAAGTTCCTCTTATAACTGTGCATCCTGTGGCTTCTCTGTTTCCCTTTTCTCCTGGCTCTCTTGCTGTGGAGAGCAGAGTGAAAAATAGGCTGATAACGTTGCCAACGAGCCTGGGCTTTTCATCAGAAGAGAAAAATAACCCCCCAAGCAACCCCCACCCCCCCCTCCCCAAGGAATTAATTCTCACATTGCACCCAGGGAGCTGCTATGGGTGCGGGGTGGGTGTCTGCCTGGCTTGCTGCAGCTTGGGGACCGATGCTCAGCGAGAAGGGGGAAAGTGCCATCTTCCTGGCTCCTGGCCCTGGGTCTTGCTGCAGCCAGCACCCAGCGCGGGGAATGGGGCAGGGGCTGGGGGGGTTTGGTGGGGGCCTGCATAGCTCCACGTTAAAAAATATAATAATAATTAAAAAAAAATAAAAAACTCAAAGAGCAAGGAGACTGTTTCTAAGCAACTGTCTCCAGTAGGGATGGAGAGCAGGGGAAGGGGAAGAAGGAACGCTGGGCAGGGAGAAAACTTCTGGGGTCCCAGAGCCCCTGGCAGGGTGAGGGAGGGAGCAGAGGAGCTGCCTGGGTCTCTCGGCAGCGATGGCTGTTTAAAAGGCAGGAAAAGAGGGGATGGGGGGTGTCAGACCACCAGCAGCCAGCACTGATGGCAGACCAGGACCCCCTGGGGCTGAGGCTCGTGGGTGGCTGAACGGGAGCATCAGCTCCTTCCCCCACCGCAGAGCCCGGCCGTGCCTCGTGTCTTTGCTTGCCAAGCAGCACCCAAGCCCCCCCAGCCCACCCCTCACCCTAACGGCTCCTGGCCCAAGGAAGGGGCACAGTGCTGCCTGTCGCTCCACCAGGTGGTCTGCGGGGCGAGCGGGGTGGGCAGGTGGGCAAGGAGACACGGCAGCGTGTGGTGGCTGCATGGACATCCCAGCTACTTGCCAGGTGACATCAACACCCCTTAGTGAAGCAGCAGACAGCAGCCGTGGAGAGCCACCGGTTTTGTCAGCTCTGTTCTCGTGGGACAGCAGGGTGGCATCCATCCCATGCTGGAAGGTTCTTTGCCCCCATAACCTGGTGCCCTCTCGCACGTGGCTTTGCCCAGCGCCCTCCTCTTTGCCCACACCAGCCACTGGCCACTTGCTAAACCCCGCTCGCCACCACCAGAGCCCCGTCGGGGTCCGACAGCCCAATTCTCAACAGCTCAAAGGGGAGTGAAGGGGCGACGAGGGAACGGGGAGCTGAGAGCATCACCCCCTCCGGAGGGCCTGCATCAGCCCACAGGGCTGGAAACCGCCTGCAGCCACATTTAAAGCCACCCCTGTGGCACGAGCATCCTCCAGTGCAGCCCACCAACCCATTTCCAAACCCTCAACCCTGACAGCCCTTTCCAGCCCCCCCGCAGCTCACCAGCATGGGGAAAAAGCCTTCAGCCTTGCCATATCCCATTGCTGCTAGCAGGGCCAACCTTGGCAAAGCCCTGGAGGAAAAATAGGGGATAATTTTGCTCGGGGCAGCTGGCACAGTTACCTGTGTACGCGGGCTCTGCACCGTCCCGCCGCTCTCCCCTCTGGTCCAGCAAATCTCTTGGCTTTCCTGAAGTGCTAACTGGCCTGGGACAGGTAGGACCCATTTTTATATGCTCGCCCATGTGATCCAAACAAATGCCCTAGGGATGAGTTTTTGCACTGACACAAATAAAGGGGCTGGGACTAAAACCTGTTGAACCACAATCCGTACTCAACGGACAGGAATTTTCCACTCGCTGTGGGTGTGCCAGCGGCACGGCACGCGCCGAGCCCACATCTCCTTGCTCCCAACAATCCCACAACTCCAAAGCCTTTCAGACTCATTCCTAAATGTATTGCAGCTGGAGAAAATGAACTCGGGCGGAGGGATGGATGGGAAGCGTGAAGGAATATGTTTGAGCCAGTGATTACATCTAAATTCTGCAAATCACTCGCTATTTCTCCCACGGTCTGTGGAAGAAAAGAAAGCAGAAGATGCCAGCCAGGGTGAGGAGGGGGGTGGGGGGAACCCTTTGCGCCTGGAAAAGCAAACTGCCCCTGCAGCCTTGGGGCTTGGCAACGGCACTTCTGCACCGGTTGGAAGGTGCTTTTGGGAGCCACGAGCTGCCCAACCTGCGGGATGCTCCTCGCGGCCCATCACGGATGCTGCCGCTGGTGAGAAGGCAGGCAGGTACCAGGGCAGGGTGAATTAAAGGGATCAGAAGTGATCAGGATGGGAATGGAAAGGGGAGGGTGAGCTTTGGGTGAGCAGCGGTGGTGAGTCAATGGGAACCGAAGGACCAGGGAAATGGCCACGGGCCACGGAAAGGAGAGGTGGTTCGAAGGGCTGATTCAGTGGGACCAGCTGGTGAGTCAATGGGAAAGGAGGGAGCTAATGAGCTGATGGGCAGCAGGTGTCCATCAGGCTTAAAAAGAAGCAGGGGGAGGCCCTGGGCCTAAACCAGCTTTGCTCAGGCTGCTTTTCTTGGAGGGACTGGAGCACGCTGTCTGCAGGTACCGATCTAGCTGATAACAGGCAGGAACGTGCCGCTCGGCACGTGCACGGCGGTTTTGGCTGCTGCAGGTCTTGCCTCACCTTCTGATGGAGATGCTGTCGTGCCCCGGGTGCTGCTGCGTGTGGCTGGCACCCAGGGCTTACTCACACATGTGCTATGTGCTCACCAGAGCCATTTGCTCTAGCCCGAACCGAGCTAGAAAGGGGAAGCGAGGGGGATTTTCATGCCTAATTTTGTAGCAGGTACTAAAAGGGTTCCTGTTTTGCTGGGTCACGGAGCAGGGAAAATGTTCCCTGCCTGGAGCAATGCCTGATTTGCAGCTCAGAGCATCCTGCAAATGGCCCTGATCTCTGCAAACTGCAGCGTTTGCTGGCGTCCCAGCTGCCAGGGTCAGCCCTTACCTTTGCAAACTCCCCCCTGCTCAGCCCCTGAGCCAGCGCCCGGCTCAGCCCTGCCGAGGAGCCGGCTCTGGGGCTCTGCCAGACTTGGCTGGGCACAGGCTGCCCTCAGCTGCTGGCTCCTCTGCTGCTGTGGGACTGGGGATACTGGTGGTGCAAAGAGGGGTAGGTGGAAAAGCAGTGGGGGGAGGGGAGGGTTCTGTTTTCCTGTGTGTTGATGGGGGGGCATCGTGTGTTTTCCTTGTTTTGCAGCTGTTTGGTTGTTGGGGTGTAAGGGCAAGGGCTCTGGTAGCTGCAGGAACAGTAAATAGGGGTCACCTTGGGGTTCCCTGCAGAACCAGGGTGCTAAGGGTCTGGGAGTGAATGCTTGGGGAGGGGGCAGCTGGAAAAACCTTCTGGAAAAGGTAGCCATGCTCCAGGCGTGTACTTGTGGGAAGTACCCTCGTGTCCTTCCAGCATGGGGGAGGGGCTGGGGGCCACCCCCTGCATGGAGCTGTGATGGGGCTCAGGGCTTCCTGGGAAAGCACCATTACTGGGACTCAGCTGAGCTCATTAAACCTGGACAAGCCCCCTGCAGACCAGTTAAACCCATTTAAGGAAGGGTTAAGCCAGTTTAGTGTGATTTGGTACTCTTGATGCAAAGGTTAATCTGGTATAAGTGCTTCAACATTGTGGATTTGGACCAATCTAACGAGTCTGCCTCCCTGTTTTTATCCACCTGACTTAACGAAGGGCCCAGCCTGGCTCCCCTTCATCTCGGGCTGCAGAGAGCCACTGACGGAGAGAAAATAAACTGGGGGCTGAAGGGAAGAGCCACACGCAGGCTGAATCTGAAACGATGCTATTTATAGGCATCCCTGCTCAGCCAGCCTAAATTCCATGTAGGTCCCTGTGCCTGGGGAGCAGCAGGGTGGGCAGCAGGCAGAGCCAGCCCATCACACCTTGATGGGGCAACTGGTGGGGCCAGGCTCAGCCTGACCTGAGTCAGAGCTGAGGACGCTTCTTCCTCATCCCCAGCTGCTCATTAACCTGCTGGCCCCAGGGCTTTCCCACGAGCATCACCCAGCCCAGCTGGTGAGATGGCAAGGACCAGGAATGGGTGTTTGTTTTTGCTTTGGGCTTTTTTTTGTTGTTGTTGTCATCTCTAAAGGGCTGTAATCACTATTAGGCACCCACAAGGCATGGGGCAGAGATGGGCCTTCTTGCCAGGGTGCAGCCCTTGGGAGAAGGGGGGGGAGGGGAAGAGGGAAGGAAGGTGAAAGTGCTTGGGTGACCCCTCTGTAACCCAGCCCCAGTGCGGTACCCGGCCCACGCAGCATCCCTGGGGAGCATGGGGGGTGTGTGTGTGTGTCTGTTTGAGCAAAAGCCACAGCTGAGGGTTTCTCAATGCTTTTCCTTCACGCTGCTGTCGTGTGTTGGTCTTTGCAGCAGTGCTGCATGGTCTCCCCTGTCCCCAGGAGTGGGTGGTGGGGGTGGTGGTGGTGTGTGTGTGTGTGTCCTTGATGCTGGAGCTCAAACTAGAAATTCAAAGCCATGCTGAGCAGCTCTGCAGTGGGTTGCAGCAACCTCTCAGCAAGCGTGTGAACGGAGGGATGCAGGCGGGAGGCAATTGCATTAGGCAGTGCTCCGGTGAGCAACCGGCTGGGCGGTGTGTGCCAGCACCGCTGGGATCTGGGATCTGCCAGGCTGCGGAGCTGCTGGTGCTGGAGGAAAGGAGGCTCCCGCACAGCTCTGTGCCTGCCTTGTGACTGCGAAATGTATGCGCTTAATATAGGCCAAATGAAAACATTCTTCCCGAAATAGAAGACCTTCCCCAGAAAGAGCTGCAGCTCCGGCAGGAGCAGTCACAAGGTGCCTGCTGTGGCAGGGTGGGCGCTGGCAGGTGTAGCTGTGCGAGGCAGCACAGCCAGCGTGCCACCAGCCAGCTCCCAGCGGTGCCTGCCACCAAGGTCACCTCACCCAGGAATCTGCTCCTGGAGCTGCTGTATGTACTGCAGACCCCCAGGGACCCTCCCCACTATGTGCCAGCTGGCTCCGGGGGCCAGATCCTGCTTCAGGGGAGGGGTGTGTGGATGGGGCAAGCACCCATGGGGTGCAGAGGTGGGTGGCCCCATCCCTGAGCCATGCGACACGGTGGGTGAGGATTTTGCTTGGTCTCTGCACTGTGCAAGCGTGCTGGGGCGAGTGCTCAGGGTGGTGTCGGGTGCTGCAGGGGCTGAAGCATGTTCCTGCTCGCACGCTGATGGGGCTGGGCTGGCAGGAGAAGGGGTGATCACTGCGTGCTGCAGCGCACGGCAGCTCTGGGCTGCTGCCAGGCTTGGGGGGGGGGGGGGGGGGGGGGGGGGGGGGGCTGCACCTAGCTATGGGCAATAAGCCCAGCAAGGATTGAACATTCCTCCTCAGAGTGCTCCTGTGATGCCCAGCTGAGGGAGAGGGGCTGGTGCTTGGGGGGCTGTGGTGCCAAGGAAGGCTCTGGGGGGCTCATGGCAGCCCTGGGCCTGCTCTGGTGCTTGGTTTGTGCTGCACTGCATCTTCTGTTGGGATGTGAGTGCGGGAGCCTGAGCAAAGGGCAAAAAAGCACCGTGCATCCCCTCCCTGACCCCATAAATTGCTGGGCAGGGGGTGCTGCAGTCATGGACCTGACCCTCTTTGAGGGCTCTGACCCTTCCCCCTTGGTCGCTCAGGACCTTCTCCACTTCTGGTGGTGACAGCAGTGTTTAATCCATCTTAACTAGACACAGCTGCCTGCTAGGAAAATGGGGTGGATGGGGGTGAGAGTTCAGACCTGGGGCTTTGGCAGGTCAGAAGAGAAAAGCCAAAATCTTTGGTGGTTAATCTCAGGCTGCACTGTGGATCTGCACCTGGCATTTTCCAAAAGGCGAATCTCTGCCGTTTCAGTTTGTAGGCTCATAGGGGTCTGCTTGGGGGGTGCGTGTGAATGCAACCACATCACCCTATATTTTGCCCCAGCACCTTATTAATGCTGTAGACGCAGAAACCCAGGCTCAGCTGTTGAACTCTTGCACTTGCATGGCTAGCTGGTGCTGTCCTGTCTCCTCTGATGCTCAGATCCATCTTATCCCAGTAATGCACGCAAGGGCTGGTGCTGCTGGGGCAGCTTTTTCTGCACTGCCCGCCTGGGTCTCTAACTCCTGCCCCTTCTGTGGCACGAGACAGATCCAGGAAAACTGGAGGCCACTTGAGCCAAGTAAAGCTGTTGCATCACCAAAAGCCACTTAAGACTTCCCAGAATCTTAAAATTCTCCAAGGCTGACCCTGCAAATCGGTGCAGATGCAAGTTTATGCTGTGCTCTCGGACAAATGCTTTTTTTTAAAAAAAATTCACAAAGCTCTTGCCCTGTGGGCTGGCTGGGCAAGGTGAAGATGACCTTGTGGTGATTCAGTTGAAGCCGGGAATGAAACTGTTAGCCCTGCAAAGAGGGAAGTGTGAGGACAGCCTGTGGAGAGGTGAGATAAGAGGCACGGCCAGGGCATGGCTGGAGGTGCAGCAGGTTATGAATGGCGATAGGATGTGGTTTTCTGTTTCCTTTGCTGATTGCTATGGAAAAAATAGCTGAAAAATAGGCTGCCTGCAAGGCTGATTAGGGAATTCCCCTGGCCACTGAGGCTCTTGCCAAGTCCTTTCCTTCCTACAGTCTTGCTGGTGGGTATCAACAGGTAAAATCCTTTCTTTTGAGCTGTTTTTCAGACTGTAGGAATTGGTTTCTATTGGTTTCTTGGGTGCTTTGCTCACAGGATTTTTTTCCCGATGGGGAAACTGAGGCAGAGAGGAGCCCAAATCAGAGGGAAAAGCTGGGCTGGACTAATGCTGGGAGGTGGGAGTACATTTGCTGCCCAGAACTGCCTCTGTTCATGCAAAGCGAAACAAACCCTTGTTCTCATGAGCACCGGAGCAAAGCAGCAGCCTTGGCTCGGTGGCAAGAAAAGGGATGAAGTTTCTAATGGGCTGTAGTGGTGAGCTGCAACTTTAGTGCAGCCTAAAACAAATTGGGGGGGGGGGGGGGGGAGGGGAGAAACCCTGGGTGCCAAGTTTCCTTTGTCATGGGACTGGGGAAACTCAAGCCCAGCGCTGCCTCCCTGCTCTGCCTCTGCAGGCAATTAACGTCTGGGGCGAGCAGAGGTCACTTAATGAAATGGGATGGATGTTAAGCTTAGATTCCATGAAATAAAATCGCTTTTTATGGCGTGGGGACTTTAGTGCTGGGTGAAGTCAGAAGAAACACTGGAGCGGATTATAAATGGCACTGGTTAATCTTAAACTAACATCAACAGGAAGCCAGTGGCTGGGGTGGGAAATTCCAAAGCTTGCAAACAATATGTTTTTGGCTTGCGTCAAAATAAAAAGCTGGTCTCTTCTGAACATTTATGGGGGAAATTCTGATCTGGAAACACTTGTTTTACATGAAAGCCCAGCTTTAAGTAAACAAACTGCAACAGGGCTGGAGGCTTTGCATGCATGTGGAAGCTTTGAGAGCTTGTCAGATCCAGCTGATGTCCATGGGGTTCCTGGAAATAGTTTAAGTTATTTTTTTTTAGCTGTGTCCTAATGCTTTCAGTGTTCCCTGGCAAATATTTTGGGACCTTGGCAGTGGCCGATGGGGCTATGAGGGAGTGTCAAGAAGTGGGCTGCAAAGGGGTGATGTGCTGGGGAGCTGGGCAGCACTCGGATGGGCTGCTGCCTCCTCTGCAACAGGCCACCTTCTTCCCTCTGCAAGTACCAGTTTTGTGGCCCCAGGGACCAGCTGATGTGTGTAACTTTGCTCCCAACGCAGGTGCTTTGCATCTTGTATGTGCTTGGTTGCAGTAAGCCCCAGACTTCTCCCTTCTTCCCCTGCCTAATGGTAGTTTCCTCTCATTAAGAGCCTTTTAATCCCTAATATTAATAGGAAATTATTATTTCCTTGGCTTTGCCAACTGTGAAAGGATTTTTAGTAGCTTTTTGACCTGACCTGGTTTGCTGGATTTATAATTGTGTTTGTATCTCCTCCCAATGAACTGAAGTGATAGTGGGACTGCAGCACATGTAGGCAGCACTCGGCTTCCTTGGGCTTCACATCATTGCTTCTCATGTGATTAACCAAATGAATCTGTGCAAAAGTGACTGGCTGGGCTTGGTACCTTTTAAAAGCTTTATTTTTTTTCTTCTTCCTGAATATCTATTCCTGCTGGATGTCAGAAACCTCCTGGCCCCGTGCCCCAGGGCTGTGCAAGGATGGGGAATGGCAGGGAGCAGAGCCTACGTGGCTCCATGCTGAGGTTGTTTCAAGCCATCCTCCAAACTAACAGCAAAAAAAAATTATTCCTTCCTCTCCTTCCTCTGGAGTTGGGAGGGAAGGGAGAGAGACCAGGGTGAGCAGGAAGGTGACATGTGGAGATGCAGTGCATAGCCGGAGGGTGGTTAAATCCCCAGGGCTGTGCTTGCTGCCCATGGTCTGTAGAGAAACGATAAAACTGAGGAGCAGGAGGGGGTTTACAATAGTGTTTTCAATATCGGCTTTGCAAAAAAAGTGTGAAGTGTCTGTTTCGAAGCCGAGGGCAGTATCTCATTCTGGAGTGTGTGTGTGGGGAATCCTGGAGGAACATATTTTCCCCAGCATAGCCGCAGCACCGTGCTGGAGGTTTCCCAGCAGCTGGAAAGATGAGATTCCTGCAGTCCTGGACTGCTTAGTCAGGAGAGGTGACACGCGAACAGGCTGGAGCCGCTGGGAGAGGCGGCTGGCTCCTGCTCTGTACCTGGCTTGACACCACTCGATGTGTTTTCCCATGGGATGATCCCTCTCCGGAGGGGAGGCTGCTCCATGTGGGCTCTTGGGCTTGTGGTATATTGGTTCTCCCCAGCTCCAGGCACAGGCAGACCGGAGGAGCTGGATGCCAGTGGAAATCGGCCGTCCCTTGCACAGATTTGCCAGGCTCGGAGTATTTGTGCAGGCAGCGTTGTGCTGGCTGCAGCCTGGCAGCAAAGCCAGCAGCACCGCTGGCTCCTGAGTCACCCTGTTGTGTGCATGTGTCTAAAGCAAACAGTCTGGTGGCTTCGTGCCCCTTGGGAGCCAGTCTGACCTTGTGGGAGCGGTGCACAGGAGCTCTTGTCTGGCACTGGCAGCACTGCTCACCCCTGCATTTTCTACCCTGGTGATGTGGGTTTTGCTGCACGGGCTTCCCGCTGTCTTTCCAACTCTGCTTCCTGCTCCGGGGAAATGGCATTGTTGTAATTACTTTGCAAATAGCTTTTAGAGAAAGCCATAGTTCCTCTTACAGGATGCTGCAAGAGAAATTGTTGCTCCCATGGGTCTTTCTTCCAGAGCATCCCTGGGGGATCCCTCTGCACCTTGTCTGTCGGCAAACCCTTTTGAGCCGATCCCATTTCGTGATGATCCTCTCGGGAGGTCTCCAGATAGAAGCAGCTGATGTTGCCTCTGTGTGACAGGCTTCTCACTGCCTCTAGGTTTAAAATAAAATACCCCTGTTCAGAGTTCATCCTGTCTCTGGCTTTTGCTGTTATTTGGGTAACCTCTGCCAAGTGGTCACCCCAAGCCACGGCTGCAAAGTTACAGCAACTGGAGTGGGTTAATGCAAAGTAATGATGCTCCTCTGCTGCTGTGTGACAGCCCTGGGGGGCTGAGCTGCCGGGGGCCACAGCAATGCAAGCCCTGTCCCAGCTTCACTGCTCTTCGGGCTTGAACAGTGAAAATGGATGGTTTTATCGCAGGCAGGGTCCCTTGTCCATGTCTACAGCTCTCCTGGTGTCCACATCCCTGTGTCTGTCCTGGTCAAAGCCACTCTCCTGCCAAACTGTCAGCTTTCCAAGGGAAGTCTTGCTGTTCTCAGAAATCCTGAGGAGACTCCCTGGGCAGCTGTAACAATGACCAGCGGTCAGGCATCCCTTGCCTGGGGCTGTGACCCCTCTTCAGGCTCCCCCAGGACCCCAGGTTATCAGTCTCCTGGTGTGTGGAAGCGTGTGCGGATGCAAACCCCATTTTGGTGATCCTGACTCATGCAAACCAGCGCTCCTGACTCCGATGGGAAAAGCGTTACTCACGTGAGCCTGTTTGCAGGATCAGGGCTCTAATTACGGGCTTTGCCCATCTTGTAGCGTGGGAACCGGAGCCATTAGCCCCTAAACCTCCAGATCATTCCCAATACATTAATGTTTCTAATTAGTTAAGCCTGATGCCTTTTTCTCTCTAATGACAGTGGCGCTAGCACTTACTCGTGTTCGCTCTGCGTGCTGGTACTTCATTATATAATGATACAGTATGTGTTGTAATACCTATTCCCAACTGACAGTGGGTTTTTTTGCATATGCCTCATCCAGAACTGATTAGGCAACGGAGAAGATGGGCTAGTGCAAATAAATGTTTGGGTCACATCCTTTCTAATTAGCTGGGAAGATGCTAGTGTAAGGGGGAGGGGGGGGGGAATTGGAGTTACCTGGAGCTGGTGGGTTGGTTGGATGCTGTTGTTGTGGGATGAAAACCCGTTGCCTGTTTTTAAGCTCCTGTAGGGAGCTGCCCCTTCCCCAGGCTGTGTTTTCACTCCCAGTCCCTTCTTCCCTTCCTTCCAGGGAAACCATCTCCACGGCAACCTCAAGCCTCCAGGCTCTGCCTCCTGGCTGCTCACCCATCCCCAGGACCCAGCGGGTAAGTCTCTGGGTACCAGGTCCATCAGGTGGCCCGGTGAGGGCTGGCGGGGGGCTTGGCAGGGCTGTGGCTATATAGACCCCCTACCTTGGCTCACCTCCTCCTTGAGGCTTGGCTCCTGCTTTGTGCGGGCTCGTGGGTGGCCATGGCTCTTCCCCTGCGAGAAAAGCTCTTCCCTGCTCCAGGGGGGGTGGCTGGCTTCAAGGTGAACCCTTGTGCTGTTCCCCTACAGATGCTCTGCCTGGGGTCAGGGATGCGCTGGTCACGCATCCGTCAGTGATGGTCCTGGTTAGACCATGACCAAGCCCCAAACCAATTTTTCCATCTTTTCCATCACAGGAGAATCCCATGGAGAGCAGCAGGGCCAGCACCCGGAGGCAGAGACTCTGTCCCCTCTTGGTGCTCCATCTTGGAGTGTGGTGGCACAGGGGTCACTGCTGGTGACAGTAGCTGGGCTGCCCAGGTTATGATGTCATATGCGCACATCCCTGGTGCCGTGCAGGAGGGTGGCAATGCACCTTGCTTGTAGGCGGGCAGAAACGGGCGCTCGAAGATGCGGGGTCTTGCTGTAAGCCCACTGGTGGCTCGGTGCAGCAGCAGGAAATGTGGTTCCTTTCTGGTATAATCGGGATTAATGATGTAAAACTGGTGGAAATGGGGGGGTGGGGGTGGGGATGATGTCTAAGGGTGGGTGTGAGCTGGTGTCTGGGAGGAGCTGAACTGGAGCATGGTGGTGATGATGCTGTGGCTGCCAGGAGGTGCTGAGGGGGGCAGCGCGGGGTCACAGCTCTACCCATGGGACTGACCCTCTCTGTCCCTTGGTCCCCACAGGGCAGGATGAAGCTGCTGGGTGCTGTGTTGCTGGCTGCTGGCCTGCTCAGCACCGCTGCTGGGAGGGAACAGCCCCCCTGGCCAGATGAGCCCTCGAAGACCTGCTTCTTCCAGACGCTCAGCAGCGTGGACAGTGAGTTCTGCAGGTGAGGGGGTGACCCCCTGGCTCTTCCCTGAGCCGCCCCAGCTCTGGGATCCAGTCCCATGCGTGCCCAGGGTGTCACCTCCTGGGACACTTAATCCCAGGATCCCTTTTGCCAGAGCTATAAATAGGGGCTGCTTTCTCCCTTTTGCCAGGAATCTGAGCCAGAGCGGTGCCCACCGCGCTGTGCTGCTCCGACCACAACCTGGGGTCTTCATGTCCCGGGTCAGCCAGAGCTGTCCCCCGATCTGTCGTGCAGAGGCTCTTACAGAGACATAACAGCATCAGAGATGACGAGTGGTTTCTACAGGAAGTTTTAGAGGAAGGAGGCTGTTTTTTGGGGAAGAAGCGTGCTGGAATAGTTCACCCTGCAGACCTCAGAGCCCATGCTGCAGGAATGCTGATGCTTACGGCATGGGAAGAGGAGGAAACATGGGGGGGGGGGGAGGGAGGGTGTCCCTGGAACTGCAAGCAGGCAGCTGGCTGCTGTACGAGCTGAGCAGCCACCAAATGCACCCCCTGATCAAATATCTGGATGCTGAAGGTCCTTGGCTAAAACTCTTGTGGCCTGTGGGCCGCTGGAGGTGGGAGGCAGAGGCACACACCTGCCCCTTGCCTTGGGGGGGTGGGGGGTGTGAGTGTCTTAATATCCCACATCGCTGGGAGCTTCTGCCTCAAACCCATCCTTTCTGCTGCTTCTCGGTTAACCAGAACGTTCTCTAAATAAGAACAACTTGAGCTTCTAGATCCAGGCAAGCAGAGACTTCTCTTGTCCCTGGTTTCCTCCCACCAACCATGAGGAAAAGCCCCTTGCTCTGAGCCCGCAGCCCCCCCAGTGCCAGCCCGGTGCTGTGCGGGTGCTGGCTGCAGGATTTAAGGGCTCCTCCTGGGAGGGTCATGGCAGTGGCAGCTTATCGGTGGCCTTGAGATTCGCTAGCTACGTGCTGTGGTGACCTGGCAGCTTGCTCCGGTGGCCCCTTTCACCGTTGGATAATGCAGAAGCTGGAGATACGGGATTATTGCACTAGCGGTACCCAAAACGCGGAGGAGGCTTGTCCCTGCTTTCAAATTGCAAGTGGGAGAAGGGGGCTCAGGGCTCAAACAGCTTCTTTGAGGCCAAGGGGAGGTGGGGAGTGAGGGTGGCTTTGTTCTCCATCTTCAGCCCTTAGTTTAACCCACATGGGGCATGATTTTTAAAGGCTATATTCCCAGTATTTTCCAGTCTAAGGTGTGCTGAGCCATAATGAATGTTTAAAGCTTTGTTGCTGCTTGGGAGAGGGAGCAGACCCCATGGTTATGTTACAGTGTGGGAGGGTGCTTATCCTGGTGCTCAAGGTGCCCAGCATCTTTGATGGCTGCAAGTTGGATCCCACATCCCAGCACTGCAACCACAGCTCAAGCCTGGCTGGGAAGCAGCACCAATTCCCATCCCTGGTGTGGGAATCACACTCTTCTCTTTTTTTTTTTTTTTTTTTTTCCCCCCCCCAGAGGGGATTTAGAAATTATCTACCCAGAGCTGGGTGATGTTGGCTGCACATACATCCCCAAGTGCCACCAGTACCGCCGGCGGATCAGCAGGGAGTGGGGCAGCCCCCGTGTCCGGTACCCCCAGGCTGAGGAGGTGAGTCCTGAGTTGCATCACTTGCGAGCAGCTGCTCCACGCTTCTCCAGGTTAATTAAAGGTGTCGCTGGATCACAGGGGAGGAATCCACTGGGAAGGGATGGTGCGTGTGTGTACTTTGAGCCTGCCCGTGACACCCTGGCACTGGCAGCTGGGCTGGGACACCCAGTGCCTGTGCTTTGGGTGCTGGGGACACCCGGGAGCCATTCACCCTGTACAATGTGTGGCTCAGCACCACTGTCCTGTGGCCAAAGTGCAGTTACTTGGGTTGTGCTCGTTTTTTGCCTGATACCAGGGTGACTTTCTCAGCTTCCCCCCTCCCCGTCCTTCCCTGTTGCTTCAGAGTTTTGGTTCAAGGCTGAATTGTGGGTAAACTGAAACGCTGAATTTTTGGGCTGTGGTAGCAAAAAAAGTGCATACATGGATATCTTTTTTTTTTTTGCAATTGCTTGCAAACTTTCAAAGCAAAGAGATGCTCTGGCTGGGTGTTTGCATCCCTGGGGCTTGCCTGGAGAAACCAGAGGAATTCACCTGCCGAAGTCCTGGGCGGCAAAGGGTTTGTAACGCGGCGTTGTGACCGTGATGGGTGACCGGATGGTGGGTGGTCCTTGCCCGGAGCCCCCCGGGCTGCAGTGCCCCGCTGCTGCCGCCAGGTGGCAGCATTGAACTTCCCGAGCCCCAGCGCAGCCCGGCACCGGGAGCCGCGGGGTCCCCCCCGGGCGCTGCCCCCCTGCTGGGGGATGCCCTGGGGGGGCGGGGGGTGGTGTGTGTGTGTGTAGGAGCGCGGTGCTGTGCGGGTGTTGGGTGTTGCGATGGCATCCCGCATCCCCGCTGCCAGCTGCCCAGCTTGGGGACCACTGTCTGTGGGAGGATGCGGTGGCATCTGCTTGCAGGGGGGTCCTTGTCCCCAAATCCCCAGCGTGATCCTTGTCCCAGCAACCGCCGTGTGCTGTTTCCCCATCATTAGCTCCAACCCTGGCAGCTGCAGATGCTTCAGCTGTAGTTAATAAGGGAGAAACTCGGCTCTTGGCTTTACCTTGAAGTGTTAAGAATCAGTTTTTCTGGCTGCTTCCTTGCCGTCTGGAAAGTCTCTTCCCCCTGTTGATCACATGGTTTGAAGTATAACTTTCCCTTAAAGATGTCTGATTCTTCCAAAAAAATAATTCTCCCTGGCAGAGGATGCTGGATGTAAAATCATCCATCACTTGTGCATTGCTTTCCAGTAGTCTGAAATTTCCCAGGGATGTAGGCAGTTGCTTTTCTTTTTATTTTTGTCCTGGAAAGCAAACCACGGCAGGGAGAAGGGAAGGGACTGGGTGGTGATGCTGGTGGGTGCAGCTCTGTCCTGTCAGCTATGCCGGGGTGGGGGTCTGGGGGAGAAGCAGAGGCAGAGCCTTGCCCAGCTGTGCTGGGGGGATGCAGGTTTGGCATCTGCAAACAGGAGCGGGCGAGTGAACCTGCCCAGTCTGGGCTTGGGAGCTGGCTCTGTGTGGCACTCCTGCAGGCTGATTTTCGGGATGGGATGCTGGCTGCGGGGGGTGGAGGGGCAGGGTCCCTGGGGAGCCCGCGGCAGGGGGCTGGCGGCTCCCACTGGCATCAGGGCTGGCTGATGCCTTGTCTCCGCTGGCAGATCTGTCACCGTCTCTTTCCAAGACAACTCGGCACATCTTGTGCTGAGGTGGCATCTGAGGACACGGGCCCTGCTGCTTCCTGTGGTTTGCATTTCTCCTCTCCTCTGGCCTTCACCAAGAACATCCCAGCTCCTGCAGTGTGCCGGCAGGGGTCTTCGGGCAAGGGGCTCCACGGCCTTGAATCAGTTGCAGAGAACTGGCTCTGAATACCCTCAGGCTTTTCCTATAGGGACATACATATTTCTTACTCCTAAACCTGTAAGGATGCTTTGGGATAATTTCTTCCCCCAAAAAAAAGATAATCCTTAAGTGGGAACAAAGTTGCCTCATCTTGTGCTGGGGCTGAGGCTTGCACAGGCAGCAGGGTTGCTTTTTATGGTTTATGATGGAATTCCTAAGGTCAGAAAGTTGGGGGTTTGTTTTTTGTGGTTATTTTTTTAATTCTCAAGTGAGAATGGGGAACCTCACTCTGCTGAAGTTATCTCCATCTCTATGTGATGCTTCTCGGCACAGAGGGATGCTCCAGTCCTGCCAGGGCTTGGCCATCTCCTGGATGGAGTGGTGAGACACGGGCTGGCTACACGACTTCCAAATCGGTGACAGAAAAACTCGGGGTTTGAGTATGAAAACTTGTGTAGGAAGTGTCTGCTTTCTGTGGAACACTTTGTCTCTTCAAGAAAAACAACCACCGAAAAAAGCCAAATGTGGAATGTTTGTTTCTATCTTTGGAAATATTTATCAGTTTGAGGGAGGGGGAATGGGGTATTTCCCATCCTTGTTCCAGATACTGGTACTGGGTCCGGTGGGGGCTCTGTTTTGCCTTGCCTGGGTCAAAGGTCTCTGCTCACAGCCTTGGAGGAGGCGACATCCATGTGTTTGTGGGTGAAGGATCTTCAAGTGGGGTGGCATCTTGCAAAGCCGAGCTCTGACAGGCATCTTCCACTGTTTGGTCCGGGGGATTTGAATACATCTTCTTGTGTGTTTGTAGGGATATCAGTGTTTCTCCAGTTTAGACACTGGGCTGTTGCAGGCAGGCAGCTTTATCAAGCACCGCTTTTACTTCCCAAAAGACCCATCTTTGATTTCTTAGCAAGGAAGGCAGCTGTTACGTCTGGCTGCTGTCTCTGTGAGCAGCGTGCTCAGGCGAAGGAGTGAGATGCGTTGCCAGACGCAGGAGGCCAGTGGCTGGTTTGGGCATCCTGGAAACTCTGTAACTGCTGGGGACAGACACATCAACCTGCTCTATGTGGTGGGAAGCGTCTGTCCCCCAGCCCCCAGCTGGAGCTGGGCAGCCAGTTGGGCTGTCTGGGTGCCTGTGGGATGCAGCCCTGCGGTGCTGAGGATGCTCGGTCCTTGCTGGGGGACCCCTCTGTGGGCATCCCATTTGGGTGGCGCTGCAAGGATGTGACACGGAGCAAACGCCAAATGCAGCTGGGAAAGTTTCTGTTGGCACCTTCCTGAAAACCCTGGCAGAGGAGCTGCTGCCAAGCCCTTTCCCAGGCGCAAGAAGGAAGCAGGAGCGGTGGAGAACATCTGGAGAGATGGGAAATGCGCCCTCCTCGTCCTGCCTCAATATTGCTTTGCTCAACCAAAAATAAATTGGAAAAGAAAATTGGACATTGCATCAATTTGGGGCAAGTTTATAAATTCTGCAGCTAAGCAATCCCAATAGAAAATGATAGATCGCCAGCGCGCACGCAGCCCCTGCCGTGATGTATAGTCGCATTAGCCGAAACGCCGTGTTACATGATTCTGTTTTATTACCACTGTTGGTGGCAGACAGAAAAACAGATTACGCTTGAGATCAAATCGATAGGAACTTTATTTACTGGCCTTTTAAAAACATATTTCTGTACTTTATAAAAACATACAATAGGTGCTATTGATGCTATATAGAACTTGTCTGCTTGTTAAAAAGCAATTTACCCGCCGCGAAGGTCTTGAGCTGCGCTTTGCGGCTCTACCTTTTTACCTGCTCCTCCAGATTTGTTTTCATCCGTGGGGTTTGACGACTTCCTTAAAGGTTTCCTTGGGCTGTGCCATTGCTTGTTTAGGACATGGGGAAGGGGTAGGACTTGTTGTCTGGATGAGGGGCCAGGCATCTCGGGGGGAAAAAAAAGTGATTTTTATTCCCAGGGCTCCTACCCCAAATTGAACTTAGTTCAACTTTGAATTGTTTCTGCAAGAATCCTCTCCTGTCCAAATCAGTATGAGGAAGCAACTTGTGCATCCATGAACTAGAACTTTTCTGCAGCTGTACAGATTTTTCTCTGCTCTTCCAAGAACCGTCCCTTTCATAGTGTCTTATTTAAAGCCATTTCTGTGGCAGAATGAGCTGGAGCTGAAATGGCAGCTGGAAAAGCCCCCCTCAACTGCACAAAGCATGGGGTGATGCCTTCATGGGTTGCATCAGGCTTAATCCAGCAGCACCTCTGCGTGTTTGTTGTGCCTAAGCCTGTAATCTTCCCCCTGGGGTGATGCCCCTGCCCTGCCCAGGGTGAAGGGCAGGAGAACAAGCCTCTCCCAGGAGCTTGGATTGTTCTGGAGTCCATGGCAGAGTTGTTGCTGGTGCTGTCCCAGCCTCAGCCCCAACTCTTTCTCCCCTTTTGTGAACGCTTAGTGGCTGGGTTGTGGACAGTCCTGATTTATAAAGGTTTCTGTGCTCTAGGGTCTGGTGCCCATTATTTGGAAAATTATTTGTATGGGGAAATTCATTAGCTTTTAACAAAAGGAGGAGAAGGTCTGCTTAATCCCCTAATTGGGATGTGCTCTAGTTGTGTCAGGCAGTGATTTGCAGCTGGCTGGAAGAGGGGGCTTTTGAGTGGCACTCAGGTTAAATTCAAGTCTCATTAAAGCTGGGTTTAAGCAGAAGATTCCTGACAGTTTGTGTATCCTCCTTGGCTCGTGGAACTGTCTGGGGTTAAGGAGCCACCAGCATGTTTTTCTCTCAATCCTGTCTGGGCTACTTTAAAAAAAACAATGGCCCAACATTCCTTCCTGATGCTGTCAGCCAGATATTATGGGGATTAGCCCAAGCCCCTGGTGATGAACCCCTCCCTTTCGCCCTGTTGGAGCTGATGCTGGTTTGGGTTCCCATGCCCTGGGACCATGCCATGGCATACCAGCATCCCCAACTTCAGAGGGCTGCCAGCCCCGCGGCTCCCCGGCGCCTGGGACCGTCCCGGCTTTGCAGCAACTTCTGAGCGGTGGTGTTGGTGCAAGGCCTGCGAGCTACCAAAGTGCCTATTTGAGGGCTCGTGTGGGGTGTTAAAGCAAAAAACAAAATAAAAATCTGCATGCTGCAGGCTTTTCTGTGCTGCATCAGCCCTGTCCTCTGCTGACCTGCTCCCAGGCAGGACCACGCAGGACCTGGCACGCTGCAGCCACCTCTGCTTTGGTGGAGGTTTGAACAGCAGAGCTGGGTCAGGATGCAATCCCCGTCCTGCAAAGCACTGCATGACTTTCCGTGCCTCTTGGAGCAGAGCATCCCTGATGGAAAGCTCTGGAGAAGCGTGGGGTGCTGGTCCCTGCTGGGTCCTTACCCCACCGGAGGGGACCAGTGGGACAGCTGGTGCCACATGCCATGAGAACCTCTTTCCGTGAGCAATCTTGGCAGAAATGTCACTTTGCATCAGTTTTATTACCTACACGTTTGCTGGACGTTTAACAATCCTGGACAAATAACCTTCTCCTTCAGGCAGAAGGGATGGGCTCTGGGGGTGACAAGAACCACGGTCATCAAGTCTGCTCTCCTCGTTGCTGATGTATTGGCATCCGCGCCGGTGCGGGACAGACACTTGTGCCTATTTCAACAGCAAAATGTTTGAAGCAGCTGATGCTTTTACTTTGATCCCTGTAAACACTATACAGTAATCAAAGTTTAAGCTGCTTTGGGTGAAATAATTGCTTAACAATCATATAAGACAAAGTGATTCAACAAATGACAATTAGGACTTGTGATATACAGAACAGATGCATTCAGTGTACCATATTATAATGTGCTAATACAAGATTGACAGCACAATAATAGGAGAGAACAGCCACTCAGCCTATAATTCGAAACCAAATGTGAGGCTGTCCACAGAGCTCAAATCCTAACAGGCTGTAAAATTAGAGGTAAGAAGGCACAAGTTTCACAAAGACTCATTAGCAGGTTGGCTGTGAATTTCCAAGGGAAGGGGGGAAACTTCCTGCTGGAGGATTACTTGTAGGCTGCAGTGCAAGGGATGGAAGGGGGGGGGGGGAACCTCAACCTCCGCCCATCTATATGTTGGGAAGCGAGTAACTTCTATCTCCCCAGTCTCAAACGGGTGGTAGATGCTGCTTTCCCCTGTTAGCACCCAGGGTTTGGAGCAGAGGCTGCTCTGGTGCCGAGGCAGCATCAGCATCCCGATGCCGGGGCATCAGCTGCATCAGTGAGCGTTACTGTACGGCAGGGATACATGAACCAGACAACGGTGTGAAGGACCAGCTGAAATTCAGACTGATCTGAACACGGAGGTCTAACGGGCGTTCCCCGTGGGAGCTGGGCGCTTTCCAAGCCCTAAATGATACTGATGGGTGACGGGGGGCACCCTTTAGCCCTGTCCGTGGCGATTAAGGCGGCTGGCTGGTGCTTGCTCTTCTCTTTGGGTAAATCAAGAGATGGGGACATGTGCAGGAGCGGAGGCTGTCAATCTCTAATGCCCTGCGTGAGCGGGGAGCACGCTGGCACGTGGAGAGGCAGGAGCGGGGGTCCAGCCCCCCTCCCCGGGCTGGATTCGCTCCACGATGTGCGGTGTGTGCTGCTCTCTCCTCCTAGAGCTGCTTTGGAGCCAAAGAGATCAAAGGAGCTAATATTTTCAGCGCTGGTGACAAAACAGACTTCAGCTCATCTTGTACTTTACACACACCATGCACTTATTTCACTAACGTATAATTTTATCATATTTTATTATTAAATAAACATGCCAGAAAAAATACTTTTTGCGTGTGGGGGAGGATGAAAAGGTTTGGTAATTAAAACTTCTATCCATCAATGCTTAACTCCAAGAGATAATTGTGTTGCTTCTGCAGACGTATATTTTGTATTGAATCACCCGGTTTTGTGTTAAAATCGGAGCCGGCGCTCGTGTGTGTGGAGCTGGGATGTGCCGTGGGCTGTGCGGGATCCCAGCGGGCACATCCCAGGATTGGGAATTTGGCTTTTTGTCTCCGTGATGCTGGTTTATTGCACGGGCAAGCCCCTGCCACCACAGGGCACCTTTGTAACCGCTTCGGGTTTAACCTGTTAATATAAAAGCCGCAGCGATGTGCCCATCTGGCGGGCCTGTTGTAAAGATCTAAAGAATTTTTCATTATTTTTTTTTAACTGTAAAGCCGAAGCACATTGTAGAAGCAGATTAATCTATTTAAAATAACCTAATCTTTTGGGTTTGGTTTTTGGTTGGTTGTTTTTTTGGGTTTGGTGGTTTTTTGTTTTTTTTTTCCTTCTTCTCCATTCTGTTTGGGATTTTCCCAGGATGCTCTGGGTGCCAGTGTGGGTGTCCAGCACTCTGGGTTTAAGAGCCTCAGCTGGGGTGACACTAGAGGAACGGCTGCGAAGCTCAGCCCTCCTCTTATTTATTCCTACCCATTTTATTTTGGAGGAGACCCTTAGGAAGCGCTGCCCCCACAAAATGCATCAGGGGCTTCGAAGTCAGCCTCATCACCACAGTTGCTGGTGGACCAGGGAGCCCCGAGGTGAAGTGTCACTTGCTGGTCTCCTGCCCTCCCCAGGAGCTGCCTTGACTGTTTCAAAAGGAATTTGTGGCATTTTGGGTGGGCAGGAGGCTTCATAGCGGGAGGCAGGCTCCTCTAGCCACTCCTGGCACTTGTGCCTTGAAAATTGAATTTGTGGGGTCTGAAATCAGGTTTAATCGACCACCCGCACCCTCCTCATCTCCCCTGCATCCTCCCCAGCTCCTCTGCAAGTTGCTGGCACTGACTCCATGCCGGATTGGTACCCAGAGGGAAAAGCATCCCTGCTGCTGCTGTAACAAGGAGTGAACACAGCTGGACAGGGACGCTGTGCAAAGCCGGGCATGCTCCTGCCCCTGCTCTGCAGCTCTGGCCTCGCACCTTGTTGGGGCTGGGAAAAGCTCTGGGACCAGACCTGGCACGGGGTCGGGTGTACTGGGGGGGGTGTCTTTGCTCCGTCACCCTTCCCACTGCAGGCAGGGATTGCCCTCCCTGCCCTTTGCAGAGGGGCTTGGGTGCAGCCGGGCTCTCG
Organism: Falco naumanni; assembly: GCF_017639655.2. Classification (NCBI taxonomy): domain Eukaryota; kingdom Metazoa; phylum Chordata; class Aves; order Falconiformes; family Falconidae; genus Falco; species Falco naumanni. Next base: position 3,746,663 of record NC_054072.1, read on the forward strand.
TGGGTCTCGCTGGGATGCGGTGAGAGGCTGAGCACGTGGGTGAAAAAGCCACGAAGTGGTGGTGGCTTTGGTCCAGGAGGAGTGGGAAGTGCTGTACGATGGGGATGTTTGCCCATAAAACACACCCTGACCTTACTGTGCTCAGGAACCCTCCCATGGGACTATCCGAGCATCTCCCATCCTCTCTCCGGTGTCCGGGGAAGCTCCAGCCTGCTCCGGCCTCAGTTTTGGCAGCGGAGGTTATTGATGCCCTTCAGCAGATCGAGGCGCAGCCCTCGCCATGTCCCTTTTCCGCAGGGAAACCCGCTCTGTCCTGCTTTCCTGGGCATCACCTCCCGCGCGGGGCAGCCTCCTGGGGGGCTCAGCCTCGCCGCTGGGCTCTGAGCTGGAGAAACCATCCCTGGGAGCCTTCCTTCCCTGCAGCATCTTCCCTGGTGCCTCCCCGCCAGCACAGGAGCCTTTTCCATGGATGAGTAATTCTTCCCAATTTGGGGGCTCCTTCCTGCGCCGTAACAGCCCTGAGCTCGCCTGCTTCGTTCCAGCTGCCAATCTGCGGCAGAAATTTCCCCCTTTTCCCGGCGGAGGGGAGGGGACGGGGGATCTCGGTTATACAAGCTGGGGTTGGGGCGACTATTTTGGATCCCTCCTTCCTGCCTCCAAATTGCAGCTTTGAATGTGACAAGTTACAAAACACTTGAGTCATTTCTCTCTTGCGCGCTGCCTTTTCCCCCACAAGGAGAAGATGGTTTGGGTTGTTTTATAGGGGAAAAAAAAAATTAAAAAAAAATAAATGGGGGGGGGGGGGGGGGGAAGGCGGCTCCCCCCAGCCCGGGCGGCTGCGTGCAGCCCACACGCAGGGTAACTCTGAGTGCTGTTTATGTAAGCTGCTCATGTTCTGCTGAGCTGCAGCGAGAGCTGTTGTCAATTCAGAGGAAAGCCCACGTCTGCCCACGTAGGATCTCCCGAGCAGGGTTGTGTAACGGGGAACCAGGCAGCCGCGCTGTGCTGGGGGGCTGCCGTGCGATGCCAAGGCTGCTGGGGGGCTCGGGACATCCTGCTTAGGGGGGATGTCTGAGATATCTGGGGGTAAAGGAGTGGGAAGTGTCTGTAGTGCTGGGAAAAATTCTGCCCGCTTTGATGCGGTGAGAGGAGCTCGGTGCCTGCTGGTGGTCCCAGGGGGTTTGAGGATGCTCGGGGAGGTCCTGGCCCCACACTCGGCACGCGTGCCTCCATCCGAGCGTGCACGGTGCGTTTTAAACTCATCGAGTCATCAGGTGACTTCCAGCATCAATGTTTCTTGGGGTCCTGGAAGCAATGGGACTTTTCTGGCAGACAAAGTTCGGCGTTGGACTCGAGGAAAATCTTTGCGTTATCCCCAGAGCCCCTTGACGGAGCTGGTGGCTGGTCCTGAGCGTGCCCAGATCTCCCGAGACTCCGGCAAGCGAGCAAAGCCCCTGCTGGCCACTGTCGCCCGTGGGTCTGCACCCATGGCTTTAATATCTGGGGGGGTTACATCCACCGCTACAAACCCTTCGCATCCTCCTCCATATGGGGAGGGGGCCATGCATTATCATTTCAATAGCTCTTTACATAAATACGGAAGAATAAGAAAAGCTGGTGGCTTCTGTTGCTCCCAGCCTGTGAGAAACGCTGTCTCGGTTATCGGATTTGAGTTCTTTTGCACTGTTACATTTTTATACATATTTATTCATGCAGAACTGAGGTGCCGAGCGAGTCGCCCTGCCACGGGGCTGCTGGGTGCACCGCTATACATAAGAATGCACCTTCATTTACATCCTCACTACTTGCCCACAATTGAACTATGTGGGTTATTTTCATTCCTCATGTGTGTTTTTTTTTTTTTTAAAAAAGGTGGGGGAAGGGGAGGAGGAGGAAGAAAAAAAAAAACCCAACCCTCTAAATTCACTTTCTGGACTTCCGTTAAAATTTTCCCTCCAGTATTTTTGTAACCCATAGAAATGTGGCACATGGGTGAGCTCCACCAGAGGGGAGAGATGAGGCCTGGGGATGAGGGGGCGGAATGCGTTTTGGGGCAGAGAGTAAGTTTATAACTATTTTTCTCGTAAGCGGAGCAGTTAGCTGCACTGCAAGCCATTCATCTTCTGATTTAATAACTCATTCTCCTTGTGCAGACATGAGGTATTATATTCCTGGATATTGCTTCTCTTGGTATCGAGTATGAAAGACGAAGCCACATTTTTCTATTAAAATATGTTTTCGTTGTAATTGAAATAATAATTTTTTGCTCCTTTCCCCCTTTATTTTGGGTACTAGAGCTCTCCTGCCACCTGGTCCCTCCTCCTGGCCTGACATTTATTTATTTCCCTTCCCAAGTGACAGGTTCAGCACCGGCAATGCAAACTCCTTCCTTTTCCCCTGTCCTGGGGGGGCTCGTGTGATGGGAGAAGCGCCGCCGTTTCCTTTGAGCTGCCTCTAATCAAATAATAAATCTGATATTATATGATATATAGGCTATTTTGCATCCAGGGGGTCTCCCGTACTATGGGAGCTGATGCGCAGTCAGGGTGCCAGGGGGTACCAGCTAGCTCAGGGGCTTTGTGCGACCATCTCACCCTTGGCTGACACTTTTTTAGCAGCAACTCATCCCCTGGAGTGGCTAATTCCTTCTCCCTCTGGGGTGCAATGAGTTTGCAGGACCTCGAGGAAGGGCCAGGGTGGGCAGATCCCGGCGCGGTGGGTGCGTTGGTGGCCGTGGTGGGTTTTCTGGGAGCAGAGGGAGCTCTCGGCTCATGGCTCCGTCGCTTCCCGCGCCGCCTCGCCGGGGTTAACATCCTTAAACAAAACTTCTCCCTTTCATGTTCTCCTCGCCTGACTGTCTCTTAACTAATCATTTGATCTCCTCGTTTCTGCGAGAAGGTTCAGAGCCTGATCAGAAATTAATGGGAAAGGAGGAATTAAGCAGCGGATCAAAGTGGCCGCGTCGCGTGCTGCAGTTCGGGGCTGGAAGCAGGGGTGGCTGGTGGGGTGACGCGTGTCGTGGTGTCTGTGGGGGGGACACACGGGGACCACAGCAGCTCCTGGTGCTCTCAGTCCAGTCCAGCCCCAGTGCCGCAGCAGGGAAGCGGCGAGCTGAAACCCTCGTGCAAAGGGTCTTGGTGTTGCTGCAAGTGCCCATCACCCTCACGCCAGGCCTGGTACCGAGGGGCTCATAGCTGTCTCCGGAGGTTTTCCCACGTCTGGGGATGCTGCAGGGCAGCTGAGCTCCCCACAGCGCCAGAGCCCACGTACACGCAACAGGAATTCCCTCATTAAACAAATATTTCGCAAGTGGGAGGAGGAAGGGAGGTGGCAGTGCTGCAGAGCCCCCTGCGATGCTGCAGCCCCTTGTGATGCTGCACCCCGTCGTGATGCTGCAGCCCCCCATGATGCTGCACCCCCTCGTGATGCTGCAGCCCCCCACGATGCTGCACCCAGGCACACCAAGGATGATGGCACAGCAAAACAAACCTGGGGCTGGGGACACAGCTTTGCACCCACCAGGTGCAAAAAAACCTTGCAAAAGCAGAGGTGTTTTTTTTACTGAAAACTCTTGCAATTCCTGCTGCGCTGCATGCACCCGGCTGCTTTTGGGGGGGGGGGGGCGATGTGCCAGGGTGGGAGCGGGGGCATGTGCCAGCCCCATGGTTCAGGGTTCGGTTGCTGCTCAGGGCTTTGCCCCTGTTTTTTTCTGCAGCTGCTGGGCTTTGTCCTGTCCATCCAGCAGCCGCTGCTCCCAGGAGATCTCCCTCTTCACAGAGGGGCAGGTCGCATGCAGTCAACGGATTTGCCAGATTTCTTCCAGCTGGAGGGAAAAGCCTGGGAATTTGGGTGGAAATCTGGCTGCAAGGGAGGAGCAGGGCTCTTGGCATTTGAGGACCAGATCCATTTGGCTGGTGGCACTGGCTGGTCCCGGTCACCTCTGGGCTTGCTGGGCTGATGCTCTGAGCTCAGCCCCTCCTGGACCACCCGTGAGATGAGCCAGCCTGGGCTCAGCTGCCGGCAGTGGAGCGCCGGGAGCTGCAGCTCTGCCAGCCTGGCACCTTTCCCCATTGAAAAGGGAAGGAAGGCTTGGAAAAGAGGAGTACTGCTTTTGCCACCTTTTGGTCTTCTTTTGCTGGAATGTCACCGCAGGTGCCACTGGCTGCTGTTTGGTGGCAGGGACCTGGCGGGTGGAAGGGGAGATGCTCCTGGAGCGCATCATGTGCAAAGCTGCTCCGTCCCCTGCAATGACCGCAGTCTTCACATGGTTTTCCCAGCAAAGATCCTGTAATCGGGACAGGGATACCTGCAGGCGGATGAGCGTGGGGGATTCCTGTGGGACCCCTGCCCGAGCGATGCAACCCACGTCCCCCCGGGCAGTGGCTGCACTCAATTTGAGCCCCAGTGGATGCTGCCTTTCCAGGAAAACACTTTATCAAACCTCAGTCTTGAGTCCTTTAATTATCTGCGTCCAGGGTATAAATTGCAGGAGCACTTAAGGGCTGTTCTCAGCAAGGGCCTGAGGCCACGAGGCAGGGCTGAGGCCGAGGTGCTGGGTGATGCTTGTTCGTGCCCCTCTTTTGCACACCCAGCTTCATTCCAGCACACTCTGGTATGTCAGGAAAAAAAAAAAATCTCTTTCAGGAGGGAAATGTGCAATTAAAATACCACCACCACACAAACACACACACACAAAAAAAAACCCCAAAAACCTGTGGCAGTCTCCAAACAGTGAATTAAATAAGGATGAAAGGCAAACGCTAGCTCTGGCAAAACCCTAGGAAAGGAGCCATCAGCTATCCGCATCGTCCTGGGATTTCAAACCATGCCAATGAAATTTGGCCGCTTCATTTCATTCGCTGTCAATCAGCGTCGCTGCTACTGATGCTTCCTCCTCTTTTTATATCCCCCGTTTCTTTTGGCGATGCCCAGAGCTCAGTTGTATCCCAGCCAGGCAGCCCTCATCACCAAGCGATTAAATCATCGTAAAAAAAAAAAAAAAAAAAAAAAGAAGAAGAAAAAAAAGAGAGACGTCGCTTCTCAGACATAATAGTAAAAAGGGGGCGGTGGGGGGGGACGACGGCTCCGGGTCTATTTCTGCTCTGATATGTCCTGGCGCTGCCGGCGTGCGTTCCCCAGCCACCGCGCGATGCTGAGCCGTGCTGAGCTGCGCCGGCAGGTCACCTGCTGCAGATGGTAAAACGCGATGTGCAGAGGGCTCTTGCACCATGCAGGGTTTCTGCAGCATCCCAAAGCCCCCAGCCCCGGGTACCGGTCCTGCTTGGGTGCTGGACCGTGCCCTGCCACAGCCTCACGGGGCTGCTATGAACTTCATCCCGGCACAGAGCATTTGGGATGTCGGTGAACGTGGCTGGTTGCGCCTGGTCCCCAAGCATCTCTGCCCTTGAGCATCCCGGCCTCTGAGCATCCTGACCCACAAGCATCCTTGCTCTTGAGCATCCCGACCTCTGAATATCCTGACCCACAAGAATCCCTGCTCTTGAGCATTCCGGCCTCTGAGCATCCTGGCCTCTGAGCATCCCTGTCTCTGAGCGTCCTGACCCACAAGCATCCCTGCCTCCGAGCATCCCTGCCCCGTTCCTCTCACAAGGGCAGCTGCCTCCCAGCCTCTAAAATCTACTGCTTTAATAACAGAGCGCTCAGGCTGTAAAGGGACCGTGGAGAGAGGGGGGGGAATAATTGTGCAATTGAGGGTTATCAGTTTGCAGAGCGTTTCCCATCCTGGATGTGGCCATTCCCAGTATAAAACTGAACAATGAGGATAAGGCTGCCTTAATGAAAATGTGCCTAAAGGCCTGGCCTTGGGGACCACCCAGCAGCGGGCTGTGACCGTCCCAGCCCCGCTGCGGCCGAGGGTCCCTGAACACCCTTATTTGTGCAGATATTTGCGGCAGCGTGGCCCTGGTTTTGCTGCGCGCACGGCTCTCTGCTGGAGGTTTTGGCTCAGTCCTGGGCTGTTGGAAATACCCAACAGGTTGCTTTGATTTATTTTAAGCATTTTGCATTTAAATGTGGCGCTCTAGGAAATCCTGCCCGGCTCGTGACATCCCCAGGGCTGCTCCTGCCGCTTGGGTGCAAGCGGACACAACACCCGGCTCTGCCCCTGGCAGCAGCCCAGGCGGCAAAATTGGGCTCGGATCCCAGTTTTTCCCACATGGAAAAAAAAAAAAACCAACAACAAACAAACCACCCAAACTTCAGGGTGTAAATGCAAAATCTGTCATCCCAGGGGACCATCCCTGAGGGATTGCAGAGCCAGGGTAGGGGGTGATGGGGCTGGGGGGTTGTTTGGGTAATAACATTAAAAGTCAGTTGCGTAGCGCGTGCGCGGCCGCTGAGCGGGGCAGCACAGGGCTGGGCCAGCCGCCGCTTTTTAATTTCAGAAATGTCACTGAGTCAGGAATGACTCATAATTATAATGGGAGACATTTCCAACCCGGTGCATGACTCGGAGACATCTTCCAGTGATATTAGAGCTGTTTGTAAAAGCCAGGCCTTGCCCTGGTGTGCTCCCCCCCTCCCCGGCTGGGTTGTGTGTCCCCCTTTGCCAAGGTGACAGCCCATCGCGCCGTGGCAGCAGGGATGCGATTGGGGCTGAGGATGCTGGTCTGTGTCGGACAGGAGCAGGGGGCTGCGTTAATGGTCCCCATCAGGTGGCAGGTGTCTATTAAAGCGACTCCCATCACCGCTGCGGCTGGCCTGCCCTTGGCTCGGGGCTGCTCCGGCAGACAGCTCCGTGTCGCGGTGTAACCTCAGCACCGGGGCAGTCGCCGCTGTCGGGGTATCGGCAGGCAGAGGGGCAGTGCGTGCCCCCCGGGCTGTGCTCACTCCTGCTGCTTGGGAACAGGCGGTTCATCCCCTTCCCCATCATTTTGGGTGCAAAAGTAGCTTGGCGGAGTTTTGACGGTTGCAGTTCAATGTCGCGACATCGCTGCCTGCGACGGGGGCAGCACAAGGGGGTGTTGCTGTATCTAAGCATCCTCTGGGTTATCCCTCACTCTGCCACTTTCCTCCTCTTCCCAGCCAAGGCAATCGTCCTTCCCATTCCTGCTGTGATGGGAAGGGGGTGGGTCTGGCCAGGTCCCCAAGCAGAACATCCTTGAGTGCCGAGTGCTGTGGTGGGCACCTGGGGGTGATGCTCCCCCTCGGAGATGCTTCAACACCTGGCTCTTCTCCTGGCTCACCTTAGCAGGCAGCCCGGCGCTATACCTCCAGACCCAATTCATTAAGCAGGATTGGTATGAATTAAATTAGGGAGGCGTTTGATCCAGCTGGACCAGTTCTGAGCTCCTAGGGTGACTGGTGTCGGTCCATGCCAGCATCGTCCCCAGTGTGATGCCCGGGAGCCGGGCTCGGGGAGCCGTGCAGTTCCCTTCTGACTGGAAATACTTTCTCACCAAATAGCATTAAATATTCCTGAGCTGTGAACATCTTGGACTGATTTTATTTTCCATAAATAAACTTGTTGGGAGATATTTGGAGATGGGCCTAAGCTGCAGAGCTTGGACTGGGTCCCAAATCTCGCTGCTGTTTGGGCTCGAGGGGTTGGTTCAGGATTGTTTCGAGCTTTATTTCGGTTCTCAGAGTCTGAGATTAAATAGCTGCCCTCAAACGCAACTCTCTCAGTGCTTCCACCAGCTCCCTGCCCCCCCCCAAGGGCTGCTGATGGGCGGAGAGGGGCTTGCAGGCATCCCCTTGCTATAGGCATGGGCTATAGGGTTATAGCTCTATAGGCTGCTATAGGGTTTTCCAAAGTGGTCGCTACCGCTGGCTGTTTCCAGCGTGGCCAGCTGGATGCTGTACGTGTCTTCAGGAGGTACCAAGCTGCCGTTGCCTGGTGGGACAACGGATGCTCGATGCTTGAGGCAGCTGCTTGCACCAGCACCGTGCATCTGGAGGGTGCAGAACCCCTTTCCCCTCGCATGTGCGAGGTGCCGCTCGCCCAGGGCTCCCGTCTCGTCTTCTCGCTGCAAGTGGGTTGTTTTCCAGATTGGGAAAAGGGGGTGGGGGTGGGGAAGGAGGGGGAAGGGAAGAAAATCTATTCCGGTTGTTTATTTTTAAATGGGGAAATTAAGTAGAAGAGCCGTAAGGATGTGTTTGCAAACCTGCTCCCTACACGGTGCATCCCGGGGAGGCTGGATCGGTGGGGCGAGGTGGTGAGGTCTTAATTCCTTTCCCTTACCGGAGGGGCCAAGCACTTTCTGCTCGTCTAACATGTGCCTGATTAATTATGACAAGTACAGGATTGCTCTTTTGGTGAGCACACATGCTCCCCGAACCCCTCGCAGTCCCTCACCCTCGGCTTCCCTTCTTTTCACTCAATTTTCAAGTTTATGCCAAGCGCAGCCATTGGGAAGAGGAGTCTAATCTGACCCGTAAACTCTGTCACATCCTCATTAATTTGGCCATGTCTCCCCTGGTAGCCTAAGGGAACCGTCACATTTTTAACGAGGCTCCGAGGAGGCCGTCACAGCGACAGCTTCATTTTGACAGCTGCGATGGGAAAGGTGCAGTGTCAGGTTTTACGGCGGCTGCCGGGGCTCCCGGTGCCGGTGCCGCCTGGTCCGTGTGCAGGATTTGGCCCTTGCCGTGCAAGCTTTTGCAGATCCGTGCAAGGCATTTTGGTTTGGCTCCTTTTTGCCTGGGATGCGGCTGCTGCTCCCGAATTTGCTGGTGGTTTACAGCTGAGCTGGGCATGGACCCAGAGCGAAGGGATGCTGCTGGTCTTCCATCGATGCCTTGGGGTCAGTGCTGGCATCCTGAGCCCTTGGTACATCTCCAGGATTTGGCACCATGGCTCAAGACAAGCTGCCCTGGCCAATTCTGGGAAATTCTGCTTTTCTCCCCCCCCCCCCATTATTCCTAAATTTAAGCATTTTGGAATGAAATCCCATGGCAGGGTCCATTTCCCAAGGAATTTTCCCCGCTGGGGGGATCAGAGGCCGCATCCATGAGTAGTTTTGTGTTCAGGGTGAGGATCCATTGCTGTTTTGTGCAAGGGCAGCGGCTGATCCGGAGGGATCTTGCTCCACCCTGGGAGCTCTTCTAGCCTATTCTAATGCAAATGCGCATTAGCTGATAATCTGAATGTTGAGTGGATTATTTCACCCCCAGATGAGCTGCTGTAAGGCGAATTTTTTTGCTTTTAGTATACTGAACCCAAACCCCCTCTACCACCACAAATTAACCTACCTTGGAATTACGTTTTATCGCCAGAAATCCGTGCAGAAGGCACACCTCTCTCTTTCCTTTTGCATGCCCTAAAATAAATGAAGAAATAGGACCTGATGACACCCTCTAACAGCTTTATCGCATATGCATGATAATTGCATCAGCAAACGTTTGTATTGCAATTAAAATGAGGAGGCAATAAACCATGAGAAATCAATTAAAAGAAGATCCCGGCTGTAGGAGCAGCATCCCATCCTCCTGCCTGTTCTGTGAAGATGCACTAAGACCCTACCATCCTGCTTCATCCTTTCCCCCCCCCCCCCAAAAAAAAAAAAAAACACAGCAGGGCTTGACCCTACCAAGGTGGGGCTGAGCAGGGTGTAGCTTTTTTCTCTCTTCAAATTTTATGAACGTGGAGCATCACTGCTGGCTTCGCATCGTCGTGCTGGAGCATCGCTGCCCGGCAGCATCACAGCATCACTGCCCTGTTTTTGGCAGCTGAGGGCTTGGCCTTGGGTGCTGGCAGGGCAAGGAGCAGAGGCAGCACCCTTGCACCCACACAATGGTGGGATTTGGGGTTTTTTGGGGGGTCCGGAGCAGCAGCATGTTGGGTGGGTTGCTTAAAGCTGCTGGGCTGAGCTCCTGCCAGGGCAGAAATGGAAACGTGCAGGAAATGTGCGTTGTTTAAAGCAGGGTTCAGCTTTTTGGGTGTCGGCAAGCAAGTTGTGAGAATCCAGCCCCGTGCAAATGCTGGAGGCTTTGCTTAGCGCTGCTGTGGGCTCCTCTGGTCCTTCAGCATCTGCCCCCTGCACCTTCCCTAAGACCCTCTCTCATCCCAGCACCAGCTTTTTCCTCCATCCATTCATCCATCCCCCCAAAAAATGGGGATTCGGCTGCAAGATGCCAACCCCCCCAGCCCCGCTCCAGCCAGCACGCAAAGGGCACTTTCCCCCTGGAGATGCATTTCCCTGCTCTGTGCGCTGCACACTTGGAAAAAAAAAAAAAAAAAAAAGAGAGAGAGAAGATAAACCCACCAAAACAAACCCTTCCCTTGCACGTGCAGCTCCTTCCCCCGGGAGAGACTGAAAGAGAGACTGAACCGCATGTGACAGATGTTAATCGCATCATTTAATGCACTCCTGGCAGGCACTTGGATACAGGGCTGGGTAGGAACCGGTACGGAGGAGAATAGACTATTGTCTCTTGTTTCCGCCAGCACCCACGAAGGAATGGATAACCCCGAGATACACAACTCACCCGGGGTTTTATACAAAGGTGCAAATCACAGCCCTTAAATGGGGGAATTTTCTCATAATATACACGGTGCTTATGGCCATTTCTGTGCAAATACCTAAAAAAATCACCGTAACCCCTGTCTTTGTTCAGTCTGCAGCTCCCCAGAGCGCTGTTCGATCTGCAGGGGGTAGGGGAGAGGGGAAAATAGTGATGGAGGGATCACGCCTGATTCACGCCCGAGCATCCCTGTAGTAACCCCCTTCTGCGTGGCCTGGGAAATAATGAAACCCCATCAAATATTCCTTGTAGGTTGGAGAAGGGCTATTTGCTGCTTGGGGCTGCTGGCAGCGGGGAATTGCGTTTCTGAGGCAGAAGCAGCATCCCACGGGCCAGCTCCCTGATTGAATTCCCCCTTGGTGACCCAGGAACGTAATTGCAGCAAAGGGGAGCCGGGAGCAGATCGCACCCGCCGTGGAAATCAGCATCTCCATCCATCACCCGACCTGGGAAGAAATTGAGGCAAGATGACTAAAGGTCCATAAAAGTAGCAAACTTATTGACTAATAGATTTCTTAGTCATGAAGTCCCCGTGCTCCATATGTACCGAAATCAAAGCAATTACGGATTTAAATGAAGCTGGAATCCGTGGTGCAGAAAATGCTTGTTTTAGCGTAAGATTGGCCAGAGGTGAACGACCTGTAAAACCCCTGGTAATGAAAGCTCTTCACAGCTTGCAGTGTTTCACTGGATGGTAATTGCTGCAGTCTGTGATACGGATCTGGCTGCGTTAATGATGCCCTGTTCCTTTTCATAGGACTCATTTAAGCTTCCCATTTTTTAGGGATTTCAGAGCAACAAGGTATTGTGGAAATTAACACATTAACGCGGATGTTTTCTCACTTGGAGTATTTAAAATATTATTTAAAGCTTTCCACCGGTATGGATTAACAAAGTGATGGGGGCCGGGAGCCTGGGGAAAGGGTGGCTGGTGTGTCTGCTGGAGACAAATGGAGTGCGACACGGGCGTTCTTTGCTCTTGGTTGGGCTGTGTCCATAGGATTTGTATTTTATTTAGCATGCCAAGATGGATCTATTAGAACAAAACATACATTAAGAAAAAAAAAATAAATTAAAAGAGAGATTTTGGATGGGAATAAAAACCCTATTAACTTCCAAATGAAAACCACATCCAAGGGAGACAGTTGGCTTCTCTTCTTAGTTTATTATTAAATATTTTACTAGGGAGGGAAGTTCTGAGCTGAGCATCTTTTCCCTCCTGTTCCTGGCAAGAGCGCTTTGCGTAGCAGGGAGGGTTATTTCTTGGTCGTTTTGCCAAAGCGGTTTCTGGGTGTAGATCAACAGGTGGTGATGGTGCACCGGGGTGGGGGAAAGGGCCCGGCTGCACCTTTGGATATTTGTGGCTTGGGAGCAGCAAGTTGCAGATGCTGGGGGTGCATGGCAGCAGGTAAAGGGATGCGGTGGGTGGGCTGGCGCTTCACCCCTGGGGATGGAGATGGGCAGAGCAGCTCCCGCCGCTCCTGAAATGCTTTTATTTTCCCCCGAATGGGGAGAAAAGCTCTTTTTGCCTCCCAGCCCTTGCAATCTCCGTGGCCGAGGCACCAGCCCGGCTCCCAATGGACTCCGGGATTAATTTATTTCGGTGACCCTGGGGGCCGCTGCAGCCTGACCCCGATGCCGGAGGGGAGGCGAGGTCGGAGCCAGGGAGCAGAGGGGACCGGCAGCAAATGATAAGAAGCTTGGGGCACTTAAGAGTTTGAACAATACGGAAATGGCATTTCCAGTTAACTTAATCACCGCGCTGGCTCCGGCTGAATGTAAGCGCCAAGATTCAATTACCGTCCCCGCGAGCGCGGTCCCCGGGGAGCGACGTGTCACTGTCCCCCCGCAGCCGCCAGCTGCCAGCCCCGCCGTCCCACGCCGCTGCCCCCCCGAGACCCCCGTCCTCCCGCATGGCCTCGGAGGCGGCCGGGGGTCCCTGTGGGCATGCCTGCGGCCGGCGAGCCGGGTCCGAGGGGTCGAGGCGTATTCAGGAATGAGAAATAAAGAGGTTGCAGAGGACTGGGCGCTTGTAGGAATAGGAACTTCTTCTGCCGTTCTTCCCGTGTCAGGCCAGTGATTTCCCTTTTGGAGCTGGGAAATGGTGGGATTTGGTGGCCGCAGAGGGTGTGTTGTACCTGCTCGGCATCATCTGGCATCTCCCTCTCTGCATAGGGGTGAGCATCACCCAGAATGAAGCGAGAGCAGGGCACGGGCAGAGCCAGGTAGCTCCCCACACCCAGGGCCGTGACAACCCTGTCCACATCTGGATGGTTTTACAGCTGATCATGGTGGAGCAGGGGATGGGAGAGGTGGCGGTGAGGAGCTGGGGTGGCACCAGTCACCCCCACACCCCATGGGGTGTAGCAAGCCCCACTGCATCCTTGCAAAGACCATGGGGACATCCGCTGTGACAATGGCCACGTTGCTAAAAAGAGGTAATTCTCAGGTCAGCTGGCTTCCCTACAGCCAAGGTCTGTCCTTGTCCTCAGATCCTCCCACCTGTCACCCCTTTCTCTGTGGCTGGTGTGGCGGTGGGATGCATGTGCGGGGTCTTTGGCATCACCGGCAGCGCCGAGCTTTGAGGGGCAGGAAGGTGAGATTGTGACACTGGGATAATCCACTTTGCTGAAGCTGCTGTTCTCATTTTTAGAGAGAAAAATCTAATCCAGAAAATAAGAAAACACTCATCATTTAATTTCCCCCAGTATTTTTTGCGTGCTCATGGGATTTTAATAATATTAATTATTATTTAATTTGCGCTTTGACAATTCATTTGTGCTGAGCTATTATTTTATCGGAAAGACAGCAACGCTCAGTCCGCTTGTGCATCACCATCCATCCTGCCGGCCTCCAGCTCTTCCTCCCATCCATCTCCCCATCCTGTCTTATCCAAAGCAACCCGACATCTCCTTGTTGTCCTCCTCCTTTATATTATTTTCTTTTTAATCTTTGGCTACTAAACCCTAAAGATCAATCTGTTGCATGTGTCACTGGGTGCTCTTTGCCTGTATGGGTGGGACCAGCCAAGCAAAGGGCTGCCAGGATCATCAGCTCTGAGTCACAAAGCCAAGGAACTGGTCCCTCATGGGTGTTCCTGGTGCAGGAGCATCTCTGCTCCCCATCCCCATGTAAGCATCTCCCCATCCCCACGTGAACATCCCCCCACCCCCATGCCAGCATCCCCCCATCCCCACGCCATCATCCCTCCACCCCCCTCCATCTCCGCCAGCTGCAGCCCCACTTCCCCAGATAATGAGAGCGAGTTTAAAAAACTTAAAGCCTCTTCCTGCACGCTGGTGACTGACACAAATGGAGTTCATATTTAATCATCTGTTAACTCGTTGTCTATTATAGCTCTTTAATAGCACCATAGATATTCTTAATGAAGCATGATTTAAGGTATTTACAGCTCTAGGACCGACAGACATCACTCACAGTGTGCAGGTAATGAGGCGTAAAACAGCTCTGGAAACCGTAAAAATGGGAGAGAGAGAGAGTGAGGAGGGAAAGAAAGCAGGCAAGGAGTTAGGAGCTGAATTGTTCCAGGGTTTGTTTTAAAATGTTTAGGCATTTAAAGTCATTTCAGCTTTCCCAAGGTGTCTGGTAGCACAGAGTTCAGCAATTCCCAGCACTGGTAACCCCTGCCTTGCTGGGGAGGGTCCGGCCCCACGACGCCCTTGAGTTGGGGCAGCTGCTGCAGTGGCTCCTGCCCTGGCATGGCTGGAGGGAGCGGTGAAAAGCCCTCTGAGGGTCCCCAAGGGCTCTGCGGGCACGGCAGTGGGGGCATGGCAATGCCCCAGAGCAAAGCCTGCAGGTTTTGGTGCGTTTGCCCCTGCCGGTGCCATTTGCTTTGCTCACTCGCTGGCACGGCCACCACGACCCCCTTGTCTGTGGTGGGGAAACGATGACCCTTTCCTTTGCCCCTTTGCAAATGTCACCCTGTGCAATCCTTTTCCTTTTTCCCCCTAGCGAAAAAAATAATTTAAAAAAAAAGAAAAAAAAGACAGAAAGACAAAAAACCCCCCGAAAAACCCCACCCAAACCCAAGCCAAGATTCGCAAAATAATTTGTGACGGAGATGCCATTTTGCATCAAAATATTTTGTAGAAAATGTCAAATGTCACCAATCCATGTGTCCCCCTGTGTGATAGTAATTGGGCTGGAAGGCTGCGCTCTGCCACCGCGGCCGCTTGCCACCTCCTCCTCCTCCTCCTCCTGCTCCTCGCAGACCGCTCGGGAAATGTGTCGCTTCCCTCGAGTCCATCCCTGGCTCTTGCTGGCCAGCCCAGGGATGCTCCTCGTTAGCTCACCCCGGAGCCCTGCCGCCCAAATGGCACTAAACAGCTCCTGGGAAAGTGGGGGGATGGAGCAACAGCTCGGCAGTTGGGCTGGGGGGGGTCGGGGGGGGGGGGTGTTTTCCTTTTTGCTGGTGTTTTCTGGGTTGGGAGACGAGCAGCAGTGGGGCTGAAACGTGCCGCCCCATTCCCCTGATGTTCAGTGTCTGGCGGTCGGCTTGCGGGTGATGATGATGGAGATGGATCTTAATTCTGGGGAAGCTCAGAGTGGGATCTGCAATGGGGTCTCGGAGCCAGGAGGCACAGCCTGTTGCTCCTCTCCCTCCCTAAAAATGACCCAGGGGCACAGCCTCCTCTACAGCCGCCTCATGCAAACCTGTTTTTACAGCATCATGGACCCCTTGGAAGATTTATCCCACTTTCTGCTTGGTTACGTTAAGCGTGTAACACACCCATTGCAGTTTTATTGCGAGGAGCCAGTTTATTCTGCTACAGGGGAAAACTAACGGCGATAGCAAATAAACCATTCCTTAAAGTATCCCAAGACCTTAATCCGGGAAGAGACCTTTAACGCGCTCGCTTTAACAATCCCGGATTATTCAATTTTTATTAGAACATTAGGCTGCAATAAATATTTGGCCGGCTTCGCCGTGGCGAGCCCCAGGGGAGAGCGAAGGGATGGGGAGAGCTGCAGAATGTTAGAAAGTCAATGAAGTTCCCTTGGGCAGCGCGGGGCCGGCGGGGAGCACAGACCTGCGGCTGGGGGAGCTGGGTCAGGCGTTCACACGGTGCTGCTTGTCCCCTTGGGCAAGTCCTGCGGAGTAGGGTTAATATTGCTGACCTATTTTTGCAAAGGGAGAAGAGCGTGGAAGCGGCGAGGTGCTGGTTGAAAATCCGAAGGTAAAACCCTGCCGTGCTCTGCAGCTTTCCCAGAGCCACAATAACAGACTCGGTTGCAAACAATTTTTTGCCTGCCTCACCCCCCGTGCTGTTAGCCACCGAAGAAGGAGCTAGAATTTCTCTTTGGCGAAGCATCAGCAGCAGAATTGCTAACTATGTGCCCGTTATAGAAACTTTTTAGTACTGGGGACAAGCCAAGAAAAAAGCCCAGATTGACTCTCAGCTCTCAGCTGGTGCTCGCAGTGCTTCCACCTCGCGGGAGGAGCAGCACCGCTTTGACTCTTGCACCAGCGGGATGCAGGCTGGAGCCCTCGAACCATCACCCAGGAGAGTTGGGATGATGTTCCCCAGGATGCTGGGCACCTCCCTGCCCATCCAGGAACTCCTGCCCCTCTCCAGCAGGTTGCTTTGGGTATATTTAGATTTTCTGGTTTGCAGTTGCACAAACCGAGCTCTCTCCTGACCGTTGTGCTGGGGTGCAAGCTCCAGCCTAGGCGCTGCATGCTTGGGATGCATCACTGCACCCCACCTCTGCACCGGCGGGACCGGCCAGCCTCGGTTTGCATCGTCTGGTGCCATCCATCACCCTGAAATCCATTCAAGGAGATAATACAGGCTATGGCAACGCCGAGCTTTAGCTCCTTGGGGAGGTGGAGGGCCTTTTGGCTCAGATACCGTCTTAATCCGTCGGTGCCGTCGTTTGCTTCTGCAGAAGCTCCCTGCCTCGGTAAATTTGTTAGCGGCTGTAAAGGACATGGGTGGCAATAGGTCAGCTGGAAATCTCACCCGTTTCCTTGCAAGGGGCTGGGTCCTACCAGCAGCTTTTGCTGTGAGCAGCGTAACGGCCCTTGCTCTGGGTGGGAACGAACGAGGAGCAGCTCCAAGGGATGGCCAAGCTGGGGAGAATCCATGTGGACTTTTCAAAATGAACCAAACCCGTTTATACACCCTGCGCTGGGAAGCAGGCGCAGGGCCGGGGGCTTGGCTGGGACTTTGCCCATCACTTGGTTTTGAGATTGAATTTCTAAGGCGAGTGGGGCCAGCGAAGCTGGGCACCGTCCGGCTTCCCTTCGCAATCAGGAGAAAGTGTATTTCATGCCATTTTTCTCCGTGCCCTGGCAACAGGCACGCCGGCGGGATGGGGCTTTGCTCCGGCTCCATCCCCAGCCAAGCATGGGCATCCCCGGCAGGGCAGAGCCCCATGGCCACCCCGGCTCTGCCGAAAACGCCGGGGCGCTGCATGTGTGCTGCTTCCATGTGCGCTGGTTTCCAAGGAAACCGCTCACTCTACATGTGTGTCGCTTAACACCCTATTTGCTTTCATTTGGATAAGTCTTTAATTCCTGTGCAGCCCCAGCTCCACGGGATCTATTGAGCTGTGTGTGTATCCTCAGCGCACAAATCCCTCTCCTGCCTGCCCGCCTCTTGAAAAAGTCCCTGCCTGCTCGGAGCAAGTTTCCTAAACCTGTGCCTAATTGGAGTAGCTGATGCTTTCCGCGGTAATAACTGGATATATTGCTGTTGCTTCCCTCTAGAAACAATTAGCAGGGAAAACACACCACGTTGTGCTGCTGTCATCTGCCACCGGCTCTGCTGCCTTGGCTCCGTGGCGAGGCAGGGCAGGACGCCTGCGCCCGGGGACGTGGGGTGCAAAGCTGGGGGGTAGCGCCGACCCCTCGGGGAAGGCAGAGGCTGGCTAAAATGGTTCGACGCTAATTGCAAAGCACCCCGAGGAGCAGCGGGGGGAGGGGGGAAAGGGTGGCCCTAGCACCAGCCCAGCGGTGTCCCCATTGGCGTGACACTGGTGGGACCAGGTCCTGCGCACCAGCAGCTTCTCCATCACCTGGGCTGAACGGGGAAGCGTGACAGGGTGTTGCAGGGATGCTTCATCACCCCAAATTTTCAGCTGCAGTAACCCAAAGTGTTTTTTTCTTCCCTCTCCCCCTTCCTCCCTTCTTTCTGCAAAGCAAGGCGCCGCCTGTTCTCTCTGCACTGGAGGATGGAGGAATTTTTTGATCTAAACCCACTTGCCTCCTCTCCAAAAATCCCCGGGGCTGGTTCATGCTTGTAAAGCTGAGCAGCTCCCGTGTCACTCCGGGCTGGCTCCTGTCTGGAGCCCTGACAGCAGCTAATGCTGTTAGCCTGTGTCGAGGAGGGATTTCAGCATTACCAAAAAAAAAAAAAAAAAAATCAAAAAAAAATCCAACAAAAAACCCCCCAAACTAAAAAAACCAGCCACTCGGGATGCTCTGCTGCTAGCGAGCAGAGCTGGAGAAAAACCTGTCTGGGGTGCAGAGCATCGCTCAGGGACATGGCTGGGGAGGGGTTGCCCAGCTTTTGGGGTGATTTGGGAGTTGGGGGGGGCACGGACAGTGCCCGGCTGCTGGCATGGGATGCGACGGCACCTAAGCACCAGGAGATTAACTCGGGTCGCGGAGGGCTTTGCTATCTTTAGGTGGAAGGTGAGGGATTGTGCCTCTTAGGGTGGCCTGCAGGTAATGAGAGAGCAAAATCCCTCGGTCCCAGCCCGGCTTGGGGCCGCTGACCCCAGCTCCCATCCCCGCGGGGGTCTGGCCTCGCCGGCCCCCGGCCGCGTGCGCTGCCACCTTTCTAGGCCACAATCTGTACCGAATTGCGAGCCTGCTGTTAACTTTGCTTGCACCCTATTCTTGTGTTTGCTGTTATTTTTCAACACTTTTTTTTTTTTTTTTTTTTTTTATATGCATAAAAGCACTATCCTCTCCCGAGAGCCTGCCTGTAGCGAAGGCATGGTCTGTACAACTGCAATTATTTCGAAGAACAGATGGAGTGAGGAGCAGAAAGTCTGTTAATAGTAATAGAAATGCTACATGTTAACCTGGACAGCACACGATGACAGTCCCATGACTACACGTTCTGTTCCCACCAGCTGGGCTCCCGAGCAGAGATGAGAGATTCAGAAACGCCGTGCTCGGCTCCGCACCCTCCCCAAAGTTAGAGCTCAAATTCCTTCACACTTCCAGCGTAGGGTTTTTGGGTTGTCGGGCTTCTTCTCCCCCCCACCGCCCCACCCCACCCCCCTCCTTTCCTTTAAATGCTGATATCAGCGCCGGTAAGGAATATTACTGATTTTTTTTCGTGGATGCTCACAGCGATGCAGCCGGCTGCAGCTGCGAGCACCGTGGGGAGGGAGGTGGCAGCTCTCCCGAGCTCCAGCCTCACACCCTGGTACCATCACAGCCCCTTTTCCATGCACACATCTGCGTGCTGGATGTAACCCCCCCGCCCCACTCCCCCTCCGCGATGCCAGTGCCTTGAGCCAGGCTGGGATTAATGCGCCAGGGCAGCAGCGCCTTGCTGGCCGTGCTCCCGGGTGGTTGCAGAAGTTTGGGATGTTCACTGCCAACTGTTGCCAGGGATTTGCTAAAGGGGTTGAAATCCACGTTTTCAGGTTAAACCAGTTCTTGTTGTGGGGATGGGGTCTGCAAGGGGGGCTGAGCGAGTCACGGCTGCTGCAAAGGGAAGAGGCTACAGGCGATCTCCGGCTCCGGCAACACCCCGGGGCTTGCTTGCCCCATTTGCCCCAACCAGGGCAAGATTTGCAAGACTTGCAAGATTTGCAAGAGAGCAAAAAGGTTGGTTCAACCCCAACCATCACGCTGTGAAAATCCCTGCCTGGTTTCACAAGCAACCGGGGGATTTAGCCACAGAGCTCCAGCTAATTTCGGTGGGAATTGCATGGCTAAATCCCCCAGCCGTTTATGAAACCTCGGCCCTCGGGCACGCTGGAGCGGTGCGTGGCACCGCTGGCGAGCTGACAGATGCACCTGGAGGTTTTATTAAGATATAGATCCCTTAATCTGGGTGCTTGCAGGATAATCTGGTGCCTGAGGTCCTGCCAAATCCCCTGAGATCAGCAGGTTTTCTATCCACAGCCTCCAGAGGTCACTTCAAACCCAGCTCCATCCTCGGGAGACCAAAATATCCATGTTGTCTTACAGTGTTGGTGGCACCCTTGGGTGCTGGGAACCCTTGGTTGGGACCTGGGGTGGGATGTAAGGGATGCCCAGGGGCTGAGCCAGTATCATCCATGAGTCCCGGCTCTCTTTGACCAGTTTCACCCAGGAGAGGTACCCGACCCCCCGGGTGCATGGCAGCAGCCTTGACTTCATGCAGCATCTTTTGTTAGGCTGGGGTTTGTTCGGTAGGGCTTAGCTCCTTGCAGCCACCCTCGTGGAGGCTGGGGCATCCAGCCTGTCCCCAGCCACCGCCCTGGGGCTGGAGCTACATTTAAATCCCCCAAAATATCCCGTCCCCCTCTCCCAGGGATTGCAACCCTTGGCGGAAAGTCCCCTGTGCCGTGGTGCGTCGCTCTGCCCTGTGCCGCTGTAGGATGTAGTTAGAGGATGGCTGGCAGGGGAGAAAAATCTCTTTAGTGCCTTTTGTTCGGAGGTAGCAGAAAACCCCTGTTCTTCCTCTCTTTGAAGAGATTTAGGTCACGAGGAGTAAATCGTCCTGAGCAGGTTTGTGGCCTTTGTGTTCCCCTGGTGCACGTTCATCGCTTGCCTTCTCTGTGCATTTTGCATGAATGCAACCGTCCAAGTGTGCATGCATGGGAAAATGTGGGAATAAAATGTATTTGAGGAGCTGATCAAACTCCTGGAGGGCTGTTCCCCACTGGCACCCATGGGTGCAAGCCCCCAGCCCTGCACACCATGCCCACAATGCTCTCCTCTCCTCTTTGCAGAGCAAGAAGTACGTGCTGGTGCTGGTGGACCCCGACGCTCCCAGCAGAGCCAACCCCAGGAACCGCTTCTGGAGGCACTGGCTGGTCACCGACATCCCAGTGAGTCCCCCCTGCAGGGTCCACATTTTGGGGTCCCAGCAGCTCAGGGATTTCCCAAGAACCGGGGTGCATCGGGCGTTTCTGCCCCGGAGGGTTTGATTCCCATGGGATGCGCATCTGGGTAAGGCAGCAGCATCTCCTCGGTGAAATCCCGAAGGATGAGCGTTTGGGAGAGAAATGTAAATGGTGCTCGGCGTGTAGGTAGGGGAGTGCTTCCTCAGGCTATATAGAGCGAAGCTGGTCCAAAAATATTGCTGGTTGGGATTTTTTTTTGGTTTTTTTTTTTTTCCTTCTTCTTCTAAGGAAATGCTGAAAAAAACCTGCTTTGCAAACTCCCCACCACCAGTTCTCTCTGCAGACAACCGATCGTTTCAAACATCTCTTGCTGCCTTTTTTTTTTTTTTGGTTAAAAAAGTGATTTTGGTGCAAATCTCGCCGGTGCCAAATTTTCCCTTTTTATTTATTTTTGGGGGGGAGAAAAGTGTTTCCAGCCCGGGGGGTAAATGGGTTTGAATTCCTGCTGCTTCCCAGCTCCGTGGCCATGGGACAGAGGGATGAGCCCTGCAGTGGGGCATCGCCCCCCAACTGTCCCTGAGGACCACTGGTTTGCTTCCAGAAAGGTTGTGGAAAACCGGTTTGTTTCTCTCCTGCTTGCTTTTATCTTTTAAAAGATTAGGTGTTTCAGCCCTGAATCAATCTAACTAATAATCTTAGTACTGAAGTCTAATTAAGATATCAATTAATTTGCAGCACGCATTTAACAAGAAATATCTCGTCATTCTCCTCTATTATTCTCTGAAATTACTGCTAAGGGCTTTTTGTACAGATACCTTAATTAGACTTTTTATTGTTAATGGGAATATTGAGCAAATTAAAATTGGATATTAATACTTTCCATGAATTTCATAATTGGCTGAAAAATATAAAGCTTCAGAATAACTGCAGAGATTTGTGTACAGGGCTTTTTTTTCTTTTAATCCTTCACAGAAACCCTTCTGCATTTCTAACAACAGGGTCCTGAAAGTCTCTCATTAATTTTAATATTTACTAAACGCAAAGAAGCCCAAGCTCTTGTTTTCCCTTCTGTACACAGATCCTTCTGAGGCATTCGCTATTGCTAATTATTGTGTTTTTCTTTTCTTTTTTTCTTTTTTTTGGGGGGGGTATAAGATCATTTAAGCAAAGAAGGGAAATGCAGGATTAAAACCAGCTCTCCAGCACAAATGGAAGGTGGTGGTTTGTTTTTTTTTTTTCCCCTGGCATTTGGGCGATTCAGTTTGCAGTATAAAAGATCAGAAAGCTCCTTGCTGGGCCAGGCAGGAGGGGGACAAAGGAGAATTTTGGGAAGAAGGGCTTTCCCATCTCCAGGTGCCTGGTCTCTGCCAGGGATGGAGCTTACCCCAACCCCAATTATTCCTTCAGCTTTCTCGTCATGAGATAAATACATGTGTATGTATATGAGCAGGGGGCTGGACTTGATGATCCTTATGGATCCCTTCCAACTTGAGATATTCTCTGATTCCATTAGATATTATATATAATATATGTACGCTGGAGTTGATGATCTTAAAGGTCTTTTCCAACCTAGACGATTCTATATTGACATGGTATATATAAATACGTATAATGATATGATATATATATCCCTCCCATATATATCTTGTGTGTGTGTGTGTGTGTGTATATATATCTCACGTATGCACAGACATATATGCCTATACATCTCCCGTGCGCTCTAAGACACCACCAAGCCCAGCAGCATCCTCGCAGGGCGCCAGGACAAACCCAGCTGGCCCCAGCCCCGAGGTCGGTGCCCATGGCCGGGGGCGCAGGCTGGGGGATGCCAGCATCCCCCTGGGGGCCGCAGCCGGAGCTTTCCCAAAGCCCCAGCCCCAAACGGCTCCTGCGAAGCCGGCGGCTCCCCGGGCTCAGCCACATGGTGTCTCGTTGAAATGCAGATCGTTGGGGGGTATATGGAAGTCTTGGCTCCGAGGAGCTTCAGCTGACAGGCTTATTTGCACACTGGCTCTAAAATAACCGTGTAGGCTTTACATGACACCTTCTGTTGCTTTGGTGCAGAGAGGGGCTTTCAAGTGCCTTTCTCCGGGAGGGACGGGGTGGCTGGCTCGATGGCTGGGGGGCTGCGAGAGCCCCTGCCCCCCAGCATCGCCCCGGCATCATCACCCCGGCATCGCTGGCATCCCCGGTTTGGAGGGCAGCGGCTCTGGCAGCCCTCCGTGCCCCTTCTAGGTGCTGCAGTACCTTGGCATGCCACCAAGTTTGGGTTTCGGCTCCGGCTTTGCTTTCCCAGGTGGGTTTTGGGATGGAGCATCCCATCCCAGCGGTGCCGCTCACTGTTCCTTACCCGCCGCTGCTCCGCCGCTCCTCTGATTGTCAAACATGAGAGATGCTTTCACTCCCATTCAAAATAATTTAAATAAAAATGTTGCTACAAAGTGGAATAATATCTTTTGATGAATGTTTTTAAAGCCCTTTAGGTTTTCATGGTAATTTGCAGTGTAAAATTATTTAGAGATAAGAGCCAAATTAGCTCTTATAGGCGGAGGTCGATATGTCCCGTTATCCATGCAAGCAGTGTTTAAATATAATCAGCCTTTACTCTAATGCAGCATAATTGTTCATTTGAAATAGCTTTTTTTTCTTTTTTTTTTTTTTTTTTTACTCCATTCAATGAGTCATTAAAATATTCAAAGGATAATGCAGTGAATTGGAAATGAATTTATCACATTATCCTGTATATACTGTAGAGCATCAGGTAACTAGGCAGAGTCGGAACCAGTTTACAGAGAAATCCAGTAAACAAGGCTTTCCATTTTGTATTCAGTGGGGGAAAGAAAAAGAAGGGAGAAAATACTGCCCTTCAAATGGAAAGCTTTCCGTCTTTATTCCCCCTCCTTGGGGAGGAGGAAGGGGGAGGGAGAGAGCAGCAAATTTGTACTCCACTAAAGCCTTGCTGCTTTAACTTTATTTTTATCAAAATATGTTTGTAACAGAAAGTCGTTATGGAAACCAGTTCTGCCAGCCAGGAAAAATCCTGCGCCAGGCTGGAGCGGAGCGGGACCCACCGGGTGCTACTGCCACCCAGCATGGCTTAGCTCGCCCCGCCAGCCCCTTCCCCGGGGAGGTGAGGTTGGGGAAACTGAGGCACGGAGCTGGTTGGAAGCGAGTCCGGAGTCAGGTCAGGGAAGCGTGTCAGCTGTGGGTGAAGGAGAGCCAGTCCCACCCCAGCACCCATCACATGAAATGGTTTTTCTCCCCACAGTGGGTGCGCTGGGGTGCAGCCCCCTGGGGTTGAGGTTGCTCCCATGGCTTTGCAGAGTGGGGTGGGGTACCCATGGGTGCAGGACCGGCAGATTTGGGTGCTGGGGGGACCACAGCATCCCTGGCCGGTCCCAGAGATCCCGGCACCCAGCGCTCTTGGCCCACGGTGCCCGCTCCTGCGGTTGCATTTGTCAGAGCGTTTCTCCTTGCCAGTTGATAAACAGGCTCTGGGTTGCAAGTGTCACCATAGAAACAGGTGCTATCTTAAGCAAACAAGGGCTTTATTAACCTTAAAAGTTATGGTATTTTTGCACAATTAGGGGCTGGGAAGGGACCTGCGGGGGGCCGGCTGCTCGCCCACGCGTGTGGCCCTGCACTCTGCCCCAGCGAGCGTCCCTGTCCCCATCCTGAAGGGACACTGATGCACGTGCTCCAAAGCAAACTTTTCCCCCCCGTAGCGTGTCTGTACAGCACAGGGTGTGGGGGCCACGCTCATCCACAACGCTTGGATTTATCACTAATCATAAGGAGCAGCTTTAATTGCCGGCTGCTGTTATTTCTGCCCCTTGGCTGCTGGGCGAAGCGCCTGGGATATTTTTGCAGAGCGCTCGTGAACCGGGTGCGCTCAGCATCCCAGCGGGGCCAGCTGTGGCCAGCCGGGAAAAAAAATCTTGGAGGAGCAGGGAATGCTTTTTACTGGGTTAATTGATGCTAACGGGGGGGGAAATCAGCTTTTGCGTATCCCGTGGGTGGGAGGGATCCCTGTTTTGGGAAATGCTGCAGTGCTGGGGTGGGTTTCCCCACCTGCGTCGGGCCTGATCCTGTCACCATCCAGCATCCATGGTGCCTGTGTCCCTGAGCTGCTGGCTGACGCTGCAACACCGTGGGACCGCCGGTCCCCACCACTCCGGGGGATCCACTGCCTCGCAGATGGATCCGTCGGTGCCGTGATATCATTCTCCCTCGTTCGGGCCCTCTTGACTCTACTTTTTGGGGATTAAACCAAAGGTTTGAAAGGGAAAGAACAGAGAGAAATGTTGTTTTAATTGATGACTGGACTCCTTGGAATAGTCAGTTCCCTGGTGTGAGTTTCTATAGCTGCTTGTTAATGAAACCTTTATTAATAAAAGGGAAAAAAAAAAACCCCAAACCCTAAGGAAACACAAAATAAGCACAAGAGGCTGCTGCTCGGGTGCAGTTTTCTTTGTGCTTCAAGCTGCTCTGGTCCTCCATCGGCACATGGCAAGGTCAGGTCCCCCCAGAACGCCAGCGCCCCAGCAGCGATGGGAACCTCGGCACTGCCGCATCCATCGGAGCCTGGTGCCAGCCCTTGGGCACGTGTTTCCCTGGTGAGGTTTTGTGTTGAACAGGTTTCCCACGCGCGGTGTCCCAAGCCGAGTGTCGACGGCTGCGTTGCAAACAGATGGGGTTTAATTGCTGTTACCATCAGGCTCTCTGCAAGTATCGTCTGAAAAGGGTTTTCTCAGCCAATTGTTTTAAAACAAAAGTTCAGGAACGAAGTATAGAAATTATAGATCCAGTGTGTTTTGAAGAGCAAATCGTTGGTATTACCTTTAAACGTGGTCTGTAGGCAACAGCATCAGGTTGAGTGAGTGAGCGTAGGGTGCGATGCCACCCTAGGGTCTCGGATGCCGGAGCAGGAGCTGGCTGCTGCAGGGAAGCCCCCACCAGCGCCGGATCAGTCCCAGCTGTGGGAGCACGGAGCAGCTCAGCTGGGGAATTGTTCAAGCAGCATCAAGGCAAAGTGCTTCTTTCCCAGGACTGCAGCTGCAGGAGGGAGAGGAGGGAGCTCAGGGAGAGCCAGAGCCCCCGGGGCTCCCGCTCACCCGGGGAGGGGGGCGGGGGGGGGGGGGAAGGTCTTTACATAGGCGTGGCTGGTTGCAGGAGCACATGTGTTTGCCCAAGTGTGGGTTTTTGCACGTGTATTTGCACAAATGCACGTCTGCATTAGCGCATGCGTTTGCACAAGGCCATCGCAGGCACGGCCACAGTGCTGGCCGCAGCGCCTCACCTCCTTGCAGCCTGTGCTGACCCATGGCAGCCGCTCACGCCGCAGGGAAACCCCCTCCCCGCATTTCTTTTTCCACTCCGGCAAACCTCGGTGCCTGCTCTGCCAGCGGCATTTGGGCTGGGAACAGCCCGTCCTTGGTCCTTGCGCTGCCCTTTGCTGCCGGGGTTCATCAGCCCTGGGGTGCTCCATCCTTTCCCAGGCTCTGCCCAGGGGACATTCGGTCTGCAGCCCCCCCGCGTGCCAGAGGGTTAAACCCACTGGTGCATCCCTGCAAAGCCTGGCATTCCCACCCCGCGTGAGCTGCTGCTGGGCTCTCCTGGAGCTGCTGCTCGGGTTTATGCTCGCCTGCCTTGTAATTAATGCTCACAGGTAATTACACTCCCAAACCTCCTGAAAAGCTGCTACTAAGCAATTCCCCCTGGAACGCAGCAAGCGCTGAAAGCACATGGGGGACGTGCAACGGCTCTGCTGTGTCTTGGGGACCCAGCACCCAATAGCCCAGCTGGGGCAGGGGGGATGGGGGCTTCGTCGCCGGGACCGAGCGCGCCTGTGCTTGCTGCAACCCATTTTGGGGCTGGGAGAAAAGGGGGAAAGCACCGAGTACCCCAACACAGCTCGTTCCCAGCCTACCCCTGCCCACCCCACCAAGCCATCCTCCTCCTCGACCCCATGCTGGGCACCATGCTTGGGGGTGCAGCGCCAGCGCAGGGCACGCAGCCACGGCTTGGCCCCCAGCACCGCGGCAGGGCTGCAGCCCCCGCTCCCACCGCAGCCCCCGGTGCTGCAGCACCTTTCTCTTCTGCACACGCGATGCCTAGCAAAGCACTCGGGGCTGCGCTCGGGATGACAGGCTCTGCACAGATGTGCATTATATGATTATTATCATTATATTGCCAAGGATCCATGATGAGCGAGATGATTATGACGGCTACAAAGAGGCTCTTGTAAGCAGGGGCTGCCGGCAGCGAGATGCTCACAGGTTTTTCCCCTCAGCCCAGCCCCGTCCCATGGATGCTCTTGGCTTTGCTTGGGCCCTGCCATTGCATAGTGATGTTTTTAGGGTGCATGTGAGGTGCTAACCCATTCAGCATCCAGAAACCCCTCTGGTTTTGGGGTTATTCGGGATGTTTTCGTGTGCAAGACACATGGCGTGTTGCACTTGCCAGGAGCTGCCCCGTCAATCAGCCCCTCTGCCTTCATCTCTGCAGCAGGTATCCTCGTTATGCAGATGGGAATTAAGGTTTTTCCCTCGATGCTTCTATTTCATTTAACATGCAAAGGCTAATAATTTGTCACAATTCAATAAAGTGGAGGTTACAAACACTCTCACTGCTGTTTATTTAAACGATGGTTTGTTAATTAGCTCCTCTTAACGAGGAGAGAATAAATCAGATAAAACGTACCAAAATGGTATGGAGATATTTTGCAGATTAATTTTATTTTCCAGCTGAGATGCTCCCAGCAGCCAGGTGCTTACCTTCTCCCGGCTCTATCCCAACCTGCTTCCCAAGCCGCGGTGCCGGTATTGGTGTGCGGAGGCACATCGTGGCACCGCTCAGCCTGGGCTGATGCTCTGCCCTGTTGCATGTCACCCGCCACCAGTCCAAAAAGGACTTTTCTGGCTTTTTTCTGCCTTTGGGCTCCGTCTCTTCAGCCTGGCCGTGGTGGCGGCTGACCCTGCGGCACACTGGGTTTCCCTCCAGTTTAGCTCAGCACTTGTTTAATCTAAGGCGGTTGCAGGGGGAAAATAAAAATTAAATCAAGAATAAAGTTGCGCCGATGCAGTAGGGGGTTGGGGGTGGGTTTACCCATCACCGTCAGCCGGAGCCAAGCTCCGATTTCGTGGCGTGGAGAACACTTAGATCCCATTGGCGTTGTGTCCCTGCCACCTCAGGGATATTTCATATATAATAGTTTATGAAATGTGTCCGGGGATGGGATTTCTTGCAAACTCTCGTCCACGTCCCCCACGAGCATCCGGGGACCCCCTCGGTGATGGCCGGAGGAGAGCGACGGGGCTGTGCGCTCCCTGGGTCTACCTTGCGGAAGAGACGCTAATCAATGATTAATCGGGCATGTGTGGCTGTGTGGGAGCGATTTGTGTTGGAGGAGGGAACTCCTACAGCACCCCGGTCATGAATCATTTGAAAAGCAAATTTGTGCAGTTACCAAGGGAACGGAAGAAAGGAAGGGACTTCCCTTGCCGAAATGACTCGCGCTCTGATGCGGCTGAGAAAATCGCTCCAAAAAAAAAAAAAAAAAAAAAAAAAAAAAAGGGGGAAAAAAAAAAAAGAGTCGAAGCTGTGACTAAGCAGCAGAAGTTATGTAAAGTGCTCGCTGGGAAGTGCAGGGGAGGGACAGCACATCCTGCTGCTGCCCACGGTGGTGGCGGGGGGCGGCTGCCGGCCCCCTTCTCACCTCCCCGGGGAGCGGGGGCGAAGCCGCGCCGGCTGGCCTGCTCCCCTCCACTTGCCCTTGCTCATGCAGGTGTTTAAATAGCCTGGGCACACCCTGCCTTGGTGCCCTTTCTGGAGTGGGGCATCATCCCTGTGCCGGGACCGAACAACCGCATCCCCCACCTCTGCATCCCCCTCGGCCACGGTCCCTCAGGGACTTGGTGCTGCAGCCGGCGTTGCCCCAGGCAGATGTCCTTGCTGCGGCCAGGGTGGCAGTTTTGGGGTGCTCTGGGGGATGCTGTGCCCTGCGGTGTGCTGCAGCATGCCTGCCAGCCGGATGGGTGCCCACAGCCGGGCTGTTTCCATAGGGAAGGGGAGGATGCGGGAAATGGTGCTGTAAAGTGGGGCTCATGGTGATGCTCGTGGTGATGCTCGTGGTGATGCTCGTGGTGGCAGCCAATCTGGCACATCTTGGCCAGGGCCAGGGCTGGGCTGGTGGCCGAGGGCAGGATGCTCTGCTCTGCTCCCTGTGGGAGTTCAGGCAAAGGCCACGTGCTCATTTTGGAGCTTGATAGCCACATTTAGTGATGCTCACTGAAATTTAGGGATGCTCATCCAAACGGCGTAAAAGCTTGTACACATCAGAGGCACCAACCGTTCCTCCAGAGCAAGGGGATGCGCAAGGCACAAATATGTACCTTAAAAACTCCGAAATCTGATTTCCCTCTGAAAACGTGACCCCAGGGCTGTGCAAAGAGGAGCAGCCAAGACCCCAGGGCCACAGCGACGAGATCCACAGCAGCATCTCGGTGGAGCCCCAGCCACTCCGAGAAGATGCTTGGGATCTTTCCAGCTTCCGCTTGGGAGCCCCCGAGCCCGGCGGGGAGCCGCAATATCTCCCGAAAAGGGAATGCAGAGGCAGCTGCACGGTGAAGGAAAACCCTCTCCCTGCCCTCCCCTGGTGCCACAGACAACCGGTGTCTGAGCGATTAGTCACCGCGATAGCGCCGAGGCTTCCCTCCTCCACAGCAGAGCCTGTCCCCCCACACAGGCAAGCCAGCTGAATGCTTAATTGGAGTTCCTCACACCTACCGGGGTGTAGCCTTAAACGAAGTGACAGCGCGATCAAAGCGCTGGAGTCAGACCCTGGGAGCTGCGGGTTGCTATGGAGTTTCTGGCTTCTGATTTTAAAAGAAAAGGAAAGGAGGGGGGGGGGGGAAATTAAAATATTAATATGTATATATGTAGCGATCCCAATGGAAAAACTGTGGATGCTGCCGGTAAAGCAGAGTGGTTGGGATGGGAAGGTTGAAGGGCTGGTCCTTGGAGGATCCTGCTCCTTGGTGGGAGTGCTGAGCCCCCAAAAAGGTGCTTTCTGCCCCGTAAAGCCGACAGCGGAGCTGGAAGGGATTTGGGAGTGATTAAGAAACCCCATAAGGGTCCTGTGTCCCGTGCACGGGGAGGGGGGAGGAAAGCTCAGCGTGGCAGGGAGCATCCCGTGGGATCCAGCCGAGGCTTTTGCTCCCTGATTACTTTTGGAACCGTCTCAGCTGCATCAGGAAAGTCACCAGTGAACATGTCCCTGTGGTGGGAGGGCTGGCCCCCGCGGCTGGGTTAGCTGGCCTGGAGGTGGCAGGGCTGGAGTTTGACCAAAGGATTAATTTTTCTGCCTGAAATGTGCAGGGAGGATTTAAAGTAGATTAAAGCCAGTTTCTCATCCCGGTGAGGCTACGAGCTGCATTCTGGTTGGATCAGCCAGGGGACGGTGCGGCATCGGGACCCCTGTAGATGGGGATGCTTGTGTGTGTGTCCCCAGTAGCACCCCATCACCCACCACCTACAGTCACCCCTTCCTCCAAAAGATGCTTGGGCTCAACTTTTAGATGGTTTAAAACTCTGTGAGTGGGTACCAGGACCCGAGTCCCTGACACTGCCCATCGCCTGGGGGAGCCAGGAGTTTTGCCTTCACTCGGGAGAGGGAAATTACAGCTTCATTCCCGTCAGGAACAACTTCTCTTCCCCAAAACAGAGGCGCTGTGCAGGAGGGAAACAGGATATCATTTGTGGTTTCATGAAAAAGTCATCTTTTTTTATTTTTTTATTTTTTATTCTTGTCGCTTTGGGTTCTATTTAAAATTTGGGTATTCTGAGATGGAAAGTTTTTTCAAAAGTACAAAAACACATCAGGTTCCAGAAAATGGTGAAATCAGCTCGATGGCAACTTTTTTTTTTTTTTTCTTTCCTGAAATACAGTTCTCCCTCAAATCTCCCCCGTGGCCAGTGCAGGATCTGGCCCCATCCCACCCTCACCCTTTGCATGGAGGAGCATCCCTGCTACCAAAATACCATTTTTTCACCCCAATCTCTCCTCCAGCTGGTGGCCCACGTGCATGCCTGGGGGATTTGCAACCCGCTGCCATGCCAGGACCTCTCCACCGTCTTCAGCCTGACCCCAAATACCCACGCGTGGGCAGGGGTGATCGTTGAAGCCCCATCGATCCCGTCTGCCTCTGCCCCAGCAAAAGGGCCCTTCATCGATGAAACATCAACTCTCGCGGGGCACTCCCGGCAGGCTTTGAAAGATCGCCTCGAAGTGAGGGCTTTCGGTTGCCACCGATTAATTAGTGTATTGTAAATGACTCGGAAAGGAGGTGGCCGGTAAATGCGAGAGCAATTAAATCCGCAGCTCCCGCACCCCTCCGACCCGTCTCCCGGTGCATCGATCCTGCTCGGCAGCCTCTGGGGAAGTGATGGGGTGGGCTGAGCTGGGATCACATCCCCTGGCATTGGGAAAAAAAACTTTTCCCAGGCTGAGATCTGCCTCTCCGGGCAGGCACAGCCAGCCGGCTCGCCTCTTCCCAGCAAAATGCAATGGTTTTATTCCCCGCTGTTTCTGAACGAGGGCCGGAACAAGGTAGGAGAGTGAGGAAAACCCTCCGCTGGCTTCCCTTGATGAACTGAGCTAATTTCTCTCTTAATGGTTAGCTACTGAGCTGAATGTGAGGCTTTCCTCCTGCACAGCAAACCCTCTCCCACACACAGACAAATAGGCTGAATATTTAATTGGAATTCCTCACACCTACAGGGTAAAGCCTTGTCAGTAGAAATATAGCCCATCGCCAGCTGGCATCCCCGCACGCCACCCACCTTATCTCTTAAAAAGAAATCCCTCCCCGTCCTCCCCTTCGCCACACACCCACGGGCCCCCCCAACCACTGGAGGATGCTGCCCCCCGCTCCCCGAGGGGCCCTCTCAGGTGATGGGGATGCTCTGGGAAGGTGCCCAGGCCAGACATGATGCCCGTTGCCCATCACCTGCCACACCGCGGAGGCACGACCCTTGCTGGACCAGCCCCAGTGGAGCTGCTGGAGTGAGCCCCCCAGGGATGGTGGGGACCCCAGGGTGACCCCAGGCTGGTGGCAAGGGACCAAAAGCAGCAGAGGGCACTGCTGGTCTGTCCGCCCGCACCTTGCCCTGCCGGTGCCCAAGTGATGAAATGTCAGGCAAAGCATTGCCCAACGCTCCAAGGGCAGACAAGGGGTGCTGGCTGGGATGGGGGGGATGCAAGCCCCCCATTTGAGAGTCCTGGAGCCTTGCAGACAGGAAGGCCACTGTGTCCACTCCTGAAAATGACTCTTCCCTCCCTTCCCCAAGCTGTCCTGGCCAATGTGGGGTGTAACCCTGTGGCATCGAGTACTGCCGCAGACCTGATGGGGATGTGGAGCTGAAGCCCTGCCTGCAAGGTGTCCCCGTCCTGGTGGGCCCTGCACTCCCCCTTGGCTGCAGGTGCTGAGAACCCAGCCCAGAGGAATTGCCTGATTCCCAATCCTGATTTTCCAGGGATGGCTGAAGCTGGCATCTGACACGGGATGAGGAGGGAAGCACCCCGGGGCAAAGGCAGAACATGGCACTGGCCCCGCAGTGGCACCACATGGTTGAAACCCTAACAAACCAGCCAGACCCTTGCCTTTTTTCCTGGAAAAATAAGGGATGGGGCTGTGCATTCCCAGCTGGAGCACATGTGTGTGCACACACGCCGCAGAAAGTCGAGGGTTTGGGGAGCCTGCAGTCGCTGGGTGTGAGAAAGGGCAGAGATAAGCACTGGGCTGCTTGTGAGGGGGATGCTCGAACACGTTTCGGGGTGACCATCCTGACTCTGGACCACCAGGGGATCAGCAGGTTGGTGCTGGGGGTGACAGCAGGTGTTGTTAATGCTTCTGCCCCTTCCCGGGGGTCTGGGAAAGCCCTTCATCCCAGGGTGCAGAGCCAGCTCCAGAGCATCCCTGGGCAGGGAGCTGGGGAGGGGGCAGCCGGGCTCAGCTCCCAGCAAAAGGGCTCTTCCCCAGGGATGTGGAGCTTGCAGTGCCCATAGAGGAGGAGGAGGAGGAGGAAGGCAGCGGGGTCATGACCCCTGGGAGCAGGAAGAGACAACAGCACCATGCGCTGCCTTTTGTGCTGCTAAGGGCGATGCTCGTATGCTCCCTCATCCCCCCAATATCTCCTTCGGTTTCTGACAGCATTGCTCTTTTTTCATCCCTTGTATTTTCCTTCTTTGCTCTTTCTCCCTCACTCCTTTCCCTTGTACCTCTCTCATCCCAGGTTTCAAAGACCCCCCCCTCCATCCCCTGCAGGGACCTGCCACCATCTGCAGTTTTCTTTCCCTTTCTTCTTGGATTTTTATTTTTTTTTTAAAGTTTCCTCGTGTCTTTGTCTTAACGAGCCAGGTTAAATATTCTGTAATCAGTGTAATAATACACCTGGACTCGTTCGCGAGATATCTGCCTTTTGTACTGCGACAGGACATTAATAGTAATTATTCTGCTTTGTAATTGGAGCTTTAAATACTAATTCAAACAGCCAGAGGAAAACCAATTAGTGCTAATTTATCTCTATGTGTTTTGGAGAGCCTGTGTCTGTCATACTGTGAAGAAATAGGTTGGTAATTAGTACAGTTGGGTGGTAGATAGAAGTAATTATCAGATTCTTTCATGTTCTTTAAAGGAAAAAAAAAAAAATCTAAAGGCTGCACGACTCTTCCTTTCCGAGGAAGTTTGCACCATGAAGGAAGGCAGTGCATGGTCCCAGCCAGCTCCAGGCTCGCCTGCTCTTCCCGAGGCTCGGGGCCGGACCGCCTGGGCATCACGTGCTGGACAAGTGATGCCAGACCCGGAGCCGGGATGCTTTGGGCACTGCCAGTGCATCCCAGGCCCCGTGTGCTGGATTTAGCCCGGGCAGGGGCAGGGGGGTGGAGGGGGTGAGTGGGACCGACGCTGCGGGGATGGCAGGGGAGCGGCGGTGACGGCGGTGTCGGTGCGCAGCGTGCTTGGGCCATAATCCTGCCCGTCGGGGTGTACCGTGTGTGTCCATGGAAAGCCATGCATTCCAATCCTACCCCATGCCTTTGAGCCAGACCCTAGGCATTTGAGCCAGACCCTATGCATTTGAGCCATACTCTATGTGTTTGAGCCAGACCTTATGCCTTTGAGCCATACCCTATAGGTGTTTGAGCCATACCCTATATGTGTTTGAGCCATACCCTAGGCATGTGAGCCATACCCTATGCATTTGAGCCATACCCTATGCATTTGAGCCATACTCTATGTGTTTGAGCCAGACCTTATGCCTTTGAGCCATACCCTATACGTGTTTGAGCCAGACTCTATACGTGTTTGAGCCAGACCCTATGCATTTGAGCCATACCCTATGCATTTGAGCCATATCCTATGTGTTTGAGCCAGACCTTATGCCTTTGAGCCATACCCTAGACGTGTTTGAACCATACTCTATGCATTTGAGCCATACCCTGTGCTTTTCAGCTGCACCATATGCATTGTTTGAGCCAGACCCTATATGCATTTGAGCTGAACCCTATATGTATTTGAGCCAGGCCGTATGCTTTTGAGCTGTACCCTATATGCATTTGAGCCGTACGCTATATGCATTTGAGCCAGACCCTATATGCGTTTGAGCTGTACCTTATATGCATTTGATCTATACCCTATATGCCTTTGAGCCAGACCCTATATATGTTTGAACCATACCCTATGGTTTGAGCCTCACCCTATATGTGTTTGAGCCAGACCTTATGCCTTTGAGCCATACCCTATATGTGTTTGAGCCATACCCTATATATGTTTGAACCATACTCTTATGCATTTCAGCCATACCCTACGCTTTTCATCTGTACCATATGCATTTGAGCTGTACCTTATATACGTTTGAGCCAGACCCTATATGCATTTGAGCTGTACCCTATATGCGTTTGATCTATACCCTATATGCATTTGAGCCAGGCCATATGCTTTTGAGCTGTACCCTATATGCATTTGAGCTGTACCCTATATGCATTTGAGCCAGACCCTATATGCATTTGAGCTGTACCCTATATGCGTTTGATCTATACCCTATATGCATTTGAGCCAGATCCTATGCTTTTGAGCTGTAGCCTATGCTTTTGGGCTGTACCCTATGCATTTGAGCCAGACCCTATACATTTGAACCATAACCCTTGTTTACGAATCCTAGTCTGTGCATTTGAGCTGTACCTTATGCATTGCACGCAGACCCTATGCATTTGAGCTGTAACCTATATGTCTGAGCCACACCTTGTGCATTTTAGCCATACCCTATGCATCTGAGCCAGACCCTATGCATTTGAGCTGTACCCTATGCATTTGAGCCAGACCCTGTGCTTTTGGGCTGTACCCTATATGCATTTGAGCCAGACTCTATCTATGCTTTTGGGCTGTATGTACCCTGTATGCGTTTGAGCCAGACCCTATGCATTTGAGGCATACCATATATGCGTTTGAGCCAGACCCTATGCATTTGAGCCGTAGGCCACGTGTTTGACCCATACTTTGTGTGTTTGAGCCAGACCCTATGTGTTTAAACCCAAACCTATGCATTCGAATCCTACCCTATGGATATGAGTGCTACCCTATGCATTTGAGCCATACTCCGTGTTTATGGAACCTATGCTGTGCATTTGAGGCATACCCTACGCGTCTGACCCATACCTTGTGTCAGAGCCAGACCCTATGCATTCAAGCCAGACCTTGTGTATTATATACCATACCCTATGCATTTAGGGGGACGTTGGCGGTGGCCAAACAGCCGCTGTCCCCATCGTCCCTGTCCCCGTCACCTCCTGGTACTCTCGCCTGGCTGCCCAGGAGGCACCAGCAGGTTCCTCGAGGATGCTGGACCCTGCCACATGCTGCTCTTTTATTTTTATTTTTTTTTTTCCCACTTCTTGGATAAGAGGATCTCGAGGTTTTCTATGCAAGGAGGATTTGGTTTGTGGTTACTTCGATCTGCCCCCCGTGTTGCGCTATTCAAAAAATAAATAATGCATGGAGTAGTTGTTCGCCCCATCAGGATGGCGGGCTGAGCCAGACCAGGAGTGCAGCAGGATCTGCAGGAATTCGTTAATGGCCCATTCTGTATTTCCTTTTCTCTCTAAAAACCCAATGGAGTTACCTTGGTAATAATAAAGTGCACGATTCCAGGAGGGAGGGAACAGATTCTTATTTTGATTAAATGGATTTCTCCTCCTCCCCTCCTTGCCCCTTTTATTCCTGCCAATTTAAAATTTTTGTTTAGGGGGGAAAAAAAATATAAGCAAATGCTAATGATGGAAAAAAGCACATTTTTTCAAGGGAGGGGAGAAAATGCCATTGGAAGTCTTCTATGTGAAGAGATGCCGGGGGGCACGATATATCAAAGAAAATATAATACACCCAGGTTAAAACTAATGATTGCCATATAATTAGATGTGAACCATTGTGCTATAAATGTGTATTCTTCAGCGTGCTGTGATTTTACTGTAAAAGAGAGAGAGAGTGAGCGCGAGAGAGAGCGCGCAAGAGAAAGAAAGACAGAAAAACACAGAACCCAGCAACATACTATAAAAAGCACTCTGTTGACTTTTCTGCTGTTTAGTATTCCTTGCCCGTACTCCCCCGGGAGTATGTAATTAGTGCTTTATGAAGAGTGCATTTAAAGCAGTTTAATATTCACCTCATTCAGTCTGAAACAATGTGATCACTGCTTAGACAAATCACTGCTCCTTACTGACATCCTCTGTCAGTACATTACCTCTGAAAAGACCTTTCAAGAGGCTTGGATGTTAATTAGTTGTCTATCATGTATAAACAGAGCAGTGAGCAGAAGGGCTGCACCAGGCCAAAGACACAGAGGGAAATACTGGAAATACTTTTTTTTTTTTTTCTTTTTTTTTCTTCTTCCCCCTTTAATGAAAATTCCTGGCTTTCTCATCCCCCGCTCCCCAGTTTGCTGGCGCTTCACGCGGTTTTGCATGGCCTGGAGTAGAGCCTGGGTTTCCCTGCCACTGGGTGCCCTCCCAGGGATGCTGAGCCAGCCTGGCCCCGTGGCTCTTTGCCACCCCAGCTCTGCAGGCAGGGTGCTGCTGGACCCCAGCCGGCCCACAGAGCATCCTCTGCTTTGACTGGGCACCTGCTGGGCTGCCCTGCATCCCCCCCCCCCCCGCAAAGCGTAAGCATCCCAGCCCTGCATCCCTGTGCTACATCCCAGCCCTGCATCCTAATCCTGCATCCCAGCCCTGCATCCCTGTGCCACATCCCAGCCCTGCATCTCAACCCCACATCCCAGTGCTAGATCCCAGCCTTGCATCCCAACCCTGAATCCCAGTGCTAGATCCCAACCCTGCATCCTAGTGCTAGATCCCAGCCTTGCATCCCAACCCTGCATCCCAACCCTGTATCCCAACCCCGAATCCCAGTGCTAGATCCCAACCCTGCATCCTAGTGCTAGATCCCAACCCTCCATCCCCATTCTGCATCCTTGCCCTGCATCCCCATCCTGCATCCCAACCCCGCATCCCAAACCCGTATCCCAGTGCTACATCCCAGCCCTGTATCCCAGTCCTGTATCCCATCCCACATCCCGCAGGTACCCTCCCAAGCAGCCAGGGATGTGCAGCTGAATTCCGCTCGGCTGCTGAGCCCTGCGTTGCTGCTCCCTTCGGAAGCGTGCCGCTGCCATGCCTTGTTGAACATGGATGCTCCCGGCCTCACGAGCTGGCTGAGCCGCTCAGTGGGACCAGGGAGGGGACCCCCAATCTCACATGGCAGCACCTCGCCACGGTTAGGGCTATTCCCACCGGCATGTGGGCATGGCTGGGGATGGGGCCAGGCACCTGCCAGCTCAGGAAGGTGCTTTAATCCCGGCACTGACACCGGTTTAGTGACTGAACACGCTGAACTAGCGCTTCTGCACCTATAAAATGTGGTTACTGACACCCACCCACTTTCCTAACATGCTTGGAAATGAATGGATGGGAAATACTATGGGAAAAGGAAGTATTGCTATTTAAAACGGAGTTTAGCTTAGCACGGTGGCTTTACCCAGGGCAAAGCCCAACTGGTTTGCTGTGGTGCTTGCTTTATTGACGCTGATAAGCAGCTCTGGCTGGAAGGGATGCGCTGACTGTCACAACCCTCCTCCACGGCACTGGCATGGGGGGGTGAGGGATGCAGGAGCGGGTGGGAAACCTGGCTTAGGCACGCTTATTGCACCCCGAAGTGGCTCCTTAGCCGTTCAAATGGACTTTTTTCCATTTTCCATTGCTGGACCATATTGGCCCCGGGTAAAATGTCTGGCAGATGACGGCAGCTGCCTCACCCTGCCTGCCCCTGGCTTTATCTTCTCAGGGAAATCCAGCAGATTGTGGGCAGCACCGGGCCCTGCTGTGCATCCCCCGTCCCCCACCCAGCCGCACACCTGCAGGATGCTGCCCACACTGCCCGTGGGCTGCCAGCGCCGAGCCCTCCTCCCCCGGGGCAGCTTGAACCCCTTGTGCATCCCTGCATCCCCTCGTGTCCCCAGTGTCCCCCCCAGTGTCCCCCCATGTCCCCTCACTGGGTGCAGCGGCTGCAAGGTGGATGCAAGTCGCCATCCTGGGAGCTGGTCCTGGCTCTGCTCGTGGCTCCTCAAGCCTGGCCTCTGTGGCAGGGCTGGAGGACCGGGAGCCTTGGGAATCCTATTACCAGCCTCCATCTGGCAGCCCCCGTTTGCTCACCCGGGTGCTCGTGAGCCAAATCCAGCAAATCCAACACTTCCCGGGGCTGAGGCAGCCGCTCGCTCCCCCACGGAGGTGTTTAAGGGGCAGGTGAGGTCCGACGCTGTCTTGTCCCTCTGACAAGCAGCAGACACAGCCTGTTGCTCACTCTGCTGCTGGGAGCAACTGCCAAGGCTTGAAACCACGGGTGTTTTGGGGGGAGATCCCCCTGCACCCCATGGCAGGGCTCCCTGTGCCTGCATCCCCATGTACGGCCCTGCACCATGGTGGGGACCCACCGAGCATCCCCATGGGATGCCTTCCTGAGCCTCCCTTCCTTGCCTGACCACCGAGCAGCAGCTCCACACCCTCCGGCTTGGGGTTTTTCCCCCCTTTCTCTCCCTTTTCCAGCAGTTTGTTTCTCTGGCTCTCTTAGTCACGAAGGTGAGGCACTGACACAGACACAGACATCAAAAACAAGAGGTGATGAAACGCTGGGAATAATTAAGTTGCACTAAATCACTGGGCCCCGATGGCACGCTGCCAAAGCGCTGAGGAAACTGGAGCACGAAGGAGCTGAGTTATTATTAATAATCACCAGCGCCCTCGTGAACAACAACCTATTTTGCACCTCTCTGTACCAAAGGAGTAGGGGGGGAGCAGCCGGCTGTAGGGACCGGGATGGGGAGAGGACCATCAGTGTGGGGGACAGAGCAGGGGACCAGACCCCCAGGTCTCCTTCCCGCTGGCTCTGCCGGTGCATGGCGCTGCACATCCCACCATGTGTGGGCATATGTGGGGCCGGATCCATCCCGGGGACATCGGCACCGGCCGGGCTGGGCTGGCCATGCTGCAGGCAGCCCAGGACCAGAGCAAGTCTGCTCCCGCCGCGCATCCTCCACGCAACCCTGAGCCTTACGTAAGGGCAGCCTTATCCGCCTGCCATCAGGGCTCATCCTCGCACCGGGCTACAAGCAAGAGCTCAAGAGCTCCAGTTCCCAGTGTGTGGGTGAGCCTGCTAGCCCCAGGCTGGGCATTGCACACCTCCTGCACCTCTGCCTGGCCTTGCTTGCATGAGGCATGCAACAGGCTGCGATTGCCTGCCGCGCAACACCTGATCGGCAGCTGATAGCGGGCCAGAGCGCAGCCGGCGTAGCCCTGGCTTTGCAGAGTGTTTGGGACACGTTTCCCCTGTGTCATTCCAGGTTTTCACCCTTCAAAGCTCTCAGGGAGGTGCTGCGGGGTGTGCAGGACTTGCTGCCTTCGCTGCTCTGCAGCCCCCTCCGGGTCTCACCTCAGCCACATGCTCTAAGGGCTGAGGGAAGCCCCCCAGCACCCATTGCTGGCAGAGGTGCTGCTGGAAGGGATGCTCCAGCTCCCACAAACCTTCCTGCTGCTTTTTGGGGGGACAAAAAGAGACTTTAGTGCAAAGAGTCCTATTTCCAGTGAACGCTGAATCAATGGCTTTACGTTGCGTGGCAGGGCAAGGCTTGTTTTAGGGTTTTATCACACTTGGCTCCATCTCCGCAGGAGCCGAGGCAGGCTCTCTGCAGGATTTGGGGTTGATTTCGGGTGCCACATGGCTGGGGGCAAAGCCTGGGCCCCAGCTTCCACTGCCGTTCCCACCAGCACATGTTTCATCAGGGGAACTGTCCCGACCTGGTCAAAATCCTCCCTGGCGGGGTAAACCCAACGGTGTCGAAATTTCAGAGAGCTGTAAATCTAATGTGTTTGTAAAACCTTTAAAGCTCTGTCTGCAACACGCAGGTAAACCTTTAATTCCCTGACAATACAGAGCTAACTCCCAGCGAAATCCTTAATTCTTGCACGCCGTGGTCCTGTGAATTCGGTTCCGCAGCCCGGGTCTCGCCTGCAGTCAACAGCATCGCTGCAGCATCCGCGCCCTTCGGATGCGGTCTGCATGCTCCCGGTGGAGAAATCCCCTAAACCAGCAGTGCCCAAAGTCCTGGTGCTTTTAATTCAGTTGAGCAGAATCTTTGAAACACCTTTTACTTCTCTTTAAAACAGGGATAACGACAGGTCCCGCATCCCGGCAGTGCCCTGCGCCTGCCCTGAGGTTGCAGAGTGCAGGGGGATGGGGAGGCAGGGATGGAGCCACCCAAACCCCGTGTCCCGGCTGTAGGCCAGCCCCCCCTTCCTCTAAAACAGCTGAAAACCTTTCCAGCCAATGCGACATGTCAGAATGAGCCCATTGCCTGCTCCGGCAGGTGCTGCGAGGCTCATGAAGCATCGCCAGCATCCGCTGAAAGACTTTCCCTTCGGATCCAGCCGGAGCCGATCCCCACGCGATAGGGAGAGGGTGCAGCTGCAGAAAGACCCAGGCGGTGGGGATGCCGAGTGAGCCCGACGGGTTTGGGAACTCATCAGCATAATGATGACAGCGCTGGTGATTGCTCCACGCGTTGTACAACGCGGGTCCCAGCCGCTGGGAGAATGTTTCCCAACCTGGAGAAACCTGTACAAACGACCACCCTTTCTTAAGCAATTTTCCTGACTCAAGATCCCACCCCGAGTCAGCGGGAGATGGCTCTCTGCTGCCTCTTACAAAACATCTCCATCCAAACAGGTTTCCCCATTAATCCCTCTTCCAGAGATTTTCCCCCCCACCACCTCTTCATTTTTTGGGTGACCATGGGTGCTGTTGGCTCTTTGGGAGGGTGTTTGGTGTCGGGCCACGGTGCTGAGTTGACATGGCTTGGCTCTCCTCGGCTGGGGGGCTGAGGCCACCCACGGCATCAAGCACAAATGAGCCAGAATTGTGCCCTTTATAGGAAAGACTTTCTGGAGGCAAGAGGGAAGGGAATGGCTCCTCTGGGAACTGGGCAAATCCAGGTGAGACACAGGGAGAGATTGTCCAGCATTGCCAGGGGATGCTCAGCCCTTTTTTTTTTTTTATTAGTGGCTCAAATATTGACCTGGAGCAAATCCGGAGGGCAACACCGTGTTCACCTCCCCTGGATTTACGGCAGATTTCTAAGGAGTGAATACTTTTATAGATGAATGAAAAGCCGCTGATTTATTTCACTGCTCAGTAAATGGTCCTGGTGGGCTAAATCCCACCCGTAACACACCCTGAACTGTCTACGGAAACACCCACAGTGGCTTCTAACCTGTTCAAGACGCTCCTAATTTTTTTTTTTTCCCTCTTGGGGATGACCCGCCACCACTTTGCACGCATCCTGCTGGGCTCTGCCACCGGGTGCCAGCAGGCAAAGGGTTACGCAGCCCCATCTGCTCGGCTCCCCATTTCACAAGGGCGGGTTTGGAGTTTTACTACAAGTTTCAGACAATGAAGGTGTGTCTGCGCTCAGTGCCTGGTTTGCCCGTTGTGTAGGCGTCGGGTTCAGCGCCGTCTTGTCAACACTTGAATATGTTGAGCATCACTCACGGGGCATTCTGTAAGAAACCTATTAAGTTAATTACCGAGGCTCGGGGTGTGTGTGTGTGTGTGTGTGTGTGTGTGTGTGTATGAGAGCGAGCGTGAGCGCCTCTCCTGTAAAAATTTGGCTTTCTTCGTTGCAAGACACTTCTGATGCAAGCCCCAGCTTCTTGGTATGATGACATCTTGTCTGCTGCTGTAACTGATACAGGGCTCGCATCGTGCTGCTTGCAAGCCAGAGAGGCTGTGAGCCGGTTGTGGGGTCAGGTCCCCCCCGCCAAGCCTGCTGCAGGGACCCCCACCCCAACACAGAGACCTGCTTGTAGGCTGGGGAGGAGTTCGGATGTAGCTGGGTCCTAAACCTGTGGGGTTTGAACTGAAAGCAGGCTGTGCTGCCTGTGTGGGGCCAGCTCAAGCATCCCTGTAGGTAACAGCAGCTCCTGCAGTCGCCGTATATCCTTCCTGCTCCAGCCGAGTACTTGGGAAAATGCAGCTTTGGCCCCTTAGTTTGGGAAGAGGGCTGGGAAGGGACCTTTTGGTCTTTATATTTGCACCGCCACCCGCAAATAACCCGAAATAATCAGGGCTGGAGGTGGGGAGCTATTCTTGTTGGGGCTGGAGGGGGGAATGTCCCAGCCTCAGGTGGCAGGAAAGCATGGTTTGTGCAAGGAGATGGTGCAGAAAGAGCCCCGGGTAGCACCAATGGATATCCCTGGGGGAACACCCCCCCCTGCTCCTCCTCTCTCCCGGCTTCTCCACCACCTCCACATCCCGCTGGACAAGGAGCCGTGGGTCTGAGCCCCAGCCCGGGTGCGAGCGGGGCTGTTTGAGCGATGCTGAAATGCAGCGAGCAGCAGCACGTGGCTGCGCTGCCCGGCCCCAGCCCCACCATCGCCTCTTGGCTTTCCCCATGTGCTCGCCCAGCTGGGCTGAAACGGGGCCACCGCACGCCGCGCCGCCCCCAAAATATGTCAAAAATGAGTTTTCCCTTTCTGGAGCCCAAGCCAGGGGAGGGAGCAGGGTGAGTGCTGGCTCCCAAGGTGGTTTTTTTTGGGAGGTGCACGGGGCATTGCATAAACAGCCCCTGGCGCTTGCATGTGCCCCAGGTAGGGCAGCTCGGCCCCCTCCTTCCCGCTCCGAGAGCATCCCACGGGAGCCCGGATCCGGTGGACTTTTATGGAAGAAAGGGAAGTCCATGGCACCGCCGGAGCAGCCTTGGCAGCGAAGCACTGAGCACCCGCCAGCCGTGCAGTAAAGCAGCACCGCTGCCGTTAACCCCTCATCCTCGGGACGGGCAATGCCAGATCTCTGCCTGTACCACTCCGGCTCCCAGGCAGCTGCTGCCTGCTGGGGGGCATGTCTGCGGGGGGGTCAGCAACCCCAGTGTGGGTCTGCCTTGAGGCGGGGGCTATAGGATGCTCAGCAGCAAAAAGCGCTGGCGAGAAGGCGTGCCTGGCTCTTTCTCATCATCTAAATCAATGCAAAGGGCTCGTCAGCATCCCAAAGCGCTCATCCTGCAAGAACCGCCCCCCCTTCCCCCCAAAAAATAGCACGCAGGAGGGAAGCAGGAGGGAGAACTTGCGCTGCTCCAGCAAAGGATGTTTCCTGTTGGAGTTTCTCCCGTCCCAGGGGCAGCTCTGGACTCTCCCTCCGAGTGCTGCCAAGTCCCACTGTCAGGAAGCAGCTTGGGGGGGGGGGGGGGGGGAGGGGGGGAGGTGGACGGCGAGGCCGAGCCCACGGCAGCCCGGATGCGCTGGCGGGGGCCAGACAGCCAGTTCCCCTCCCAGCGAGTCCCAGCCGGGGGTGTCGTCATCAGATGCAAAGGGGATGCTATTTGGCCAACGGAAGGAGGAAAAACAACAACAACCAAAAATTAAAGAAAAAAAAAAAAAAATCAAAAAAATCAACCCCCAACCCCACGCTCCTTCCCCAGTGCTCCCATCAGATTAACAAAGCCGAAATAGCCAAGTTGGCCCAGAGCGGTAGCAGGGCTGGCACGCGCGGGCTTTGATCCACCCCCGCACCCAGGAAGGTGGCTGGGCCGGGGATCAGACACCCCAGGGAGGAGGAATTTGCAGGGGAGGTTTGCAGCGTGTGCGTGCACCCACGGCCGCTCTCCAGCCCCGAGGTGCCCCCCCCTGCTTGGCTGCCAGGGTGGGATGCAGCATCCCTGGAGCATCTGGGGGTGTGATGCGCACAGCATCCTGCCTCCCAGCCCACCGGGGTGGTACTCATGGCTGGGTATCATCCCCCAAAATCTGGGCTCAACACCCCCTTCCCAGGTTTCATGCTCTGGGCTCTCAACCCCAGCTGTTGTTAGTGCATCCACATGGACCCGGCCTCTGCATCGTGTCAGCAGTACAAAAACCCACTCTGAAGTGCAGGACCACCCCGGAGAGGCGGGAGGGGATGCTTCTTTTGGGATTGCTGGGAACCATCAGGTTCTTCTGTGCTCCTAAAGCCTTGCAGCACCGTCCGAGGTGCCAGGGCTATATTTTCATCCATAAAAGCCTCCCATCACGTCTAAGAGTAGCCATGGTGGGCCCTGTGCACCGAGCATCACTGCCTCCAGCACCCCCTGGGCTCCTGCCCTCCTCCCCTTGGACCAGACTGATGCTGAGAGCATTTCCACCAGCCTGGTTGTGCCTCGCAGAGGGACGTGCGGTTCACGCACGAGAGGTTCAAGCCCACGTGCCCCACAGATGTGTTTATTACTGTTTACTACTGCTTGG
This sequence comes from Falco naumanni, assembly GCF_017639655.2. Taxonomy (NCBI): domain Eukaryota; kingdom Metazoa; phylum Chordata; class Aves; order Falconiformes; family Falconidae; genus Falco; species Falco naumanni. The sequence continues at coordinate 3,791,055 of NC_054072.1, forward strand.
ATGGTGGCAGTGCTGGCAACGTGCTGGCACTTTGCAGCCACCGAAGCCAATATATTCCCATCCCCAAAGGCAAAGCAGCTGGCAGTCTCCCCGTGGGCATATCCTCAGGGCTGTCCTGCGCCTGGCCCTACAGGAAGGTTTCAATGCAGGCTCCGCTCTCGTCCACACAGAATCGGGCTACAAGGCCTTTAAATGACTGAATTAGGCAAAATTTGGTGTTTCTCCAAGAATCTACCGGAAATCTGCTGCTGGAAAAGCAAGCTCATCTTAAAGCTACACGCACGCAGAGCAAACAAGTTTTCCACTCTGAAGAACTGTAGAGACTTGGGATGGAAAAGACCTTCTCAGTCCTACCCAGCCCTTTTTCTGGCCAGTTCAAGCTTGTTCCCTACTTTGAAATCTTGGGGGCTTTGCTCATGGCTTTGAAACCTCTCCTAGTGCACCTTTCTCTGGCGTTTTTGCAGTGTTTTGAGGATGCCCCAGCAGAGCTGGGAGTATTGGGGGCATCGAGGGGCACCTGCCCCCCAGCTCCATGGGCTGAGGTGGGGGCAGATCCCAGTGGACCTCCTGGAGAAGGACCAGGCTTGTGCCAAAGCCCAGCGCAGCTGCGCGGAGCGATGCAGGTGTGGTCCAGCGGCTGCTGGGAAAATCGGTGTTGCAAGCGGCGTGTTTTGAGCGGTGCCACCCTGCCACAGTGAGCAAAAACTCGGCGAGGTGCAAAAACCGCCCTTCCCCTTCTGCCCCCCGCACCTGAGCCATCCTCAGGCCTTCCTCCTCCTCCTCTTCCTCCTCCAAACCCAGCTCCACTTCCCGCCCCAGCAATGCAGCATCAGTCATTATCCCACCGGCACTGAGGAGGCAGGGGATACTGACGGGGGGTCTGGGTTGGATTGCCTGTGGGATGAAGCCCACCCCAGCCCTCCCCTCTGCAGAGCAGCACCGGGCCAGTGGGTCAGGGTGACTCATCCAGCAGCCAGCTCCGCCGTGAGCTCGCCCGCAATTGCAACACCGCGGGGATATTAAATCCAGCCAGCCGCAGAGCCCGGCATCCATGCAGCTTCCTAACACGCCCCTGGGGTTGCTATCAACATCCCTGTTGTTCTTAGCAATCGCATCCATCATTTATCATCCCGGTTTACAACAGAGGCCCAGGGGCTGGGAGACGGGGTGTAACCGTGCAGGACGCGATTGCAACGCTCTCCGAAAGGGTCTTTGGGGTGCACCAGGTGGCAGCCCCCCCCCCCCCCCCCCCCCCCCCCATGTGCCGCTGCCTGCCCGCTGCTGCTCTGCCTTTCAGCCACCGCGAACGAAAGCAAGGCAGGGACGGTGTAGACAGCAATCAGAGCATGTACAGCCTTTTCCATAACCTGCTTGAAATCGTCTTCTTATTCAGCCGGTGCAATTTGCTCACTTAAACAAACCCTGACGCTTCTCTGCCACGGACCCGGGAGAGAAGGGGTAGCAGGAAAACTCCTTCATGCATTTTTTTTTTTGGCAAGGCAGCCAGCCTCGACACCCAGATCCATCACTTATACCCACGCTGTGAGTGTCCTGGCAAAGCCACATCTCACCTGCCCTCCTGCAGCCCCTTGGCTGCTCATCTGGGGCCAGAGCCCAGCATCCTGCATCCCATTCCCCCTATCCCAGCGCTACTCTCTGCCTCTATAATACAACAGACATTTTAAAAAACAACACAAAACCTCCTTTTTCAACAGAGGCTGAAGTTTCAAAACCATCCAAGTGTCATCACGGCCTCCACCCCACTGGCTTGGACCCCTCACCTAGATCGTTAGGGAAAGGTGCAGATAGGCAAAGCGTGTGTGCCAGCAACGCCTAAACCAGGCAGGTATCTGTCGCTCGCTGGAAATCCACCCAGCAGAGCCTCCCTCTTTTGAAATGGGATGTTCTGGCACTGGAAACACCAGCCTTGAGATTCTAGGAGGGAGGCAGGAGCCCAGCGAAGGTCTCTGCAACGTGCGGATCCTGAATGGTTCAAGTTATTAAAGGCAGCATTTTGTCTCTGCTGCTTTCCTGCTCCTAGATTAAAAAACCTTGCAAAGAGCCAAACACCGAGGTGATTTATGTTTATTTTGCTTACTTAATAACCCTACAGCATGTCCTTCCCTGGGGCATAAGGGTGTATCAGACAAGCATTAATTTAAATTACAACCGTGCCCGATATTTATTTTTTAATATATTTTTATGGTAGCCTTCCCCTTTTATAGCGATCTAGAAGAAAAGCCAGGCCACGCCAAGAAGCTGTAATCGCTACCTAATAACCCTAAAAGCAATCGGGGTAAATCGTCAGCGATGCTGACCCCGGAGAGCTGGAGCAGAGGCTGTCAGAGCGGTGACATCCCAGCGTGGCCATCCCATCCTGCTCCAACCCGAGCAGAGCGGTGCATCCCTCAGGGACCAAGGGTGGCAACGGGACCCCTCAAGCTGCTTCTTCTCCTTGGGGACCCCCGGGGACTCCAAGTGAGCTTTCCCAGGGGCTCGAATGAGCCCCAGTTTATTTTGGGGGGGTCAGGCTGGGTAGTACGTTGGTGTATATTTGTGCAGCACCATCTCTTTGGCGGTGAGTGCCCACTGAGAAACAGCGTCCTGGCGTGATGCTGCTATGAAACACCCGGCTTCGGTGCTTGTAGCTGTGTCAGTCCACAAACAGGCAGATCCACCGGCTGTGCGGTACCGATCCACCCGGATTTAGCTTTTCCACCCGCCGAGGTTCTGGATCTGCCTTAAGAAATGCACCTTTTCAACTCTTTCCGTGCCCGCGTGTAGCTGGGATGTAGTTTATCAAACTTCCATGTGCAGACTGACAATGAACAAGGCAAATATCACCCGGAATGGTGCAACTCCAGGAGATTTAAAGGGAATTAAAATAATGGGCTTGGGTTCTGGGTGACGGGGGATTAGCAGCCAAAGCTGGGGTGATGGCATGTATCTGGCCCCGTGTAGCTCGGCAGGTCCCCAGGGACACGGTGCTGGACCGTGCGCTGCCAGAGCCTGCCGAGAGGAGCAGGAGGCTCTGGAGCAGCAGATTAATCTCCTGTCATTTGCACACACGAAAAGCAAAGCAGCTGGACAATTAAGAGCCAGGCAGAAAGTTAGGCTGGAGGCGTGGGGTATCCATCTTTCGGTGGTGGTGAGATGCTGGGGATCATTTCTGCCTCAGGTCCAGGGTCACCTGTGCCACATCTCCAGCTGCATCAAGGGAGTGAAACTGGCTCCAAGCAAAAGCCCAGGGCCCTGAGTCATCCCGAGGATCCGGGAACTGGGGCTACGGGGAAGCACCAGAGAGCAGGAGGCTGAGGATAACATCTGGGGTTGGGAAAGCTGGTCTGGTTCCAGCGGGAAGGAGAGGTTTCTCTGGATTTGGGACACGATGGGATCCGGCTCTGGGTGCTCTGCTGGGCTCCGGCGTGGGTTTATCTGCGGCGTCGGGGATGCAGCCCCCAGCCTCTCTGCAGCAAGGTGACCGTGGTTCTCCCAGCTTGGGGCTGAGCACATGGAGACGAAGCAGGAGAGTGCTCAGGCACCCCTGGGACATGCCAGGGAGCAGCAGGAGGGGTGCAGGGAACTGCATCACAAGGGCTGGGAAGTCAAAAGCACGTGTGGGGTGTCAGGGCATCCGTAATCCTCAATTTCCCGGCTTCCCTCCTGATTTTCCTGCTCAGCCGGTGTGGTGGGCAGGCTGGGCAGCCAGAGTGTGCATGGTATACCATGCTGATACCGGCTGGCTCTGCTGCGATGCCAAAAATTGCAACCTTGTTACAGCCAAACCCCTGCATTTCTAGTGCAGAAAGTGGGGAGGGGGCTCTGCTCTCCTCCGAAGTGTGCGGGTGCAGCGGGTGCAGAGGTGGGTTTGGGCATACGGGGCCATCCCAGGCCGGGGATGCTGGGGAGCATCCTTGCTCCCCACAAGCCCCCATTGCCCTGAGCCCATGGGGTCTCTTCCCACCATCGCCTGCTCTAAGTCATTCGCAGCCCTGGGAATCCACTGTTAAATCACTGTTCTGGTAATACAGTAGCTGGGAAAGACCCTTCCCCACCGTGCCCTTCCCCTCCTGGCGCACAGGCATCTCTCTAGCAAGTGGTGACATCCCCACCTCGGTGCGATCTTCTTCCACGAACTCCTTCCATGTCTTTCCCTGTATTTTCTCTTTCTAATTCCTTTCCCGATGGAAAGAACACAACGATTCAGTGGCATAACAACACTGGCATAACGGGATGTGACATTTATCATAAAAACAGAATTTGCATGGTAGGAGCTGACAGTCTCCTTCGGGCATGAAACCGCAGCTTGACGGTGTTCGGGAAAGCAAGGGTGGTCGTGGAGCTGTGCCGGCAGGGAGAGGGTCGGCGTGGCGTGGGCGAGCCGGGGCGGATCGGGACCATCCCATGCCCCAGCGCAGGGATCGGCGTGGAAGTGAACTAAAATGCAAACGGGCAGCTGAGCTGGGAAATGCCAGAGTTTGGGAGTGCTGGGAGCTCGCCGGGCCCTGCCCTGCTCTCTCATGGCCTCCCTCCATGCCGAAATAATTGGAGGGAGAGTTTCTCTTGGACCGGTTCTTTTTTTCTCACATGCTTTTTGTTGGAAAGCAGGATGAGCCTGAACGTTTCTGGGGGCTGGGGTGGGAGCGATCCTCACCACTGGTCCTGGCTTTGGTGGAGAGGAGGAAAAACCGAAGTGTGCACCTTCCCTGCAAGGACAGGGTTGAACAGATCCGTATCCAGCTGCAATTAGCATCTTGTACCTTTATTTTATGTTCAAGCCTCCGCTCCTCTTGCAGGAGGCTGGATTGCCATCACACCGGCTCTGCCCTTCCCGGGATGCTCCCCTGCGCTCCCAAGAGCCAATTCATAAATCCTGACCTCATTATAAAGATCACAGAAAGAGAGAATAACAAATCTGGGCTCCTGGCTGTGCCGGCTTTGAAGCCGCCTTCCCCCCGTCAAGCTAGCGTGCCGTAAGCGAGCAGCGCAGGAGGAGCCCTGTTTGTTTGGGGATTAACTTCCCCACTTGGCTAATTGTTGGTTAATCGTATCAGCACGCTGCCAGGCCGGCACCTCGACCACTGCCCCATGGTACGTGCCCCCCAGCACCCGGATGGGTCCCATGGGGTCCCTAGGGTCCCCGGGGCCGGGCTGGGGCATGCTCCTGGCGAGGCGGCGGCAGCCCAGCCCCGCTCTGCTGCACAGCCCTGGGTCCCATCCGTCATCTGTTTGTCCTGGTCCCCTGCCAGCGATTGTGCCGATTCCCACACCCACTTTCCATAACCCTCCGTCCTCGCCCGGGCGAATCGCTGGCGCGCTCGCCACCTATCCCTTTCCCCTCCTCTCTGATGGGATCAGACACGTTCTGGAGAAGGGGAAGAAAGGAAAGGGGGAAAAAAAAAAAAAAAAAAAAGATCAAGAGGAAAACAAAATGTGACTCACTGCCTTCTTAATTTATTTGTATTTATTTATTCCCCGCCGCCCTACGCTGCGACGTGCAGCAGGCAACACCGGAGGGCTGGCCACAATCTGCCGGTGTGGCCCGTGTCTGGCTTGGCAAAGGGCTGTCAGGAATGGGGGGGGGAATAATTTTCTCCACTCTTTTGGCCAAGGAAAAGAGCACAGAGAGGAGCTCCTGGCACAGAAATTGTGTGGCACAGATTTTTAAAGCTGTCCAGGTCTCCGCGCAAACACCCCAGCAGCATCCCGTGCCCCACGAGCACTTGACACCACACAGCACAGACCGGAGGGTGGAAATATCCAATTCCACCTCCTACACTTGTGTCCTCGGTGGGGGAAAGAGAGAAAGAGAAGATAAAAGGCTGGGAAGCTCAAATGGTGTCATTAGGAACTATTAATGCTCTCATAAAAGGGCATTAATAAACACGGCAGCTCATCAGCGTCCATTAGCTCTGCTCGTGGCAGGGATCTTCAGGGGCCGCCGGCGTGCGATGCTCCCCTCGCCCTTGCTGGCATTTCAACAGAGGAGCAATGAGCTGGAGGGGGGGTTGATTCCTCTCTCCATTGCCCCCACACTAGCAAAAACCCATTCCCCAGCTGCAGGTCCCCTCATCCCCCGGGGAGGCAGCAGGACCTGCACGCCCAACCCTGCCATCCCCTCCCGCAGTTTGCTCCCTTGCTTCCAGAATAGCTGTTTACTATTAAAAAAAAAAAAAAAAATAGAAAGAAAGAAAGAAAAAAGGCAGGGTTTACAGTGCTCGTCCCTACTTTCTCCCTCCCGCCCTCTTCCTGTTCTCGCCTCTTAAAAGGAGCTTTATCCTTTGACTCTCCCATCCCCCGGGCTAGCCAGAACCCACTGCATCTCAGGACGAGCAGGCAACCCACATCAGCAGGCAGGAAAACAGGGAGGAGGCCCAGCCTCTCCCGATAAGCCCATGGCAAAGCCAGGAATAGCAGCGAGGTCCCCGCACGGGAGCAGCCCTACCAGGAGCAGAAAAAAGCTTCGGTCCCTGCCTTTGAAGAGCGAGGGCTGGCAGCCAGCCCGGCCGCATGGCGAGCTTGGGGTTTGCTACAAGCTGCCTCTGCCAGTTTGGCCCCGCAGCCCAGAGCGGCACAGCTGGGGGAGCAGGCACAGCTGGAGGGGCTGGGCACGCACGGCTGGGTAGGGCAGATGTGCACATCTGGGTGGAGGAGGCACGGGGATCGTCTGGGCTGAGCGGGCATGCACGTGCAGGTGGGCTGGTGATGCGCAGCTGGATGGAGCGAGCATGGCGTGCACATCTGGGCGGGTTGTGCTCGCACATCTGGGCAGACTCGGCAGGGAGAGAGCAGCCAGTGCAACCCCACGGCCTCGCGTGCCCCCCTGGCACACCCCCGGGTGCTTCTCCCCCCGGCAGCCTGCGTGCTGCCTTCCCCTCCCGCCGTGAGCCAAGGCATTCAAACGTGCCAGTCGCTGCCCAAAATCTTAGTCATCACCTCTCTGTCATCGGGATATTTTCAGCTCTGGCTGCCAAGGTGGCGAGCCAACGTCGGGGAGCTGATAGCCAGGGACCGGAGCGGGCACTCGGCTTGTCAGTGACCTTTGCTGAGCCACAGGCAGCTCGCAGGAGGCTGTCACAGCCGTGACTCAGTGCAAAGCAGGTTTCTTTTTGGAGAAAGCAAAGCTTTGATCCCAAAGAGCCGGGGAACCGACCATGTTCCCTGCGTGCACTTTTGCTTGCAGTTATCTGATACATCTTTTTTTCGGGGTAATAACTCCCAGGGCAGGTTGGGACGGAGGAGCCCTGGCAGCGGCGCGTGTGTGGGCAGGACTGGAATAACGGGTGCTGTAGGAGAGGATTTACAAGCGCTGGCGGCGGCATCGGTGGGAGGTGGGGGCCGGCCAGGAATAGCACAGCAGGTCAGAGGTGATGTGGCATGTGCAGGGCCAGGATGCGGCCGAAGCTCCCACCGTTGTCCCTTTGCCATTAATCCAGTCCTGGTGGGATGCTCAGCGCTCTCGGCAAAGCCTCCCTCCTCCAGGGCAGCATCCCAGGCCAGGGATGGAGAGCCAAGCCTGCCGGGTGGTGGGGTTTACTTGCCAGGCAGGAGTTTTGGTTGAGAGCAAATCCACCATGATGGAGCGAAGTTTTGCCGTGGGAACGCTGGTGCAAATTGCCACCATCCTCCGCTGCTGGCCACTTCCCAGCCAGCACGGTTCACCCTTCCCAAATACCCATGTGCCAGGCAGCACCGAGGCTTGTAACGGGGATAGTGTGGCTTTCCCGGTGTGCAACAGCCTGGATCACTGGTCCAGATCACCAGATCACTGATGGTCCCCGTCTGTGGGTGACAGCGTGGTGCCAGCACCTCCTGTGCTCCAGGGCACCATGCCTGGAGCCTGTAAATCCCAAACAACTAAGGAAAGCCCCCAACATGCTCCTTCCCACTCCCCCAGGCCCAGCCATGTCCCCCGGAAAGGTTTGCTCCCTAAAGACCTTTGCAAGGAAAAAAAACCCACCCAAAATGTTGGAAAACAAATCACTGGGGAGAAGCGGGTGCAGCTGGGGGGTGTCCATCCCCGCCATGTCTTTCTCCTGAGGGTCCCGGTAGCACCTCACCCCACTTTTCTTGTCCTTTCAGGGTGCAGATCTGCGGACTGGGGACATCCAAGGGCGCGTGCTGACGGGTGAGTGCAGCCCCCGCCGTGGGGAGGGGGTCTCCTGCAGCCCAGGCTGGGAGCTGTGAGGAGGCGGTGGCAGAGCTGGCAGTGCCCGGCAGGGACTAGCACGGAGGGACACGAGGGAGGGACATGAGGGGCTCCCGCAGGGTGCAGCTGGGCGCTGTCTGAAATAGGAGCCACTTTTTCTCTTATTTTTCTAGAGGCAAAAGTGGTTAAAAAACTCCCCAGCAGCTGGATGAGCTCCAAACCAGTGCAAAAAGGGGGCGGAGGGGGGGAAATAACAATCAAAAAGAAAAACACAAGATAAAAGCGGGTGAATCCCAACAACTTCTGTGATGTTGCACGAACAAAGACTTTCAGTTCAGAACAGGCCAGACGCGGCTCATAGAGTTTACACCCCAAGGGAGCGGGGGAGAGGGGCCAGGGGCTCACCCAGCTGCAGGTGAACAAGTCCTGGAGGGGCTTGTCTTGTCCCTCAGCATCACATCCTCCCATCCCCCCCCAAGGGTGAGGGACGGCTGCCAGCACCCTGCATTGGGGGTCTCTCCCCAGGGATGTCCCTCTCCCAGGGACGACCAGCCAGTGCTGATGCCCCTGTGCCTCGCACCAGCTGCAGACCCCACATCTGGGCAGCTGTGCGCTGCTGGCTCCCACTTAGGCTGGGTTAAGGGCATGCATGCATGCATGCAGCACAGCGTGCACCCAGGGATGTGCCCACCTGCGCACTGAACATCTGCAGCAAGGTGAGGAAACAACCCCAGCCATCCAGCATCTGAGAACCCTCTGCTTCGACCGCAAGAGCACCCTCCTCCACCAAAGCTGGGTGCTGGAGGACCTCAATGCCCGGCAGCTGGAGCCCAGCCAGTGATGTGCCAGGCACCCCAGACCCCACGGGGCAGCTGGGAGGGTGAGAGGTGCCACGCACTGGTGGGGTGCTGGGGGTCTCAGGCTTGTCCCCCTCAGCATGGCCATACCCAAGGGATGCTGCACCCAGCGGAGGGGGGTGGGGAGGGGGCACAGTGGGGATGGTGCAGGGGTGGGGAGGGTGATGGAGGAGAGGAGGAGGCCCTTGGCACGGAGGCAAGGAGCACCCCGGGGCTCTGAAGTTGAAAGAGGAGGAGGAGGAGAGGGCGGTGGCTGGTGCAGTGGGAGGTTGGGGGCAGGTTATTTCAGGAGAGGGAAAACAGGAGCTGGCCCCTGGGCAGAGGGGGGGGATCCAGGCGGCAATAAGGGAGGGGGCAGGTTTGCTGGGGGCACAGCGGCTGCTCTCGCTGGTGAAACACTGGAGCGGCTGAGCGCTTTCTCCCTCCAGCCCCACGCGTGGTGAGGGGCCTCGGTGCACAGCGCTCCACGGGAGAGCCCATCCCCACCTGGAGCCAGGTGGTGCTTATGGTGGGAAGTGGGTACCACTGGCAGGATGCTCCCTTGTTATCTTTTTGCATCCCTAGCTTACGTCCGGCCCACGCCACCGCCCCGCAGCGGGTACCACCGCTACCAGCTCCGCCTGTACGAGCAGCCAGCTCACGAGGCCATCGCCCTGAGCCCCGAGGAGCGGGTCTCGCTGGGTAAGCAGCTGCCATGCCGTCGCTCCTGGCCCCACGCCGTGTCCTGAGGGGCTTTCCTGGGGGTACGGATAATTCCATGTGTCTGGACATACCCAAAGTGCCAGGCTGGGGATGCTCATTTGGTGCGAGGATGCTCATTTGGTGCAACGATGCTCGTTTGGTGCAAAGGGACTTAAATCCTTACACGGGACATGGCTGGGGCGTTGAGTCATGGAATCATAGAATCGCTCCTTGCAAGGCAGCAGAAACCCTCGGCAAAATGGCTGGTAACGGCCTGGCTAGCGGGATCAGGAGCAGGGAGAGATCTCGTCGGCTGTGAAATTGGGCTGAGTCCTTGCTGGCACGTCGCCCCCCCCTCCCCGTGCCACAGGAGTTGCCTCACCACCACCTCAGAGCATGCAGATAAGGATCAGCCGTGGCGATGGTTTAGCAAAGGGTTGCTCAAACCGGGCTGACACAACTCCCAGCTCCCCTCCGCCCAGCACCGTGCAGGGACAGGGCTGCTGCCTCCCGAAATGCTGCCCCGGCAAGGATGGAGACAAGCAGCCCAGACCCCCAAGACACGATGGGACCATCCCCGCTGCTTCACCCTGGGGCGAGGGGTAGCCCCGCCGTGGGCAAGGACTCATCCTGCAAAATGCAAAGCGTGGGTCCCTTCCCCGGATGGTGCGGGTGCAGCTGGAGCATGGGGCGCTGCAGCTCACATGGCCTCGACAAGGGAAATTTCAAAACTTTCCCAGCTGGGACCACATGAGCACAGCTCGATCGGCAGGTCAGGTCGGTGCATCTTGTCTGCGCCGGCCTGACTCACCCCTGAGCGGCGTTAACCAACGCTGCAGGTCCCAGGGGAAGGCGAGCGGCAGCAGGGTGGCTCCGGGGTGCTCGCTGTCCCCACACCCCCATGCAGGGAGAGACCCCAAAGCCACCCGGCACAGGGCTGTGATGCTCATCCCGTGGCCAGAGCGGGCTGCTGCTGCTGCTTCGAGTCTCTCTGCGGGTTATTTCTGCCCTTCGGTTTGCTTTCTGGCTCATTAGCTCTGCTTCTTAATGACATGCATTGAAGCCACCCCCCTGCCAGTGGAGTGGGGCACTTCCCCAGCCCCTCGTCCCCAGAGTGGTCAGAGGAGGGGGGTCCACTGCTGTCACTCGGGGCCACACACCCACATCCCCATTGCAGCATCCCGGGGCTGGGAAGGGAAGCTGGGACACCCACCAAGGAGCTTTTTCTGGATAAATCCTTTTACTAGCAGGGTAAGCAGCTCAAGCCCCCAAATTTAATGGCCAAAAGGGTTCAGCCACCTTACCCACGCGTTCTGTGGAAGATGCCCCCATCCCCCCGGGTGGCTGGGTGCTCCCCACCCCATCTCCATTCCATCCTCAAGTTTCTCAACCCTTCCCAGGCTCCCTGGGAAAGACCCGTTGAAACAGCAGCGGATATCGATGCCTGAGCATCGCAGCTGCGGCTGCCTCGGTGGAGGCTGTTATTTAAGTCGTTGGTTGAAGGTTATTTTTAACCATTTCACTGCTGCATCACAGGCTTGGCCTGTCCAGTGAGCGCTGCTGAATTGAACCACCACCCACCGGCAGCCCATCTCTTTAATTCCCAGGGCAGCTGGCAAGCAGGGCATGAGGCCTGAAAGCAGCCAAAGGGTGAGATTTTGGTGTCTCAAGGGTTTTAAATAAATCCGTTCCCAGGGACCGCAGCGGGATGAACCGAACCGCTGACGCATCCAGCCTGCGGGGCTGAGCGCTGGGGTCTGGCCCCGTGGTGCGAAGGCAGCGCACGGGGGAGAGGAGCAAACACCTTGGGTGGGCACGGGGAAACAAGGAGAGTCTGACCCTGGCCCCGGCAGACCATGGGTGAGGAACTCAGCCAGCCCCGCTGCAGCTCTGGCTTGGTCCTCTCCTCCTGCGGTACAAGAGGCGCAGGTTTGCCCAGCGATGCCGCAGCCACAGCTTGCAGCCTTGCTCAAAGGTTTCCCATCTTGCTTGGCCTTAAACCAGCCCCTTCTCGCTCCTTTTATTCTGTCCTACACCTGGTGGCAGCGATAGCTCCGTCTCACCGAAGATGGTGGCACCCGATGTCAGCAGGTGCTAAAGCCAGAGAGGGAGAGACATCCTGACCTGAGCACCCGGCAGGTGCAGGGAACGGTGCTGGCCCATCCCAGACTCACTCCGGCCGCATCCAGCGCTACATCCCTGTGCTGCGTATCGCCAGCGCTGTGCCATGCCATCCATCCCTCTGGCAGCTTGTCCCCGGGCAGAGCCCGCTGCGGGGGACACAGAGCCCAGTTTGCAGGGAAGCTCCCTCCTGGCATGGGCTGCGCTTTGGGGGCAGGACCAGGAAAGCTCCTGGGCAAAGTGGGACCGATCCTGGGGAGGTGGTGCGTGCCAGGCGGGGTGGCAGGAGCCTGGTGGCGGAGCCGAAAGGCTGGAGCCTCCAGAAGAGGGCACTAAACCAGGACCTGCCCAGGCCACCGCGTCCCCGCTCCTTGGAGAGACCCACTCCTTGTGCAGATCCCTGGGAAATTAAAAAAGCGAGGGGCAGGGGCGAGTAATCAAAATAAAACTGTGCTGCATCTCCCCCCAGCACCACCTGTGAGGGAGCGAGGATGGCTCCACGCTGGCTGGTGGCTCCGATGTCCAACCTGTCCTGGCTGGGATGGCACCGATGGGCAGGGGGTCGGGTGCTGTGCCCAAGGGCACCCAGGCTGGCAGTGGCAGAGCCAAGGGGGGCTGCAGCCCGTTCACATCCCCCCGCCACCGCTCCCCGCAGTGAGCCCAGCGCTGGTGACAATGGTGAATCAGTTGTTTACAGCAGAGGTGTTTCTCCAGGGTGGCTCTTGAGCAAAAAGATTTGTTTCATCAGGGAAAAAAAAAAACAAAACCACCACCACCCTGATCCTTCTCCGCGAGTGTTTCTCATCAATCCCTGCACCAGCCGGCTCTCTCGCTGTGCGACCTCAGGCAAATAACTCTCTGGGAGCCTCAGTTTCTCTGCTGGAGTCTGATTCACTCCGCTTTTTGGCTGTGCCACAGCTTTGCAACTGAATTGTCACAGGGCACTGGCTCTGTCCCTGCTTGTGACTGAAGCTGGAGGTTCTTGGGGTGTCCCCGAGGCTGCACGGGCTCTGTCAGGCAGCGCGGAGCCTGTCCTCCCCGCTCGCCCTGCTCCCCTCCCAAGCCAGCAGGGTTACAAGCCGTGTTTGTATTTTGGCGAGATGCGAGATAATAGTTTGTGGTCTGTAAAATGTCAAAGCCACCCGGCGCATCCCGAGGCGTTGGCACCCGCTGCGAGCTCGGGGTCGGGCTCTGCTGCAGCGAGCTGCAGGAAACCCCCTCGGCCGGGGAAATTCGGGTGTCCGGCGAACCCCAGCCACGGCGGGGTGGCACGGAGGTGCCGGGGACCTTTCTGCCCATCTGCAGCCTGAGGGAGGACGGAGACCGTTGGTTTTCCATCTCCTTTCTTTTCTTTGTGGGGGAACTTTAATTAGCACAAGATCTTGAGGCTTAATTGCACTTGCCGGGTGGTGCCGTACCTTCCTCTGCTTCCACCCTGCCGTGCCCTGCTGCCGGGTGCCCATCAGCTCCGGTGAGCATGGGGACACGCTCCCCAGCATCCCCAAACCTCCTCCTGAACCCAAAAGCCATTTTACAACTGGGAACGGACTTGTGCATCCCAAAAATGTTGCCGCTGGGAAGCAGTGAGTCCTTTGGGGACCAGAGACCGGGGATGTGCCCAGCCAGCCACCCTCCCCGTGGCTCCATCCTCTGGCTTCGCATCGGGGCCACAGAGCGTTGACTCATGAGCCAACCTTGGGCGCCTCTGATCCACCCAGCTGGAAAATCGGGTTGGACTGGGCCCCAGCGGGGAGGGAAAGGCTGCGGCTCGGATGGGAGGTGGCAAAGGGCTGTGGGGAGCACATAGTCCCAGCCAAAGTCCCCGGGTGTCAGTTAATGGTGACCAAAGCAGCTGGCAGCCTCCCGCCTACCTCCACTGGGACATCATTAATCTTGGCAGAAAAGCATCAGGGCTCCTATCAAGGACAACGGCCTCGCTGATGAGTTTGATAAATTACAGCCAGCGACGTGCCCCCAGCGCTGAAGGGCTGGGGGGAGGCGGGGGTCATTTGCGGGGGGGGGGGGTGGGGGGGCGGGATGCAATGGCAGGGCTGTGAAACAGCCCCGCGCACCCATCACCAGGGGGGCCGGAGGGTCCCCAAGCTGGGGGAGCTCAGCAGCTGCCTCGTGCCTCAGTTTCCCCACCTGGTGCTCAGAGATCAGGCGGCTGCTGCACGTGTGGGTGTCAGCGGGCGCTCCTCTTCCTCCGGCGGGTGCTCAGATAAGAGCCAAGTGCGATGATATAATCCTCTGGGAAATGAGCTTGAAAACGGACCAAGCCATGGATGAAACGTCGTATTGTTTTGGTGGGGAGAAGGGATGGCGGCACTCCGACCTCGGCTTCCCGGCCAGCCCCCCACTGCCCTCCCGGCTCCACGGCCCTGCTGACTCACAGTCCCCAAGCCCTGGAGCCGGCCGGTGTGGCGGCAGGATTCGGGATGGCTTGTAGAGGGATGTCACCCTGCGTCGGGGTGCACGGGCGGTGATGCTGGGATGGGGCACCTGCTCTGGGGATGCACCCAAGGGGTTGGATTTGGTGTGGGGGGGCGCAGACCCCCAGAGCTAGGGCAGGGGGCATCACCCCCCTTTGCCAAACCAGTGGCTGTGCCTGGGGCTTTCCCTGTAGCCAGTCCCCGCTCCCCCAGAGGGACAGGCACAGCCGGTGCGATGGCAGGTAGGAAACTAGGTCAGGAAAAACCCTGACCCACGCGTGGCGGCGGGAGCTGGGCTGGTGCCTGCAGCCCTGCAGCGGCTCTGCCTCTCCCAGCTCCTTTCATCCGCTCCTCTCCGGGGGCTTCACCAACATCAATGACAGCTCCCGGCACCCCTGGGAGTCGGGGGGGGGGGGGCCGCCACGTCTCGCTCTCACCCCAGTCCCACGAGGCACCAGCCGCTCTCCCCCGGGTTTTTCCGAGTGCTTTGAAACCCACCGGATGAAAGGCACCCGCCGAAGGGCTGCGGGTGCAGTGGGAGCATCCCCCCCACGGGACCTCCTCCCCTGGCACCACATTCACTGGGACCCCCGGAGCTGGGGGGTGAGCGGCTGCCCCTCCTTGCCGGGATGTCATTAGGAGATGGATGTGTTCAGGCACATGGAGAGGACTGATACCCGCACAGGGGTGCGCCGGGGCTCGCAGCCGTCGCCTGCAAACCCAAAGCCACCTCGAGCTCCTGCATGGGGGCATCTTCCCCCTCGGGCTTGGGCTGTGGTGATGAACCAGAGCCACTGGAAGTGTGGCTGTGTGCCCCTGCTAGTGGTGACCCCGGTGCAGCACGGGGACTGCCCTTGCCTTCGGCTTGGTTTGGGTCCTCAGCAAGTGGCAGTGATGATGTGGGGACATTTGGGACCACCCCAGCCACATGCAACAATGCATTTCAACATCCCCTCCCAGCCAGAGTGTCGGGATGCAGCATCCGGCCTGAGCATCCTGGGTACCTCCTTCCCAGGCACTGGAGCATCTCCCCAGCCACATCCCGGGAGGTCGCAGGGTGCAGTGCCAGCACCAGGAATATCTGCAGAGACCATCAGGGGCTTTTCAGCTGTGGGGTGACTCACAGCAGGGCCCGACTCGGTGCTGGGGGGCAGGTGGGGGGAGGTGGGCTCTGCCAGCACGCTGAGCCACGCTGAGCCACCACTGTCTGGCGCGGGTGATGCAGCAGCTCGGGTTTTGCTCAGCATTTTTGCAAGAGCAAAGGGGACTGTTTGCTCTGGCTGGGGCTGAGATGCGAAGGCAGATAAGGGCTGCCAGTCTGCAGCGTGACATTAAAGACAAGTGCCGGGAAGGGGAGAGGAGGGGAGGATGGGTTTCAGATAAACAACGGGCCCCTTTCCCCCACCATGACACTGCGGCCGTGTCCCACCCGTCAGGCAGGGACAGAGGTGGCAGGGTGAGCTGCTCGGCTCCTGTCATTCCCAGGGAAAGGAGGAGGGTGCTCCACCAGCCATGGGCCAGACCCACACTGGACACTGAATCCTGGTGGGGCGCAGGGGGATTTCTGGCCCACAGGTGCAAGGGAATCCCTCCTGCCTGCCACCCTGGAGAGGGTGTCCCTGTCACCTTCAGCATTGGAAAAACCAAGGCTGGTTCCAGCCATGAGATGGTCCCGGACCTCTGGCATTCTCGGATCAGGGCAGGCAATGGAGGAGGGGGGTCAGGGATGAAGACCCCCCCTTGGCTCCGACAGTTTGAGAAGCAGCAGCTCAGTGCATGCAAGCGAGGGAGCCGGGGGATCTCCTACCATCTCCCCACATGTTGCTGGGGGATTTCCAGGCACCCCGGGGTGGGCTCATAGGAAGCTGTGGGAAGGTCTGCTCCAAAGGTCAGCAGGGGCGGAGAGGGGCACGAGGGGAGCTGATGCCATTTACCCCCCTGGGGGATGCTCCCCTGGCTCCCTGCCCGCGGCCCCTGTGGGGCAGAGCCCGGTGCCTCCCCTCCTGCTGCTGTTTGCAGGATGTGGTCTGCAGCGCCTGGGGCAGAGCAACAGCCAGCGCATGGCATGCAGCGTGCAGCCCCAGCCTGGATCGGGCCCCGGAGCATCCCTGCCTCCCGCAGCCTCCCAGCCCCGGTCAGCCCCTCTCTCCCTCTCTCCCCAGGTGCCTGGGCGCTGGAGAACTTTGTGGAGCAGTTTCGGCTGGGCTCTCCGGTGGCCTCAACCCAGTTCCTCACCAAATACCACGAGGATTAGCACCGGCCACCCCCTGCGCAGCTGCCTCCCCTCCCCTGCACCACAGAGCCACCAGACCAGGAGGAAACCCTGGGACTCACCAAGGATGCACCCACCCTTCCACCAGCCCAGATTCAGCAGAAGCCCCAGCCCTTCCACCTCCAAACCTGGGAGGGGGTTTCTCCTTCCCTCCGAGGGTAACACCCCGAGCGGTGTCCCAGCTCGCCCTGGGTGTCCCGGGAAGGATGGCATCACCCCTTTCTCCTCTTTCCACCCCGTTTCTGGCCTGACCCCCCGCATGTCCCACCTGCACCTTGGGGTTCTCGAGCTTTAGTACCTGCAGCTTTCAGAATAAAGCACGGATGGAGCACACGGGGCTGTGTGAGCTCCTTGCTGGCAGCATGTGGGGGGTGATGCTGGGCCAGCACTGGGTGTATCTGGTTGCCCTGGGGTCCACACCAGCTGCATGGGATAGAGCTGACCCCCTGAAGATGGGGTTGGGTTGCCAACATGACCCTCATGGGATGCCAGGCATGGCCCAACGTCCCCCAGGGGCTCTGGCGTGGGAGCAGGACCACAGTGCCCAGCCTGGGGGGTCCCTCGGCGGCAGCAGCATGTAGGGTGGCAGCGTGGGAACCAGGCACTGCCCCGGCCTGACTCCATCCCTGCCCTACCTTTGCCCTCGCTCGCTGCCTCAGCCCGCTTCTCTTGGAAAGCAAAACTGAAATTAAAGCCATAAATCAGAAGAGCTCTGCCTACTGGCCACTTAGCTGGACCTCCCCTTTAATTAGCTCTTTAATTAGGCTTTCATCTAAGACTCGGTTTTCTTGGAGGCTTGGATTCACCCGCCTGCAAGTCCTCCTTGCAGCATGTCCATGGTGGCTCCACTGCGACAGAGCTGATTTTGCCCTGCCGATGGCCAGGGCTGCATCCCGGAGCACTTACGGGGAGCAAGACCCCGGGGGGCATTTTGCAGGCAGGGGAAACTGAGGCACGAGGGAACAACTTGCTCATGGCCACGCGGGGAGGTCTAGCATCGTGCTGAGGGGATGGCGATGCTCCTCTTGCTGCATCTCACCCCTGCATCAGTCCCTGGGTCTGTCCCAGAGCAACCTGTTCCTGATGCAGGAGAGAAAACAGGTCTGTGCCATCCTCTTCTTGCTCCCAGCACACGGCTGGCTGCCTTCCCTGGCTTGTTGGCAGCGAGAGCAGCTTTCACTCCCGGCCGGTGGGAGTTACACGTGGCCGGGACTTTCCCTCCCGCAGAAAATGGCTGTTTACCTCGCAGGGGCTGAATCACGTTGGCTGCGTGTCGCGTGGGTCCTGCAAAGCTCTGCCAGCCTCCCCTCCCCATGGGAAGGTGCGGGGGGGACGGGCTGCAAGGTGCTAAGGAGGATGCAGGAGCTGGGGGTCCCAGCTGGCCCCAGGCACATGCCGCTGGGTGCAGCTGCAGGACACGGTGGGGAAGGAGAGCAACAAAAAAAGGAAGCTGGGTAACATACCACACACAACCCAGGGAAAAAAATACAAAACACACTGCCTGGCTTGCCATCGGCGCTAAGATTAGCAGCAGAGGAAATGACACTTAGAGATGTCATGGAAGTCAGCTAAAGTTGGATTTCTCCTTCTCTTTTTCTATACTTACCCTCCACAGAGGGTGTAATTGGCCCGTTAGGTTAATGCGGAGGGACTGGTGTAAATGAAAGGTCATGCTTTGTTGACATCCTGCAGTCAAACTATAGTCATCCTTTCCTCCCTGCCTTTAATTCCTTGTGGCTGGTGTGTTTATTTTTGGTGGAACGGGAGAGAAAAGGCAATCGGATGTTTATCCTTCTAGGAAATTATCACCATCGTTCTTGGTTTTAATTTGAGCTGGAGATGAGAGGAGGTAGATGCACGCCGCGTCTCCCTGGTGCGAGCCAGGCTTGCCCTTGCTGGGTGCCGTGAGCCCAAACTGGTCCTCTCCGCATTGTGTCGCTGATGGGGATGGGGATGGAGGATGGAGATGGGGATGGGGATGGAGAATGGAGATGGGGATGGGGATGGAGAATGGAGATGGGGATGAGGATGGAGATGGGGATGAGGATGGAGATGGGGATGAGGATGGAGATGGGGATGGGGACGGAATGGAGATGAGGATGAGGATGGAGATGGAGATGGGGATAGGGATGGAGAATGGACATGGGGATGGGGTTGGGGATGGGGATGGGGATGGGGATGGAGAATGGAGATGGGGATGAGGATGGAGATGGGGATGGGGACGGAATGGGGATGGGGATGAGGATGGCGATGGAGATGGGGATGGGGATAGGGATGGAGAATGGACATGGTGATGGGGATGGTTCAGAGCAGGTGACTGCAGCAGGCACTGTGGTGGGACGATCCTTTGCCAGGATGCAGGATGAGGCACCGCTGGTCTTGGACCAGGCGACCAGGCACAGACAGGGCTGCAGACACCCAGCGTGGCAGGAGCACCAGCCAGCCCGGAGCCACAAACTCTCACCTGGATGTACACAAGGCCTTCACAGCGTGGAAAATATTAATTGTGGTTTTTTGGTTCCACTTTTTGATAATTTAGAAAGAAAGAAAAAAAAAAAAAAAGGAGGAAGCCACATACAGTCACTTTGTGCTGGTCCCAACCCCTTTATCTCTCCTTCCATTTGCTCACCATCAGTGCAAGAGAGAAAAGAGAAGCTGAGTCTCTGGCTGCCTAAATGTAGAAAGTTTTGCTTCTAAATCAGTTTGTGATGGAAAGGAAATACGTCACGTCCCTGGGGAAGTGGCTGGTTTTCAGCAGCCACAACCCCAGCGCCGAGTGCTGCAATGGAACAGCCCAGCACTGAAATAGCTCCACGCTCTGTTATTGTCACCGATAGAATTTTTTTTTCTCTGTCTACGTGTGTCATTTTTAGCATCCAGAGGAAGTTTTATTTGTATTTGTTAGCTCGACTTTCCACTGTCGTGGCTTTTTTACTTTTTCATTTGAAGGTCCAGGAAGGGGGGGAGGAGAAAATAGAGCTGGGTGAGCTCAGGTGTGATGGCTCGATGGGGTGTAGTGTGGTACCCATGGCACTGCTGACCTCTCCACCTGCATCTGCTGGGCATCCCGGTGTGTGTCAGCCTTGCAGAGCCCAAGGGAACTGAAACACCACAAGTCCACGGGAGCACATGGTCCCGGTGATCTGGGGGGGCTGAGGCAAGGTGCTATGCCCCAGGCATGGCTGCGGGATGGGGCTAGCCCCGCTTTGCTCTCCCCGGGATGGGGATGCGAGGTGGGTTTGGATGCTTTCAGCCCATTCCCAGAGCAAACCCAGCGACTTGATGGGATGCCTGAGGAAGAGGAAGACTTGGAATTTAAAAGAATAACAGGGAGTTTGTGAGAATCCGATGTTCCTGGTGAGCAGCAGCAGCTCCCAGCAGCGCATGGGGGGTGGTGTTTCTTTCCAAAACTGGGCTGGAGGCCAAAAGAAGCCTGGGCTAAACATGATCCCTAAGTCAACAGGGTAATAATTACCTATTTTTAATAATTATTGAAATAATTATTCTAATGAGAAAAAGTCTCAGCCCCTGGCTCAAGGGGAGGCAGCCCTGGGTCCCATCCCCTGATGTAGAGCAGGAGGCATCTCCCCTCTGGTGGGATCACCCCGGGAAAGTGCAGATTTAGGGGTAGGTGATATTAAGGAACAGGGACTGGGGGTCACCCCTTGCATCCCTCCGGCCTCGGTGGAACACGGGGACAACACGAGGATGGCCCAGCTCACCAGGAGTGAAGCGATTCCAGGCAGCAGCTCCCCCTCGCACAGGCACTTGCACAAGAAGAGATTAGCAGGATCAGCTGATGATGATCTAAGCGCATAACTATATCAACCTGTGAATTAATTAATGATATCTCACACTTCATAATGGCTCTATCTGCAGATCTTATGCACTCCTCAAACATTCAGTGAATTAAGCCTTGCTGCATCCCCCAGGAAATAGGTCAGGATTGTTAATCCCCATGTGCTGGTGGGGACGCCGCGGCACGACGCGGGGATAAACAACGCTGCCCGTTTTGGGTGCCAGTGCGGCAGATTTTCCAGGTGAGCTGAGCATCAGCATCCCCGCGGCACTGCAAAGGGACCGGGCTCTGCCGGTGGGATGCTCCAAAGCCCGACGCTGAGCTCCCAGCCCTCAGCCTCGTGCTGTGGCCACAAGAAGCCCCCAGCCAGGAGGTCCCCCATGTGCCAATGTTCATGCCTGGGGCTGGGGCGCACGCACCAGGAGCTGGCTGCTCGGCTTTGCAGGTGGCCACGAGGTGCCAGATGCAGTGGACATCTCCCTGCCGCTCCGTGAGCCGTGCCTCGGCAGCCGGGCGGGCCTGGGAGAGGCAGCCTGGGCTGTGGCAGGAATTTAGGGCTCCTGAAGTAATAGGGGAAGGCAGGCAAGGCAAGGATGGGGCCACATCCCCACCTCTGTGTGCCGTGCCAGCACCCAGAAAGGGCCAGCAAACAGCAAGGGGCATACAGGCCAGTCCTGGCATGGCGGTTTCATTAATTAGCGATAATAATTAATTCTTTTGGGGCCTTCAAAATGCTGCATATCATCAGAGGAGCTTGGCTTGGTGGGACTGTCTGGAAGAGCCCAGTCCCCCTCAATGCCCTCTCAGAGCTTGCTTGGTTTGGGGTCCCGGCCCCCCCATCCTGCTCGCTGGGGCTGGCACCATTTGACTGGACTCTTGCAGCACCCTGGGGTGCAAACGCCGGCTGTTGTTGAGGGCAAGCGGCTGTGCCTGCCTGGCTCTGCCCAGAGACGCTGCCAGACATCCCGGGACACCACATTCAAGGGATGCTGAACAGAGAGAAACCGTGCTGGGGTTTTGTTTCCTCTTTCAGCTCGCTCTCCAGGTCGGTTTGGGCTGGGTTTGTCGGCGTGGAGCTGCGGCAGTGGGAAGCTCACAGCCTCACCCGCTCCACCGGGAGCACGAGCACCTTCAGATGTGGTTTGCCCCAGATGCTCCTCGGTAGGGAAAAAAAAAAAAAAAAAGAAGGGTTGTTGATAGGGTGGTCCTGGCCCACCAGCTTTGCTCCTGCCCAGAAGCAGCCGTCACCCTTGGTGCGTGCCTGGGTGCCCGGTGCTGCCCTGTTTACGCCCGGCTCTCTGCAGGGTGAGGCAGATGCCTCTCGGGGTTTGCATCCAGAGGTGTGGTGGAAGGTGCTGGATGGCTGTGCGGCTCTGCCAGCCTCCCCTGCCTGCACCACGGGGCAGAGGACGGTCTCACCCCACAGCCCCCGGCCGGCTTGTCCTCACTTGTCGGTAGCAACTCTCTTCCCATTCCCTCCTCGCAGCCCTGCAGGTCCTCGGCTAACCTCAGATTTCCTCATTGCTAGGAAATGGCTAATTCCCCCCGGGCTGGTTTCAATGGCTGTGCAGATCCCTCGCCTTTGGCCTCTCACCAGTTTCTCCTTCAGTGGTTAAAGCCCAGCGCCGCAGCCCTGGGGAGCAGCGCTTTCCCAGGCTGCACAGCCTTCGCATTTCGCTAGCCGGGAGGACATCCATCCCTCTCCTCGCACGGCATCCTGAGACGGATACCCCGATGCTGCCAAGGCGCTGGATTTGCCCCCTGCTCCGGCTTCCCAGCCCCTGTGCTGCGGCCACGCAAGGTTGAGCCTCTTCTCTGGCATCGCCATGGGATGGGGCGGACTGGGAGAGGCTCTGCCATGCTTCGGCGCTGGCTGTGCCACGAGCTTCTCTGCCATTAGGGAACCGCTCACATCTCCAGAGTTGTGTGTCATGGCACAGTTCTCAGAGCTGAAATGCAAGCATCCATTTCCTCTTTTGTTTCTTGGTTTCAAGTTAAAAAAAGCCTTCGTAGTATTTCGCTCTGCAAACCCCTCACTGGGGCCACAGCACTGCCCGGTCACTCCAGGGTTCCTGGCCGGGACCAGGCTGCCACGGTTCGTGCTTGTCCCATAACATCAGCCCTGGTGCTGCAGCCCCGTCCATGCCAGCTCTGTGTCCCCATCTCTGCGAGTGGTCCTCTGGCTGGAAACCCCGTTGTTCCCAGCGGTGCTGCTCCCTCGGGACAGCTTTTTTGCTCTGGACCTACTATTTAGTTTTCCTGCTAATCACACTGTCTCCTTATCTCTGGGTCACACTGCGCCAGCCGCCACTGCTATTGTTCCCCTGCTGCGGGCTGGATAATAACAGGAAAGACCTCCGGGCTCACAAACTGAAACCTGTCTCGGACTTAGATGACCCAGAGGTTCCCAGCTCCCCGGCACATACGGCAGCGTGCCCCTCGCCACCGCAAGCTGGAGCCACCCACCAGCCCCAGGCCCCGAGAGCAGTGGAAAATTATGGGATGCTCTTCGGGGTGGCAGAGCGCAGCCAGCCCATCCTTGCTGCCGCAGCACCGGGGTGATGTGGGGAAGGGGACAGCAGCGGTGGGGGGTCCAGGGGGTGCTGGCAGGGCCTCCTCCCCCAGCAGCCTCGGCACCTGATGCTGCTGTGGGTGCTTCCCTGGCCTCCAGCCGGCTCCCAATGCTGCCACCCTCAGGGACCGTCCCTGACCACCCAGTGCCCATTTTTCTGCGCAGGGTGCCCAGGGCTGCCCCCCTGCCCCAGGTTCAGCAGGGTGGGTTTGCAGCCCCCCTCTGCTCCAAAGGGCTCTGCCCCCCACCCCAAGCTTTTCATACTACTGCTGCGCAGGGAGAGGCAGGGCTGGTGCCTCTCTTGCCACGGGGGAAACCGAGGCAGGAAAGGGCCACCCACAGCCACCCGCAGTGCTCCCGCAGCACCCCACTGCCTGGCTCCCTCCCACAGCCACCCCACGGTCTGGCACATGGGGACCTGCCCCTTGGGACCCACGCAGCCAAGCCTGCAACAACACCCCAGGGCAGCAAGTTCTGCCGGCGGGTCCCTTCGTCCCCCCAAGGAGGAGAGAGAAGGGAGATGTCTGTCTCCTTTGCCATGCATATTTCGGTGCAAGTGTTTCTGAATATTTCCGGAGGAGGAGGGTGTGTAGTTTTCACAGGCAAATCAGGAAAACCAAGGTGAGGCGGGAGACGGTGTTGTGGAAGGACGCAGGCCGTGCCGGGAGGGTGTTGGTCCGGGATCAGGAAGGCTGCCCAGCAGTTTCTCCCTGCTGGAGTTCTCCCAGCCAGAGTTTGGCCAGAAATGAGGATTTCCCACGCCCAACAGCAGTGGACAAAGTCTCTCCTCCTCCAGAAATTACAGATTACCCCGAGTCCCATCCCTGCTGGTGCTGAGCATCTCTCATGTCCAGTCCAGAGAATAAATCACTGCCGATGCAGCATCTTCCACATCTGGGCAGCTGGTGTTTGCCAGAGGGAGCTGACACCCCCAGAACGCCACATCCCACCCGTGCAGCCTCACCGCTTGCAGACAAAACACGGTGGCTTCATCAGATACCTCTGCAACACCCACCCCGTGGCTCAGGCGGCTGAAAGACGCGGGGTTTATTTGTTCCCCCTTCTCCAAGCCACTCGAGAAGAACTTGTGTTGTCGACCATCCAAGCAGCCACCCACGCATATGGCCCTGGTACAGTCATGCCCCGGGGTAGGAGGTAGGTGACCTTTCTGGTCCCCACCAGCCACACTCTGTTTACGACTCTGTGACCTTACCAGCCCCAGATATACATCTACAGCAGATCCAAGGGGCTGGGGAGGAAAGCCTCCATGTTCTGGTAATGTAAGTGCCTCAAGCTTCATGTCTGAGCATCCTCTGCAAGCCGGGACCGGAGGCAGCACCACAGAGGGTCCCAAAAGCCTGAAACCCACAGCCATGAGCCGTGTGGAGCCTCCCGGAGCTCCTGAGACACAGAACCACATGGTGGGATGGTGATGAGCACCTTGTCGTGTCCCTCGGCCTCCGAGGCTCGGCTCTGTCCAAGCTCAGCTCCCCGGTGAAGTTTAGACACGATTTCAAAGGGAATGAGCATCCCATTTGCCTCACCATGAGGCATGAAAACCAGGCCCATCTCCTCCCTATAACTACATTTATGCTGTCATTAATTAGGTGAAAAAACCCTGAATAGTTCCCCTTTTAAAAGCCCCGGTGGTCCCTGGAGAGCTGGCGTGCAGCGTGGCCTCCCATGGCACAGCCCGGTGCACCTGCAGGGCTCACGGCACATGAATCACCCGGTGAGCGGCAGGACCCGGTCACAAGACCGAGAGGAGTGGGGAGAAATCACCCGTCAGCTGACAGCACCCAAAGGGACATGGGGTGCCGTCGGGGTTTCAGCACACCGTGCGTGGGGCTGGGTGCCCACCTCCAGCTCGCAGCATCGCACAGCCCCGAAGGCAGGAGCAGAACTGGGGGGCAGCGGGAGCTGGGGGCTCGCACCGGCAGCTGTGCTTGCTGAGGGGGAACTGCCAGAACTTTCCAAATGTGGGGACTCTGGGGGTTGAACCTGGCTGGGACACTTAATGCCAGGGCTTGTCGCATCCTCTGCACAGGCAGGTGGGGAGCACCGAGGTGCGGAGGGATGGAGATGGGTGCCGGCCGGGGCAGACCTCGCCTGCTCTGCCTGGGCATCACAGCATCACTCCCCCCGTTATCTCAGGGGTTAACGAGGCAGCTGGCTCAGGGGCCAAGCTGGAGGCTGGGCAAGGAAAGTTTGAAATGCAGGGGCAATGGTCCTGTGGGATTTGACGAAGGGACCACAGCCCATCCACACTGCAAAATCACTGATGCCAGCGATGATTATTTACACTACTGAAACACCCCGATCAGGACAGGGTTCACATGGCCTAAGAGAAAGGCGTGTGGGATGATCAAAATAAGTGAAAGCTCTCAGCCGCAGACTATCCAGACTGAGCTGTAATTTAAAACCTTTCAGAGCATCCCAGGTGAGATTTTTTTTTTATTATTATTTTTTTCTCCCTTTGGGTAAACTACTCTGCTCAGGACGCTCGACCCATTAAACTGAGCTGTAACTAAGCCAGTCCAACCCCCACGCGGCCGTTTTCATGCCGGTCTAAGGCTGCCTGGGTTTATTTTGGCTTAAGGCCGTTCCCCATCAATTGGCATCAAACCATTGCTGGTAAGCGAGACGGTGGCGGTGCAGGATGAGGCCGTTCTCACAGGCTGGGTTTAGCGGTGTGGCTCCCCCCGGCCCAGCCGGGCCCTTATGACTCAGGAGCTTTGAACCAGGTTTAAACCCTCCCGCGAGGGCTGCAGTGCTATCACTGCGCCCAGTTTGGCCAGGGACACCCGCCTTCCCGGTGGGAAGCAGGTGCCACTCAGGTTACGGGGTACGGGTGCATGTTTGCCCACCCTTGGCACTATCATCCCGTGGACCTCGGTGCAAGGGGCAGGTACCCATAGGGGTTGGCGTGAGCCAAGTGTGGGGCTGGGATGCACGGTGCTCGTGGGATGCATGGTGCTCAGGGGATGCATGGTGCTCGTGGGATGCATGGCACTCGTGGGGATGTGTGGGGATGCCTCTGGTGCTTGTGGGATGCCCACCACTCGTGGGGATGTGTGGAGATGCCCGGCATTTGTGGGGATGCTCGCTACTTGGGATGTGTGGGGATGCCTCTGGTGTTTGTGGGGATGCACACCACTTGTGGGGATGTGTGGGGATGCCTGGCACTTGTGGAATGCCTGACACTCATGGGATGCCCACCACTCGTAGGCATGTGTGGGGATGCCCGGCATTTGTGGGGATGCTCACTACTTGGGATGTGTGGGGATGCCTCTGGTGCTTGTGGGGATGCTCGCCACTCGTGGGGATGTGTCAGGATGCCTCTGGTGCTCAGGGGGTGCCTGGCACTCGTGGGGATGTGTGGGGATGCCTGGTGCTCGTGGGATGCCTGGCATTTGTGGGATGCCCACCACTTGTGGGCATGTGTGGGGATGCCTCTGGTGCTCGTGGGGATGCCCACCACTTGTGGGCATGTGTGAGGATGCCTCTGGTGGCTCGTGGGATGCCTGGCGCCTGTGGGATGCCCACCACTCGTGGGGATGTGTGGGGATGCCTGGCACTCGTGGGGATGCTCCGGCACAGGACAAGGAGCTGAGCCAGTGCCTGCTTGCTCCAGCACAGCGATTCCCAATATCAGCCTCACACACCACCCCCCCCCCAGTATAAAATCTCTGGAGGAACTGGGGAGGAGGGGTGATGCCACGCTTGGCAGCCGAGGAAGTGCAGGTTTGGGGGTGGGGGGGTGTCTGCCTGGGGCCGCCGGGGGACTCGTGCCCGTAGCCGTGGAGGGGCACCCGCAGCATCCCCAGCACCGCGGCCGCGCGAAGGCGGCGGAGGCTGGGGGGGGGGGGGGGGGGGCTCGGCGGGACCCCCTCAGCCCACCCCGGCTCAGGGCGGTGCTGCCTGGGGGGTGGTGGCGGCCGGTGGGTCCCCCCCTCCGCGGCCGCCCCGCGCCTCCCCCGGCGCCGGGGGCACCGGAACCGGCGGCCAAAGAAGGCAGCGGGGGCGGGGCCGGATCCGGGCCTTGTATGGCGCTTCCCGTGGCCGCCCCCCGC
Organism: Falco naumanni; assembly: GCF_017639655.2. Taxonomy (NCBI): domain Eukaryota; kingdom Metazoa; phylum Chordata; class Aves; order Falconiformes; family Falconidae; genus Falco; species Falco naumanni. Next base: position 3,818,011 of record NC_054072.1, read on the forward strand.
CCCCCCGCCGCCGCGCCCCCCCGGCCCGCGCCGGGCCACGGGGGGGGGGGGCAACCAGGGGGGGTGCACGGGGAGGGGAGTGCCCTGCAGAGGAGGTGGGGGTGGGTGAGGGCGCAGGGGGGGTGCAAGGGATGGGGGGGCTGTGAAAGATGGGGGTGGGGGCTTCTCATGGAAGTGGGGTCGTGCGATGGACGGGCGCCGTTGCGGTGGGTGAAGGGGTGCGGGGGGGGGATGTAGGGGGGGGGGGGTGTCCTGAAGTGGATATGGGGGTGTCCTGAAGTGCATGGCGGGGTCCTGAAGTGGATGGGGGGGGGGGGGTGTCCTGAAGTGAGTAGAGCACACGGACCGTCCCCCCCCCCACCCTGCACTCACAAACAGGCCACCGGGGGGGCTTGCTGCCCCCCAACTCCCGGTACATCCCCCCCCCCCGCAGCATCCCCCCCCCCCGCACCCCAATCCGAGAGGCTGCCGGCACCGCAGGGCCAAAGTCCCCTGGTCCCGCAGCAGCGGCCCCCAACTCCCCAGCCCCCCCGCCCCCCCTCCAGCCCCCCCCGCCCCCCCTCCCCAGCCGGCAGCCGGTGCCCGGGCCCCTCCAGCTGCAGCTCTCCCGTAGCACGGATTTCACTCCCATTGCAAAGCCGGCCCTGCAGGAATTGGGTAAGTGGAGCTATTGCAACACAGCATTTTTCCATACATTTGCTATATAACTCGGAGGGTTTTAAAGATAGCATCAGTTGGCACACTTAGCACGAAACCACCTAATTACTGACGCCTTGGAAGTGCCAAACTTTTAAAGGGGGGGGGGGGGGGGGGGGGGGAGGTGAGGTTAAAATCACAGGCGACCAACAAGTGTTACCTGTTTTCAAGTATTCAAAGCCCTGCACTGCACGGGACCCGGGGCATGGGGAGGGGGGCGGCTGGCTGCAAAGCCACCACTGTCACCACTGGTTGGGGGGGGGGGGGGGGGGGGCGCGGAATTTGGGGCTCCTGGAGCTCCAGCGCCTTCCCCGCTGCCCCTCTCCTTCCTTCCCAACTCCTGGCGCGGTGGTTTCCCCCGCACATCTCCCAGCCCGCTTCTCCTGGGCTGCGGGATGGGGGTTGTGGCCGGTGCCCCCCCCCCGCCTCCCCCGCCGGCTCCTGCTCGCCGGGGAGCGGAGGGATTGGGGGGAAAACCTGCGGGGAAGAGCCTGGCTCCGAGCATCCCCGGGGGAGGGGCGCAGGGACCGGCAGGGCCGGCGCCGGCTGCCCCCGCTGCGTCCCGGCGGAGCGAGCCGGGCAGGGGGGGCTGCAGCGGCCGCCGGGGGCGGGCACCGGCGGGTGGGGTGTGAGTGCGCAGGGGGAGACCCCCGCCCGGGGGCCGGTGCCCGGTGGAGGGTGACCAGTGCCCGGTGCAAGGTGCGCGGTGCAGGACGCCCGGTGCCCGGTACGGGGTGCCCGCTGCAGATGCCCGGTGGAGGGTGACCACCGGTGCCCGCTGCAAGGTGCCCGGTACGGGGTGCCTGCTGCAGATGTCCAGTGCCCGGTAGAGGGTGACCAGTGCCCGGTGTCCGGTGCAGGACGCCCGGTGCCCTGTGCAGGGTACCCGGTGCAGATGCCCGGTGCAGGGCTGAGTGGTGCAGATGCCCGGTACAGATACCCGGTGCAGGGCTAGCTGGTGCAGATGCCCGGTGGAGATGACCGGTACAGACGCCCGGTGTGGGTGGCCGGTGCCCGGTGCGTTTTGCCCTGTACCCGGTGCAGATGCCCGGTGTAGGGTGCAGATGCCCAGTGCCCGGTGCAGGGTGCCCGGTGCAGACACCCGGTGTCCGGTGCCGGGTGCGGCATGCCCGGTGTTCGGTGCCCGGTGCAGATACCCGGTGTCCGGTGCAGATGCCTGGTGCCCGGTGCAGGGTGCAGATGCCGGTGCCCGGTGCCCGGTGCAGATGCCCGGTGCCCGGTACCTCGCTCCCCGGTGCCCGGCCCCGCGCGCGCCGGCCCCGCTTCCTGCTTTCTAATGTTCCATTGTGCGGAGCTTCCATTGTGACGTCTCGGCCTCGGCTCGGCTTTGTCTGTCCATATATGGGCAGCTACGTCACGGAGCGCTCCCGCCGCCCGGATAAATGGGCTGCGGAGTCCCCGGCGGAGCAGTCGGGCGGCAGCGAGGGAACCTGCGAGCGGAGCCGAGCGCGGGAGGGAGCGGGGACGGGGAGCGGGGACGGGGACGGGGACGGGGAGCGGGAGCGAGCGAGAGAGAGGAGGGGTTAAATCCTCCCACCCGCTTCTACAACCACATCTGCCAGCCAGATCGCCCCCTCCCCCTCGAGGAAACACCACCAGAGACCCACGGAGGACCGCACCCCCCCCCGCGCCCCCCTCCTCCGCGGCCACCCCCGGCTCCCCCCCCCCCCCCCCCCTCCTCCTCCTCCTCCTCCTCCCCGGCCCCCCCCCCCGCCCCCGCCCCAACTTTTTCTCTTGCATGATTTCCCTCGCACGGATTTGCCACTCGGATGTTGTTTCCTCGGGAGCTGAGCTCGGAGCCACGTTGAACCAGCCTTTTCCTCCAGTGCTATGACAGGCAAACTACTGGAGAAGCTGCCGGGGACCATGAACACTTTGATGAACCAATTGCCTGACAATCTGTACCCAGAGGAGATCCCCAACTCTTTGAATATCTTCTCCAGCAGCAGCGACTCGGTGGCTCACTACAACCAGATGGCTGCAGGTAAGGGTGGGGGGGAGAAGAAAATGGGGAGAAGGAGGGGGGGGGGGGGGGAGCCGGTGGGGCGAGGAGGAGGACGCTGTGGGTAGGGTGTCATGGAGCCTCGGAGGGAAGGGAAGCGCTGGGGCTGGGGAGCGTCCCCCCCCCCCGCACCCACCCACCCCTTTCCTCGCCGTGTCTCCGCGCGATCGCTGCAGGGCTCCGCCGAGCGTTGCTGCCGAGCCGCCGCCGCAGGTACGGGGACGGCGGCCGGGCTGCGTGGGGAGGGGGGACACGGGTGGGGTGGGAGGGTGTGTGTGTTTGGGGGGGGGGGTCGATAAGCGGCTGGGCCCCCCGTAGCGCGGAGGGGCCGCCCGCCCGCCCCGGGATCCGCGCGGTGCGGAGGCGCCGCGGACGCGCGTGGCCGTGGCCGCCCCCCCCCAGCCCGCAGCGGCGGCGGCAGCGTGGGCTCCCCGGGACGCGGCGGCGACTTCCCGGGAGCGCGGGGCTTGGGGAGGGGGGGACGACACGGCCGGCGACATGGGGGGCACAGGTGAGCGCCGAGGGCGGGGGGGGGGTGTCTCCCCGCGTGTCCCCTGCTCCCACCCGGAGCCTCGCCAGGCTAAACCCGCCCCCCCCCCCCCCCCCCCCCGCCGCCGTGTTTCTCCTCGCCGGGGCTCGGCGCAGCGAAGCAGCGAGTCGGTAACGGCGTCGGCGGCCGCAGCCGGCTCCGCGGAGTGCCCAGCGCTGCCGGGGGCTGGACGGGGAGGAAGCCTACCTGTAGCCGCAGGTACCTCCTTCCTCCGGCCCCACCGGCGGGGCGGCGGCGCTGCGTGTCCCCGGCCCCCCCCCCCCCCGGGGACAGCCGCGGGGGCGGCAGCCCGGCCCCGCACCGCCGGGACCCTCGGCAGCCAGCGCCGCAGTACGCGGAGAGCAGAGCGGGGCGGGGGGGAGGACGCAGCGAGGGGTAGGAGGGAGCGGGGCGGGGGGCCCCGGAGCATCCCCGGTGCATCCCCGGGACCCCCGCCCGGGGCGGCGTAGCCCTCCCGGCTCACCCTGCCCCGCTTCTCTCGCACTTTGCAGATAATGTTATGGACATTGGCTTAGCGAACGAAAAGGCCGGCCAGGAACTGTCATCCTATTCGGGCACTTTTCAACCGGCCCCGGGCAACAAGACTGTCACCTACCTGGGGAAATTCGCTTTCGACTCGCCCTCCAACTGGTGCCAGGACAACATCATCAGCCTGATGAGCGCGGGCATCCTGGGGGTACCACCGTCCTCGGGTGCGCTCACCAGCACGCAGAGCTCAGCGGGCAGCATGGGCCCGCCGCAGGGCGAGGTGGACCAGATGTACCCCGCGCTGCCACCCTACTCCTCCTGCAGTGACCTCTACCCAGAGCCCGTCTCCTTCCACGACCCCCAGAGCAACCCCGGCCTCACCTACTCCCCCCAGGATTACCAGGCGGCCAAGCCCGCCTTGGACAGCAACCTCTTCCCCATGATCCCAGACTATAACCTCTACCACCATCCCAATGACATGGGCACCATCACGGAGCACAAACCCTTCCAGAGCTTGGACCCCATCCGCGTCAACCCGCCCCCCATCACCCCACTGGAGACCATCAAGGCCTTCAAGGACAAGCAGATCCACCCGGGTTTCGGGGGGCTGCCGCAGCCGCCGCTCACCCTCAAGCCCATCCGACCCCGCAAGTATCCCAACCGGCCCAGCAAGACGCCACTCCACGAGCGGCCCCACGCCTGCCCTGCCGAGGGTTGTGACCGCCGCTTCTCCCGCTCCGACGAGCTCACCCGCCATCTCCGCATCCACACAGGCCACAAGCCCTTCCAGTGCCGCATCTGCATGCGGAGCTTCAGCCGCAGCGACCACCTCACCACCCACATCCGCACCCACACCGGCGAGAAACCCTTCGCCTGCGAGTTCTGTGGCCGCAAGTTCGCCCGCTCCGACGAGCGCAAGCGGCACGCCAAGATCCACCTCAAGCAGAAGGAGAAGAAGGCCGAGAAGGGTTCGGCCGGGCAGCCCCCCACCGCACCCCCTGCCGCTGCTGCCGCCGCCGCCACCTCACCACCCGTTGCCCTCGCCCCTGCCGTCACCACGTGTGCTTGAGGGACCATGGGGAGCGGCGCAGTGGCACCCCTTCTCCCCTGCCCTCTGCACCGCTCTGGGGGGGGGTCCTGGGGTGGCCTTGCCCCCTGGGTTCAGGATGCCGGGGGTTGCGCTGCATGGGCTCCACTCTGCCCGCACCTGGATTGACTGGGTCCAGGCTGCCCGCACCTGGATCCTGCCTGCACTTGGATCGACAGGACCCGCACTGCCTGGACCCAGGCTGCCTGCACCCGCACTGCGCGCACCCGGATTGCCAGCATCCCGGCTGCCTGTACCTGCACCGCCCGGGTCCCGGCTGCCTGTACCTGCCCGGCTACCCGCACCGCCCGGGTCCCCGCTGCCCGCACCCGCACTGCCCTGAACCGGCTCCCCACCGCCCGGATCCCTGCTACCTGCACCCGGATTACGTGTACTGCCTGGATCCTGCCTGCCCGGATCCGGATTCCCCGGATCCGGCTCTCCCGGCTCCAGCACGGCCCGGATCCCAGCTGCCTGGACCCGGCTGCCCGCACCCCGCTGCCCGCGTCCTGCATCTCCCGGCTCCAGCCTGCCCGCACCCAGCTTGGCCTGGATCTGGGCTGCCCGGGTTCCAGATCGTGGGGATCCCGGCTGACCTGGATCGCCAGGCACCTGGATCCCACCTGCCCGGGCTCCCCAGTGGTTGGGCTGCCCAGGATCGGGCCCTCCTGGATCCCACCCGCTTGGGCTCCCCGGGGGCTTGGGCTCCCCAGGATCGGGCCCTCCTGGATCCCACCCGCTTGGGCTCCCCGGGGGCTTGGGCTCCCCAGGATCGGGCCCTCCTGGATCCCACCCGCTTGGGCTCCCCGGGGGCTTGGGCTCCCCAGGATCGGGCCCTCCTGGATCCCACCCGCTTAGGCTCCCCGGGGGCTTGGGGTCCCCAGGATCGGGCCCTCCCGGCTCCCACCCTCCCGGCTCCCCGGGACTGGGCTCGCCTGGATCCGGTCCGTCCGGGTGGGGCTGGCTGGCTGGAGCCGACCCGCCTGGGCTTGGATCCAGCCCCTTTTGCCCCCCTCCCCCCCTGTAGCGCACCCCCCACCCCCCACCCCCCCCCAGCACCGGCTCCCCGCGGCGGAGGTAAGCGGGCTCGGGCCCCCCGGCCGGGCTGGCGGGGCGGGGGGCGGCTCTGCGGGTCCTCCGCAACTTCGGGGGGCGGCGGGGAGCGATGTCCCGGCAGCAGCTTTTGGGTTTGTTGGTGGTTTTTTTGTTGTTTTTTTTTTTTCTTTCCCCCTTTTTTTTTTTTTTCCCAGCAGAAGGGAAATTCTTTACAGAAATGCAGAAAAAAAAAAAAGCAGTATTTTGCTGAATACTTTTTATAATGTGAGATATTTTTATTTTATTTTATTTGGTCACTTTAAAACAACCAACCAACTATGGAGGAGAAAAATCAATTAGTCCTCTATTTTATTTTATTTTTTTTTCTTTCTCCTTCTGGTATGTGCATGTCATTGCATGACTGCTCTGATTTTTTTCTTCTTTTGTTTTAATAAAACTGTGCTCAGACATTTAAGCTAAACTAAGCAAAAATAATAATGACTTAAAAAAAAAATCTTTGTTGCCAAAAGGTCGTGCTATCCAGGTTTGATGTCTGCATGTGAAAAAAAAAAAAACACATTAAAAACGTACAAAAAATAAAGAGAAGAGAAAGAATGCAGTCTAATTTATGTGAACCGAAAGGAACAAAAAAACCCACAATCAGGTTTAACCACACAAACCTAAGGGAATGATATTTTTTGAAAGACTTTTGTATAAAGTTGAGTACTTAGAGAAAAAAAAAATCATACCAGATGTAATATATTTTGTGGATGTTTTTATTTCTTGGATTTATAGTACCTTATACTAAGGTTAAAAAAAAATAATTATGCTTGATATTGTGAAAAGGTGATAATTTTCACACACATTTCATTTGCTCATTTGTCATGTTGTAATGCAAATATGATAGTTAATGCATACAGCATTTTTAAGGGAAAAAATCAGAAATATTGAACTGATGTATTGTTGTACCATTTGCACTGTGAGCAAATGCTAATGCAGTAAATATATTGTGTTTGCTGACAATCAAAATCTGTAGTAAATATCTTTATTTTACCTTGCTTAAAAAGAAGATCTATATTGGTTTGGAAAAAAAAGAAAAAAAAAGTCTCTAATATGTAAGGGGGATGTTAAAGTGGCTTGAAATGTGTAGGACGGTGGGTGCTGTGCCTCGTTACGGGCGACTTTGAAACCTGTTTGTACATTTTTTTTCTAGTGTTGTATTTTTTGAAAAAAAAATATTTTTTTTTTGTATGATTTTTTTTTTTTTTTTTAAAATAACCCAACCTTTTCTCAGCCCCCCTCTCCTTCAGTTCTGTTCACAGGATGGCGTGGCGAGACCAGCTGGCCAGGACGCTTGGGTGACCCCGAAGGCGACCGGCTCCGTCCTTGCGTCCCCCCTCCCTTTTCCCGGCCGCACGGGGACAGGGTGCGTTCTGCAGCCCCCCAAAACAACCGCGTCCTTGGTTTGTCCTTGACCTTGCGTCTTATTTTTCCCCGCTCGTGCCACCGCCGCCACCTTGACCCCGTCACCATTTTGCCGGCGGCTTTCGCCGGGTTGCATCTGTCGGATAACGGTGGGCAAAAGAGGATCGCGCCGCTTCAGCCGGTAATGCCTCCGCGCCTTTCGCCGGCCAAATCGCCCCAGGTACAGAGCAGAGAGGGGATTTTTGCTGGGCTGGGTCGCTCGGGTTAAAAATAACCCACCGGGATTCGGAGCCGGTGCTCGTACAGGCACGAGGGGCGGGTGGGAGAAGGAGCAGGACGAAGCGCGCGGGTGTTGGGAGCTGGCGTGCGTCTGGTGGCCTGTGATGGTTCAATCCTTCCCCAGCGATGGGCTCTCCTCCTGGAGCTGGCGGTGGGCTGGAGTGTGCTGAGGGTCTGGGGTCCCATGGTCCACGTGGCGTTGGAGCTTCCCCTTTCCCCAGGGCTCGCCGGCAGTGCTGGCAGCCGGCGTTGGCACCGCGGTCTTCCCTGGCATTCCCGGGGCGTGGAGGCACTGGCACCGCCGTCAAATTTCCTGCTTTTTGATTTGCATCCGCAGCTGGGCCCCGGAGGAGCTGCTGGTCCTGCCAGGCCAGGCCAGCTCTGCCCATCCCCGGGGTTTTGCCGAGCTCTCCGGCTCGGAGAGGCTTTAATTTGAGGGAGAAGCCGGGGGCCGGGGGGGCCGCCCCGTGACTCAGGGCCAGGCAGCGATGGCATAGCCTGGCATTGGGGGAATCGCTTTGGAGCCCGCGGGGGATGCGCAGGGTGGGCTCCCACCGGGATTCCCACCTGGTTGAGCTTTTGGTGACCATTAAGATGAGGCCGGATCGGCTGCTGGATCCAGTGTGGGGCCAGAGGGGCGGTGGGGGCTGCCCACCCCTCAGCGCTCCAGGCATCTCTGAGGTCCCGCAGTGGCCAGGGGCTGGATGCCGGTTCTGGAGCCGCCAGTCCTCGCAGTGTCCCCTGGCGTGGCTTGGACAAGCTGAGGTGGATGGATGGGAGCCGCAGTCGCCATGCACCCAGCCGACGGCACGGGGAGAGCCACCGTGACCCCTGGCATCACCTGAGGGTGCTGCGGGGGAGCTTGCGTCCATCTCCACCGGCGCCTTGTGCTGGAAGATGTTGGAGATGCCGGGCATGGGCAGGCGGTGCTGTGGCAAAGGCTGCCAGGAGATGCCACACCACCATCACCACACCACGGCCAGGAGCCACCCAAGGTTTCTCCAACACTTTGGGCTCCTTCGCTGTGGGCGAGGAGGAGGAGGAGGGATGGCACCCACTGAGCCTCGACGGGGTGTTGTGGCTCCAGCACTGGGCTGGGGACCCGCTCTGCCATCGGGGTGCAGGTGTCCTGCTGGGCAGGACCCCCCTCTGCATGGAGCAGGAAGGTGAGGAGCACCCTTGGGTGGCAAAACGCGTGGAGTGCGTGCAGCACCTTGCACAAAAATGTTGGTTGCTACGGAAACACGGCACTTGCCATCCCCATTCTGGGCGATCTGTGTTCTGGGGAGGAGGGAAGGGCTTGCCAGTCACGTACCAGCTCAACACAACTTGCTGCCTTTCCCTTCTCGACGGCAGCTCTGGGTTCCGGAGGAGGCCACCAACACCTCGCTGCTCTCCGCTGAGGGTCTTCGGGGCTTGGCAAGCTGTTGTTGAAAGCCAAGAGCTCACCACGGGATGGGATTTGCTTCCGAGGAGGAGCACCAAAGGCTGAGACCCCATCACTGGGGTCGGGAGCGACGAGGACCTGCAGCCAGCAGCTCCTGGTTTGCAGCTGGTGGATCTCCATGCCACAGGTGTTGGTGGGATCCCTCCCCGATCTTCACAGCCTCGCCCGCTGCCCCAGTGAGAAACCTGCAGAAGGTCTGGATGGTTTCCGAATCACCCGATCCCTCATCTCCTGCTCTGTGCTGGTGCCGTGCGGATCCACCCTGCCTTCCTCCCTGTTCCTGGCCAGGGTGGCAGCTCCAGCTTCTGCTCCTGGCAGAGCGTTTTGGAGGAAGGACTCAAAATTCAGGACAGCACGTGGGGCAGAGCCTCTAGGGAAGATGCTTCCCGAGCCCCGTGGCCATCAAGATGCCCAGGTGCCAGGACCTGCTCATCCCAGCTCTGCCTCCCACCCTTCCCGGCCGTGTCCCCTCCACCCCGAGGTGCTGGTGGGGGGACGGTGGCTGGGAGCAGCAGCATGTCCCAGCAAGGAGTGGCAACCACCGGCAAACCACAGGCACCAGCCTTGCTCCGTCCTTCTTCTTCCTCCCCACGCCTCTGCTGGGGACGTGGCGGGGTCCCCCATGCTGCCCCCCCTCAGGGTTTGCTCTGACACCCCAAAACTGATGCCACCGTGCCACCTCGCAACCCCCTGGCTGCCTCTCTGCATCCCGGCACAAAACCGGTGCGTGGGGGCTGTACCCCCCTGCCCCCCGCCCATGGTTTGCCCCCCGCACTTTGCTCCTTTTCGGTTAATCCCCTGTCCTCACTGGTGTCGGTAACACCTTCCCAGTTTAGCATCATCCTCCCTGGCTGTAATTACCGCGCTGTTTACCTCCACCTGCTAATTGATAAAGCCACCCTTGGCGCCGGTCCTGGGCCTCCTCCCCTTGGCCCCGTGCGGTGGCACGTGCCCTCACCAGCCTGGTGACACCGGGACCAAGCCGACTCCCCCTCGGTGGCAATGGGGGTCCGAAGGAACCCAGTGCTCAGGGAGGGGGGCGTTTGCTTCATCCCACCACCCCCAGGGTCACCGCAGGGCTGGTGGTGGCTGCTGGGGACAGTGCTGAGGATGGGGGGGTGGTGGGGGTGGTGGTTTGTCACCAAAACGGCTTTGCTGCCCTACCTGCCCCTGCCCAGCCTCCCGGAGTCAAGTTTGCGGGGGTCTCCCCAAATCTGGGTGCTCCTGCCCTTCCAAATGTGCTGCATGTCCCTGCTGCCCTCCCCCTGGATCTCATGGCTGGGGCACCCCCAGCCCTCGTCCACCCCAGGGTGCTCCCAGGTACCCCACCCTCATGCCTTTGCCCACCCCAGGGATGCTCCCAGGCATCTCCTCCCTGCACCCCTCGCCCACCCCAGGGGGCTCCTGGGCATGCCTCACCCACCCCAGGGTGCCCCTGGGCATCCCCTCCCTGCACCCTTGCCCACCCCAGGGGGCTCCTGGGCATGCCTCACCCACCCCAGGGTGCCCCTGGGCATCCCCTCCCTGCACCCTTGCCCATCCCAGGGGGCTCCTGGGCATGCCTCACCCACCCTAGGGTGCCCCTGGGCATCCCCTCCCTGCACCCTTGCCCACCCCAGGGGGCTCCTGGGCATGCCTCACCCACCCTAGGGTGCCCCTGGGCATCCCCTCCCTGCACCCTTGCCCAACCTACGGTGCTGCTGTTCCCCTCGCCCACCCAGGGTGCTCCCAGGCCCCCCACGCTCAAGCCCTTGCCCACCCCCGGGACCCCCTGCCCCCCCCCCAGGGATGCTCCTAGGCATCCCCTCCCTGCATCCTCACCCACCCCAAGTACCCCCGACCCCAGCACACCCCAGGGTGCTCCCAGGCCCCCCACACTCAAGCCCTCGCCCATCCCAGGGACCCCCTGTCCCCCCCCCAGGGATGCTTCTCCCCTCCCTGCATCCTCACCCACCCCAAGCACCCCCGGCCCCTGCCCACCCGCCACCCACCCCGGTTTTGGGGGGCCGCGGTGGTATTGCTCCAACGCCCGCCCCGTTTGCAGCGTTTGCACCCCGAGCGGGGGATTTGAAGGGGGTCGCTCCCCGCTCTCCCCGCCGCACAGAGCTGCGCGCCCCCTGCCCTGCCCCGTGACGTCACGCCCCTCCCCGACGTCACCCCGGCGCGGCACGCGGCGGGTTAACGCTCCTCCCGCCCGGCGGCGGCGCTGCCGGAAGGGGCGGGGCGGAGGCGGCGGCACTTCCGGGAGCGGCGCGGGGCGGCGGGGGACCATGAGCTGGTGAGTGCGGGACCCCCGGGCCCGGCCGCGCCGTGCCCCGCTCCGCCCTGCCCCGCCGCCACGGGGCCCCCGGCCACGGCTGGGGCTCGCCGCCACCCTGCGGCCCGACACGGCGAGGCCTGCTGCGGTGCTCGGCCCGCCAGGCCTCGGCTCCTCATCGCGGCCGCCGCCGGGGCTGGCGGCCTGGGGGGCCTCTGGTGCTGGCTCGGAGGAGTCCCCCGGGGCTGGCGGCCTGGGGAGCCCTCCCGGGGCAGGCCCTGAGGGGATCCCCGGTCGTGCTGGCCCTGAGGGGGGTCCCCCAGTGCTGGTCCGGCAGAGGTCCCGCAGTTCTGGTTCTGAGGGGATCTACGGAGCTGGTGGCCTGGGCGGTCCCGTCCCCCCCCGCGCTGGCCCTGAGGGGTGTCGTGTGTCCCGTCCCCCCCCAGCGCTGGCCCTGAGGGGTGTCGTGTGTGTCGTCCCCCCCCCCCCAGTGGGGGCCCGGAGGGGTGTCGTGTGTCCCCCCCCTCCCCCCCAGCGCTGGCCCTGAGGGGTGTCTCCCCTGGGCTGGTGGCCTGGGGAGTCCTCCCGGGGCAAGCCCTGAGTGGTCCCCGGAGCTGGCAGCCTGGGGTCTCCCCAGTGCTGGCCCTGAGGGGGTCCCCCTTGGGCTGGCGGCCTGGGGGGTCTCTCCAGGGCTGGCCCGGCAGGGGTCTGTGGTGCTGGTTCTGAGGGGGTCTATGAGGATAGTGGCCTGGAGTGTCCCCCCTGGGGCTGGCCCTGAGAAGGTCCCTGGGGCTAGAGGCCTGGGGCTGGCGGCCTGGGGGGGTCTCCCCCAGAACTGGCCCAGAGAGGGGTCCCTGGCACTGGCCCAGTGGGGTCGTCGGTGTAGCTGCCTTGAAACTGTGTCTGTGGGCATGCATATGGTATATGGGTTCTGATGGATGTGCCCCTGGAAAGCCCCTTGTCTGTGCCCCCCAGCAGCAGCTGCCTGTCCCCCCCGAGGCCACAGCGGGCCTGGCCCCCTTCCTGGGTAAGGGGGAGCACAGGCCGAGCCCCTTGGCCCCCCCAACCCCCCCACCTCCCCACAGCAGGGCTCGCCACCCCATGCCCAGGCACTGCTGTGGGGAGACGGGGGGTCCCCAAAAATCCCCAGCAGCTGTGTGAGTCTGGAACGCTGTAAACTCACCTTCAACTCCATTAAAAAAAGCTTTTGCCGTTAAAAAAAAAAAAAAAAAAAATCCCACGTGTGTTTGAATCAGATATGTGAAGGGCTCAGTTCGGCTACCACGGTGCGTTTGGCATGCTGCTTCTGCGCATCTCCCCGCCACTTCTTTAAACTAATTATAGCAGAATTTAATCGTGGCTGCTGCGTGTGATTTCTCATCCTGGGTAGCGATTTAGAGCCAGTGCTCATCATGAGAGGTGAAGGATGGGATGGTTAAAGGAGAAAAAGGCCCTTGCCTGGCCCTCTCAGGTTGAGTTTGTCAGGGCAGGCACATGGTGAAAATTGAAGATTTTTTTGTTTGGGCTGGGAGTGGGGGAAGTCGTGGTCTGGAAACATACTTTGAGAATATAATGATGCACACGCAGGTACCTATTAAAATGGGGCCTTTTGGTTAAAAATACACACTTATTCACTGGGTTCATTTTTGTTCCGCTTTACTCATCTTGGAGCAGCCATGATTATAGGCGGCGTCAGTTAACGAGGGTCTCGAAGCCGCCTTTTGCCCAGGCTGCCCTCCTGAGCTCTGTGGGTAGCATAGCCTGGGGGCTGCGTTTAGCAAGCTCTGGCTGGTGGAAGACACCTGCTCCGCTTTCCTGGTCTGGGAGGAGCTCCAGAGTCGAAAACATAAGAGAGAAATATTCCCTTCACACGATGGATGTGGAATAATTGGGGTGCAGAGCGGCACCGCTTCCCCTCTGTGCTTTCCAGTGTCCAGCCAGCCGTGCTGTTCCCCAGGGACTTCGCCTGGAGACTGTAGCTTATGGTGCCTGGTGGCTTCCCTACAATACACGTGGCTTTTGCTGAGAAATCGGGTGTTTTCGCCTTTTGCTGGGGAGGAATAAAAGGTCATTGCTGGAAGGAGGGGGACACTTGGGACTCCACTGCAATCTGAGTCTCCTCTTTCTTCTCCAGCAGCGTCAGTCCTCTGGTGTGTCGTGGCTCTGCTTACGCGCGAACGCGAGGGGCTCGGACCCCGCCAGGCTTCAGCAGCGTGTCAGAGGCACAATCGCTCTCAGTTCGGCCTCGCTGGCCGGCCGGCCCTGCCAACCCTCCTGGCAGATAATTCCCGCAGCCACCCGCCCTGGATGAATCGCCCCATTCATGGGGGGGGCCCGGAGTTCAGCGCCCGGCTGGCAGGGCCGGGCTTGGCGTGACGTCCACTTCGCCGACGCAGCGAGGGGTTACGCTCTCGCCGGCAGCGGTAACAAATGCCGGCGTGCGTGCTGGGGAGGGGGAACCGATTGTGCTGGGGTCATGCCCTGCTCCTCAAATGTCAGAGGAAAACATGTCCGGCCGCAATGCCGCAGCTCTGCCGGCCCCGATGCCGCTGCTCTGCTGGCCCCACGGAGGGAGCGAGCTTTGTCCCAGCCTGGCGAGGCGGGAGGCTGCTTTGTGCGGCACAGTGTGTTTGCTTAGTTTGCACGTGCATCTCTCTCCGGCAACGGGCACCGTTAGACCCAGAGCAGCATTGATTAAAACCTCTTTTTTTGCAGGGGTCGGCTGTTGCAGCTGATCAAGCGGATGGAGCTTCATCCTCAGCTCTGTCCTGCAGGTCACGCTGAGGAAGCAGCACGTAACTCTGCCTCCAGTTTTGCTTCTGCACATTTGTTACCTTAACTAATTTTTTTCCAAAGGCCTGTGAGAAATCCCAGCAGCTGGAAGGGCAAAGAAGCTGTTTGCAAGCGGGATGGTTGATGCCTTGTTGAATTGCGTGTGGTTAATCCTTTGCTTTCCCTCGCTCTTTGTGAGTGCTTGGTGGGTTGGGGGTTTCTGCGCTGCATCGGGACTGGGAACAGCAGTGCCCGATGTACTAACACAGGAAAACTTTGCTCCAGAGAGTACAGAGTAACCTGCTGGTGACAGAGGCTGGGTTAAACCCCCAAATTCCTGACTCCTGCACCTAGGCAACTAGGCAGTGCTGTCTTTCTAGGCTAAGCTTTATTTAGAGCAGGAGTAGGCTTGTTTTGGGAAACAGCCTTGCATGGACAGATGAGATGTTTTCTAAATCTTGGCAGAGCTTGGTGGCTTCCTTCAGGCTTTTGCACTGTGGATTGGGGTCTGTTGAACGCATTCATAGTCCCCTCTTCCTCACCGCTCACCTGTGGCCTTGTGTTTTGGAGAAGGGAGGGGAAAATATGCCAGCAACTACCTTGGCAGTCACTCGCTTTTAAAAAATAAAAAGAGAAACAGAGCTTTTCCTATATCATCACCCTCAATTGCCACAAGCATCTCATTTGTGGCCACCTAAAGGATTTTATTAAGGTTCGTGGAACCCTGTAAAGCCAAATTTTGTTGCAGCTCATAACCAGACTCCCAAATACCTCCTCTTTTGGTTTCCCAGCTCCTACAGGTGATTTTGCAAACGGGAAGGGGGTTTTAGTAGCGTGACAGCTCAATATCTGAATGCTGCCTCTCGGCACCGCTGCAACAGCTGGTATTTACTGGGAGAAAAAATATGTTAAGCAAATGTTGACAGTGAGGCAGTGCGAAGCACGTGTTTTCATGTTGCAGTGCAGCGTATTATTGGTCTGCAAGGGGGTTGCCGTTGCCGGACTGCTAAACCATATGCCTCTTGGCAGGGAGCTCTTGCTAAGTGGACTAAGGAGCTGGCATCGATTTGAAGTCGGGAGTGGAAATGTGTGGTTATGCGATATTTAACTCCCCAGATCTTTACCAGACGCAATCTAGAGTTAAGGTGAATGTGTTCTCTGAAATATTTGGGGATGGAGGTGAAGAAGAGGAGCTGTTTGCCTGGGAAAGGGTGGTTGAATGGGTGGATTTACGCCTGCTAGCAAGGGGAGAGGAGAGCGCGGGGAGGTGGCAGGCATAGCCGGGTTGTAGCGTAAGAGTGTTGGTTATTCATTTTGGTTTCCATGTTTTGGAGCTGCGCTGTGGCCACGTTGGGCAGGTGCGATGCAAACACAGACCAAGGCGCTGTTTTCTTTCCAGTGAATCAATATTGATGTTTTTCGGCGCTCAAATCGCAGTCCTGTTGTGGTCAATGGCAACGCTCCCCCTTCTCTCCGGGTTTCAACGATACCGGGATTTGGAGATTGAGCACG
Organism: Falco naumanni; assembly: GCF_017639655.2. NCBI lineage: Eukaryota > Metazoa > Chordata > Aves > Falconiformes > Falconidae > Falco > Falco naumanni. The sequence goes on from NC_054072.1 coordinate 3,833,562, forward strand.
GGATAAAATTAGATTGGATGAAGCAACTGGATACCAAAGCGGTGAGCGAGGTCCGCGCAGCTCCCAAACACCTCCCTGCACGGCGCTGCCGTGTGTAGCGCCTGTGCAAGGCGGTTTGCGCATCCCAGAGGTGGCATCGCGGTGAAACCGACACGCTGGCGTGCCCTCGGCAAAGCGGGCAGCGCCGGCACATCAGCTCACCGCGGCATCTTGCGGGGTGGAGCAGCTGGCAGGAGTCACGCGCCGCGTCCTCCACCGTGGTGGGAGATCGCAGCGCCTGGTGTGGTCCTTGGAGCGCCATTAGCGCGTGGCTATTTCTTAATTACTATTTTTTTCCACCTTCTTTGTACAGGTAGCTAAAAAACAGTATTATAGTTGAGCCACAACCGTGTTTCACAACCATGCTTAAAATGGATATTTTTGTAGCATAGTCAGGGCCTAAAACAGCCTTGCAAAATTCTGCTCGCCCACGCGCCTGGCGTGAGTAATTTTCTTTTGATGGGTGAGTAAAATATCATTATTTTTTTCATGCTCATCTTGGAATGGGTGGGAGACTAGATTCTGACATTATTTTTGATTTGCTTAACATTGACACCGTGCTTGGCTCTGTGCAAGATGCAGAGGTACAAGCAGCCCCTGCTCCGAAGAGCTCGCCGTCGGCAGGCGCACCTCTCCGCTGCCGAAGTTGAGGAAGGCGCCTCGTTTTGCTGGGCTGACCCAAACCGACGTGAAATGGATGCTGACATCTTTTTTTCCTTCTCCCCTGCTGCAAGGGCTGACCCTGACATCCGTTTGTGGCTTAATGCCTATGAGTTTGTAGGGATGGGGTTGAATTGCAGGTGGGAGCGCACGCCTGCGGGGATGGATGTGTGTATTTCCGAGGGACCGTATCCCCACGTCGCTCCTCTCCCTGCCTCTCACCACCCCGTGACCTCCCCTCTCGTCTCCACCAAAGAGAAAACCCAAACCAGATTTTGGCGCAGAGTCTCCCTCGACATAAGCTGTTTGTGATCCGTTTGAATAATTTTTTCCTTTTTTTGCCTTCGCGCTGTGTTTGGAGCGGTTGCTATGAGTTCCTACGAGGCGGGGGGAGTGGGGTGGGACGGTGCATGCAGTTTCCATGGACACGATGTAGTACATTGAGGCATCCGGAGCGATGCTTGAGATTAATGTCTAACCCGTGTCTGCCTTCGTGCCTTTCTCACGTGGGCAGGGCTGGGATCCCCACTGCGCCGAGGGCTCGCTCTGGGGCAGCCCGCATGGCCACGGATTTGCAGCTTTTGGTGGTTTTTGTAGGAAGCCCAAAGTTGTGAGACCTGTGGTGTGAGTGCCCCGGGTTGGTTTTCTTGGCGTGCATGTGCACAGCACCACGTGCCCTGCCAGCCTTTGCCGCTTTTCCTCTCCTCGCGCCCTGTGCAGGCTGCGTTCAGCACTTGTTGGGACTTAAGAACACTAATGAGATAATTACTCCTGCTTCAGCAGCTACTGATGATGGTCGCAGCTGCCCTTGAACTTGCAGGGTTCTCCGACTTTCCCACATCACAGAAAGTTCCTTCCCTAACACCGATGTCTTGTAGTGATGCTTACCTTAGTGCAGAAGGCATGGGGAGGAGAAGTGGCCAGCACGGAGATCCTTGCTCAAACTCACTTGATAATGGCAATGAGAAAGTGAAAGTTGTTATCTCCACATTTGCATCCTTCCTCGGATGTTTCCGACCTTCCTGTTGATGTTTGCAGGAGCGCTTTGATCTCTCCTGGATAGCAGTTAGTCCCATGAACGGGCAGGTCTCCTGGCTGCAATTACACCTCGACCCGGAGTCTTCTTCCAGAGCAGAAGCTCAGAAAACCCCAGATGAGGGGAAGGGCCTCTGGCTGTCACAGGGGGAGTTTCTGGGGTAGCTCAGGGCCAGTTTTTGGCTTCACGGAGGATCAAGTGTAAATGGGTGATTTAGCAGAAGCCCTCGGCATGCCGCATGCCAAAATCTTTGGGACGACTGGCCTTGGTGGGTTGGGGTCACCCCTTGCCATGCAGGAGGCTGGGTTATCGTCCTCCTGGCTGCATGCAGAGAGAGGTTTCTTTCCGGTGAAAGAATTGGGATTTTTGGTGGAAATTCAAAAAGTGAAAAGCTCTGGCAGAAATCCAGGCAGCACTGGCTTGCTGGCGCTTGGGGTTTCGATGAGAGGGAGAGAGAGAAGAAAAAAGAAAAAAAAAGCCCTGAAACTTTCCACGGGAAGCGGGCACTTTTCACAAAACATGGGTTTAGTTGACAGTCTGACGGTGGTGGTACCGATAAAAACTGGTTGTTACCACTGGTTCATACCACAGCAAGACCTGCGGGTCCCTGGCAAAAGCCGTGGCAGAAATACTGATTTTGGTGGTGCGCGGTTGCCAGAGACTTGGCGTCGTTTTTCCTAAGTGTCTGGGTAATTAACCTCCAAAACACGACGCGAGCGAGCACATCGCCCCGGCGTTGGTTCTCCCTGCCCCTTCCCTCACCTGCTGCTTGTCCACCCTCTGTCCACCCTTCCTTCTCTCCCCAGCCCCTGGTTTTGGGGGGGCTTATCAACTGTGGTTGAAAATGCTGCGTGTTTATCCCTTGCTTATCTGCAAGGGGTCTTCTGGGGCCTGATTAGGGGTTGCAGAGCGATGTTCGGATGAAAGGTGCCACGGGGGAGAGGGTCACATCCACCACCCCTTATTTATCTGATCGCCAGCTGGGCTCCCCAGCCTCCCCGCCGCCTGCTCCGGGCCAGGGCTGGTGCCGAGGTTTGATGTCCTGCTCGGTCCAATGCAGCAAAAGGACCATCGCCTCCCTAAATTAGCAATGATTTAGTCTGATTCACGCTGGCAATTCCTGCGTGCCTTCGTTTCAGGGGACTGGCGGAGAGTGGGAGGGGGAGCTACATGTTTTAAACTCCAGCTCCCTGCAGACCTCATTGAGCTGTATTCCCCCCCTGCCTGCGAGGTTTGTTTGCAACTCTCCTGTGCATCCAGAGGAGAATTAGCTGCTTTGGTGTGTGGCCCTGGGTTTGCACATGGAAAAGCCAAGTAAATATATGACATTGCTGGGGAAACTTCAGAGAAAATTAGCCACAGCTTCTCCCACCTTCCCCTCCCTGGGGTTCCTGAGCATCCCCGAGTAGAAGCTTGCAGGATTCTCTCCACCCACACTTTTTTTCCTACTTTAAGCTCTTCCCACCCCCTCCCTGCAGTGCTTTGCCCTCCTCCCTCCCAGCTGAACCCCACTGCTTTCCCAAAGTCCTGGTGACCTCCCTGGGGGGGTTGCTGGCCTGGGCCAGGGGCCAGGATGCTCCCCAGCCCTGTGGCGCAGGGGGGGACCAGGGTGGGAAGGCTCTGGCTGTGACTCAGCTCGCTCGCGCTCTTCAGGAACAGGATTTCAAGGGATTTCACACCCCAAACACAACCCCAGCTTTCTCTCGCTCAGCAGAAATGAGATATCAGAAAAATGTACCGATTCTGGTTTTCCTTTGGTCTACATAGACCCGTGCTCAGCTCTTGACGTAACGGTGATAACCATGCCAGGCTGGTAATCCGTGGCAGTAAAACTGACCCATCTCTTTCCCGTTTCTTTGCGTGACGCCTGTCGTACATTTCCTAAACAGAATAAAACACCCAGCGGCTCTTAATTTTTAAGCATATGGTTGTAACGCGCTGTGTTGTCCCCCTGTTTTGCAGGCTGGGACGGCGACTCACGGAGAGGCAAAAAGTCTCAGTGCCAGCAGCAGCTTGCTGTTGTGTTTTGAGACATGGGGTGGATCTGTTTGTTTTAAAAGCTAAGATACAGATCTTTTTTTTTCTTTCCTACAGCTTTTGTTCCTTCTTATGCATCCCATATTAAAAGGCAAAGATTCAGCAACCAGGAGGAAGATTATCTCAAATTGTAAAATAGAAAAAAGAAAAAAAAGAAAAAGTAATTGGTGAATAAACTTTACTTGTGTGGGGTTATTTTTAAGAGGTTTTACCGAGACAGACATAATTAGCCAACTGGCATCATGATGCTAATAGAGATATTTACTGCTTCAAAGTGTATTTGCAGTGTTGTGAAGCGCTCCAGTGACTTTCTTTTGTTCTGGAAGAAAGTAGCTGGGGTTTGGTGGTTGTTTTTTTTTTTCCTTCCCCTCTGGGGTGCAGGGAGCCCCTGTCCTCCCTGCTGCCTTTCCCTCAGCTGCTGCCAGCGCTGCCAGCTCAGTGGTACCCAACCGATGCCGATTCACTACTACTGGTTCCCCACTACCAGAATTGCCTCGCTGTAACCCAGCTTGCCAGCAGACAGGGATTGGGATTGCTTCTCTAAATAACCCGTATTGGCCAGGCAAGGGAGAAGGGAAGGTTGTATGCAGGTAATGCTTTAATCACCCTTTTAATTGTGCTTTCCCGCTAGGAACCAGCCCAGCTCCAACTTGAACCCTGCACTTGCTGCCGTGCTCCTGGAGATTGCCCAGCAGCCGCCAGGGCTCGTCGGGCAAACTGGTTTTTCTTGGGATAACTGGCTCCCCTGGGTAAAGACCACATCTTTTTTTCCTCCTTCCACCGAGATAGGCTGATGCCATCACTTCCAAAAACATCGAGTGATGGCACCTGGCTGCAGATGGGACAGCTTGTGCCTGCGAGAGTAAGGGAGGCGCCTCATTTTAGTTTATATTTGACCCATGTAGGAAAACACAAAGAAAAAAAAAATCCTTATTTTTTTGCTTTCTTCCTGTAAGGCACCACACACCCAGTTATTGACAGGGTAATTATACACCAGACGAGTGTTTGTTTATAAAAGAAGTGTGATTCACGGCTGCCGGGCCTGCTGCAGGAGCTGGAAAGGGTTAACAACCTAAAATTATACTGGTCCCACTGGAGAACCATAAACAGGAAGTTCTCCAGAAAAACTTAAATTTAAACCTGGTGACTCAGGTTGGCTTGTGCTCCCTGAGCCGCTCGGGAGGTACACAGGGGTTGTAACCCCTGTTTATTACCGGTGGCTAATTACACCGTTGGTTTGAAAACAGCGGCAAAGATGGGCAGAAGCGATGCCGGGAGGGATCAGGTTGTCGGATAATCTTGGTTTTGGTTTGTCCACATGGATGACGTGTCACTTGTCGTGAGCGCTTTCCCCCGTCGCGTGGCATTGCTCATAGCTGGGTTTTACAGCATGTTATGCTAATAAAAATATTTTCTGGGGTTCCAGTTGTCTGGTCGAGCAGTGTTGTAGCAGCACTGGTGGGGAGGAACTTCTAAGTAAAGCTGGTGAGAAGCTAACGGAGAACCAGGCATGTGTGCGCTGCCCGGCGGTGAGAAAAGCCAGCCTGGGGGGCAGCGTGACCGGTGGCCAAGCCAGAGTCCTAAAACACGTCTTATTAGCTTAGACTTTTGGTAGCAGTGTGAGAATTTGGACTGGTCCCGGAGGGGACTCGGGCACCTTCCCAAGAAGCGCCTGGGGTGGATTTGGGATGGGATGCTGATGCTGCCAAGCCTCAGGCATGCTCTACTTGAGGCATCTCTGTGAAAAGATACTTGCGTTTCACGATGAGACCAATTTTTGCTTTTTAGTTAAAACAGCGTGATGCAGAAAACGTTGAGAGATTTTGGATGAGACGCTTTAACCAAGCAGCACCTCTTTAACTTAATCAAATACATTGAAAACAGCAATTGAATTCCTGGATTTTCATTATACTGATAGGTGAAAGAAATTCAATTATTTTCAGGAGGGCTGCGTGGCTGTAACCATCTGACCCAGGCGTCTTTACATGTGTTGTGTAATTTATTTTGAGTACTCTTCACCTTTGAGCTAGCTCGCATGGGGAAAAATCATTCAGGTAACCCAGATTTTACTAGCAACCATATTAAAGATTTTAAGAATGAAGGCTGTTCTGCTGGCAGGTGAGCTGCTCCTACAGCTGTTGTATCAGAGAAATCCTTTGAAGCAGCTCACAGCTCCAGACACTTGCGTTGTTACTTTTTTTAATATCCTCTTTCTAAATATTTACAGGTTTGTTATTTTTGTGGGTTTTTTATTTTTTTTTTTTTTCTTCCCTCCCCTTCAGATTTGGTTTTAAACATAGCAATGCTCTTCAGCAGTTCATTTTGCCCAGGAATGCCTGGAGCATCCCTTGCGTTTATTTGCCTTCCCGGGGTGGCGGGAGGGTGGGGAAAGGGATGTGCTGCAGCCGGCGATGGAGGTGCTGACCTTGCGGGAGACACTGGCTCTGGGAGGGGAGCATGCTGCATGGAAAGGGGTGCTGTGGCCCCGGGAAGAAGCCCTGCTCACCCCAAACCCCATCACCGAGGACGAGACGCGCGGGGCCGGGCTGCTTGAGGCCAGCATCGCTTGCTTACACCTTCCCTCTTCTCTCTTTTCCAGGATACCGTTCAAGATCGGGCAGCCCAAGAAACAGATTGTACCCAAGACAGTGAGTAAACCAGTTCCCCCTTTTTAGATCCAGCCTTTGATCATGTGGCTGATGAGTCAAGCCGGCACTTTGACTCGTCCCATTTTGCGAGCGTGTGCGTGTGCGCGCGCGTGGGAGGGAGATGTGAGCGAGCAGAACCTGTTGCCGCGTGTGACCAGCGCTTGGTTCCTCGTGCGAGGAGTGAGGGGGAGCCCCAACCAGGGAGAGTATTTTGGTTTGGGATCTGTTTCTTTTTCTTTTTTTTTTTCTTTCTTTTTTTTTTTTGGGGGGGGGGGGGAGTGGGGTGAGGGGAAGAGCTCTTTTGGTCTGGCACAGTTTTCCTCGGAGATGGCTGAACGGGCTTCCTTCCTTCCTTCCTTCTTTCAGCAATGGCTTGTTTGTTCATCCTTTCTGAGCAGATGGAGGAGGAGGAGTGGTTCAGATCGCTGAATATAACTGTTTCCAAAGAAAGGCTTATAAGCTGAGATGCTTAGTGCTCGGGCGTGAATTAATTTGTGCTGCACAGCATTTGCTTTAAAAGCAAATTAAAAAAGCATTTTGTATTCTCATGTATTTGAGACTCCTATCCCAAGTGCTGTTGCTTGCAGCTGGCTGTGGTATTTTCCTTTCTTAAGCAGATTGTCTTTGCATTTGTCCTGTGCAAAAAAAGCTGTGGGACCTCACAGTAGCTGTCCCTGAAAACTAACCTGCATACCTGCTCTAAAATAAGAGCCCCGACAGCGAGCGCGGTGGAGACCTTGTCTTTATAACGGCATTGGTGACCTAATCCCTTGAACAGACTAACATCTCTGATCCTTCCTCTCTGGGACACTCATCACGGCTAATTCCTCAGGATGCGTGGGCATTTGTGTTTACGGGGCAGTTTCTCCTTGGGACATGACATTTTCCCCTGGAGGCAGAGGGCTAATTCTGCCACTCCCTTGATGGCTTGATTGTCATATTTTATTTTAAAGGATTTGGTAGTTGTCTGCTGTCATAGAGCAGCAATTTTCTGTAACAGCTCCAAACTGTCAGTATAAAATTTAAGCCAGGCAGGCGATGAAGGCAAGGGCTGATAAAATTCCTCAATGGTTTTTGCATCTCTTCAGCTGCCCTTTTTCCAGGGGCTGATGACCTGCTGCCGTCTGCGGTCCCCCGGGGGAGGCAGCCCCCCAGCCTCAGGTCTTCACACCTCTTCCAGTTCATTTCAGGAGCCCCCACGTTGCCTCTCTTCATGGGATTTTGCCTCCCGTCCACTTTCCTGGTGTTGCCAACACCGATGTCCTTCCAGGCTGTCACAAGAACCAACTGCTCTGCAGCTTTGGGTGTCTTGGCCGGCTTTCTTGGTCGTCTCCATCCCACCCATTCTCACATCTGAGCTGACTATATTTTTTTCCTCTTGCCAGCGCTTGCTGGTTTCCCTCTGCTTCTGCCGTGTTTGCTGTTGCAAGGGGTTTGTCGGAGAGACCTTGTTCCCCTGTGCCGTGCTCCATTGCTGCTGAAATCAGCCGTCCCTGAGCTGCAGCAGGAGCTCGGGCTCCATGCAGATGAATGGTTGCACCTCTGAGAGCTTGCCTTCCCCTGAGCTGCTGGTATGTGCTGTTCTGAGGCAGTTGGCAGGCATTGCTTATATATATATATATATGTGTGTGTGTGTGTGTGTGTGTATTAAATAGAACAGCTCAGAATATCCAGCAGGCAGAGGTTCATTCAGCAGCATGAGTGTTTCCAGGCCTTTTCCCTTTCCTTCCTTCCCTATCTTCCTCAGCTCCCCCAAGAAGAGCATCAAGTTTTTTGTGTCAACGACTCGGTAGCTCAGAGTTGGATGCCGCTTTTTAAATGGCTTCCACTTGCCTTGTGTTAACGATGGCGATACTCTCCAGGCAGGCAGCAGATACGTGGAAAGCAGAAAACAGGAAGCCCAAAGCTTTGCAACCTCGCAGTAAGTGTAAAGTGCAGCTCTTCAAAGAAGAACAAACGACAGGAAACCACGGATCTCCCCTGGGAGCGAGGCGTTCAGCGTCGTGGTGTGGAAGTGATGGGGACTGCTTTGTAGCTTTAGCGAGCTCGAGGCCCCTAACTTTACCTCCCAGTTGCAGGCTGAGGCGCTCCATCTGTGCGGGCTTTTGGGAACAGCGGTAGCAGCCAAGGTCTGTGATATTCCAGATGTTGGGCTCTGGAGCCCGCTGCAGGAAGTGGGAAGGTGTGGCATCTCCAGGGCTGCATCCCAAGCCGATCAGAAGGGAAGTGGTTGTGGGTAGAGGATCTCCCACTCACAGAGATTGGACCACAAAAGAGGAGGGGGGGGGGGAGAGAAAAAAAAAAGCACATTTGTTCGTATCTAACTTTGGCTCTCCGTGAGGCATGTAACTGGAGCGCAGGAGAGGGGAGAATCCCGTAGCTCGCCAGCGAGCCTTTTTTCTTTTCTTGATGAAACGATGCTGGGGCTGGTGTCAAATCTAGGGCGGCAGCAGTACTGAAGAGCAATTTGTCCAGGCTGCAGTGGGAATTAGTCATGACTCCCTATGCCCACTCGCTGCTGAGCCTTTGAAGCAGGGCAGTGTCAGCCGCAGTTTAGCTCTTCAGGTAGAAGGAAACCCCCGTAGAAAATATTGGCTGGTGAACTGAAGTGATCTCCCACCCCCCAGACGTGCCTCTGCTTTGTTTCCACCTTAACCTGGGCAAATCCAATTCCAGACAGCATAATCTCTCCCCTGAAAAGAGCAGCTGTCACCGGGCTTGCCGAGAGGCCAGGAGCCGGGTGGGAGGATCTAATGCTCAGAGAGGACCTGCTGTCAGCGGAGCCACAGAGGACACAGTAATACAGCCCAATTAAACTAATGCCCAGTGATAGGAGTTAAACCTGTTAGAATTATATCTCTCTGCAGAATGTTTATTGCTCAAATCTGATGCAGTGATGAAGCCTCTTCTGGCGGAGATGTTCTCCCCCCCAGGACAACTTCGGTGCGAGCAGAGGTTATGCTGGAACCAGAGCTATAGTTGTCTTCCAAGCTCTCTTGCAGCTCCAGCTTGCTGAAGTTCATCTGCGTCACCCCGAGGTTGTACCCTGCTCTTCACTGGGGCTTGGGTTATCTGAGCCGGCAGGTAGCGGGGAAGAAGAGCCAGCCGTGCATCCCCATGGAGCGTGGAGCCAAGTCAACAGCTGGGGGAGTCAGCCAGCCCTTGGGATGGGGCAACCCAGTGGACAACCCCTTCTCATCACCCAGGTTTTACCCCTTCCCTCCCTCCCCCAGCTGCACGCTGGCCTGGGCTGACTCAGATGGCTCTCGCCTTCCTCCTCCTTGCTGGCTAACCTTGGGTGAGTCAGCTTGGCAGGGAGCGCAGACCTGAGCTGTGGGCCCGCACGCCTGCCAAGCCTCCCTTCCTTGACTCATCCCAGCAGCTCTGCCTTCCCCAGGGATGTCGGATGGAGGAGCTCCATGAGCAGGAGGATTCCACTGCAGCTGCCGGCCGTCAGCACCTTTCCATTAGGCTCCACCAGTGAGCTGGAAATCCCAGAATAATGGAGTAAATGTCACAGAAGTGGTGGGGTGAACTCAAGTGACACCAGCTAAATCATTTTTTACTCATTTGCGTGCTCTTCCTTCCATCTTTAGCAGGATGTAACTGGTCTCTGCGGCTCAGAGGTGCATCCTTTTTCATTTTCAGCATGCCACCCAAGCAGCCTTTCTCAGAAGCTTTCTCGCGAGGCGGGGATTTGGAGAGCTTGCTGGGTGGTGAAGGCCCAGATACACCTGCACCCCGTGGCGCAGGAGCTCTGCTGTCAGACGCAGAGCGAATATTCACCCACATTGCTTGCCTCCAATTCTCTTGCTTGATGGGATGGCAAAAGCTCAGCAGAAGTTCCAGGTTATAGCACAATTTTTGGCCTAATTGTATGGGTTTCTTTTTTTTTTTTTTTTTGGAGAGGAGGGAGGAGGAAGCGTAAGCTTTCCTCTTTTTCCCAAGACCCACGAAGAAGCTGAGACCACTGGAACATGTAAAAATCAGCTAGTCCTCCTCCTCCAGGAAAAGAAATTAACCTCAGGGGAATAAGAAGGTTCATCACAGTTCCTTATTTCCATCTCTTTGTAGTATTGGCTTTGGTCTTGCTTTGTTGCCTTGTAACCATGGTGTCGATTATGATATTGCCCTTAAAGCAGGAGGGATGTTATCGCAGGTGGAAGGCCCGGTGTTTGCAAACAAAAATAACTGGGTGAAAAAGAAGAACGTCGTTTTATTTCAATGCTTTTAAGAACTCATCGTTCTTTATGTAGATTTAAATAAAAACCCAGAGATGAGCGATCTTGCATTAACTAGCCCGTATGCCTAGAAGAAAAAGCGTTCAGTACAGAAACTCGTTTTGATTTGGGGTTTTCAGAAAGAGGCTGCAGAGAAGTGGGATTATTTTAATATTACGGAAACTTCCCTTCAGGATATTGTAATTTTCTTGCCTGTACTTCTTGTTCTCGTTACTCTTAACGTGATAATCCAATCCATAGCCTTTTGCCGTAAGTGTCGGGTATGTGTGGCCATTGATGATAGCTACCGGGAGCGGGAATTACTGTGTACTCTGCAAAATGTACTTGGCTTGCTGTCAGCTTGTCCTCCTTGCACGCCTCGGATCCGCCGATCGCTTGCTGCCTGCGAATCTGCACGGTGGGAGCACGTGAGAGCGGGTCTCGCCTGCCTCGTGCGTGGGGAGCCCTGCTCCTTGCTGCCTGCGTGGTACCGCTGGGCTCCTGCGATGCAAAGGAGAGAGCAGCGATGACTGGGAGGGCTACATCAGCCTGCAGACTGTGATGACTGGTAGCCAGTTGCTACTGTGGGCGTGAAAAATAAGAGCAATCCTTGGGCAGCTGTCTCTGCATAGATGGCACTGGAGATGTGAGTCAGGCCGGGCAGCTGAAGTGCCGCCTTGTAGATTCACCTCGATCGTTTGTAGAAAGCACACAGGCAAACTGGGTTGGGTGTTTTCAGGGAAGCTTGGAAGCCCTGGAAAATTTTTTTGGGGGGTCACATCACCTGGAGGGTTGCAGGGGAGGAAGTTTTGCCTGCCTTCGTGTCCATCAGGCAGCGACGCCTTTCGCTCACCCCCGCTCATTGCACAGTAACGGGGGAATCTAACAGCAAAACGCAAGGGGCCGATACTGTTAATTTTTGCAGGTGGTTTCATTTCATGGCCAAAACCTTTGGTTCTTGGAGGAACTGATTGCTGAGCAGACACGAGGAAGAGCCTCCCAAACAGAGAGAGACTTCCCAACAGTCTCCTGCGGACAGGGCTGGAGCTCCGTGCCAGGGGAAGGATACCACCAGCCTTCAAAGGACATATTTTTGAGTCGTGCCTGACCCTCTCTGGTTTGCAACCAAAACAATTCACACATAAGGCATATAAATAGAGCGCAATACTCCCTGGTTATTTTAGCAGCCGGAACAGCCATAGAAACTGAGGGTGATTTTTACTACGTGCTGGTTACCTGACCTCCAGGCACCAGCTGCTGCGGATTTCTGCAGAACTGTGAACCAGGCAGAAGTCGTGTGAGCTGCCCCCACACTGCTCCATGCCTGTTCTTCAGCGACCATTTTTAGCAGCACAAAAGGGAGCTGGAGCTGGGTGGAGGTTTTTCATCAGCAGGGAGAGCCAGCATGCATCCCCCGGATGGTGGGAGCTGATGGTGTGGACAGCTGTCCGTTGGGGATGGGGCACGCTTGCTGCGCCGGGCACCGGCTGCCTTCAGATCGGGCTGGTCGTGTCACTGTGTAGTTCAAGTCTATCTGAAAGCAGAGACCAGAAAGATATTTAAAAAAGGAGGTTTCAAGAAAACTGGGATTACTGGGCTCCGTCTTAAAATACTGGTCTTTTAATAGCAGTTTTGATTGAAAAGCAAGTGTCTTTATTAAGTGTTCTGGTTTCACATAACACTGTTACATCAAGCCTGGGTTTGAAATCCCGAGGACAGCATGAAGATTTGGAACAAACCTTTGGATCCTTCTAGTCCTGGCTGCTTGCAACACTTAGCATTTCCTTAATAGCGGAGTAGCTTGACAACAGAAATGAACCCAGTTTTGATCCCATGACAACAAAAGCGCATGTATTTACTCTTGGCTGGTCAATTGAAATCCATTTGCTTATTTGGTCGACGAGGTGTGGAATGAATGTTTAAGCGTGTGTTAAAACAGTCAGCATGGAAAGAAAGTTCCTTAAAATATCTTGTATCGCTGGAGATTTGCTGCCAGATAGCAAGTAGGAGGAAGCAGTCATTGATGTAGCACCAAGAGAAGGTTGTTCTTGAGCTCTGCGCTCTTCGCCAGCGCAGGTTTCTCCTCCCTTGGCGAGGTGTCGCAGTCCACTCGGACCGCTGCTCCAGCTGAAGGATTTCATCGGAGGGAACTGTTGCAGGGAGAAGGAGCCTATGGAGGGGGCAAATAATACGGAGACCGGAGGGCTCAGCAATGGCTTGAGGGGGCTGCGGGGAGGAGAACCATCCTGCTGAGGGATGGGGAAGGAGAGAGCGGCTGGGTGGGGGTCTGGCAGCCAGCCACGGGCAGAGCCACCGCAGGGCGCCTCTGCGGCGTGCTGCTGGAGGAGAAGCGGCTCCTCTCAGCTCCTGGGACGATCATGCCTTGGGAAGGGAAAGCGGGCTCGTCCCCTGCCAGCACCGAGCCGACTGTGGGCGCCTGTGTCGGTGCGTGCTAAGTTGCGATCTCTCTGCTTTTAAGGCATTCCCATTTACTCCGTCAGCTTCCAATTCATGTGCTGGAGCACATCCTTGGAATGAGCTGACGCAGTTGGTGGCACTGTCTTTTGCTCTAAGAGAGTCTGGAGGAAAAAAAAAAACCCAAAACCAACCAAGATTTCATTTACTTTTGAAGTGTAACTCCCATTATGCTTCCCAGGGTTCACGTAGGCATTTCCCGAGGACAGGTTTCCCTGCCCAGGTCGTTGCCACTCCAGGCTCTGCTGCGGTACCTTTGAGCTGATTTCCATCTCGTCTTTCCGCAGGTGGAGAGGGACTTTGAAAGGGAATATGGAAAGCTTCAGCAGTAAGTATCAACCACACCGGTAAAACAGGAACAGTAGCATACTTCTCTGTTGTGCCCTCTCATTGCATCTTCCCAGGAAATTTTAGCCAGTTATGCTCTTCCCAGCAAATCACTCACTGCCCTGTAATTTCTAATTCTTCAGAGTTTCCCTGGTGGCTGGGTGTTCAAAGGTGGCCTAAGAAGTATTTGCAGTGGGGTTGAGGTTTGCAGATTACGGCAACTCTGAAGTAAAAAGTGTAAAATTGCTAGAAAACTGTGGGGTCACCGAACAGCTCAACACCTCTGAGGACAAATATTGGTTTTACCATACTGACTGTGTCACATAAGCTCACACTTATCATCTGGAAGCATTTGGCTTTACCATTTGTGGCAAGTGTGAGGACTTAAGGAAATATGTGACTTTGAATAAGAGATCACCAACTTGAAAAAGTTGAAAACCATCTGAAAACAACCAGAAAAGGTTGAGCAGCACTGAACTTCATAGAGCCTTGCCTGGATATTTTTAACTCACAACAGAAGCCAGCATATTCAGCCCGTAAATGATTTGTTGCACGTATGATACACTTCAGTTTGTTTCTTTCCAAGATTCAGACTTTGCCTTGTTCTCCCATCTTTCAGATTGGAAGATCAGACCAAAAAACTTCAGAAGGATATGAAGAAAAGCACAGATGCAGACTTGGGTATGTGACTGTAGGATACATAGACTGTGAACTTGGCCACAAAGAGATGAAGTGACTTTCTCAAGATCACATGAGTAATCTGTGACAAGTCTGGAAAACAAATCTAGATCTCAGTCCCACTCAGTTTGCTTAGTTACAAGGCCATCTGCATGAGGGCTGCCGAGCAGTATCTCAACCAAGGGAACAGAAAGTATGTTACGGGCTTGGTCCCTGTCTCTTGAGCGGCGGCTTGCTGTGTGGCCTTGGACAAGTCACTTTCTTTTCTTTGCCTCGGTTTCTGCAGCTGAAAAATAGGAGCAATTATGCCAGTTCTCACGTTAGACAGGCAGGAGCAGTATCCAGCTGAGCCTATTGTGTCGAGCATAGTCACCTACTTCAGTCAAAGGCATCTTACGCTGGCTGAAGCCAAAGGAAGGTGGGACGAGGCTTTGGGGGGTCTGCAGAGCACCACGTAGGCATCGCTGCGTGTGTTTTGCGTCCGAACTGCTGACCTAGCAGCTCTCATTCAGGAATAACCCTGCTTGTTCCCTCGGTGGCTGCTTGCTTTGGCTTGACCTCGTGGCAGTGGGCGATGTAGGAAGCAATAAACAAGTCATCTCGGCGTGTACCGCCGCAGCTGCCCGCTGCTGCCTTTTAAACCAAGATGGGAGAGAGGAGATGGAGCAGTCTGGTGGAGGGCAGCTGGGAGAAGTGGATTCGGTGGATGCCGGTTATTAAACCGAGCAGGGCAGCCTGCAGAAACATGCAGCAAAGAGCTGTTTTAAACACAGATGGTTTTTCTCAGCATGTGGTTTGGAGTAGTCCCTATTTGTACCGGGCCCCCACAGCTCCGGAGCCAAGGCAGATGCACCAGCGCAAACAGGTGTGGGCTGGACTGGTCCAACACTCATCTCGTGGGAGCTGGGTTCGCAGAGGGGCAGGGGAGTGGGATGGAGCCCCACTGGCTGCTTTGCCAGCGAGGGGCTGGCAAACGCTGGGCTTCCCATGATACAGACCTTCACCTGGGTGTATGTGTGTGTGCGCGCTCGGGTATTGCCAGACGTAAACATGGATCCCAGCTCCTGCCTGCGCGCTCCCACCCTTCCCAGCACGGTGCTGGCACGTACGTGTGCTTGCACAGGGCGAGTGGTGGGAAAGGCACCAGTAACCAGCGCTGCCAGGACTCCTTTCCAGGGTGAAAATTGCCCTTTCTGGGGACTCTGGTCATTGTCAGGGATCCTTGGTAAGTTTTTCCTTGTTAAGGATTCCCCTCCCCTCCCTTGCAGTGGGCGTTGTTTATATGGAGCATTTCAAGTCCCAGAGGAGCTGTGGGAGGACTTTCTTTTTCCGTTCTGCTACATGGCAGAGTCACAAATGAGCCTTGGCCAGATCCAGTAAGATCTGATTTCTCATTTAAAGGCATGAAATCATGAGTGTAAGGGAAGATTTTGAATGTGGCGTGGTGAGGGATGGGTGAAGGCAAAGGAGGTAGATCTGATCGAGTGCTGAGGACTGCTTTCCTCACCTGGCAGTGCCCTTTGCCACGAGGAGATGGCCGTGCTCGCTCAGCCAACACCCGGCCCCCGTATCCGATGAGGATGGCAGCGCAGCAGCGTTGTTGTGTCCTCCTGAGCGTCTGTATTTCTTCCAGTGTACCTCTGTGCCGAGGGGGCTGCTTACTCGCTGCCTGCAAACACTCCCTAGCAAACTGGACCTGGTGGCTTGAGTCTCCACCTTCTGCCAAAAAAGACTCGGAACGAGACCGATTCCTCCGTCTGGACGAAAATGTTCCTGTGAGGCTCGGCCGCTGCTCTGCCAGCTGCAGCAGCGTGGCTGGGAACAGGGTATGGGTTATTAGCAGCACTCTCTGTACTGTGGCTGAAGGTCGTTAACCTCCTTCCCCACCCTCTTTCCAAACAAAATAGGATCTTGAGAAGCAGGAGGATGTTCTTTAATCGGAGAGAAAAGCTTTTCTTTTGAAATGAGGCGCAGGTAACCCACTGGATCACCGTTGGCTCTAGAGAGCCAAACTGTTCTCCACTACTTGTGTATCGCGATTCAAACAAGCAGTGCCTCTCTAAAAGTGCCTCCTTTAATTGCAGTCGCATCTCACGTGCTTCATGAGCAAAGCACCTTAACAGACCCTCCCGAAGCCCACCCCGAGGGGCGGGCGATGCTCTCCTCTCCCATCCCATGTCAGCAGTGTGCCTGTTGAGTTTGGATTGAAGAGGTGGCACCCGGAGATGCCCTCCAGGGGTCCCGGCTCCCCGCACAGCAGTGGGGACACACAGCCCCCCACGGCTGCTTTTTCGGAGCCGTACAGGTGAGGTCAGTGGTGCAGGGGAACTGTCTGGCCCAAAATCTGGCCGAATGTGCCTGACCCCCCCGCCCCCGCCGGGTTCTGGCCTCCCGGTGTGACCCCGGTGCTCACAGCAGCTCCCCTCGCTACAGAACACTTACAGTTCTCTCCCGATGAAGGGAAACTAATTTTTCTTCCAGCTGAAGGAGTTCTGCCATTCTTAACTCCGTCCCGTTTTGGCACAAATCCTTCCTCAGATGTGGTCACACATATGGATTATATCCCATCTGTTTAAAGGTTTAAATGCCTAAACCCTTAATGTTTGGATAATAGACGGATACGGTAGCTTTGTTATTCTGTAGTCAGCATCTCGTTCTGCATTGAGCTTCCCAGCTATTTAGCTTCTGAGCTCTCTGTATAATTGTGTGTAACCTTTAAATCAGAATGTTTAACCCCTTGATTTATGATCTTAAGCCCCATTATTCAGATGACTTTAACTTTTACTATCTGAATGAGTACAGTAGGAGTCTTTCCAAAGCTCATCTGTAGCACGGCTCAAGCATCTGGCTTTCTGATCTTAAACTGGAATAACTTCCAGCAACAGTGCTGACGAAAAAGAACATTTTTTTTTTTTTTTTAGTACCCGTGACTTCTTTTTTCTCCTTTATTCCCATTTATATTGATGCTTGCTTTTTTATAAATCTTTTTTTCCGTTCTGTACCTTAGCTATTTTCTTGCTCTTTTTTAGCAGTCCTGTCATAGGGATTTAATTTTCCCTTTGAAGACAAAGTGTTTGGATAGGAAGAGAGATGTCTGATGGAAAACAAGCAGAAGTGCTCAGCGAGGGAGGAACTGAAGCCCGTGAGAGTGTGACGTCGTGTTTCTGGACTTCTTGTGGCAGTCTCAGGGTCTGAAGAGACTTCAGCCTTTACATTTTCCCCTGGCTTGTGGGGTTCATCTCCACGGGCAGAAAAAGTGCTTAGCCAGCTTGTGTCTCTGCTTCTTGTGTAGTGCCTATTTTGAGATTGAAAGAGAAACCTCGTCTTCTAGTCCTGTCAGTCTGGTCCTTTTCCACCAGCACTAAATCCACTTCAAATATATATTTTTGTGAAGCCATTTGAAAGACTTAATGGACTGTGATTTTTTTTCCTCCTTGTGGAAGAGCTGTAGTGGGACTGAGAGTGACACTTAATAGTCTGTCAAGAAAAGACGTATAAAAATCCCATCTACATTTTTTTTAAGAGAACAGTGCTTTTGTTAGTCTGGTATTATTTCTGGCAACATCACAAGCCATACATCAGAGTGGTTCAGACTTAACAGATAAAAACAGTTCTCTGTGAATGAATTGATGGCTCTTCCTTTCTTTTCACTCAACTACCAGTGAATATCTTCCTGGAAAGTTGTGCTAAACCCCCTGCCTTGGTGGCTGGAGTCCCTGATTTTTGCCCTTTGTAGATGCAGGTGCCCACCCGGGGTTGTGTGGCTGTCCCACCAGGCAGCCGCTGAGACGTGACCCTCTCTGCTTTCCTTTGCATGCTCCTGTTTCCCACAGCCATGTCCAAGTCGGCCGTCAAAATCTCTTCCGACCTGCTGTCTAACCCCCTGTGTGAGCAGGAGCCCGGCTTTCTGGAGATGGTCATGGCCTTCGACACAGCGATGAAGAGGATGGACTCTTTCAACCAGGAGAAGGTGAGTGTGGGTTTGGCTGAAGAAGGGGAGACCAGGGCGTCCTTCTCTTTTTGTCATCGTCTCCAAGATGCTTCCCACGTGAGTTTCTCTATAACCTTACTCTTCTTCTGACTCTGGTTGTACTGGGGATTTCAGTCACCCCGAGCACAGGGGATGAATTTTCTATTTTTTGGTTAAAGGGTGTTGTGGTTGAAGCTCCTGCCATCCTATGGTAGGCACCGTACAAATGTATCATTGTGCAAACGGGCTTTTTCAACAAGCCTGACATATAATCATTCCTTTTGCTTTCGACAGGTGAATCAGATCCAAAAGACAGTCATAGAGCCTTTGAAAAAGTAAGTACCAACATTGTCTTATGAGCCATATCGAGCGTTTGTCATAACTGTGTACTGCAGGGCTGTGTATCATGGAAAGAGTGGTTGTGGGGTTAGAAACCAACCCTTCTAAAGAGGTGATAGTTCACATCCCTGTGACAAAATCGCATCCTCCTTGCTTTACAGCTGGGGCATGGAAGGGTGGGATGGTCTGGCTGAGTCCATACTCCCATTCTGTGACAAGGGTGAAGCCCTTTTGTGTCTCACCCTGCCAGGTGCCTTCCTCCGGACTTTAAAGAACACCAGAGATGAGTAATGTGGAATGCATTAAAACCTTCAACTTCCCTCCATTCATGTGTTGGTTACTACCAACACATTGCTACAGCTGGAGAAAAATCGGCTGGGGAGCTCTGCTGCGGGCAGCAGGCACGGACAGTGCCATCCAGCCCAGGGTGGTGAGCGTTCGCTTGTTTGAACAAAAGCTTGCTTCCAGTGAAAGTTCTTTCACGTTTATAAATCATACATCCGTGCAGGAAAGAAAGAGACGTTGCAGAGCTGTCTTAGCTCGGCAGTGAGCAGGTGCGAAGTACGGGAAGAAAAAGACCCGTAACTGATAACTGACCCAGGATGGGATGTCTCAGGTTCTGGGGAAAGGCTTGCAAACCTCTGCGGGAAAAGCTTCAGACCACGCGTGGCCTGAAGGGCCAGCCTGGGGTGCACATGGAGGGGAGCCCGCTGCCGAGTCACGCCGAGAGCCACCCTGTCACCAGGAGGGGAGGTTTGGAGCCGGACCTGGCTCTGAACTGTGCCCGTCCACAGATTGCACAGCTTGGAATGAAATCCTTAGCAGAGAGCGAGAGCTGGAGCTGTTGACAGTGCTGTTCTGGTAGCAGATTTCTGGTTCCCCCCCTCCCCCCCGCCCCGTTCCTTGCTAACTGGTGCCGTACGGTGCATCAGTACCAGTCATGCCTCGGCACCGCGGCAATTTTGTCCCCTGGGTCTCAACCTGGTGCAAGTCCCCTCCGTCTGCACCCTTCCCACCAGCATTAGCAGCCGTAACCAGTGTCGCAGGCTGTACCCCCGAAACATTTAAGGAGTGCTTCAGTTGCGATACCAAATGCCTTCTGAAATCCTGAGATTTGCTGTTTTCTTACAAGAACAGAGCAAGCGAGCGAAAATAAAATAAAATTACTTTAATATGACAGTAAGTGTTGCAAATTGCTGAATAACAATTTTAGTTTAGGTTTGACACAGGGTGGTTTGGGTTTTTTTAAGTTGTTGTTTTCTGCCCAAATCTGAAAGTAAAATCTCATATACCGCTTAGCACATGAGGTTGCAGTGTGTTTCTATTCGGGGGATGTTTGGTGACTCAAGTTTCACCTTGGTCATCTATCTACAACCAGAAATTCTTGATTATTTAGGGGAAAAAAAAAAAAAAAAAGAGAGAAAGAAAAAGAAAGAAAGAAAGAAAGAAAGAAAAAAATCCCAGGCTTGTTCTGTGGAATTGTGTTGCTTATTATCTAGATTGTCCTCATGAAAGATACATTAACTTTTTCTTCCAGCATTCTGTTAAAATTGGAAGAAGGGCTTGTGTCTCTGAAATCTTCGTGGTGGTTTTTTTCCTCCCCAACTTGTGCTAGTTGATGAAGGATAATACCTTTCCCGGCAAACCCTGCTTCGTGTTTTAAACCCCGGGCAGTGTATGGGGCTGTTAATTTGAGATCATAAAACCATTTCCACTTTGCTGATGCTTTATTCTGCATTCGTGCAGCGTTTGGCTCAGGGTGCTCTAGATGCTGCCGTAGCACGAATGGTGCAGAAGGGGAAAGTCCCCCTTTCCTCTTGCTTCAGGTTGGAGGCAGCTGGGCGAGATCCCGTTGTATTATTCCTGCCGTAGGGAAATATTGGGGGGATAGTGGAGTCTTACAGGACACAGGGGCTGTTGGTTTGTTCCTCCCTGGTGCAGGTGCGGTGCCCGGGAGCACTTTCGCCAAGAGGTTTCAGCTCACAAGGTGTAACGCTGAACTCGCCGGTTATCTGTCTGGTCCTTAGCTAAATGTAAGGGTGTTTACTTCAGCATCCTGGCTGCTTTCCAGTCTTGGCAATTCTCTCCAACTTCCTAAATTTCCATTGGACTTGAATATGGTAATTTTTTTTTTTCCCCCTTCCTGCCCTTTGGCACCTGCAAACAGTTGCTGCGTGCTCTTAAACAGCTTATGTTTCATGCTCGGAGAGGCTGCATCTCCATGCTGAGCGAAAAAATGTTCCTTTCGTTCTCTCCGACTCTCCGCGAACGTAGGTACGTGCATGGCCGAGTCGTGCAGCCAGGAACATTTCTAAGGAGCCCAAGGGTCCATTTTGAAGCTGATGAGATGCAGGAGAGAAATGCAGAGCTTGCACCTCCCCTTGTCCTGCTGGCAGATAAACCCCAGCAACATTTCTAGGATAAAAGTTTCAGATTAATGAAAGCTGCCTTGAGGAGCTCTTCTTATTTCCAGTTAGGTATTGCTTCCCCTCGCAGAGGCAGTCCTCCCTAGCCTCTCCCAAACTTGCTTTGACCTAGAAAAAGGCTTTTGCTACAACAGCTGCACTTTATTACATCTTCACTGGTGGTCTTTTATGGTTTATTAGCCAAAGAAACAGATAAGTATAATCCAGGCAATTATCATTAGTGGTAATATAGCGTAATCAGAGGCACATGTGCAGTAAAATCTCCATTCAGTTGTCCAGGGATAGTAGGTTTCCGACAAATATTGTAGAATTTGTTGAACCATGGAGAAGAAAGCAGTAGTAGATTTAGAGGGGGGTGGAGGCTCGTATTGTTTAAATCCTTCTGCTTCTGGGGATGTAGGGTTATTCAGAGTTTTGCTTTTTGAGCCCCAAGAAGCCCTTGGCTGGGAATCACTCATTTAACTTCAGGGAAGGAGCAAAGCTCTGGTGAGAATATTGCATATTTCAGCGTTTGGGTTGGGCAGGGAGCTGGGGTGGCTGGGAAAGGTCGGGAGGGATCTGCTCTCCTCTTTGGGAGATGCCTGCATAAATTCACACCACATCAGTGAATTTGGGGCAAGGGGGAAGTAAAACAGCTGGTTTTTACTTCACTCTTCCAGTTCTTCACTCCGGCTTGGGTGAGCAGCGAGGTGTATTGGCTGGATTGGGGATCGGTGATAGACTCTGTACTGTCATCTTAGTATTAACGTATTGTGTGTCAGTATTTAAGGAAGGAAGCAGCTTAAATTAGCCAGGTGGTTTGGAGATTCACGGGCTTTAATGCTTTTCACGTTTGGAACCGATTTTCAGTGTCGCAGGGTCTCAGTTTAACAAACTCCAGCTGTCTGAACCTCCCTGGGCATCGGGATGTCGTGGTCACCCCAGTACGGTACCATCCCCTTGGCTTGGAGCACGGTCCTGCTCCTGTAGCCGAGGAGCTGCTGCGGGATGGGGAGAGGCTGTGGCAGGGGGGACACAGTGGGCATTGCCACCTGGGTGCCATCAACCCAGGCTGGGTGCCATCAGCCCAGGCTGGGTGCCATCAGCCCGGGCTGGGTGTCAGTGCAACGGGAGGTCCCAGAGGTACAATCCCAAGAGCCGTTTGCAGCAGATTGATGTAGAAATTCAACTAGAGCTGGATGTCTGCAAATATCTGCCAGCGATAGCAACCGGTGCTTGGCATCCACCGAGCATGGGAGGGGGGGTCGTCGTCTTCTTCCCACACCCCTGCCATTAACATGAACCCTGGAGCTGCATTTCCTTGCCGGCAGCCGAAGCAGATAACCGGCCACCAGCAGCCCCAGGGGTACCCGGGACCGGAAGCAGGAAAAGCCGCTTTCATGTCCTTAACGAGCCCCTAATGAGGATTTCGTGCACAAAGCTAGCCACATGGCTGCCTGGCCCCCTCCCGCCGCGCGGGGCTCTCAGCCTAATCCCCAGCTCGCTGCTTTTTTGTACCGTCATCTTCATTTCTGTTCCTTTTCGCTCTGGTCGGAAGGGCTGGTTTTAATTTCCCCCTTCCTGGTGGGTGGACGGGCCCACGACGGACGTGTGGGCACGGGCTGAGGAATGGCAGGCATCCCCCAACATAGCCCAGATGCTTTGGCCTCGCGCTGAGCCATCCTCGGGCCTCTCCAAACTTCCTCCTCATCTCATCCACCGTCACTTTCTTTTGCGTCTGATGCTCCCCAGCTCTGTTCTTCCTTTTTCCCCTGTCCGGTGCCAGCTGTAGATCCTGTCCTCTTCCTTTTGCTTTCGTTATCCAACCGCTTGTCTTTAAAATACCGTAGGGAAGAGCGCATGTGCATGCCAGCCTAGTCCAGCTCACGGGGCTGCCAATGAGAGCGGTCAAGACACTGGCAAACAGGGAGAAATAAAGGTTTTACTATTATTTTTCCCTGAGCTGAAGCCCTAGCACCTCTTTCGCATTGCTGACGCTAAAAATGGGGACTGGAGGAAGCCGCAGGGTGAGCACTGGGGATACATCGGGGGTGGAGAGGGAGAGGAGGAGGTGGGATGCTCGGGGACCTTGCTGCAGGCAGGGAGGTGATGGGATGGTCCCACTCTTTGTGCATCCCTGCCACAAGCTGCTCACCGGGTTTGCCGGCAGCCTCCCACTGGAGAGGGAGAGAAGTTTTCAATCTTCAAGGCACCAGACTTGTCAGCTGGGCTGACTAGCGAATGAATCCGGCTGCGGCGGGAATCCTGGTGGCACTTTTATCCTCCGTGGCAGTGTCTCTCCAGCTCTGTCCTTTAATTACGGGAAGCTGAAGGGAGGCTGGAGCGGAGACGAGGTGGCAACATGATTTATAATTCAGAGAATCCAGCGATTTATGGGTTTTTTCCAAGGCTAAACTGTCATCCTAAGAGGAGTTCACCAGTACATTCCCCCTCTCCCCCGCCCAGCAGCAGGGAGATAGTAATTTGTATTTTCTTTTAGTTATCCCTGTGTATCTCCCCTCACCTGCTCCTCTTAAGCCGCCTGTACTGTAATCCCCGCTCAGCAGCCTTGCCTAAAAAGTGACAGGGAACAACGGCAGCTTATTCTGCAAGCTGCTTTTGTGGCGGGGGCTCTAATGCCCTGTGCTGCTGTTTTACCTTCGCTCCCACTCTGTGTTTTTAGCACCGTACCCACCACGTTTTCTTTTAAGTCGGCTTCAGTTTTCTTTGCTTTGTATTAAAAAAAAAAAAAAAAAAAGTAAGTCTCGAGTAACAGAGGGCGGTCCTGGGGATTTGTGAGCGGTTACGGCTGTCAGACCCTCTCATCCCCTACAAAATCAGGGTCTGGGTGGAGCGTATGAGGAAGGATGGTGCTGGCCTTATCAACAAATACCCGCACCAGCTACAGGGCTTTTCACCCGCACTTCTTGCAGCACTTTGTAGCAGGAGAGATCGTTGTCCCCGTTCCACCATGGGTGAAATGACCCAGGTTTGCTTGTGGGGCTTCCCTGGTCTTGCTAAAGTGCTGTCGTTCTGGGTTTCGTTGTTCAGACATCCAGAGTGGCTGATGTTCTTTGGATGTTGCTCGCCACCCGTGGCACTGATGATGGTCCTTGTCCCTTGTCTGCTGGCGCCGCGGCTGCCAGGAGGGTTTGCAATGCTTAGCCAAAGGCTTTGGAAAAGACTTGAGATCCTTGTGGGGTTGTTCTGGCAGGGCTTGGGAAGCTGAGGGATGTGTTTGTGGATGGCAGCAGCTTCTGGAGCCTCTGTAGACGGCCTTTCTGCCAGGCTTTCCATGAGGAGCATTTGTAAATAACATGCATGAGATATTTGCAAAGACACTGGGGTGACATGTGAAATGCAGTGAAATTTATTAAGTCATCAGAATAACTTGGCAGTGGCGGGAGCCCGTATCTCTCTATCACCCTTCATGAGTGTTTACCACCCCTGGCACTTGACTTGAGATCGTGTTTCCGTGTATACAGGGGAGAAAAAGCCGGGCAGGACTGCAGCATGGGCGAGAAACCCGCTTCTGAACTCCCGGGGAGTTTCAGAGCTGCTGGGTTAACAGGGAATTCAGGCAGAGTAATTCCTTCAGGTGCCAGAGGCAGCTTCGCCTCAATCCAGATCAGTCCAAGAAGGAAGGAGCATCCTTCCCTGCTTGAGCTGAGCTAATCCTGCATGAAAATTAAACCAGGTGACTCACGAGGAGAGCTCAGTCTGCACGGGGAGAGCTTGGTTGGCACTGGGAGAGCTGGGTCGGGCACGCTGGTGGCGTCTGGAGGAGCCGCAGCTGGCCAGGTCCTTCCTGGTGGTGCCAGCGGTGAAGGACCACGGCACCGAAGCAACCTCAGCTGCCACACGGGGTTTAGACTTAGAAATCCCCACGCCACCTCGCTACTCGGCTGTGGCTGCTCAGGAGAAACTCCAGCACTCAAGCAGGTTTCAACTTTGCTGCTCACAGCCCTTAAAACCCCCTTGAGCATCTCAGGAGGGTGGTTTGAGCCCCCTGGGCACATCCCTCAGCAACCCATCACTTAATGCTGATGTTCCTTTCCAGTTCCCCAGGCCAGCCCGGCTTTGGATCCAGGAGCGGGAGTGATGCGTTGTGTTAATGGCAGCTTGTGGAGCTGAGCCATCCCCCTTCCCCCTCTGAAATGCAGCGTATAATCTATGCATTAAAAGTCCTTGTGAGACAGTAGTTGCTGTGCCTACACAGTAACAGCCTCTTCAGATCCAGCGCTGTAGATATTTTTTTAAAGCGCTGCTGGAGTACAGTGTCCTTCCATTATGGGCTGCGAAATTGCACTGAGTTGGTACTGGGAACAAAAAAAAAAGGGGGGGGGGGGGAGAATAAAAATCCAGCCTTTTTTCCTTTTTAAAACCAGCTTTAACTTCAAAGTAAATGGAAACTGTCTCGCTGATTGTCTTCTGCATTCTCTCTTGCTATATTTCTGAGCTAAAGGGTTCGCTTTTCCCCTGCGGTAGCGAGTTTGTAAGATGTAAATGGCTGCGTGCTAATTCTCTGGTGTCTCGTGGCTCTTTTAATGTACGAGCACCGTGGAAGTGCCGAGCGTGAGGGAGTGTGTAAGAGAAAGGACTCGAAAGCCGGACCATCAGAAAAGCACCGTTTCAAAGCTGGTGTTGGGTACCGACACAAGGCTCGGCTTTTTTGAGGCATCTTCTTGATAAGCCTTTTCCAAGAGCTGATGGATGCGCGGGCAGTGCTGGCCACATCCAGGCCACGCTGGTGGCTTGGCAGCCCCGGAAGGATGGCCGCAGCTCAGCGTTTGGTGCACAGCCTCCCTGCAGACCAGGGGAAGGAGGATTTCCCAGCCCCAGGCCACCTCCTCGCATGTTTCCCAGGCTCGGAGGCAGGTTGTGGAGGAGCAGCGTGTTCGCCCCCATCAGCCTGAGTGAGCTGCAGCTCGCTCCTGCCCTGCTCTTGGATGCGACGCACACAGGTACGAGGTTGTGTGCCATTGTCAAACCTCCCCTGGTCGGGGATATAGGACAAAGACAAAGCCGAGAGCCTCTGGCCTGGTGGGATCCATCCTTTCCATTGCCAACTCGTTAATAATTGGGAGAAATTTCTGCAGAAGCTGCAACCTCAAGCTGCTGCCGTTAAGCGTGCTCTGTTGCCAAAGAACGCTTGTGTTGTTACACCGAGGAGACCTCTCCGCCCGGGTACCCCTTCCCCTCCTCCGTGCAGTCCTTACTGCCCATCCCTATTTCCCTAGCCCTCTCACGGCATATTTTTGGCCCTTATGGAGAGGGAGGAGATATTTTAGCAGCCAGCCCTAGCCCAGGAGATGGTGAGTCCCTGCTTGGAGCCCAACACGGCCAGGACGTGTAAGCCACCGCGGCATTTCAATATAACGGGGAGCCGTGTGTGAAGGTTACCATAAAAAGCAATGTCAGGGCAGCAGCATCTGATCCGCGCGCGGGCAGCTGGGCGGCAGGGTGACGCTGGGTGAGCTCCCTGATGACTTTTGCAGGTCGCTCCTCGTGCCACGGCCCCAGCTGCGACAGTCTCTCGCGATAGTCTGGGTCGGAGGGAGAATAGCATTGGGTGAGCCCACGAGAGCTTTGCTGGCCACGCGCGGGCTGGCCCTGGTTATCCTCAGCCGGCGGCGTTGCAGGAACGCGTCACTGGTTCGGTGGGGGATGCTTGAACACAAACGCCTGAACATAAATTCGTACTAAAACAAACCCTTCTCCCTCGCTTCTGGCGTTTGCCCTTTGCAAACTGGTTGAAAAAAAGGCTCAGGGGACAAAAGCTTTGCCTCTGCACCCGCCGGTCTGGCACATTAGCACCCTCCGGGGTGAGCGCAGCGGCAGAAAATGAGATTTTAATAGGGGATGGAGTGGCTGTGCAGGGCTGCGAACGCCCGTGGTTTTGTTTGAACCCCAATGGCTCTGTGTTAGCCCTGCATCTGATTACATCCAAAGCAAATGACAGTCGTAAAGTGAGATTTCTGGTTTTCTTTTTGCTAATGTGCCCCCCAGCCTGGATTATAGGGTTAGGGTTGTTTTTTTTCGCTTCGATTTAAAGAGATCAGAAAGCTCTTCGCTTGCCTCTCAGAAGTAAAAATCATCACCAGGCTGTTTAGATACATCTTTTTCACGACTGGTTCCTGGCCTTGGCCCCCCAGAATGACCCTGTAATGTGTGGAGATTAAATTAATATATCCAGAGGTAGCATGACCCATTTCATAGGAACCCACAGCCCAGCACCAGCGCAGTCCCCGCCAGTATAATTTGATTTACTGAAATTTAGGAGACGAGCAATGCTCCAGTTTCTGGCTCTCCCTCTTCTGTCATGTTCAAAAATATTCTCTCTTGTCTTCACCCTCAGATGTTCATGTTTCCTCAATTTGTAACACATTTTAATAATATGAATCTTCCCGTAGCCTGGCTAATTGTTGGCTGCCGTTAATCCTTCTGTGTGGGGTACAGAGCTCCTCTTCAGCTGGGCAAGCCTTTCTGTACGGCAGGCTGAGGTTTGCGACCCTAGGAATCGTTCGGAAAAGCAAAAGTCGCTGCAGTTAATATTTATTTTGCACTTCATATATATTTTGCCTGGACTTTTTGATTCAACTCCTGCCTGCTCATTCCGTTTCCAGACACGGTGTTGGGGAAATACCACATTAGCTGACTATATATGGGGGGAAATTGTTTATTTTTCTCTCTTTGCTTTGCACGGTGGAGTTAACAGCTTTGTTTTCTGCAGCAGCTTCCGTCCCCCGTCCCAGATAAGGCAGCTCTCCGTGTTCTTGAACACAGCAGCTGGAAGAGAGGGGGAAAACTGTTAAAAATAAAGAACTAATGGTAAAAGCATAAGGGCTGGAAGGAGAAGTCAGAAGCAGGTTGGGACCTTCAAAGTACTTTTAGCAGGCTTTGCAAAATTGGCTCATTTTTTATTATTATTATTATTTAAAAACACACCCTTCGACACATGAATTGACCTTCACAAAAAAACCCAACAAGCATGTGCTTCTCGCTGTCCTCTCAAACACTGTACCCTGGCAAGGCTTTGCAAATCTTTATATATAAACTTAATCATTTCTTCCAGTCTCCTGGAAGATTGCAGCAAAAGCTTTTCTCTTTGGAACGGGCTTTGTTTAAACCCCTGGGTGTTTTTGGTCTGAATCCTGAATTATCTGGGAACTTTTTGGCTGGGAAGTTGCCTTGGATGCTGCATCCGACCAAGATATCCCAATCTAATGCCCTTCCCATCCTTTCACCAGGTTCAGCAGTGTGTTCCCCAGCCTGAACATGGCAGTAAAGAGACGGGAGCAAACGCTGCAGGACTACAAGCGCCTGCAGTCCAAGGTGGAGAAATACGAGGAGAAGGAGAGGACTGGACCCGTCCTTGCCAAGCTGCACCAGGTACTGAGATGCTCACGGCCCCAGAACTCAAGTAGGGTCACCAAGAAAACTTGGGAAGAGCTTTTCTCTTGGTGCTTGACATCCATGCCAAGCCCCCGTGGAATATAACATTTTGGGAGCATGTCTTTTATTGATGCAAAATTGCCACGTCGGGTGCTTGCTAACAGAAATGTGAGTTAGAGCACTCAGTGAAGGGAGAGAGCCAGTTTTCCAAAATAAAATGGAACAAAAGCCACGGGAGCTGGGGATGCTCGGAGGAGCGGCCAGCGCTGAAGTCGATGCGTAGGGGATTTCCCCCTGACCTCCGTGTCCGAGCAAGCAGCTGGGTGGGAAGAGGGGAAGATCAGAGCGTTTTGAGGCTTTGTGTTTGCCACCTGTTACAAAAATTAGTCTTGGAAAATTGCAGTAATTGGTTAACAGGAAGCTTTGCCAGATTCTTTTCTCTCTCCCGACTTTTAGCGAAATCATGATTATTATTTTTTTTTTTTCTTACATTAAATCTTCACCAGCATTTCTCCCCCAAATCTGTCACTCCTGCAGAATGTTGCTTGATCCTCGAAGGAACAGTTGACTTTTTCGGCGTCAAAGAACATGTATTTTTCTGATGACTTTCCCCACAAAAATTAAGTTTTGTGTTAAAGAATAGCCCTATCAGCCTTAACAAAAGAGACCTCCGATTTAATAGTAAGCAGCTTACATTGCTTAGCCTCAGTAACTAAAGCTGTGGCTGGAAAAATGTGAATGCTTTTGTCGTGGTGATTAAGCCGGTTTTAGTTATTTAATTTTTCTTCCCTTAATGAACTTCTGTGTGATCTAAGTCCTCCCCCCCCCAAAAAAAAGAGATCTTAACTAACTGAGCTTAAAACCTGCAGGAGCCTTAAGCAGTCCTGAACCTGGGGCGTCCGAGAGGTCCGCAGATTTGATGGGAAATAATAGCATAATCTCATCCAGGTATTTTTATTGAGCTGCAAATTTGCATCTTCCCTTCAGAGCTGTTTGCTCAAAGTATTCTGCTGTTTGGTGCCCCACGTGAGCTCCACCCCGGGAGTTTAAACGCTCCTTGTTTCGTGGCAGATGATGAATTTGCTCATTTGCCTCTCAGACCTACTTAAGCCTGATATGATTTAAGGCTCTGCCAGCCCGGAGCTTTGTCCATGCCATCCCTCCGGCGTGCTGTCCCAGGGAGCAGGACCGGCGCCGCGGCTGGGCTCGGCTCGACGGCTTTCTCCCGCACCCCCCTCCCATTGGAATGGCACCGGGATTAAGTGGCAGACTTGAACCGGTCTAATATTTCACAGCCCACCCCCTCCTGCCCTTTTCCACACCATCTCAGAGACATTTCCCTTTCTCCCCACGCTTCTGTTTAAAGAAGCCAGTTGGACACGCTGAGCTGAAGGTCACGGGCGACGACGACGGTGGGGGCAGGATCCTCTGGCGATGCTCTTGGGAATCGCAGGGCGAGGGGACATGGATGTGGCTGGGGATGTTCTCCAGCCTGACTGAGCTTTGGGGCTGATTTTTGTCCATGTTCTTCTGAAGGGGAGAAGAGTGGCTGGCTCATGATCTCTGCAGCAGCCTCTCTAGGTGTCCCATGGCTTACCAGGGTCAGAGCTTTGGTCCCACCAGGCTCTGTTAGCTGGGCACTTGGGTCCCACCAGGCTCTGTTAGCTGGGCACTTGGGTCCCACCAGGCTCTGTTAGTGGTCACTTGGGTCCCACCAGGCTCTGTTAGCTGGGCACTTGGGTCCCACCAGGCTCTGTTAGTGGTCACTTGGGTCCCACCAGGCTCTGTTAGTGGTCACTTGGGTCCCACCAGGCTCTGTTAGGTGGTCACTTGGGTCCCACCAGGCTCTGTTAGTGGTCACTTGGGTCCCACCAGGCTCCGTTAGGTGGGCACTTGGGTCCCACCAGGCTCTGTTAGTGGTCACTTGGGTCCCACCAGGTTCTATTAGTGGTCACTTGGGTCCCACCAGGCTCCGTTAGGTGGTCACTTGGGTCCCACCAGGCTCCATTGGATGATCACATGGGTCCCACCAGGTTCCATTAGTGGTCACTTGGGTCCCACCAGGCTCTGTTAGCAGGTTGCTGGTTGTCCTTGGGTCAAAGCAGAGCAGCCTGCTGGCCTGGGGGGCCTCTCTGCAGGTCTGCTCAAAGGAAGGACATTTTCCCAGATGTCTGACTCCCCATCCTCTCTGTTTTCCCAGGCCCGTGAAGAGCTGAGGCCAGTGAAGGAGGACTTTGAAGCCAAAAACAAGCAGCTCCTGGAGGAAATGCCGAAGTTTTATAGCAGCCGCATCGATTACTTCAAACCCAGCTTTGAGTCGCTAGTCCGGGCGCAGGTGAGGTGCTGTCCCCTGTCAGCCAGGTGTCCCTTTGGTGGGACAGAAGGGCAGAAGGGAGCTTCTGGGGTCCCACCTGGGTGTGGATTGCTCTTAGAGCAAGGTACCTCTCGAGCCGAGTGACACACGCAGGTAACACACAGCGATCCTCCACCCAAATGCCATACCTCCAGCAGTTTCGTTACAGAGCGGTGAGAGGGCATGGGGAGCAGTGTGGGGGCGGGTGGGACGCTGGGCAGGACCTTGTCCTGGCAGGTTGGCACGTACTGGTACCTTCGGTGATGTGGTGCTGGCTGGCAGATAGAAGGGGCAAGTGGCCGTGAGTTTTTGCTGGTTTATATGGATCCGCCTCACATCAGGGACACTGCTGGTACATGTGTGATGTCCTGTCCCACAAGGTTGTGTGTGTAATGCAGCGCAAGCCCTGCTTATACCTTCGCCGCTGGTATTTGATGGCTTTATTCCTCTGGGTACGTGGTCTCTTTGCGTCCTGAGCTCAGGGTTGGCTCTCGTTTGAGATGGTGAGATGCTCACGGCTCCTCTGAAGGGGCTTTTCTGGCTCTTGGTAACCAGAACCCGTGTGCTCTGGCAGAGATAGAGGAGGCTGCTGTGTGATCTCCACACCAAGGATTTGCAGGAAGGGGTGGCCTAAATAAACCACAGCCTGCTTTAATTTCCATCCTCCAGCTTCCTTCCGTGGCTTGCTGCCGCTCCTCCTCCATCTTCCTTCTCTCGCCCTTTTCTTTAGGCTGGAGAAGAGCGTTATTGGGATCTAATCTAGCTTTGAACTTCTGGCATCTCAGGCATACTTCGTGCCCTGGATCACGGGGTGGTCCAGTGCCAGGAGGTGGGCGAAACCACGTGCTGCTCCTGGTGTGGGCGTTTTCCTATGGTGTTTTTTGGAAGGGAGCTGCTGCAGTGACACAGGTGCGGCGGGGTGGCTGCAAGGAGGTGCAAAGAGCACGTGTTTCATCTCACCTCCGACTTGGGGTGGTG
This sequence comes from Falco naumanni, assembly GCF_017639655.2. Lineage (NCBI taxonomy): Eukaryota > Metazoa > Chordata > Aves > Falconiformes > Falconidae > Falco > Falco naumanni. The sequence continues at coordinate 3,865,122 of NC_054072.1, forward strand.
TTCGGGGGGGTGGGGTGGGGGGGGGTTCTCCGCAGAGCTGCCAGCAAGTTGTCTGCAGGCTGATTCACCTACCAGATGGTGCTGATGCACCCTGCCGCCGGCTGGGTGGGTGCTGGGGATGCTGTTCTTGCTGTTCCCTTAGCAATCGGGCGCGCGGGGCTCCCTGTTCCAGCCGAAATAAGCAGACTCGCTGGAGCCACCACAAAAATCTCGCTTGCCCTTCCCCCTGCAAACCCTCTCCGGCCGCTCGCTGTGGGTGGGTGGGTTGTTTGGATGAGACCTTGAAACCCAAATGCCGCCTGCCCTGTCTGGGCGTTTGTGATCCGCTGGCAGTTTCCTTAGAGAGTGGCTTTGCCCCTCTGTCCTTGGCCACGATGTCCCTCGCCTCGCTCGTGCTGGCTCCCGGCTGCCAGCTGGCTCCCGAGCTCGGGGGGAGCGATGTGCTCGGGAGATGCGAGCAGGGAGCGGCAGGGCGCTGTTGCTGGGGCTGTTTGCAAGGCTCCCCGTTTGTACCCTCTTCTTCCTTGGGGAATCCTCTATTTTGTTCCTTGGCCGTCTGCCCTGCCTCTCTTCAGGTGAGGATTTTTGTTAGGAAAAGCGAGCAAAATCTCGTGTTTAATACCCAAGAGGCAGCGTCATAACAAAGCTGATGCATCTCTCGTAGGCTAGACTAAAGCTGGTCCCAGATGGATGCTAAAGCATGTCACATCCCGCCCTCCCCGCCAACCTTAGATGGGAGCCGCATCCCTCTTTCCCAGCACTGGCTGCATCCTTCCACCCCCGGGGAGGGATGCACCGGTACGGGCGGCATCTCCGCTGCTGGGAGGAGAGCTCGGCACTCCCCTAACGACTCATTTGTGCCAAGGCTGGGCTCAGGCCATGTTCCCCCCTTTCAGGAGCTCTCGCCGGGGGGCTGTGCGGTGTTTCCCCCATCGCAGGTGGCTGAAATAAAAAAGGGAAAGGAAGCGACTTGCCCAAGGTAACTTAATGAGTCAGTGGCAAGCCAGGAATAGCACCCAGGAGCCCTGACTCACCACCGCAGCGGCTGCTCACCTGCAGGGACCTGGGCAAGGGCGGGGGGGCAGCCGGGGGGCTGCTGCGGTGATGCCGGGAGCATCCCCATCCCCACATCCCAGGTCTGAGCCGGAGATGGGAGGCATGTGAACAGTGACGGGCTCTGCTGCCGCCCCCAGCCAGCCCCATTCATCCCGACGCTGCTTCCCGGGTTATCTCTCCCTCCGTGCCTCATTGAGCTTATTTAACATCTCAGGGGTTTCGTGTTACTCAATGGAATTTCTATTTTCAGCCTCTTCTGCGGGTACCTCTAGGAGCGATGGTTGGCTGATGGGGCTCCAGCCTGCATCCCTCAAGGCAAGAGGCAGACTGGGAGGCTGGGGTTGGCTCTGTCCTTGCCAGCAGCTGGCACCATGGCTGGGGCTTTGACTCTGCTGTTGCTTGTCTCCGGGTCAAACCTGCCATTTGAAGGTGGCCCTGGGTGCAAAACTATATAGTTTTCCCCTTTGGGGGGCCTGGAGAAAGCAGGGGGTTTAAAAGTGAGACAAGTGTGTGACAAGTGGCACCAGCCAGCATGAGAAGCTGTGAATGGACCGGCTGCCTCTCTGGGAACAAGCCGTGCCGTGGCAAAGGAAGGACCCTGCTTCAAACCAGCTCTGGAGCAGCAGGTTTATGGCTTTGACCCAACGAGACCCTCCAAGACCTTCTCGCCGGGTGGCTGGGTTCCCATGGCACAGCTTGGCCGCGGGCCCCGGTGCCGGGTGTCTTCTGACAGCATGACATGCCCGGAGCTCGCAGGGGCTGTAACATTCAACACCAAATACTTCTGTCCACCCACGTGCCTGGGCCAAGCCAACGGAGGCAAATATTTCCCTGGCTGGGGACTTTGAAGTGGTCACATGAAGATGAAAGGGGGAGATTTGGAGCTCTGTTGCCGGTGCGAGCACGTGAACAACACTTCCTTCCCGCCTTGCGCTTTATTTTGCAGCTAGAAAACATGATACTTTTGTGGTTTGGGTTTTTTTGGTTTTTTTTTTTTTAATGAAATGGGCAAAAAGATGGGGCTTGCCAGGTGGGACTGCGTTGGGGCAGCGCTGTGGGCTGGGGTGAGGCTCTGCAGTCTGGCCCTGGCAGCGACCCCGGGCTTTTGTTTTGTGTAGGGCTGACACAAACACAAACTGCCGCTGCCCGGCTGTGGCATTGTAAACGCGACCTATAGAAAATCAGGAGAACACGGTGTCCCGAAACAAAATTAGTTCAAGACAGGTGGACCCGGGGCCCTTGGCTCGATCTCAAAGGCAAGTTGGAGATGGGATTTGATGGGATGGGGATGGAGCATATGGTATCCATAGCTGGAAAAGTACTGAGCTGCAGGCAGGCACAGGGCTGCCGGCAGCAGGTACCACGGTGGCAGCCTCAGGGCGAGCTGTCTGCTGTGTGGCAGGGTCCCCCACTGCTGGAGCTGTCAATGCCCAGAGGTTTGGGGTGCCTCCCCTCCCCAGAGACCCCCTCCTCTCTCCATAGAGGCGGTGATGGTTTTCACCCGTATTTCAACGGGAGAAAAACATCAGGGGATCAGTGCCTGTGGGATCACATTGATCAAGCACAGGAGGCTCGGATGGAGACGCATGCTGACAGCCGGGATGACTGCCTACTGGTTAGGCACTGGGTCCTACTGGGGGAGAAGAGCATCCCCAAGGAGACCTGCTGGGCCCCAGGGACCCGGTGTCTCCCGCAGGAAGGGCTCACTGGCTGTGGCACGTGGGCGGTAGCGGGGAGGGGGGGCGGGGGGCAGCGACCAAAACGTTTGCTATGCTTTGCCTGTTCAATACGAGGTGGATGCTGGCGTGGCCAGGGCTTGGGGGGGCAATCTCGGGGGGTGAGCAGGAGCTCTCCCGGCTGCATGCAGCTGCCTCCGGCCCTGCCACCCCGGGGAGATTTGTTTCAACGTGCCGGCGCCTTTTCTGTGCCGGAATTGGCAATGCTGCATGGCCATATGTGACTGAACCGAGCCCATCTGATGCTGGGCTGGGGATGAGGGACACGGAGGGCTGTTCCAGAGCTGCGGCGCCCAGCTTTGCAGCCCTCCGGCTGGGATCCGTGCTCACCCAAGGCATTGCCGAGGGACTACGGCGGCGGCGGGTGTTTTCAGCTCGGGGCAGCATCTCTTGCTTGCGTGGAACTGGGGGCTGCAACCGGTGGGGGTGGATGCTTTGGGGTGACCTGGCTGCTTTGGGGTGACCTGGCTGCAGGACTGTGGTTTGTTGACTGCAGCAGGGCCGGGGTGGGGGCTCTTGCCCGCATATCTGCCTGCTCGGCCCCGCCGCCGTGGAGTGAGTTTTGTTAGTCACTGTGTAAATGAGCATTGATGCTGAATCACCCAGCGCCCACTGCGTGGGGAGACCCGGCTGTGGAGCAGCCCCCGCCGCACCCTGGTACAGATGGACCCAGGGAAGGGGTGGCAGGGTGGGGGGGATGCAGGCAGCTGGCAAAGGCATGTGGGTCCCCAGCATCTCCCCTCAGCCCTGCCCAAAATAAGCATCACTTTGAGCAGGATTAGGGGAGCCGGTCTCCATGGAGACTGTGCATATCTCTGCACTGGCGCTGCTGGAGATGCTGGGGCCGGCCCCGGGTGCCCACCGAGCCTCGCCTGTGCCCCTCTGCGAAATGGGGGCAACGCTGGCACCAGCAGCCAGCGCTTCCCCATCCCTCCCCGCCCCCCAGCTGGGGGCTGCCCAGGCCAGGCATCCCCGTCGGGCTACTCCTGCAGGGCCCAGCAGCCCTTCGAGGTGGGGGTCTGCCTCTGCCACCCTGCTGGCAGCGCCGGGGGGCTCCCGCAGGCAGGGGCTCGCTGCCAGTGCCCACCGGGCACCGCGGCTTTCCTTCGGCAAGGGCCTGTGCCCGAGCAGGCAGCTCGGTGCCATCTGCCTGCGCTGACCCACTGGCTCCCGCTCCGGGGGAAGCGCTGCTCGCTGCGGAGTTAATTGGCGGTGCTAATTAGCACATTATTAAAACACCCCTCCCCCTGCTTCATGCAGGGTATGGTGCTGCCAGGCGCGATGCTCGCCATGCTTGCCCTGCCCCTGCCCGGCGAGCAGGGACCTGTTGCAGAGCCAGGCAGCGTGGGCAGGCGGCTCGTCCCGGTGCCGCTGGGACGGGTGACAGGCAGGGGACAGCCCGGCTGTGGCACAGGGCTGGCGGCTGCACGGCGGTGCCGGGTGCTGGTGGCAGCCCCGTGTGTGCAGCTCCCCAGATGGGAAGCGAGCAGAGAAGGGCAGCATGTTATTAAAATGTGTTGAGTTGTAATAATCCAAGGGGGTGGTATTAACACATGGGAGGAAGCTATTTTAGAAACAGAAATGCTAAGGCAAGGGGCTGGCTCGGGCAGTGCCGCACCTCTTGGCTCCCACAGCGGAATGGGGAGGAGACACCCCACCCCCCCCCCCAGCCCCTGCCCCACTTGCCCCCCTATCTTTCTTCACCCCACCCCCCAACAGGTTGTCTACTACACGGAGATGCACAAGATCTTCGGGGACCTGACGGCGCAGATCGACCGGCCCGGCTTGAGTGATGAGCAGCGGGAGAGGGAGAACGATGCCAAGCTGAGCGAGCTGCGGGCTTTGTCCATCGTGGCCGATGACTGAGCAGATGCTGGTGATGGGGAAGGGACTGGGAAATTCCACCACCACCCCCCACCCCCAGCTCGGCTGCTCCCCACCTCCTCCCTCCCAGGGATGGACTTGGGGGAAGGGCGGAGGGGGGGAGGCTTTAACCGCTGGCTGCTCCCTTTGCCCCCGTGGCTTTGCCCTTCTGCTGGGACAAGGTGTTGCCTGGGGCCAGGGTGGGGGGCACAGGAGGGCTCCCTCCCCCAGCCAGCCATTTTCCAAAGTCTGGATTATCTGTGCCCCCCACCCCCTGCAGCCAGGTATTGCCTTAAATAGGGGCTTGCAGCAGAGCCGTCCGCTCAGCTGGAATGGGGAGTGGGCTGGATGCTGCTGGCCCTTCCCAGGCCCCAGCTCGATGCCACACCATCAGAGGTGTGTTGGCTCAGCACTCCCCCTCCCCACCTCAGCTCCGGATCAGGCCCTGGCTCCTTACCTTTCCAGCAGGAGGATGGGGCCACTCCTGCTGGGCTGTTCATTTTGTGCCTTAGGAGCCAGTAGCCCCCCGGGGGAGGGTAAAAGCATTCGAATTCCATTTTTTGAGGCATGTGGAGAGGGTGATGAAAGGGCTGCGCTTGCCGTGCTGAGCACTGAGTGATGCCGTGCTCTGGATCCACTCCATTTTAAGCAGGAACAGTGCAAAGTCCCCCTAACCCTAACCCCAACCCCAGGGGGATGCGAAAGGGAAATGCAACCCAGGCTGGAGCAAACCCAGGGAAAAGCGGGGTCTGGGGGCTGCACTATGCCTTTGCCGGGAGGGGGTGGGGCAGGGGGCTCCACTGTTCTTCTGTAATAAAAGTTTTTGGCAGAGCAGGGCCGGGGGTGCGTGTCCCGGGGTCCGCGGTGCCAGCACCGAGCTGCTGCCGCCCTCTGCCGCCGCCTGCCAGCCACTGCCACCGGGGGGGGGGCGACCCGGGACTGCCCCCCCCGTGGGCTGCCTGGCCTCCCGCTGCAGCGGAACCGGGGTGGTTTTAAGAAAGGTATTACAGGGCTGGAGAGGGTGGGAAAGAGAAAAAAAAAAAGAGGGATTGAACAGCCCCCGAGGAGAGGCAGAAAGGAAGCGGCTGCAGCAAAGCACAAGAAGTAACAGTTTTACAGTCAAAGACAGGGGATTTGATCCCGAACTGGTGGCTTTCGGTACACGGTGAGGCTGCAGGAGCTCACGCTGCTGCCCTCCGTGTCCTGGGATGAGTCGCTGCTGCGTGGGATAAAGGGCTGGAGAGTGGTTACAGGGCTGGCACAGCCCGGAGCTGGTAACTGCGGCAAAGGGACCTGCTGCAGGCGTGGCAGCATCCAGGGACCACTCTGAGCCGCCGGGCAGCCTGTGGCACAGAGAGCCCCCCCGTTTGGGACCCTCCATCCTAAACAAGACTATCTGTCCCTTGCCTGTGTGTCCAGCTCCGAGCAGCGAGGTGGCCCGTGCCCTGTCACCGACATGCGCGAGACTCGCTACGTAAGAGCTTTGCGTCGAACACAGGCAACCGATCGATCAGAGCAAACCCTGCGCATCCCTACGGCTGCCGTGGCTCTGCCTGTCCACCTCCACAAGGAGAGGGCTGGGACAGAAGAGGCTTGAGGGGACCCTGCCACCATCTACCACCCCACTTCGTGACATCCAGGCAGGCGAAGGCTTTACTGTCTCCTGCTGGAGGCCTGTTCCTCATCTGAGAGTCATTAGCCTAGAAGAGAGGAGAGGGGGTCAGCAGCAGATTGCAAAGATGACACCCCACATCCCTGCACATCCCACCCCGGCTTACCCAGCTTCACCTCCAGCATGTGGATTTTGCTCTCCAGATAAGAGTTGGCTGCTCTGCTTTCTCCAGCAGCTTCCCCAGGTTCAGCGCCATGACAGTGTGGGTGATGTGGGCCAGGGCAGGAAGCAACAGAGAGGTTTCCTGGAACAAGAACGATTTGTCACCCACCGCAGGATCTCCAGCAGCACAAGCTTCACCCTGAGGGCATCATCCCCACGCTTACCAAAGAGCTCCTCTTCCCTTCGGTGCAAGCAGCCACAGAAATTTAAAATCAAAGTACATGAAGGCCAGGAGAGCATCCAGGGGCAGGACAGCGCTTGGATCCGGAGCCTTGGCTGCTGAAACACGGACGTGCGCATTCGGGATAGGAGAAGCCAACCTCCCCAAGGCACCAGCACCGCGGAGCAGGATGCAGGCTGTGCTTAAGAGTTCCCAGGATGAGCGGGATCGCACCAGGGACACTGGGTTCCCCCCAGCTATGTACCTACATCTGCTCAGCCTTTTCTTTCACCATCCTCCTGATGGCTCCAGGTTCCTGATCTCCAGCAGCTCTTCTCCAGAAAGACCAGGAGCCCCTTGTAGTGCTTGCAGCATCTCCTGGAAGAACTCAGCCACCATCACAGCCACATCGGGGAGGGAGAGGGGCACCAGGGACCTGCCTGCCCATGCTGTGCCAAACCTACCTCAGAGGAGAGCTGCTCCACCGCCTCCTGCACTCCAGCAGGGTAAAGGGGGAGATGTTGGAGCAGACAGCCTGCCTGGCTCCATGGGGATGGGCCACAGGGGCTTCAGGCTCCGGCAGTAGCTTGGTGGTGCCTGGGGCAGCTCTGTGCTGCTCCGGGGCCTCCACCACCTGCTAAAAAACTGCCTGGTTTAGGTGGGAGCAGGAATAGAAGGTGCTGGGAGCGGTCACCCAGAGCAGGACCTCTCACCTTCTCCAAAACACAGCCCTGTCCAAGCACCTGCAGAAATGAAAGGCACCTTTTGGGATATCTGAGCTGGACGGCACCCGGCATTGCCACGCTCAGCACCACAGCAAAGCCTCACCATCATGGGCATTGCTGCTGGTGATGGAGGCAACAAGGGTCCCTCCTCTGCCTTGGGCTGGCACAAGGCGTCCCACTCCTCCAGGGAAGGGCACGCAGCTCCAGGTGCCTGGCAGGAAAGCCACCACCACCTCCCACTGGTGCCTGAACTGGCAAATTGGACCCCCAGCACGGAACAGTCAGGCATGCCCCAGGTTGTCCAGCAGAAAGCAAGGAGCTGGACCCCCATAACACCTTCCTGCTGCTGGCTGCGAAGAGAGGAGCGAAGGGAGCAGGACCAGAGCCCCGACAGGTCCTGGAAAGGCTGGTGACTGTCCTCAGTGAGACCATTTGCAGGGACACAGTGTGAGACCCCAGCCTGAGAGCATCCCCTGCCCAGCCCACACCCAGATCCCATACAGTCACTGCTGGGACCGAGCCAAGCCTTCTCCCCCAGCACCCGGCACGGAGAACTTCATCTCCCCTCAGCTGTTCCTTCCCAACCGCATCACATGCCGGGCCAGGTTTAAGCAAAATAAAATCAGTTGCCACGGTTACCCAGAGCAGGGATGCTATATATAACTGCCATGCAAGGAGCCCGAGCGAGGGCCACGCTCTTCCATGGGTGACGTGTGGGGAGCTGAGCCCTGGCAGACCCTGCGCCGGCTCCTGAGTGGGCAGAGGTCCTTGGCAGCCTCGCAGGGGTGGTCTGCAGTGCCCTTTGGCTGGATTAAACCCCACCTCAGCTCTCCGAAATCCACCTGGCTTCCCTCGTGGCTTCATCTGCATCGCTGTGTCACCCTGCGCAGGGCTGCCAGCCCTCCCCTGCCACCTCATCCCCAACAACCTGCATCCAGTGCATCCTTACGCCCTGCAGCCCCAGAGCTGCTCAAAGCCTGGCTCCTGCTCTGTGCCATCAGCTCCTCCTGCTGTCCCTGCACTCCAGAGCTGGGTTTTACCGATGGAAACTTAACCTGAGCGTTCCTGGTGGTGCAAACTCTGCTGTCATCCAGAAACCTGCTCCTGAACAAGCGGCCCTTTGCCAGGGCTGGGTCTGCACGCCGGCAGGGACGCACGCTGCGTGCTCTCCGCGCCGGGCTGGGGAGGAGGACTCCATCTTACACAGCAGAAGTGGATAATTACTGGTTGCTCGCACCACCCACAAGGTCCCAACGTTAATAGGGAGAGCTCGCAGAAAGGCAAAAATTAACTCTACAATGTGGCGTGCTCTCAGCCTGGATTTCTGGAACGCTACCGAGGGAAGTGCATCAGCGCTCAGAGCTCCAAGAAGCGGAGGGGAGGGATGCCACCGCTCAGAGGTGCCCCAGCTGGTGGCACTTGCCTCCTGGTGCAGCTCAGCCTGTGCCACACGAGTGGCCTTGCACGCCAGGACCGTGGGGTCAGCGTCGGGGTGTCACAGGCTGTCCCGTGATGGGGACCATGCCCCACCGAGAAGCACAGCTTCATCCTTTTCCACCCCCAGGAGGGACCAGGCAGAGGCAGGCGGTCAGCCCGGTCGCAGCATCCCGGCTGTCCCCTTTCCTCCCTAAAGTCCCTTTTGCCTTTGGGGGCAAGAAACAGCCAGGTGTGGCAGATGCCATCCCACACCAGTCCAGCAGTAAGGGCAGATAACAGCATACTGCCAAACGGAAGGGCTTTCCCCCCAAATGGGGCGAATTAACCCTTGCTGGGAATGCCAAGACCAGCACACACCTGGGTCCGCACCTCTGTTTCCTTTGGCGGGTGCTCGGGAGCCTTCCCTCGCGCCAGGTGACCTGGGGGCGTTGAGAGCAGACCTCCCTCCTCCTCACCTCGGCCCCAAAAGCAGAATCGGCATCATCCAGAGCAGCCTCAGCATCCTCTTCGGGGCCAGCCACCAGGAAGCAGTTGAGGTGCCACCGGTGAAGGGGACAGCATCCAGCCAGCCCAGGCAGAGGTGGGAGAAGCTGCGGGGCAGCCAGATGCTGCTGTACCATCTTCCTGGTGCTGTGCCGATGGGGCTGAAGGCAGGGAACTGCACCGAGAGCACTGGGGCTCACCCAAAAGCAGTCCCCACACATGTGGTGTGGGAGCACCGCGCTGGCTGCCCCCAGACTTGCAGAAACCAGGGGGATCCTGTCCGACCCTAAATATCCCCCTCCCCAAAAAAAAATAATCACTGTGTGGCCAGAGCACCTGCAAAAGGCACAGGTGGTACAGGGCAGCAGGGGAGGGGGCTGCCCAGATGCCCACATCATCTGGGGGACACATCCCAGTCATTGCCATCCACCCGAGTCACTCCTGCCCTTGGGTCCTCGCCCCCAGGTAGCTCAGGTGAGTGGCCAGGGGTGGTGGGCAGAGGTTCCATCCGCTGCTGGGGAGGGGGCAACACAGATCCTTCCCTGGGGTCACCGCCAGAGACCCCCTGCCACCCCTCCAGCCCCGCATTATGGATGAGCGCTCACGTCCCCCGGGAAGGAGCAGTGGGATGCAGGAGGGTGGAGCAGCCGGGCTCCAAGGATGCTGACAGGGATGGCCCAGGCTGGGGAGGGAAAAATCCAACAAGTCACGGTAGGAAATGACCAGGAAAAAGGGGGGACAGAGGGGATAATGGGGTACCTGGTGGGAGGGCACCTGGCAGCTTTCACCAGCATCTTCCCACCTGCGGTACATGGGCCTTCGCCGCACAGACCCGACGGCACGATGAGGGGCTCCACCAGCACCAAAGCACCACAGCACAGCATCCCCCGGCCTGGCCCCCTCCTCACCAGAGCTGGAAGACCACCCCCGAGCCCCTTCCCCCCCCCCAAACACCCTCACCAGCTGCTGCCCACCCCAAGGAGTACCCCGCTGCTCCTTCCCCACCTGCCATGCAACTGGGAGCATCCCCCGGCTCCGGTGGGGATCCCCAGTGCCCCCTCCCCAACCACCCGCGGCGGCAGCTCTGTGGGGGAGCAGCGGGGTCTGGACAAGCCTTATCACCCCCCACCCCACTCCTTGAAGCAGCAGGATCCCCCTGGAGCCCATCCCACCCACCCCCCGAGGGCCAACATCACCGTGCAACGGCACATTACCTCGCACAGAGCCACCTCTTTGGCAGTGAGAAGGTTTTATTTGAGGGGGGGGGAAATTAAAAATAAAGAAGAGTGGGGGGGTGCTGGGCCGGGGACCGGCCCCGGGTGGGCGTGACGTCATACAGTGGGGTGTGATGCAGTAGGTGTGATGCAGCTCCTCCATCCAGGGGCGGCCGGAGCAGGACCCCCCCCCGCCAGCCCTACCTGCATCGGCCGCCCCGCAGCGAGCGGCGGGTCAGGCGGGTGAGCAGCACCTTCACCCGGCCCCAGTGCGAGCGGCCGTCCTGCTGGGGAGACAGTCAGTGAGGGGGGGGGGTCCGTGGGTGGCCCCTCACCTCACCCCACCGCCCCCCAGCCCATACCTTGTCGGGTGCCGGGGCGCACGCCCTGCTCTCGGGGGGGTCCAGCAGGCTGGGGGAGCTGGCAGAGTGCCCCCACGTCCTCCGGCACAGCCCGGCGTCGGGTGCTGTGTGGGGAGGGGGACACAAAGGCAGTGTGGGGGTCTGGCTGGGCACAGCCCCCTCCCCCCACCTCCCACCCCACTCACCTGGCGCTTGGCTGTCCGAGCAGGAGCGCGGCCGGAACCCCTCACCCCTCCACACAGCCGCATCCCGCCCTGGCAGCTCCTGGGTGGGCTGTGGGTGAGGAGAGGCACGGTTTGAGCTGGGACCCCCACCACCACCCTCCCCGTGCCTTCCACCACCACCACCACCACCACCACATCCTCCCGGCCCTCACCGTGGTGTCAGGGCGGGTGTGCCGGCCATCGGTCGCCTGCTGCCGGAGGAGCCGGTTGTCCTGCTGCAGCCGGGCCAGGCGCTCCAGCATCTGGCAGACGTGCTCCAGGTACCGCAGCCCCTGCCCCGGCACGGCCTGCGGGCAAACGGCTGTTTGAAGGCTACCAGCCAACCGAGCCCCCCCAGCCGCTCGGGGCAAACGGCTGTTTGAAGGCTACCAGCCAACCGAGCCCCCCCAGCCGCTCGGGGCAAACGGCTGTTTGAAGGCTACCAGCCAACCGAGCCCCCCCAGCCGCTCGGGGCAAACGGCTGTTTGAAGGCTACCAGCCAACCGAGCCCCCCCAGCCGCTCGGGGCAAACGGCTGTTTGAAGGCTACCAGCCAACCGAGCCCCCCCAGCCGCTCGGGGCAAACGGCTGTTTGAAGGCTACCAGCCAACCGAGCCCCCCCAGCCGCTCGCTCCCCGCCACGCACCGCTCCCTCAGGGTCTTCCATGGTGGGTTTCTCTGGCTCCCGCGCCGGTTCTACCCCTAGGTCCATCCCACGCCGGCCGAGCTGGCGTGGGCAGCGGCCGGGTGCCCGCTGCCTCCTGCTGCGCTGCACCGCCTGCACCAGCTTCTTGCTGGCCGAGCGGCTGCGGGGGGGGCGGGGGGGCTCGGTGCCCCGCTCCTCTCCAAGGGGGGTCTTCTCCCGGGGGAAGCCATCAAGGGAGAAGCTGCTCTCAGAGCCCAGGGGAGTGGAGGGCGAGTGGTCATTGCTGGCCATCTCCACGCCGGAGTCCTCCGACTCCAGGAGACGCCCGCCCGCCGGGGGTCTGCCGGGGGACTGGGGGGGGCGGCACGGGGGGGTCCCCAGGCGCTCATCCCCGCCGGGGGCTGCCGGGGGCTCTCCTGCAGCCGGCGGTACACGCTGGCGGAGGTGCGCACCACGCAGCTCTCCGCTGTCTCCCAGGGACCATCTGTGGGGCAAAGGAGAGCCGGGGGGGTGTCGGGTGGGGGTCCCCAGGCAAAGGCAGGACGGGGTGCTCACCACCCCTGCATGCCCGGGACCACCACCCCTCCCAGCCTCTCCAGCCCCCCCAAAAGGCCGCCCTCCCTGCTGCCATACGGGGTTACAGCGCCCCTTGCCCAGGACCCCTCTCCGGAGGGTCCCCGCAGCAGGGGATGCTCGTACGACAGCAGCGTGTGTCACTGCACCCCAGAAGCAGCACCCCCCCCAGCCCCCCCCCCCCCCCCCCCCCAGGTGGTCCAGGGGGAGCAACCACAACCCTCACCCCAACCTGGGGCTCACTAGCGCTGCCCTCCCCTCCCCACACTCCGGCTGGGTGCCAGCCCACCCAGGGCACGGCAGCGTGTCACCCGTCCTCCCCCCGCCATGGGATGGCTGCAGGATGGGACCACCAGCTCCTCACGCTCATCCCTGCAGCCAGGGGAGCGTCACCACCAGGATGGGACCACCATCACCCTGCAGCTCCCGGTGGGATCGCAGCCCATGGGCGGGGGTCTTGGCCCTCCTTGTGCAGACCACTCGCCCCCGTTTCCCAGCCAGGGCTCAGCGAGGCGCGAAGCTTCGGCACCTCCGGGACACCCAGCTCAGGGTGCAGAGCTGCCCACCCGCCCCCGGCGAGCCCCTACTTGGGGGTCCCCCCTGCCACATGCACTCACAGCAGCTGAACCTCCTTTTCCAGACGGCTCGGGAGCCACCCCACATCGCCGAAAGCTGGAGCCGACTGCCGGGCGCGCGTCCCAGCGCTCCCTTTTATAGCCACCCCAGCCGGCGACGGGCCCCGTATCCAGAGGCACCTCATTACCGGACTGGTTCCCAACTGGTTCCTTTCAGGATTTGGGATCGGCGATACTGGCTGGACCGGTGGTTAAGGGCTCCCTTCCCGCCCCAACTGGGAAGGCGAGAGGGTTATTTGGGTGCCAGCAGGCAACCAGGTGCTGGATGAATCCCACCGCTTTCGGGAAAGCCCGCTCAGGGGTGGGATTCACCAGCCAAGGGTCCCCGGTGGTCCCACATTCCTACCCCTGCGCATCCGCACATCCTGGAGCCGCTCGCCGCGCATCCCTCGTGGGCTGGTGACACCGGTGCCCACGCGGCACAGCGGCCAGCACCAGGAGGTCGCGGCCAGCTGGCGGACAATCCAGCCGTTCAGCGGCCACATGAATGCCAGCAATGCCGTGGGGCAGCCCCTCCGCCCCAGCACGGCCGGCTGCCGCAGCCCGCAGCCCACGCGCCCCATGGCCACCGGAGCCCACGTGCCCCACGGCCACTGGCTGCACTGGGTGGCCCCACGTGCCGTGCTGAGGGGCTGCTTGCCCCCGGGCCACCACGCTTGCCTCGTCACCGCAGGGATTTCACCAAGGCTCAGAGCCCCACTGGGTGACAAAGGGCAGGGCAGGGGGGTCTCCGTCACCGTGAGAACTCAAACCGCCTCCGTGGGAGTCCCCCCCTGAGCCTGCAGCTCCAGCTCAGGCCCCCAGCACCCCCCACACCCCCCAGCTTTGCTGCTGGAGGGGGCTCCCAGCACAGCCTGGGCAGGGAGCGGGGGGCACATAGCACTGGGGAATGGGTTCCTGGGACCCCCGCACAGCACACGGGTCCCAGGGGGCTCAGCCCTGCTGCAGGCTCAGCCCCACCAGCCCAAACACTAGAAGGCAAAACCCAGTTTGAATTCCCAGCACAGCCAGCACCCTGGGCCCCTCCCAGCAAGAGGGGCAAAAACTATGGGCACCAGGGACCCCCAGAGTCCCCCTCCAGCACAGACAGCATGAAGTGGAGGATACCAGGAACTCCCAGGGCTCCCCTCCAGCACATACAGCATGAATTCGGGGGTGCCAGGGTCCCCCTGCAGCACAGACACCACCAACAGGGGTAGCAGGGTCCCCCTGCAGCACAGACAACACAAACTGGGGGGTGCCAGGGACCCCCAGGGTCCCCCTCCAGCACAGACACCACAAACTGGGGGGTGCGAGGGCTCCCCCTCCAGCACATACAGCATAAATTCGGGGGTGCCAGGGACCCCCCTCCAGCACAGACACCACCAACAGGGGTAGCAGGGTCCCCCTGCAGCACAGACAACACAAACTGGGGGGTGCGAGGGCTCCCCCTCCAGCACAAACGCCACAAACTGGGGTACCAGGGACCCCCAGGGTCCCCCCTCCAGCACAGACGCCACAAACTGGGGTACCAGGGACCCCCAGGGTCCCCCTCCAGCACAGACAACACAAATAGGGGGGTGCCAGGGCTCCCCCTCCAGCACAGACGCCACAAACTGGGGTACCAGGGACCCCCAGGGCTCCCCCTCCAGCACAGACGCCACAAACTGGGGTACCAGGGACCCCCAGGGCTCCCCCTCCAGCACAGACGCCACAAATCAGGGAATCCCTGAGGATCTCCTCTAGCACGAGCATCACAGGCTGGGGGCACCAGAGGACCCCAAATCCAGCCCAGACCCCAGGGACAACCCCCCCCACCAACTACATGGTGGGGGGTCCCCCATAGCCCCAGGGACCACCGACTCACCGCGGCCGCAGAGCGGCTCCACGCTGAAGACTCCCCGGCGGCGCAGCATCCCCGGGCAGGACGCCCCGGGGGCGGGCAGGGCTGCACCGGGGGGGGGGGGGGGGCTGAACGGGGGGTGGCTGACCCGGGGAGGGGGGCAGGGCTGCACCAGGGGCAGGGCAACGGCAGCGGCCCCGCTGCTCCTCCGCCGCTTTATAGGGCAGCTCCGAGGGGCGGCTCAGCCCCGGGGCGGGGCGGGGGGGGGGGGGCCGCCCCCTACCCAGGCAACACCTTTGCCCCCAAGCCCAGCCCGGGGCTGTGTTAGCCCAGGGTGGTGGCTCCCGCCCCCCATTCTCGAGGGAGAAGCATTTATTCTTCTTTTTTTTTTTTTTTTTTTTTTTTTTTTCTTTCCCTGCGGGCACGCTGCCAGGCTGGACCACCTCCATCCCTCCTGCCCTGGGGATGCTTCAGTCGAGCCACCGTGTGCCGACAGCGCGGAGGGACTGCAGGCCGGGGGCTCTCGGCCTGCCTGACCCCTACCTGATAGGGGCTGGGGGCTGAGGGACCCCCTGGTGGGTGCCTGGGCCGGGGGCTGAGCCCTCCCGGGGGATTCGGTGCCTGGATGGCGAGAACTCAGGGCACACGGGGGGCTGCGGCGCACCCCGAGCACCCATGGGGCAGCAGAGCAGGGATGCCACCGTGCCCAGTGCGGACAGCGAGGGGAGCAGGGATGCTGGCTGTCCCTGCTGCCGGGGGGACGTGGGAAGGGGCTGGTTCTCCCCCAGACTCAGTGAGGAGTTGCCGGTAACTGCAAAGCCCAGATAACCGCAAAGCCCTTCTCCTGCAGGCAGGCACGCAGGGTGGGGAGCGGTGATAAGAGCCCACCTGGGCCTCCACAGGACAAAGGCCCTGGCCAACAACCTGCAATAAATCCCTGACACCTCCCAGGGACACCCGGAGCAGGGAGGGGACATTCCAGCCCCACGGGGAACCTCGGGAGCAGCTGGCACCCATCCCTGTGCATCACCAGGGCACCGGACCCCTGCGTGGGGTCCTTTGCACCCTGCCCTTTTGCACCTTTTGCAGCCCCCTTGCACCCTGCCAAGCCCTGGAGCCTCCCCCCGGGCTGGGGGGGTTGCTTCCAGCTCCCCACTGCTGCTAGGGGTGCATGCAGGAGGGCTGGGGGGTCCTGCACCCTGGGGCTGGGGGGGAAGCCCACTTGTCCCCAGCCCCCAGGGAGGGCATGGGCTGCCTGCCCTCCCCCAGCCCCGCACAGACCAGACATGGGAGCGGAGCAAATATATATTATATTTATATAGAGATCTGGTTTAATATCTCAGAGAAGCTCTTTGCAGTCAGTGTACAAAGCGGTGCCAGCCCCCTCTCCGGTACCTAAGTGCGATGGCGTCCCTGTGCCCCCCCCCCCACCGTGTCCCCGCTGTGTCCCCAGGCATGTGCAGCCGCTGCAGCGCAGGCTGAGAACCAACCCAGCTCATCACACACACTGACACAGCAAGGGCAAAGGTGGGCGGCTGCAGTGCGTGTGTCCCCCCCCCCCATCCATCCACAGCCTGGTGATGCCCACAGCCCCAGCCCAACGCCTCCCCTCCCACAGACCCCCACGCTACCAAAGCAGCGGGGCTGGGGGGGCATTCTGGGGAGGGGGACGGGGTGCATGCTGCCCCCCTGGGACATGGGGGGATGCGGGCGGCGAGGTCCCCATTGCAATGTGCCAGTGCCTGGGGTTCAGGAGTGGGGGGATACAGGGGGGGTGGCGGCCCCCCCCAGAGTGCCCTGGTAGCGCAGGCGGGCGTGCTTCTCGCAGTACAGCTCATCGCCCACCCAGAAGTGACCCCGCATCTTCAAGTTGAGACCACAGTCGGCACAGGCGTAGCAGGATGGGTGCCGGTAGCGGCCGTCCTGGATCCGCACTGCCTGCGTCCTGGGCGAGACAGGGAGGGGGGGCATCAGCGGGGCACCCCGTGTCCCCCCCTGAGATCCACAGGGAGGGGGGCATCAGCAGGGCACCCCGTGTCCCATCCAGGATCCACAGGGAGGGGGGCATCAGCGGGGCACCCTGTGTCCCCCCCAGGATCCACAGGGAGGGGGGCATCAGTGGGGCACCCCGTGTCCCCCCCAGGATCCACAGGGAGGGGGGCATCAGCGGGGCACCCCGTGTCCCCCCCAGGATCCACAGGGAGGGGGGCATCAGCGGGGCACCCCGTGTCCCCCCCAGGATCCACAGGGAGGGGGGCATCAGCGGGGCACCCCGTGTCCCCCCCAGGATCCACAGGGAGGGGGGCATCAGCGGGGCACCCCGTGGCCCCCCCAGGATCCACAGGGAGGGGGGCATCAGCGGGGCACCCCGTGTCCCCCCCAGGATCCACAGGGAGGGGGGGCATCAGCGGGGCACCCCGTGTCCCCCCCCGAGATCCACAGGGAGGGGGGCATCAGCGGGACACCCCATGTCCCCCCCAGGATCCACAGGGATGGGGGCATCAGCGGGGCACCCTGTGTCCCATCCAGGATCCACAGGGTGGGGGGCATCAGCGGGGCACCCCGTGTCCCCCCCCGAGATCCACAGGGAGGGGGGCATCAGCGGGGCACCCCGTGTCCCTCCCAGGATCCACAGGGAGGGGGGCATCAGCGGGGCACCCCGTGTCCCCCCCCGAGATCCACAGGGAGGGGGGCATCAGCGGGGCACCCCGTGTCCCCCCCAGGATCCACAGGGTGGGGGGCATCAGCGGGGCACCCCGTGTCCCCCCCAGGATCCACAGGGAGGGGGGCATCAGCGGAGCACCCTGTGTCCCCCCCAGGATCCACAGGGAGGGGGGCATCAGCGGGGCACCCCGTGTCCCCCCCAGGATCCACAGGGAGGGGGGCATCAGCGGGGCACCCTGTGTCCCATCCAGGATCCACAGGGTGGGGGGCATCAGCGGGGCACCCCGTGTCCCCCCCAGGATCCACAGGGAGGGGGGTATCAGCGGGGCACCCCGTGTCCCCCCCAGGATCCACAGGGAGGGGGGCATCAGCGGAGCACCCTGTGTCCCCCCCAGGATCCACAGGGAGGGGGGCATCAGCGGGGCACCCCGTGTCCCCCCCAGGATCCACAGGGTGGGGGGCATCAGCGGGGCACCCCGTGTCCCATCCAGGATCCACAGGGTGGGGGGCATCAGCGGGGCACCCCGTGTCCCCCCCAGGATCCACAGGGAGGGGGGTATCAACGGGGCACCCCGTGTCCCCCCCAGGATCCACAGGGAGGGGGGCATCAGCGGGGCACCCCGTGTCCCCCCCAGGATCCACAGGGAGGGGGGCATCAGCGGGGCACCCCATGTTCCCCCCAGGATCCACAGGGAGGGGGGCATCAGCGGGGCACCCCGTGTCCCCCCCAGGATCCACAGGGAGGGGGGCATCAGCGGGGCACCCCGTGTCCCCCCCAGGATCCACAGGGAGGGGGGCATCAGCGGGGCACCCTGTGTCCCCCCCAGGATCCACAGGGAGGGGGGGCATCAGCGGGGCACCCCGTGTCCCCCCCAGGATCCACAGGGAGGGGAGCATCAGCGGGGCATCCTGTGTCCCCCCAGGACCAGGCCCGTTTACTCCCTGCTGGGCGTGATGGCAGGGACCGATCCTGCCCAGCCCCCCCCCAGCCCCCAGCCCCACTCACGCGATGGTGCTGCCGCACTTCTCGCAGACGTGCAGCTTCTGGACACCGGCCACGGGCTTGCGGGTGCTGGGTGAGAGCCGGCTGGGAAAAGGGGCCGTAAGTCCAGCTGCGGGGAGACGAGGCCATCAGGATCCCGCCACCCCCCTGGCCAGACCCGCCCCCCCCATCTCCCCCAGTACCCCCCTCACCTCCGCCCTCGTCCTCCAGGGCCTCCTGCAGCATGAGGAAGGTGCTGGACTGCCGTGGGGCCGCCCGCAGCTCCCGGTTCTCCTGCAGCATCTTGTAGACCTCGGAATCCTCCTCCAAGCGCCGCATGGCCGGCTCCAAACCCAGGCTGGGGGACAGCACCCCGGGGTGGGGGGATGCAAGGGAGGGGGGTGGGGGGGGATCCCAGCCCCCAGACGCTTGGGTTCGTGGGGCTGCACCCCACCACCTGCTCTCTCCACCCTGGGGAGCTGCCCCAGCCTGCCCGGCCCTCCCACGCCTCGCGGGTGGGTTAACCCTTTGCACGGCAAAACAGCACCCAGCGTGCACCCTTGGGTGCGGGGCTGCCACACCAGGATGGGTGCACGGGGCTGGGGGCTTCCCTGCTTCTGTGTCCCCCCCACCCCGAGCCCTGAGCCCGCTCCATACCTGTTGCAGGGGCTGGGAGAGGGCCCAGAGCGGTGCTGCTCCCTGCATGTCTCCCAGGGGGTCGGGGGGACCCCAAGCCCCGGTGAGGGTGGGCAGGGGGGTACAGGCAGGACCGACCCCGGGGGGCTGTTCTGGCGGCTCAGGCTTCCTTGCTCCTGGCAAGGGGAGAGAGATGCTGGAGGGGTGCGGGGGGCTGGGGCTGGGTGGGGGGATGCCACAGCAGCCCCCCAGCATGTCCCGAGGCCGGGGGGCAAGCATGGCGGCTCGAAGGGAAGGGTGCCTGCAGACCCCCCCGCTCCTCCCCGGCACCCTGGGGACACCCGGACCTGGCGGGGGGGCTTTTTTCAAGAGGGGTGGGCCCCCCCCCTTGCTCCCAGGAGGGATGCAGGGATGCTCCACGGCTCGGCACGGGGCCGCTGCTTCTCCTCCCAAGCTGGGACCAGCGGGACCCCGCGGAGGGGCAGGGGCAGCACCCCCACTGCTCCCCACCCCAGTAACCCTGCGCCTGCGCCCGTCCCCTCTCCAGCATCTGCTCCTGCTTAGCAGCCCTGGCGAGGCAGGAAGGGCGAAACCCGGCTAAGTGGAAGCCGATGTTCCCGGGAGCAGCAGCCACGCAGATGCAAACCGGGGACGGGGACGAGGACCCCCCTGCCCAGACCCCGCGGAGAGGGAGCAAGTACGGCAGCGGGGTCCTGCGGGGCCACGAGCAGGCGAGGGACGAGCTAAAATTAGGCACGGGTGGAGCCAGGCGCCTTGGCCTTGGCCTTGGCCCCGCCGGCACCCAGCGCCAGCCCGCCTGGGGTGGGATGGAAAGCGCCGGTCAAGGGCAGCCCACCCCCCCGCCGCCCCCTGGGGCAGGGGGCTTTGGACACGGCATCCCGCACAGCCCCAGCCCCGCGGCGGGGGTCTTCGGAGCAGGGAGGGACCCCCCCTGGGGCTGGCACCGAAGCAAAGAATTGGGCTGGGGAGGAAGGAGGGAGCGGGCGGCCGGAGGAGCCAAGGGGTGGCCGGGGCCGCGGCCAAAGGCAGCTGGGAAGGGCCTTGCTCCCACCGCGCTTCCCAATTTGGGCTTGAAAAACACGAAAAAAGAAAAAAGAAAGCGGGGAGGGAGGAGAGGAGGGAGACATCAACCCCGGAGCCAGCGGCTGCCCTGCGGGGGGGGCAGCAGCCGCCCAAAACCGCGGCGGGGAGGGATGGGGTGGCCATAGGCATCCCAGGACCCCTCCGGGTGGGGGGGGAGACATCCCCCCTCCCAAGCATCCCGGTCCCGCTCCTCAGGCATCTCAGCGCGGCGGGTGCTGCTGGGGGTGCACCGAGCCGTGGGTCCCAGCCCTGCCAACACCCCAGTGCCGCGGGCTCGCGGGCGCAGGGCCTTGCCTCCCCAAACTGGTTTGGCCTCCCCAGGCTGGCGCCGTTGCCAAAAGGCGCCGGGTAGGAGCGAGCAAAACCATCCCCGGCCAGGTGTGCCGGTGCCCGCGGGGTGCAGGGGTGCCTGCCAGCGCGGCGGGGGGGTCCCGGCGGCACCGGCACTGACGCGGTCCCCCAGGCAGAGTGGGGCTGGGTGATGATGTGGCAATGGGGCTGCAAAGGGTGACGGTTTGGGTTGCAAAGGGTGACTCTGGGGGGTGCAAAGGTGACAGTTTGGGTTGCAGAGGGTGACGGTGCACCCCTCAGCATCTCTGCCTGACCCCACACAGCCCCCCAGCTCCCTGCTCACCTGGCAGAGGCTGGGACAGGCGAACTCCTCCTCCAGGGGCTGTGAGCTGGAGGGAGAGGATGGAGCCCATCAGCAGAGTCCCTGGCCATGCCCAGACCCCTGCCCACCCCCTCAGCCCCACACGCAGCTGGGTCCGGCCTTACCTGCTGCGTCTGAGCGGGCGGCTGAGGGATGCTGGGCTGGAGTAGGAGGCTCTCAGGGTGCCCTGGCTCTCCTCCTGCATCCGCAGCCCATCCTGGGGAGGGAGGGAGATGCCAGCGGCTGAAACCAGCCCCGGGTGGGGGTCCAGGGTGTGCGGGGGCTGCCCGGGGCTCACCTGAAAGCGTGCGGCCAGCCTCTCCGGTGAGGTGTCCCCGTTCGTGTGGCTGGGAGGTGGCATCGGGGACCTGGGAACCGAGGGAGGTTGGGGGTCCTGCGTCAGCCCCAGGAACACGCAGCCCCCGTGCACCCAGGCGTGACCGTTCCCTGCAGCCCCCCGGGGAGGTGGCAAGAGGCAGCAGCTCCAGGCCCCCAACTGGGACCAGTCAGCCAGGTAACGGCTGCCAGGGCTGCCTGGCCTCGTTACCGCCTGACTCTCTAATTACAGAGCCAAGACATGCTCCTGGGGGGATGGCACAACCCCAAGAGTTGCTGGAAGGGAAAAACAACCGGCACAGGCCTGGCTGGGGACCCCAGCCCGCATGGGGACAGTGGGGCTGCCACCCCGGCCGTCACAGCACCCACCTCTCCACCTGCAGCTGGAGCTGCCCAGGGCTCTGCTTGATCTTATTCTGCGCCTCCACGTTGAGCATCTCGGCTGCGCCCTCCCCGTTGATGCTGACGATGATGTCCCCCAGCCGGAGGCCACCCGCAGCCGCCTTCCCGTGCTCCGTCACCTCCACAGAGAAGGGGACATGGGGACAGCCCCGGTGTTATTTGGGAGGTACTGGAGCAGTGAGCCCCCTCCCCTGCCACCCCTCCACCCCGTGCACACCGGAGGGAAGCGGCGCAGCATCCCCTCATGCAGCCCTCGTGCATCACCATGGCCAAGGTCCCGGCACACGGTTGGGCGCAGCCAGCTCCATGCCAGTCCCCAGATCCCACCCCACGGGATGCTCCCACCCACCGGGGTCCTCACGGCCCTGCCAAAACAATGCCAGACCCTCTGTTGGGGCGTTCACCAGCAAGGGGGGGACCATGGCCACGGTAACAACAGTCGGAAACCCGGCCCAGCCCTGCCCAGCCCAGGGGCAGCGTGAGCCCCCGCGCAGGCACCGTCGCCTGCCGTGGGGCCGTTCCCACGGAGCAGGATCCCTCAAGGACAGCAAACAGGATCGGCTCCCTGAAGCAGGCGACGGCGCCCGCCCGGCGTCCCGCAGCCCTCCCTGGGGCCGGGGGCACGTGGGGGGCTCTTACCTTGGAGAGGGCGATGGGCTTCCCAAAGTGCGTGGGGGGCTCTTACCTTGGAGACCGTGATGGGCTTCCCAAAGTGCGTGGGGGGCTCTTACCTTGGAGACGGTGATGGGCTTCCCAAAGTCTCTTCCCCCGGTGATGCGGAAGCCCCAAGGGGCCGGGCCGGCCAAGGTCACCGTCACCGGCATGGCAGCGGGTGGCTCTGGGCGGGCAGGCAGCCGTGGTGTCAGCAAACCTCAGGGGGACGAGGGGACGAGGCGGAGGAGAGCCCCCTCCTTCCTCCACCCACCGGCGGCCTCCCCCTGTCCCCACTGCACCCCACCAGCCCCCAGCCCCGCACCCCGAGGGTCCCCAGCGCGGGACTGATGGAGACTGGCAGCGCCTTCCTTCCGGGGAGGGGACCCGCGTCCTCGCGCGTCGCAGGGTGCTGGCAGCCACCGCCGCTTCCTCTTGCTGCCCCTGGTGCCCCCGGCGAAGGCTGGTGGCTTCCTCCCCTGCTGCCCCCCCCCCCCCAGGGATGAGGTGGTCCCGGCTGCGGCGGGATGGGGCAGACGAGGTCACCCCGCTGCCCCCCGGCCTTGTGCAAGGCAGGAAAGCGGCTCAGCCCTGGCAGCGAGGCCGGCACCGCGGCGCGGCGTGGCAAGGCCAAGCCAGTGGGGTTTGGAGAGGCCGCGGCTGTGGGGGCAGCCAGTGGCCGGCGAGGGACGGATCCTGCTGCTCACCGCGGCGGGGGTCCGGGCACGCGGCACGGCTGCAAGAGCCCCCACCCCAAGCCCCTTGTCCTGCGGCAAAGCCATGCGGGTGAAGGATGCTGAGGGTCCCCGGGGTGGCACGGGGTCCCCGTGACACCCCGGTGAGCGCGGCAGCCCTTG
Organism: Falco naumanni; assembly: GCF_017639655.2. Lineage (NCBI taxonomy): Eukaryota > Metazoa > Chordata > Aves > Falconiformes > Falconidae > Falco > Falco naumanni. The sequence goes on from NC_054072.1 coordinate 3,888,154, forward strand.
GCTTCGATGGGATCTATAGGAAGGGGCAGCCCCCTCCCCTAAATGTCACGTCTGGCATCCCTGCCCCCTGCCCAGCTGCTCTGCACCACTCCAGCCCCATCCAGTCCCGCCGCGGCCGGGCCAGATGCTGCCGGCTCAGCCCCGGGGTGGCTGCAGGAGCTCAGCACCCTGCCCGCAACCGCCGGGGAAGGCATTTTAAAAATCCCAAGCGCACAAAGAGGGGCTTGAGAGGCTGCCTGGAAGAATTTCCTGGGCTGGGCTTCACCGCACCCGGCGCAAACCCCAAACCCCCTCCCCACCGCCAGCCCGCTCAGCATCCCTGGGCAGCGAGCTCTGCCATGCTGGGGACCCCGACAGCCGGCTGAACACGACCCCCAGAGCCCCCCCAACAGCCCTCCCCCTCCTGCAGTCCCTGCCCCCCGCCTTGCTCCCTGCACCCCACCTCGGTCCCTGCTCCGCCTGGCACGCAGCGATGCTGTTGTGGCAGTGGCGGCTGGCGGTGCCGCCTGGCACCCCACGAGGCGTGACGGCGGGTGACAGGCGATGCCAGGGGACACGGGGCCGTGGGGGGCCATGGGGACACACTCGCGGGACACGCTGCCCGCTCCCTCCCGTTCCCCTGCCCGGTGGAGCAGCACCGGGACCCCCGGGGTTGCATCCCCGAGAGATGCCCCCCCCGCACCGGCGACATCCCGGGTCAGCCCCCCCCGCCCCGGCCTGCTCCGTGCCCCCCGCAGCCCCCCCGGGCGCACTCACCGGCGGGCGGCCGAGCCGGGCGGCCCCGTGGGGCGGCGGAGCCGAGCGTGGCCCCGGCCCCGGCGCCTCCCCCTCGGAAGGGGCCGGCGGAGCCCGACGGGGCCGGGCCGGGCCGGGCGGCAGCTCCGCAGCGCCGTCTGCGGGCACGGCCGCCCCGACGGGGCGCACGGAGCGGGGCAGGCTCGGCACGGCACGGCCCGGGGCGGCGGGAGGGCCGGGAAACGGGGCCGGGCCGGGGGGGGTGGGCACCACGGCACCACGTAGCCCCCCCGGGACATCACACCCCGCACAGTATCACTGCCCCGCACAGTATCAGACCCCGCAGAGCATCACGGCCCCGCACAGCATCGCTGCCCCGTACAGCATCACACCCCGCACAGCATCACTGCCCCGCACAGCATCAGACCCCGCAAAGCATCACCGCCCTGCAAAGCATCACTGCCCAGCACAGTATCACTGCCCCACACAGCATCACACCCTGCAAAGCATCACTGCCCCGCACAGCATCACTGCCCCACACAGCATCACTGCCCCACACAGCATCACACCCTGCAAAGCATCACTGCCCAGCACAGTATCACTGCCCCACACAGCATCACACCCCGCACAGCATCACTGCCCCACACAGCATCACTGCCCCGCACCGTATCACTGCCCCACACAGCATCACTGCCCCGCACAGCATCACTGCCCCACACAGCATCACTGCCCCACACAGTATCACAGCCCCACACAGCATCACTGCCCCACACAGCATCACCGCCCTGCACAGTATCACTGCCCCACACAGCATCACTGCCCCACACAGCATCACTGCCCCGCACAGCATCACTGCCCCACACAGCATCACTGCCCCACACAGCATCACTGCCCCGCACAGCATCACTGCCCCACACAGCATCACTGCCCCACACAGCATCACACCCCGCACAGCATCACACCCCGCACAGCACGGCTGTGTGCGCAGCTTTGGCCCCACGCGCCCTGGTAGCCCTGTGCAGTCCTGCATGCCCCCTTGCAACCTCCCATGGGCACTGCTGTGGCCCCACATGTCCCATTACAGCCTCACCTGCAGCACTGCAAACCCCTACATGCCCCGCTGCAGCCCCACATGCCCCCTTGCACCCCTTGCAGCCCCCCACAGGCACCGCTGCAGCCCCACACCCCACTTTGCACCCCCCACCCCCCCATTGGCACTGTTGCAGCCCCACATGCTCCCTTGCAGCCCCATGTGTCCCGTTGCAACCTCACATGCACCACTGCAAATCCCCACATGTCCCCATGCAGCCCCCTGGCACCATTGCTGCCCCACATGTCCCCATGCAGCCCCCCACCCCTGCAGCCCCCTGCAGCGCTGTAAGCCTGCACAGCACTGCAGCCCCACAGTGTCACCACCACGCAGCATCCCAACACCAGCAGGGCCACCCCAGCCCCACTGTGCTGCCCCACGCCATGTCCTGTGCCCCCCACCCCATATCTCCCCATGGGCACCGTCCCACCAGCTGCCCCCCACCCCGGCACTACCAGGCTGGGCTTTGGCTCGGGCTGAGCTGAACTTTAATGATGGACAAGAAGCAAACGTGGGTCCTGCACCAGCATCTTGGGACACAGCACCGGCCAGGACCCCCCCAGCACCACCTGGAGACCATGGCAGAGGGGTGGCCACCAGCGTGGTGGGTGACAAGGCACCGGGCAGCCGTGAGGAGGGGTCGGGTTAAGGCACTGGGGTGGGGGAGACCCCCACGCAGGGGGGATTGGTCCCTGTTAGAGGCAGCCCCATAGGGGCGGGAGGGAGCTGGAGGCACTTTGTCCCCATAGGGGGACATGGAGGGGACACGGCAGGGATGCAGGGTGGCCGAGGTGGGACAGGGGGGAGCCCCCCGCCCCACACCTCCCTCCGGGCTCCTCTTCTCAGCGCCGTGGGTCACACTGGTGCCACGTAATTGCCAGGGAAAGTGCCAAATTTTTGCGTCCTCCTGGACACACCTGGGGGGATAAAGGCAAGGAGAGGTGGTGAGGGGCCATGGTGGCAACCTGTCCCCATCCTTGTCCCCAGCCTGGTGGCCACGTACCTACGAACCAGCCATCGTCGCACTGCTGCATGACATCCACCCGGTCCCCCTCCAGCAGCTCCAGCTCGTCAGCGTTTTGGGGCCGGTACTGGTAGAGCGCCCGGTACCTGCAGGACACAGCGTGGGCAGAGCCCATGTCACCACGGGTCCCGCGTGGGGACACCGTGCCACGGTGCCGCTCCTGGCCATACTTACGGGGTCCACTGGATTTCAGAGCCGTTGTAGGACGGGGCGGGCTCAGGGCGGATGCTGGTGGGTGCCCTCGGGGCTGCGCACTGCAGGGGGGAGAGGATGGGTGCAGCGTTATGGGGCAGCACCCACATCCCCAGAGGTGCTGGGACACGGTGCTGAGGCTGGGGGCTGTTGGGGGGGGTCACTCACCTGCTCGGGGGACCAGGCTGAGCGCCAGGGCTCCTGGGGATGGGTGGCCACAGGGTGCAGGGGACCGGTGGGGGCCGGTGAGGGGCTCAGGGTGCCGGTGCGGGGCAGCTTTGGGGAGGGGGGGAAGGCAAAGCCAAGGTAGCGGGGTGAGGACGGGCACCCACCAGCCTCACCGGGACCCCGTTCTGCTGCCCGGGGGGAGCTGGTGGAAAGTGGGGGGCCCCGGGGACCGGGCGAGCGCTGCAGGGATGGGGAGCCAGCCGGGGGCCGGGGGCTGGGGGAGGCAGACGAGGGTGGGAAGTCCTCGGTGGTGGCTTTCACCCGTGGCTCCTTCAGCACCTGCACGTAGGTGGCGGGGAAGATGCCCTGACGGCTGGTGCCGGAGATACGCCCCTCGTACCAGTTCTCATCCACCCGCCGCACCAGGCAGATCCGCTCGGCCTGCCGATGGGATGAGAGGATGTGTTAGCACGGCACGGCACGGCATGGCACGGCATGGCACAGCACGGCATGGCATGGCACGGCATGGCACGGCATGGCATGGCACGGCATGGCATGGCACGGCACGGCATGGCACAGCACGGCATGGCATGGCACGGCATGGCATGGCACGGCATGGCACGGCACGGCACGGCACGGCATGGCATGGCACAGCACGGCATGGCATGGCATGGCACGGCACGGCATGGCACAGCACGGCATGGCATGGCACAGCACAGCACGGCATGGCACGGCACGGCACGGCACGGCACGGCACGGCACGGCATGGCACGGCATGGCATGGCATAGCATGGCACGGCACGGCACGGCATGGCATGGCATAGCATGGCACGGCACAGCACGGCATGGCATGGCACAGCACGGCATGGCATAGCATGGCACAGCACGGCATGGCACGGCACGGCACGTCATGGCACGGCATGGCATGGCATGGCATGGCATGGCACGGCACGGCATGGCACGGCACAGCACAGCACAGCATGGCACGGCACGGCATGGCATAGCACGGCACGGCATGGCATAGCATGGCACGGCATGGCACGGCACGGCATGGCACGGCACGGCACGGCACGGCACAGCATGGCATGGCATGGCACGGCATGGCACAGCATGGCACGGCACGGCATGGCACGGCATGGCACGGCATGGCATGGCACGGCATGGCACGGCACGGTGGTTACCTTGCGGAATGAGAGCTCGACGGGCAGCTCCCCTCGGAAGTTGTAGAGCGCCAGGGCCTCGCCATACTCCAACACCTGGATGGTGGGTGCCTTGATGGGCTTGGGCACCTCCGTGGGGGGCAGGATCTGGTGGGGGGATATGGGTGAGGGTCAGCACCAGGCTCTCCGAGCCCGGCTGCCCCTTCTCCATCCCTCAGGCTCACCTCCACGTAGTTGGAGGGGAAGATGCCCACGCGGCCGTGGTGCTCGCCCTCCAGCCAGTTCCTGTCCACCTCCTTATGGATGTACACGATGTCCCCCTTCTGCAGCGTCAGCTCCCTGCAAGCACTGGTGCTCAGGGACACTGCTCGCACCGGTCCTGGGGGGCACCGACCCCCCCCCAGCCTGGCTGCCATGGCCACCCCACATCCCAGGGCTCCTGGGACCGGTGGCATGGCAGGGACCCCCAGAAGTGCCGTCACTTACTTGGGTGACTCAGCCTGGAAGTTGAACTTGAGGCGAGCGGCTTTCATCTGGGGAGGGAGAGGAGGGTCACAGGGGGGCTCCCCCAGCCCGGCCATCCCCCAGCCCGTACGGGATGGCACCGTCCCAGCCTCACCTTCTTCTCCTCCCTCCTGACAGCTTCGGGGGGGTCCCCCATGTCGGACAGGCTGGGGAGGGTCCCTGACCTCAGGGTGTCTGCAAAGAGGGGGGTGTCACCGGCCGGCGGGTGCACGGGGTGCCCCATGGCACGGCACGGCTCGGGTGTGGGGGCTCACCTCTGCCGGGGGCGGCACGGCTCCGGTCACTGGCCAGCCCCAGGCCACCCCGCTCCATGCCGGGGCTGGCGGGCAGGCAGTGGGTGCCGGGGGGGCTCTGCAGCCGGCGGGGTGACAGGGGGCTCCTGCGGGGTGACGGTGGCTCAGGGCAGGGCTGAGCCCCACATCCAGCCCCGCTGCCATGCACCCTCCATGCTCCCGACCCCGCTGCCCTTGGGGGGCAGGACCCCGGGGTCCCCCAGGAGCAGGATGTGGGGGTCCCCCAGGAGCAGGATGTGGGGGTCCCCCGCTGTGCCTCTCTAGCGTCTCGTCTCAGAGGCAGCCAGGCAAGACGGGTCCAAAGTTTGCCAGCGGCACGTCCCGGCTGCTGCGGAGCAGGAAGCGAGGAGCAGGCGAGCACCGAGGAGGGCCGCCTGGCTAATGGATAACTCCGCTCCTGGGGGCACTTAAAGAGCCCAAATTCCGCCCCCCCAGCCCGGAGAGGGGGGCAGGCAGGGGGGCAGCCAGCCCTCCATCCCCCATGTGCACCCCTGGGGGGTTACGGTAGGTCCTACAAGAAGCGGAGCCCTTGTTTGTTTGGTTTCCACCCGCCGCCGGGGCAGGACACGGGGCCGTGGGGATGTCCTGGGGTGCCCACCCCATCCTGGGGTCACCCGCCGGCACAGGTATCCCCTCCCTGTGCCGGTGACAGCGGCGACATAGGGACACAGCGCTGAGAATCCAAGTGCCGTCACCTCCCCTGGGACTGAGCCAAACCCTGGGACACGGTGTCCCGGCACGGGCTGGACGGGGGAAAGGGTCAGTCCCAGTTTGTCCCCGTCCCACCCACTGGGCAGCCAGCCCGGCGCCAGGGTCCCCCACCCGTGGCAGGACGTGGAGGGGGCCAGCAGTGCCGCGGGGGCCTCCGTGGGGGTCCGTGGGGGATGCGTGGGGACCCCCACCCCGCCGTGGGAGCCGGGACGCTGGAGGGACGATCCCTCCCACCATCCCCCTGCCGTGGGGCTCCGTCTCGCCGCTGTCCCTCGCCTCGAGTGGGGTGCGGGGGCGGTGGGATTTGGGGGGCTGGGGTGCAGGGAGCAGCCGGCTCTACTCACCGAGCCGCCGGGGAGGCCGGAGCAGGGGAGCGAGCGGTGGGAGCAGCCGCCGAGCTCTGCCGGAGAGGAGCGGGAGGGGGTGGGAGAGAAAAATTAATCATCCAAGAGGCTGAGCCTCGGCGGGAAGCGAGGGAGTCCAGCTCCCGGCTGTGCAGGCCAATAACCGCTGGATGGACGGCGAGGCCAGACAGGGTCCTAGCGTCCCACGGCCGCGGTCACGGTCATGGCCACGCCACAGCCACGGCCACACGCCACCGGCCAGCTGGGCACGCATCCAGCCCTGCGTGCATACAGATGTGCAGCATCCAGCCAGCCGTGCACATATCCAGCCGTGCATGCATCCAGATGTGCAGCATCCAGCCAGCCGTGTGCACATCCAGCCCTGCATGCATCCAGATGTGCAGCATCCAGCCAGCCGTGTGCACATCCAGCCCTGCATGCATCCAGCCCTGCATGCATCCAGATGTGCAGCATCCAGCCAGCCGTGCACACATCCAGCCGTGCATGCACCCAGATGTGAAGCATCCAGTCAGCCGTGTGCACATCCAGCCATGCATGCATCCTGCCCTGCGTGCATTCAGATGTGCAGCATCCAGCCAGCCGTGCACATATCCAGCCGTGGATGTACCCAGATGTGCAGCATCCAGCCAGCCCTGCACTCATCCAGCCATGCATGCATCCAGATGTGCAGCATCCAGCCAGCCGTGCACACATCCAGTTGTGCATCCAGATGTGCAGCATCCAGCCAGCCGTGTGCACATCCAGCCATGCATGCATCCAGCCCTGCGTGCATCCAGCCCTGCGTGCATCCAGTTGTGCAGCATCCAGCCAGCCGTGCACATATCCAGCCGTGGATGCACTCAGATGTGCAGCATCCAGCCGGCTGTGCACTCATCCAGCCGTGCATGCATCCAGATGTGCAGCATCCAGCCAGCCGTGCACACATCCAGCCCTGCATGAATCCAGCCCTGCGCGCAACCAGCCCTGCGTGCATCCAGATGTGCACGCATCCAGCTATGCATGCATCCAGCCACCAATGCACACATCCAGCCGTGCACGCATCCAGCCCTGCATGCATCCTGCCCCGCGCACGTTCAAGCCGTGCCCAAAGGCCACGCACGCAGCTGGACGTGTGCACAGCTGGATGTGTGCACAGCCAGATGCACACACCGTCAGCCCTGTAGGTCCCTTCAGGGTCCCCCAGCCCAGGGAGGCATGAGGGGTGCAGGCTGGTGGGGGCGGGCAGGGGACGCGGGGTACCTGGCGGGGGTGCCGGCGTGTCTCCATGGCCTTCATGTCCTTGTCCAGCTCCTCGCTGAGCTGCTCCAGCTCCCGCTCCAGCAGCACCTGCACGGGCAGGACGCGGCTGTGGCAGCAAGGCTGGCACTGCCCACCCCCCCCATCCCAGCGGCGCGGGCACAGGGACCCCCGCTGCCACCCCCTTGCCCCCCACCTGCCGCGGGCAGCTTACCTCGATGGACTGAGCCCGCGCCGGTGGCACCGCTGCCGGGGGCTGGGAAGGGCAAGGGGCTGGTTAGGGGCGCACACACCGCGGTGCCCCCCCAGCCCCCTCCGTGCCGGGGCTGCTGGGGGTGCCTACCTGCCACGGCTGCTCCAGCACTGAGGATTTCCCCGGTTCGTAGTCAAAAATGCTGCCGGGCTCTGCGATGGCACCGGTGTCACCCCAGCTGGTCCTGTGGGGAGCAGGAGGAGCTCAGCCCCCTGCAGCCCCCCACCCCACGGGCACCCCACTGGGCACCACTGAAGCGCTGCACTCACCAGTCCACCCCGTTGGGCATGCTGGGGGGCTCAACTGGTGACGGCCCTTTCCTCCGCAGCTCTGGGAGGGATGGAGGCACCGTGGTGGGGGAGGGACCGAGCCTACCTGTGGGGCAGCGATGGGTGTCCCAGTCCAGCTCTGTGGGGATGGAGGAGGAGGTGAGCGGGTGCTGTGCCACGCGCGCCGTGTCGTGGCAGCGGGACTCACCTGGCAGCTTGCGGTGGATCTGCCGGAACATGCTGCGGTACCAGTCGCGGGGTCGGTCAACGCTCTGCAGGGACACGGTGGGGTGGTGAGGGGGTGACACGGTGGGGAGGGGGGGGGGACACCCAGCCCCGTGCCCTCGACTCACAGAGCGCGAGGCGATGGGCATCCCTGTCTCATCCACCGGCCCGATGCCGTCGTACTTCACCCAGCGCCTCTCCCGCCGCTTGCTGTCCTTGGTCCAGGTGGCCGACCAGCCTGGTGGCCGGGCAGGGACAGGGGCAGCCCCAGGGCCGGGCGTGGGGCTGGTGGGCACGGAGGCGCTGGGTGCCTTCGCCTCCTTGGCCGGCCAGGTCTGGTACCAGTCGCTCGCTGGGGGTGAGGCGGGCGAGGGTGAGCCCTTGCCCTCTGCCCAGCGCCGTGGGGATGCCCCCCGGGGATGCCCCCCAGGGATGCTCGGGGCAGGTACCTGAGCTCCTGGGGGCTGGCCGCCCACGCTCGGCCGTGCCACGGGTCTCCGGGTCGTGGAAGTCGAAATTCAGTGTGTTGGAGCCGCGGTGGCGGATGACGGGCACCTGCGGCACAAGGAGGGGGCTGGCGCGGGGACGATGTGGCGGCGGCCAAGGGATGGAGGTGGAGCAGCTCCCCAGACCCCCCCGGCACACGGCAGCAGCCCCCGGCCCCACTCACCCGTGTTGCCGTCGGCTGTGGGGGCACCTGCAGTGGTGGGTGGAAGGGGGGCACGTCCTCCGTGCCCAGAGCCTGGCCAGCATCGGGGGGCAGGAGCTGGCCCGCCATGGCCGTGGGTTGCCCGGACGGTGCTCAGGGGCTGCCCGTGCCCTGCGGGGAAAGGGGCTGCGCTCACGGCGGGTCCCATCCCCATCTGCGGGATGCACCTTCATCTCACCGGGCTTCGCCAGAGAGCTGGGGGGCTCCGGGGCACCCCCATCCCCACCGCCAGGGACTGTCCCCTGTTACTTAGAGGCGCAGGGGACACTGTGGCAGGGTGACAGCCACTGTGGCACCGTCCCCAGCTGTAGGATCCTGGTGGGGCAGGGGGGCTATGGCTGTTCCTGGCCAGAAACAGCCCTGGCACGGCTTCTCCACGCAACCTCAACCCCGCCACGGCCTAATCCGGACCACCCGGCCCCTTTCCCCATTCCAGGTGGATCCAGCCCCCCTGGGTGGGACAGGGCGATGGCTGAGCCATCTGCCCATCGTCCCAGCATCCCGGCCCGGCATGGTGGGATGCAGCCGGTGCCCTCCTGCCCGGGCACATGGCAGCGCTGGGCAGTGGCACACCGGGAGAGCCGCCAGGGCCGAGCTCCCCGGGGCTGAGCAACACGAAGAGGCAGAAGTATTTCCCCACCCTGCAGCGCAAACAGGGAGGGAGAGGGAAGGAGGGAAGAGGGAATGTGCGGCCGAGCCCAGCACCACCCCGCCGGCAGCGTGATGAGCCATGACTCACCACTGCACCCCATGCCAGGGCTGCAGCTGGGGCCAGGGGGCAGCTGGGGGGCACGGGACCCCCATAACGGCCCCCGACACCGTTGCGGGGAGATGGGGGGGCTGCATCAGTGGGGGATGAGCAGCCCCGGGAACCTTTGGGGGACACCGGTGTCCGTGCTTATCCCCCAGCATCTCCAGCCCCGCCGGGCATTGCCCACGGGACTTGCGCGACTTGCTGCCAGAGCCCAGCACGGCGCAGACCCCTCCTCAAATTGGGCAAACAGTGCTGCTGGGGGGCTGCTAGCCCGGCATGGTGCTCTGCGTGCCACATGCATGGGGCAGATGGGGCTGGGGACCCCTCAGCTCCTTGGTCCTGACAGTGCCAGGCTGTAATTAATGGTTATCACCACCCTGAGGAAACTGAGGCCCTGGGAACAGCTTGCCCCAGGGCACAGAAAGGGGGGGTGCAGGCTCCCCCCCCCCCCCCAGGCACCCCAACCACAGCCGTTCCATTCCCAGCACACTGCCGTCCCGCAGCCCCCCGGGGCTCAGCCCCATCCTGCCCCCCCGGGAGCAGGTCCCCATCGGTCACCCCCTCCTCGCTGGCCCCCCCGAGCCAGCTCTTACCTCCTGGGTGCTGCCAGCCGGGGGGGGGGGGGGGGGAGCCCCTCGGCGAGCAGGACGGAGCTGTGGTAGCAGCAGGGAGGAGAAATGCACGGCGCAAACTTTGCCGGGGGAAGGAGAAGGGGGGGGGGCGGGGGGGGGGGGGCTCAGCGCATTATGGGCGGCCGGTGGCCAGAACCCCCCAAGAGCATCCCCCAGTTGGGTCAGCAGCCGCCACCCACCCGGCGGTGGGTCCCCACGTGCCCCAGCCCCCCTGGGGTGCGCTCGCCCCCCCAGTGCTCCCCGCTCTGGAGCGGGGCCGGCCCATTCAGAGTTTCCAGTGACATTTCCAGGGCTGGGATCCAGGGAGGGAAGCCAAGAGGCTGAACTCATCCCACGCCCCGCGCACGCGTTCCCGCACACCCGGCCCCCGCTTACGGAATGGGGCGAGCCCCACGCCAGCCCCCCCCGCCGGGATGGAGCCGGGGGCTTGGAGGGGGGTTTTGGGAGGGGATGGGAAGCACCCGGTGGAGATGAGGAGCGGGGGTCTGTGCTCCCGCAGCCCCCCGAGTCCCAGCGGGGGGGACACGGTGAAAGCGGAGTCCCCATCCCCGCTGCCACCCGCTTTCCCAGGGGTGACCCTCCGACCCCCAGAGATCTGGGCATTGGGGACCCCCATCCGACAGCGCCACGCCCCGCTCTGCGGGTGCCCGTAGCCCACCTTATCCCCTCCGGCAGCGCCCGCGTTCCAGCCTCCGCCAGCAGCTTCCTACTTGCTGCTCCCCAAAACTGCTGACAGCCCCGGAACCGGGCAGCCCCGGCCCTTCCTCTGTCCCACACGCTCCCACGTGAGCTCAGGCCTCTGTCCCCACGGGAGCTCACGTGGGAGGATGCTGACTTTGCCACCAGCCACCCCTTGGTCCCCATCGAGCCACACAGTCCCCTGCCAGAAGCCAGCCAGAATCCCTGCCTGGGATTGAAGGGGCCGGTGGCACCAAGCCCTGGCTGCCCGAATGCTGTGCCCAGGGGACAAAGGGGACAAGGGCAGGGGTGCTGCCCGCTGCCATGGCCCCCGAGGACGCGGCTCCCATCACTGGGAGCCGTGGGGATGCGGCCGCTCCTCCCGTCACTGGTGCAAGCCGGAGATACCGCAGGGAGGAAGCAACTTGGGGACCGGAGCTGGTTCCACCGGGGTGACAAGGGCAAAGAGGGCAGCGGGGGCACAGCCACGGGCACCCAAGGAAAGGGTTAAACCCTGCGAGGGGAGCCCAGACCCCATCCCTCCCCTCCAAGGGGGTCACAGTCCCCTCCAGCCCACCACACCCCCAGTGACAGCTCTGAAGGTCATGGCACCCACTGGCAAGGAACCCTGCGGGCTGGGAGCCCCAGCCACCCCACACCGCTGCAGCCCACCCTGGGGGGCCAGGTCCCCCCCGGCAGTGACCCCACTCACCGTCCCCTCGGTGGGTGAGCGGCCTCGGGCGCCGTCGCAGCCTCCCCCCGCCCAGCTCCCAGCACCAGCCTCCTCCGCTCAATGATAAATATTTAACGCGCAGCTCGGGCCGGGATTAACAAAGGGCGAGTGTTTCCTGTTTGCTCAGCGCGGCGATGCCAGCCGGGAGCGCGCAGCCGGGCCCAGCGATGCTCCCGGGATCAGCGGGCGCAGCCCCTCGCTCACGCCAAGGGTCCCGGAGCCTAGGGCTGGGCAGCGACGCTGGGTGCCAGGCTGGTGGCTCCCCACCGTTTGGGGGAACACTCAGGGAAAGGATGGGAGAGCTGGAGCATCCCTCCACCGTCACACCCTGAGCTGCTTTCCGCCGGCTGGGAGCGGAGATGGCCACCACGCCAGGCCTGCGGGGCAGCGGCGGGGGCAGGAGATGGCAAAGGTGTCGCACGTGGTGAGCTGAACTCGACGGCACAAGGTGCCACAAGGGAGAAGGTAGACATGGCAGCCACAGCTGGCAGGCGGGTCACCACGGCTCCGCGGCCGGGCAGGGAGCGGTGCCGGAGCCATCTCCTGCCCTGGCACCCGGGGAGGCAGCGGGAGGAGGGTTATTTACTCAGGCAGCGGCTGGAAGGATGGAGAGGCGAACAGAGGGAGCCGAGAGCTCTCCAACAAAAGTGCCTGGGAGCGACTTCACAAGTGCCAACGTGCCGGGGAGGCTGGGAGACGCCGTCCCGGCGCTGCCCTGGCCCTGGCGAGGGGCCCCGAGCGAGGCGGTGGCTGTAAACCAGACCCTGAAACCCTAAAACCAAGCAGCAGACGTGGGGGGGACCTTGCCCTGCCCTTCGCCCCGGGAGCCGGGCACCCCCGTGCGCCCCAAAATAAACCACAGCGGAGCCGAGTGACTGTGTCAATTTTTAACTTTTTTTTTTTTTTTCCGCCTTAAAGATGACTTCCGATTTACATTAAGACAGTTCTAACAAATTCATTCCTTGTTCACAAAAAAAAAAGAAATTATATTAAATAATTTCTGCCAATAAATAACATTTTCACCATTTTTTTTTCTCCTTTAAACATAACTAAAAAAAAAAAGCAAGGAAAAAAAAAAAAAAAAAAAAAAAGGAGGCAGTCTCCAGGCAACGGGCGTATGATCCTTCAGCATCGAGAACCCTAAAATCACCATCACTGCACCCAGCACGTGTCCCGTGGGGCTTCAGGTCCTCCCTGGCAGAGGCCGGTGGGCCTCCACGCATCCCTGCCCCCGCACCTAGCTAGGTGGGATCCGCACCCGAGTGCCGCCACCGGCTCCCGGGCTGGCACGGGCAGCAAGAGGTTCTCCCAACGCCAAAAAAAAAAATAATAATATATATATATATTAAAAATAAAGCTCGAACTCAACCCACCACCCGACCCATTGCTGACTCCCCTCCTTGTTACATGCACCTTGCTATAACATGCAAAAAAAACCCAGGCTGCGAGGCCAGCCTGCGGGCTCTCCCCGGGGCCGGCCGTGCTCCTTGGCTTGCGATCCCGGAGTCCCGTTTGCCAAGCTCCAGGGAGCAGCCGGGGAGAGGGGAAGGGACGGGTGGGAGCTCTGAGATGAGGGGTCTTGAGACATGCATAGCTCCGAGGCGCTGGCTTTGCAAGGGGAGAGGGGGGAAGGAGGAGGAAGAGGGAGGGAAAAAAAAAAAAAATATAATCTGTGTATTTCTGGCATTTTTTGTTTTGCCGCGGTGGGGATCGGGGTAGGGCGCTCGGCCGGGATGAGTGAGGGACCTCGGCAGCGGCTGGTGGCCTCTGCTCCAAGCTCGTCATCACTCTCTTCCCCAAAAGCTGGGGAAAAGGGGATGGGGTCTCTCGGCTCAGCGCCGGGGAAAGCTCTGCCTTCCCCACAGCTCCTGCGCCAGCCGGGGGGCTGCGCTTGGCAGGGCTGCCAGCGCCGAGGGGGTTTGCACGGATGGGCGTTAGTTAATCGAGGGGGTAATTAGCACCCACGAGCCCCATCGCTGCCCCTCACCCCCTCGGGAACTCGTGTATCAAGGGAAGGGGGGGACCAGCACCTGCGTTGCTACAGCAAGGGGGGCCTGCACCTCGGATCCCTGGCAGCACGGATCCCTGGCAGCACGGATCCCTGGCAGCACGGCATCCATACGTGCCGGCTGCCACACGCCTCCTGGGCAAGGCTCCCGCCGGGGGACACCAACATCCAGCCATGAACCGCCCTCCCCGACGGGCACCAGCCCCTCCTGGGCCAGGATGCTGCAAAGCTGCGGTCCCACCAGCCACGGGGACATTTTCGGCAACACCCAGCTCCAGGGATGGGTGGGAAGGGGGGGGGGGGGGGGTGTCCCAGCTCCTCACCCCATCAGCCCCCCCGTGCTCTGCGAGGGTGGCAAACCACAAAGCACAAGGACCAGACGGGTTTGGAGCGCAAGAGGGTTGGGGGACAAACCGCAAGCAAAGCAAAACCCCCTCGGCAAAGGGACGGTCCCTGCTGAATCCCCCCCACCCCTGGCTGCCAGGCTCGGGGTACGAGCATCCCCCCACGGCACCCGTCCCAAAGCTCCCGACTAAAACTGCTGCTCGGGTGAGATTCCCAGCCTGGGTCAGAACAATATGCCCAAACATGCACGGGCAGCACCTTTGCACGGTTTGCGCTCTCAGAGGAAGATACCACACATCGGCTCACTGTGTTTCAGAAAGGATGCCGTTAAAAAACAGAAGAAATACTCACAGACAAAGGCAATTGGCCCCACGCCTCATATGGGGTTAGAGAAGCTCGCTCAAAACATCTCGCACTTTTTGCAAAGCAGTGGGCGTGTAAAAAAGGGAAAAAAAAAAAAGAAAAAAAAGAAGGGGGAAAAAAAAAAGTGGAGGCATGTGACTCAAAAGTCTCTTGTGAAAACCCAGTGGTCTGCTCACAGATACGGTTTCCTAAATAGCTGGCATGGAATTAAGTGACGTATGATTATAAGACAATTTGAAAGCTTCCTGCAAAGTTGCTGTTTTCCTCTGTCGCTGGAATCGCAGCTTCGGGCCGGAGCACAAAGGGAAGACAGCAAGATCCAGAGAAGGGGTTGGCAAATATCCCTTATTAGAGGCTAAGCCCGCTCACCTGCTGCCCTTGCTCGGAAAAAGCCCAATAGTTAGTTGGAAAAGCAGCAAAAACTGGCAAGGGATCCGCTTCTGAAAGCTGCTGCTTCTACTCCGTGCAGTCGCTGGCAGAAGAGGACACGGCTCAAGCGACACGCGGGGAAGGGAAGCGACCAAACAGGAATCTCACAAAACCCTTTTTCCACGCTCGCTCCAGGTCAAAGCTTAAGCAGAAGAACGTGCCCCTGCTAAACAGATCCAAGCCTCAAACCCCTCGACTCTGCGAAAAGGGTGTCCCTCTGGCAACCCTCCTGTCACCGGGACATCCCCCATCCTCTCCAGCACCGCGCACCCTTCCAAAATTACTGCCAGATCCGCTCGGTTCTTCTACCCGCCAACCTACGGGGAAACCATCCTCCCCCTCCCCTGCCGTCGAGGGAGGGACGCGCTTCCAAAACCTGGGGGCTTTTTAGCAAAGCCGCCGCGCCACCGGCCACGTCTCTACAAAACCAAGCGGCACCTTCACCCCATCCTTCCCCAAATCCTTTATCACAAGCTGGCAAACCCCCTCCAGCTGCCGGGAAAGGCTGATGTGCCCACGGCTCCTTTGGAGTCGGAGGAATAGCCACCGCTATAACAAGGTAACCAGCAGCGGGATAAGCCCAAGTTGTCTGCAGTAGGTGGAAGACCCCCCCCCCCCCCCCCGAAAGACGCATGCTGGATGACCGAGGGGTGATGCTGGCTTAGGGGAGACCACCTTGCACGCCCACCACTCAAATACTGATCAGCAAGGGCCGAATCCAGAGCCGGGCGCAGGGGAACGTGCCACGGGCTCTGCAGTATGCGATGGCGACGGGGGTGGGGGTGGGGGGTGTGTGCGCCTTTCTGCCCGCTCGTTTTATGTCACCCCCTTTTTCCTTTAAAATTCAGGCCCTGCAAATTTCCCGAAGACCTGCTAATCGCTAGGGACCGGAGAGAATTCCTCTGCTCTGAATCCCAGGGATTCCCAGAGGGATTCCTGCTGCACGGGCAGCCCCGGCGTCCAGCTGGCTGCAGCAAGTCTGAACGGCCGAAGCTTCGGGAAGAGCCACGACAAGGGGCAGCGCTTCCCCACCCCCCCCCCCCCCTTCCCGTCCTTATTAAAGGGCTATTTTTTTTTTTTTGCTCGGGGCTCCGCTGGAATAAAACTACTGAAGGAAAAGGTGCCGTGATTGGTATAACACACTGGAGTCCTTTCGAGCTAACTGCGAATATCTGGATGTCACCTTGGAAGAGGGACGGATCCCGGCCGGCTGCACCACGCAACGTGCCTTCCACGGAATCGGTTGCTAAAAGCAGCAGATGCAGGGAGGCAAGAAGACGAAGAAAAACCAACAGCAAACTCTGGGAAGAAGACAGTCGTGAAAAGAAAAACCAACCCAACCCCATCTTCAACGAAAGGACCTGCTTTTGGAAAGCACAGGCTAACTTAGAATTGTACCAAAGTCAACGACCCAAGTTGCCTGGAACTGGTTTCGTTTCTTTTAATCCCCCCGCGGAGGTTTGGCTCTCGCGGAGGAGAGGTCAGCTGTACAGCACAACACTTCATATATGCGCTAGCAGTTAGATTGGTTTCTAAATTAAAAAAAAAAAAGATGGACTTCTTTTATATATTGAACATAAATAAAAAAATTACAAAATGGTCACCTTTCTTACAGAATGGATGCAAACTGGATTATGAACGTGCCTCCAGGTGAAGTTGGTTTCTCCCCTGCCCCCACCCCACCCCAATAATAAATAAATAAAATTCATTAAGTTTTGGATCCTTTAGTGGTGCAGATTGGGCGCTCGGACCGTTACTGGGCTTTCTTCCCTGTGCCGTTCTTGTCTGCAGAGTTTGTTGAGGTTACCAAGTTCACCGGCCCGTCTGAGTGCATTGAATCCTTGCGCGGCGGCATGCGCTCGTTAATGCGATCCAGCCCTCGGGCTTCCTCGAAGCTGCGGATCTTGTGCTGCGGCGAAAATCCACGAATGGCTGCAGAGAGAAGGGCCGAGAAAGAAAAGAGTCAGGCCGAGCCGCGGACCCCCGGGCGGGGAGCCCCTTAGCACACACCAGACACGTACAGGACAGAGTCGGGGCGACAGAAAGCACGTGTCTGGCTACGGGAAGCCCGAGTTGGGTCTGCGGGCGGGGGAGGGGGTTCGGCATCGCCAGCTCATGTGGGTACCACGGTGTAGCTGGGGAGTTGAACTGCGCCAGGTCCTGGTGGCAAAGTCTAGGATCCCGACCGCAGCGACCTGCTCTGCTCCCTAACGGTTCCCCTTTGAACACGGTTTAGTAGCAGGAACTCGCAGACCAGACAAGTGCTCAGTGTCATGTCCCCCCCACCCCCACCCCCCCAACAGGAAAACCTCAGGAAACTTTCAAAGCTGAAAAACACGAAACTAAAAATAAAATAAAAATAGTAATAATAATTTTTTTAAAAAAAAAAAAAAAAAAAAGGAGGCAAAACCAAACCAACACGACAAAGACACCACCACAAGGCTTTTTAACTCCAACACAAACCACAGACTGCAACGCCAGGAGAGGGAAACGGCTAATCCTCGGATCGCAAACGCAACGGCTTCTTGCATGACCAGGAGACACACGGGCAGTCTCAGGAGTGATGAAATCCCACCAAGGACAGTGTTTCATCACTACGAGGCTGAGTACATCACCCTCGCGGTGATGATACGGAGCGAATGTTGAACTTTTTTTGTATTACAGATAATTTAAGGGGAAAAAAAAAAAAAGACAAGGAAAAAAAAAAAGCGGGGGGGGGGGGGGCGTTTGTGCCAAATCTTTTTACGAGGACTTGGTTGGTTTACAAACAAACTTCCCTTGGTAATCGAAACGTTCTCTACACAAACGTACAGCCCCATTCATCAGGAGTTGAATGGAGCTATCGAGGAGAAAAGCTTCCCAGCCAGCAACCTCAGAAATCTGTCATTTCTACACAAACTACGGGGAGAAAATTGCTTCTCTGCACCAGGACCACCTCGGCCCACCTGTGGGGAAGGCAAGGATTACATCAGAGCCACGCAATCCGCGACTTCCTAGATGATTTTGACCAAGCGTGCTGGCAGCCTTCACTGGATTGAGTTACCCAAGGGGATGAACTCGGCCACGTGGGCATCCCGGATCAGATCGCAGGACCCCCAACACCAAGGTCTTGAGACACCAGAGCACAAACCGCCCCGGAGACGGGGCGCTCTCAGAATGAAGGTCTTGCACTCAGCCACAGCCTCGTTAAGGCTAAAATAAGACTCGAACCAGCCCGCTGTATTTTTTTGGTTCCCAGCAGGGGCCCATCCTCCCCCACTTCTGGTGATGCAAGAGTAAAAAGCTTCCATAAGGCCGATAAAGCTCTTTATAAATTAGCGCACGAACACACAGAGATGATTTGAGTCTCTCGCCGGATTCTAGCCATACCTTCCCGTGCCTCTACCGCTTCTACTGTGGCTGCAATACAGAAGAACAGTGGCATGCAAAAATGAAGACAGGAGAGAAAAAAAAAAAAAAAAAAAAGAGTGACAGTGAGTGATCTAACATCATCGCTGCGAACGCAGAGCCCACAGCCTCCCAGCCCCAAGTGGAGACAACCGTAATCAATCAAAACCAGCGGGCAAGAAGGGGGGGGGGGGAGGGGAGGGAAAGGTGACAGGAGCTTGAGAGGACGGCTGAAAGGGGACTCCCTCGGGCTTCGCGTCCGCTGACACGGGGAAGTCTCCTTTCCTCACGTTTCGCTGGACTCATCGCACAGATCGATCGGATGGAAAGAAAGAGAGAAGCAGAGACGGCTTTCTGCTGCGTGCACCGGAGGGCTCGGGCACGCGGGCACCCCACGGCGAGGACGGTGACAGTCTCAGACCGAGCCACGGGTCTCCACCCGCGCGTACGGCCCCTTTGGCTCCCAGTTCGGGGGTTCTAGGGTACCCTGGCCACCTCCGGAAGGTAAATTGTGTGGAATTCACCCCAAGCAAAGCCTCGACCACCAGAGTCAAGTAAGGGAAGTGACCCTGAGGGATGGGATGACATTTTGGAGCAGGGGGGAACGGAGGGGCAGGCAGTTTGTTCTCTGGGCGAGGGCAGGCAGCAGCAACTAGGCTGCTCCACTCCCGATGCCTTGAATTCTAAGAAATAAAAATATATAGGCTGAGGCTTCAAATCCAGTTTGGCTTCAGCTCCACCTCCTAAAAGCGTTACCAAGCAACAAGGCACCATAAAGCTGAGCAGCGTCCCCCTTCCTAAATCTGCTGCAGCAGCTGGCCAAGTTTTGGTAGTCCCTGCCTCAACATCTGGGAGGAGGCCCTTCCCTAGAGCAGATCCCCTGCTTTCAGCCTCAAAATGCCTTTTTTTTTTTTTCCCCCCGCTTTGGACACAATACAAAGGCCACATGGTCCTCGAGAGGCCACGGAGAAGGAACGGAGTTGTGGCTGAACATCTTTGCTCCAGATTCGGTGACTCTCTTCAGCTGATTTTGCCAAGCCGCGCCTGCCAAAGGTTGGCAGGAGGCTGAGGGAGGGGAGAGGCCCCGCCACCGCTACCTGCGGCCCTCTGTCTCCTCTTTCAGGGTGCAGGGGACCCCCAAAAGGGGGGGCAAGCCCCTCTTCTCCCCGCCGAGCAGAGCGGCTCCCAGCACGGCTGCTGAGGGAGAGCCTGTACGTTCGCCAGGAGGCTGCTGCGGGCAGACGGGGTGGTGCGACGGGACGTGCAAAACGGGAAGGGGCGAGAGAAGGAGGCACGGCAGGGAAAGGAGCGTGGGAAGGGCACGAAAAGCGGGGTGCGGCCGAGGGGAGCGCGGGGGGGGGCAGGGGCAGGGGGGTGGGAAGCCTGCGGTCACGGGAGGAGGCGGCAGCAAAGGTCCAGCTTGTTTGTCCTGTCTCTGGGAGCCAAACAAATCTCGGCTTCTTTACTGGGGGGAGCTGGTGGGTAGCCCCCTCAGGGGAAGCCCCTCGGGAGGGGAGGGTGCAGCACAGCCCGCTCCCCGCGCCGTCAGCTAGAGGGGCAGAGCTGCGGCACCGCGAGCGAGCCGGCTGCTCGAGCCACCTTCCCACTCAGGCTCTGTTCCCATGCCCGCGGCAGAACTGGGGTGACAGAAACCATCATGGTTGCTATTAAAAAAAAAAAGGAAATAAATAAATAAATTTTAAAAAGTATTCCTACTCCTCTACGTGCAGAGAAACCCATGGGTTCAGGAGCGACACTGCACGCTCCCCCCCCCCTGCCCTGCAAGGAGCGGGCAGCAATATTTACACGTTTCTCACTTGTGAACTATTTAATCGAGGCAAGGCAATCCCAGAACGTGCCCTCTTCTGAGCCTGCAGGAAATTACCCAGCGCTGATAGGAAGGGGAAAGCAGGCTGGTGAGATGCCAGCATTCAAAGGCTGGCGTCAGGAAAGGATTAAAACACTAGATTACAGGATTCCCTCTGGGGACACATGTTACTATGATAACTCACTCCCTGACCATCAGCCAATCTCCCTGCCCTGCGAGTTTCAAGCACACAGATCGCTAGCTCAGCCCCGCTCTCAGCACACCAATAAGACGGACCAGTTGGCTGCTGAGGGAGGGAGCAAAGTATCTGCCAGCAAGCACAGAAAAGAAACCTCCGAACCCAGATCAAAACCAGGGGGCCGAGAGAAGTCTTAATATGAAACATACAGGCCTGGAAGAATGTCCCTCCTTCACCCAAACCTGCGTGTCCCTCCTTCACCCAAACCTGCGTGTCCCTCCTTCACCCAAACCTGCGTGTCCCTCCTTCACCCAAACCTGCGTGTCCCTCCTTCACCCAAACCTGCGTGTCCCTCCTTCACCCAAACCTAAGCTTCCCGCTTGGGATGCACAGGGTCGGAATTGGAAGGGTTTTGTTTAACGAAGAACGAACAAGCAGGCGTGTTTACTGTTACGCTAGCACACAGCAGCAGGTAGGTGAAGCAGAGGATGCTCATCATGCAGAGTTACAGGGAAATAAACGATAAAAAGCATTGCAGAAACATACAATAAAGCAATACACATGCTTTAGGCAAGGGTGCTGTTTGTTGTCTTCTTTTTTTTTTTCCTCGTGTTCCCCTCCTCGAGGCTATACGGGGACATCTTGGAAGGCTCTCCCCATCCCCACCTACATTTCTGCTTTCTCCTATTTCTGAATCCTTCCTCCCTGTGAGCCTGAACCATCTCTCGGGTCCCCCTGGCACCCTGAAGTACGCCTGTGGGGACCGACCGAATGGTTTTCGGGGGAGCTGAGGACCAGGTATAGAAGAGCAGAGGACAGGACCATCCATACTCACCGGTCTGTAAGGTCTGCCTCCCCCCTGAGAGCACCCCCAGGGGCAGTGTACCTGTGGGAGTCAGGCCCTTGAGAGTCAGCACGCTCTCGCTCTCCTCCCTGCAAAGAAGAGGCAACACAATTAAGTTACCGAGAGATTAACGCGACGGTCATTTAGGTCCACGCCGGACTGTTAGCGGCACGAAAACCGGCCGCCTGCCCTGTGCTGACCGCAGGCAGCACGCATCCAACCTGCTGGGTGCTGAGCACAGCCCTGCCTCCTGAAAACAGGAGCTCTGCTTACTCAGCCACGACACATCAGAGCCGCGGCACCAGCAAACGCATCCCGAAAGGGGCTCAATATACCTCAGCAGCAGCATTTCTGCTGGCAAAGGGGCCGGGGCTCGAGATGAAGGTTTCTGAAGACGGCCAAGCACACAGAAAGCACCACCTCGAGCCTCTGGAGCGAGTTTTGTTAAGACTCCTGTTCCCCAACGGGACTCTGCCTGCCTGGTGCACCCTGGCCAACGCCTCTTTACCGAGCGAGGATGTATCAAGCTGTAGCCCTATACACAGCACCAAATTTACCTTCATCAGCCAGACCCCAAATGAAACTCAAGACCCCAAACCGCACGCTGCTTCCTTACCGAAGAACGGAGAAGACACGTGCCATCTTCCCAATGGCTCTAATCTTATTCCTGATGATCTCTTTACGGACTGTTGTCCCACCTTAGGGAGAGAAAAAAAAAAAACCACAAACACCAGCATGTTTAAGGTTTCCTGCTTTCCAGGCGCAAGTAATGTCAATATGAAGCACCTGCCTGACTCCAGGAAAAGAAATCATGA
Source organism: Falco naumanni (assembly GCF_017639655.2). Taxonomy (NCBI): domain Eukaryota; kingdom Metazoa; phylum Chordata; class Aves; order Falconiformes; family Falconidae; genus Falco; species Falco naumanni. The sequence goes on from NC_054072.1 coordinate 3,910,103, forward strand.
TTTACAGATTCACAGCTACACTCTTGAGAGAAACAGTGCTGAGAGGATGGCGGTCAGGATGGCAGTGAGAAGGGCAACACCAACGAGATGACACACGGGCTTAAAGGTCTAAAGAGAGTAGAACCACCAAAGGAAACGGATCGGGTAGGTCTTGTTCGAAGCTCACCAGGTTTGATCACACTACACAGGATGTAACACAAATGACTCAGCCATGTAGACACAGTTTTGCAAGGCAGAACACTGACGAATCTGACTGCTGATGAACACCGCAGAACACCGGGCTGTGCTCGCCGCGGGGAGGAGTGTCACGCAAGCATCAGCTTTGGCATCCAACACGCACAGTGAACGGGCTGGCCGGAGCCTTGCAACTCTGCTTTGACCCCACACAAACACAAAGTGAGACACGTGAACTCCCCTTCCGCTATACAGACCGAACGTGAGAGAAAAAGCATGGAGGGTAACTGAAAACAAACAAAAATCAAAATAAAAAAGAGGTAAACAAATACATCTCCTCTCAGCTGAGATTCCTCACATGGCCCAACTACACATTAGGACAGTACAAGCCAAACCGGAGGTCTAACATGCACCGATGGCTCAGCCATGCACTAAGTGGCTGCATTCAGAAGTCAGATAGAAACGTGACCCCGTTTCTCAAGTTCCTGGAGGAACGCAGAAGGGTTAAAAAACACATGGCGCTTATGTTAAAACTGAAAGGGGATGAAGAGACTGCCCAACTAGTCAGCTATTCAAATCCACTCCGAGGAAATCTGGTGGCAACAGGCAGTGAAAATTAAGCTTGTAGCAAATTCTAGCTGGGTACCTTTCTGATAGCTTGAAATGTAGTGATCTTCAGGGAGAGGAGACACCAAGAAACAAGTAGATGAAGACAGAGATAGAAGAAACAAATTTAATTTTCATGGGAGGGAGAAAGAAAAAAAAAAACAAAAAAAAAAACCAAACACCAACCAAAAACGAAATGCAATGGGAGAAGCGGGTTAAAGTCTCAACCTGTTGACCGAAGCAGCGGCACCTTGTTGTGCCACAAGGGTGACTGACTGTCCTCCACCCTACGCTGATCTGCGCAGGCAGGCAGCCCCCCCGGACCCCCCCACGCATGCTCAGAGCCCCACGGCTGCCCCCGAGCTGCCTCTAGGTCACACCAGCTCGCTCTCAGGCAATTCCCCCCCCTCCCCGGTATAGAAACTGCAGATCAGCTCAGCAATTCTTCTGTCCCTTTTGTGCATAGCTTAAAACCTGGGCCAAAAAACGCATTCTGCTTTTTCTTTTTTTTTTTTTTTTTCTTTTTTTCTTGGGGGGGGGATGTGTGACATGAGAAGCCACCTTACAGAGGAGTTCACTGCAACAGATGAGAAGAACTGGGGGGGGGGGGGAGGGGAAAAATAACCATTTGGGAAGCAGTCTCTGTAAGGAGCAGGAAACCATTCTCCAGAGTAGCTGGCAAGAAGCGTCTGTCGCAGTGAATGTAATTTAATTTCTCTGGGACTGAATAGCAAAGGGGGAGAAAAAAAAAAAAAAAAGAAAAAAAAAAAAAGAAAAAAAAAAAGAAAAAGAAAACCCAAAAAAGCAACCATGTTTCCTACCCACAACTGCACAAGGGTTGGCCAAAAAGGAACTGGAGACCCCGGGCTGGGCATCCAGCTATAAATCAAGTGCTGATCACTCTGGAGCTAGCATCACACACCTTCCCCACCTTCACCGCCCCCCCCAACTGTTACCAGCTCGGGTCGTAACAGCTTTTTTTTTACCTTCCAATGTCTCATCACCATCTGAAATCAACTCATCATCGGAGCATATGTTGAGGATGTTAACGAGCATTTCTGTGACTGTAAGAAGTACAGACAGGAAGATTAGAGAGGCCTGGTGCACACACTTGGCAGGCAGAGGTATTTGGAGGACGAGCTGGACAAGCGAACGATTTCAAGGTCATTTATACTCTGGAAGTGGAAGCCCAAAGACAATTTTAGCTGCATAACTGCTGGTACCTCACAGCAGTACCCGGAGCAGACGACATATTTTACACCTTCTGCCAAGGAGGTGGATGCAGTCCAAGCACATCACAGATGAAACAGACGTGGGGAGTGGGGTGCCAACATCCAGGCAGAACAGCCTGAGCTCGCTGAAGGTCCCACCTCCCCACCCTGACCCACACCAGAGGCCACCTGGCTCTGAGAACGTCAAATCCGGGGAGAAATTCAACCTTTGGTTTCTCAAAGTCAAAAAAAACCCCTTTGGCACTTCAGACCTTGATGCCACACTCCAAACATTCAACACCGGGGTGGAATTTCAACTCACCAGGAGATGTAAAAAACCTTTTGCTGAAAAGCTGAGGCAAAGCCTTGGCCATATTTTAAGCTGCCTCGCCTCCTTCAGAAGGAAGTAAGACTTTAAACTGAAGTGAACGCTTCCCTTTTGGGTGGGCCACAAGCCAACAGGAGAATTTAATTCCTCTGTCGCAAACCCAGAGCAAGAGAAATGTCTCCAGATTCCGAGGTGGGGCTACACCACCCATGATCAGCTCCATCAGCAATGCAGAAGTAGCAAGAAAGGATCGTTTTATGGGTAAAAGCTTTCTAAAAGAAGTATCCACAATTGTTTTAAAAAAAACAACTTTACCCAGTAATACGAATAGGCAGATCTCCTTGAACCTGAACTGCTTTTACCTGGTGTTAATGAGTTACAACACTCTCCCAACACATTTAATAGCCTGTGGGACAGGTTTCTAACACACAGGGGTACTGTGACCGGTCACTGGGCAACCCGTAACAGAAATCCAAATATCTCTTACCCTTCTCCCCTACAAAAGGCAAAGACCATGTGAAGACATCCATGAAGTTTGGAAGCCAGTACGGATGAGGGGAACAGTTGAACTGCCTGATGTTCATGACATTGTTTTCGTATTTCAGTACAGCAGCTAGGAAAGAAAAAGAGAAGATGACACGTCCATAGGTGCTATCAATTTCTGGGAGTTGTACCCGCGCTTATGAGGCCTCGTCACCAACAAGGGGTTGCACTCATGCAGAATCAAACCACGAGCTCTCCAAAAATGAGAAGGCTTAAGCAATATTTTTTCAGTTTACCCATTACGTTGTTTCACTGAAGCTTGTTAACAGTGAAGGTCAATTGAACAAAGCCGTTAAAATTTATCCAAATCAGAAGCGATGAACACAGAGCCGAGACCCAAGGTGAGGGGTAAAAAAAAATAAAATATAAATCCCCCACAGCCGAGGAAAGTTCCCCATCATACTCCTATGGTTTTAGGGGCACGGGGAAATGAAAAGCTTGCCTATACTTGCAGCTTTTTTTTTTTTCACAGCAGCATTCATCAATAGCGCTCAGCTGTCACGTGGCTGGAAATGAAGGCATTATTCTAGGCTTTATAACTTGACAGCTAATTGCCACAGCAATACATTAAGTCTCCCAAGTCAGAGAACCCAGCCTCTCCCAGCTCCCCAGCTGCCATCAGTTTAGCACACAAAGCTCTTTTTCATTTCATGCGTGAGAATGCAGCTCGAGGAGAGGGCAGAGTGGGCAAGGGAAGATGGAAAGGGATTTCCCAAGCACGTGAAGACAGCGCTGACACCCCAAGAGCAGCAGAGCCCTGGCCTTGCCAGCCTTACCCTTGTTGTTATAGACATCTAGGTAATTTGGTGCAGAGAAGATGGTGATTAATGAAGGAAAGCCTGTTGTCTGGCTCTTCCTGTACATTCGGTACCTGAAAAACAGGTCAAGTGTTCAACATACCCGTCTTGCTAAGGATAGCAGGAACACAGACGGAGCCTGCTCAGCTGCCAGGCTGCAGCACTTACCCAGCGTCCTGGGCTTCGTGAGCTCGGATTACAGATAACAAACTATTGTTCTGCAAAAATTCACAAACTGCAGGATAACTGGAAAACAAAAAGCAAGCGTACATCAGGACGGAGCAAAGGAGAACAGACGGCACACACGGTCTTGGTTTCAGGAACCAGCCACTTGCAGCACCCATTTGGTTTGTGTCCAGCATCCCCAAACAAGGCCAGTATATATTACATCATTCCAAAATTAATTGCAAAGCATTCTGTTAAACAGACCTCTGGTGCCAAATCTTCCCTACCAGCCGGGCTACAAGTGGTCTGTTAGCACAAATGCTTCTCTTTGAGACAGGAAAAGATTATTTCCTAGAGCTTCTGGTACTGTCCAATGCCTGAAAACCACTCAAAAGGCACCCTGCCAGCTAAAAGAAGCATCTCTGCTGTCTGATACCACAATTTCATAAAGCAACGTATCCAAAGAGAGCTCAACATTACAGGACAAGAAAAAACAAACAAGCTTTTGCGCATTAGAGCCAAGTGAAGACTTGTTTTTCAGAGCCAGGGACACCGTAAAGTCCCACAGAGCGCAACGTGAAGAATCTCCCCACACACCTTAGCGCAAGGGGAGACAAGAAGCTCTGCTCCGTCACAGCCCCCTGAAACACCACTATACCTGTAGAAATAGGAGCAGCCTCGAACAGTGTTGTGGGCGAAATGCTCCAGTGTTTTTTCATTGCCGTAATCCTCCGATGGATCGGACCAGAGCAGGTCACACATTGGACCAAAGGCTGGAGGCTCCTTAAACCTGTCTAACTGAAAAAGGTACAGAAAATCAGGACAACGCCGGTGAGAGCTGCAGCAGCGTACGCACACCTACGGTGTGGACACGCAGAGCACAGGAGCTTCACCCTGGAACCCCGTGCAGGCAACAAGCAAGCCATTAACGACATGATTAATTGTCAGCTACGTGAAAAGACCACGGAGATTACTTACTTTCCTAATGTCGTCTAGACACGTGATTTCTGGAGACAGTCCTCCGTGAACACACAGGAATTGCTGGTTTAAGAGGGCAGCAAGAGGAAGACAGTCAAATGTATCCATGCACGCATCATACACTCGCTCCGAATACTTGATTCGACCTGGAAAGATGGGGGCAGGGGGAGGAAAAGAGGGAAGAACTGAATTAATTTACTCATTTACACAACAAAGACTGCTCAGGATGTTAAGAGGAGCTTTTTTAGTATTCTTCTTCTTTTTTTTTTTTTTTTTTTTTTTTTTTTTAAACGGGGAGTCATGCATCCAAACCTACTTGGTGTAAGAAGCATTAAGCAAAGCTTTGATCAGCCAAAGTGCTGATAAGGAAGTTCGAGGCACCCAGCTCCTAAGCTGTTATGGAAACTCTACGTCCATGGCCCACCAATTTCAACTTTGCACCGTGTACGACTGGAAATGCTGACTTAAGACGATGCTTGTGGGTGGGACGGGAAGACAAAAAGGCTTCACAGTAATCTGGACATGGCCAAGAATATTAATCTCCCTTCGAGCTATTTTCTAGAACACCTGCAGTAAGATTAACATAGCAAAGAGGCTAGGTGCTTGCCACTGCAATAGAGGAACCTGCAATAGGAATAAAGCCAGCCCATCACTCCCCTGCGTTCATACCGCACCTCTGGACTCCGGAGAGTCTCACCAGCCTCAGCTGCTAGGGCACATTATACACTAGGAAATGCAGCAGCTGTTTAATTTGGCACAGCAATATTGCACAATCATTTAAGATAGGAACTGCCTTTTCAGCTGGACGCCGAGTGCTTTGACTCAGAATTTGACCGAGACGCCTGCAGCGAAATGAATCTTCACACAGGACCTTCTCAGGGCTACCAGTGATCGCAATCTCCGATGGATGCCCCATCGTAACAGAGGCGAGGAGGATGTTTCAATATGTTAAACAGAGATACCGTGGCCTTTCCAAAAAGCAGCTTAGCTTTTACAGCAAGCCTCCAAGTATGCTCAGAAATATTCCTCAACGCTTCCCGTTAGAACAGAGAGCAGGAGCAGAGACCACCGCGTGCCAAGCACGTCTGCTTGCATCCGCAGCCCCTTCGCAGGGCAGCGATACGTTAATGTAGCCATTAATGTAATGTATGTAACGTAACGCAGCCTTCCAGCAAGCTGCATTACTGCTGTAAAACCTGCCTCTGCCTAAAGCAAAAGAAAAAAAAAAAAAAAAAAAAAAAAAAGGCACACGGATGGAAAGTTTCCCTTTCCTCCAACTTTGTTTCAGAGATACTAACAGGTTTTTTTCAGCTGCAGGCTACGATACGGGAAGCGGAAAGGCAGTATCTTCTGTTTTCCAGAGGGGGGGGAAAAAACCCATCACCTCTGGCTCTCAGGTTCAGATTGAGCCCAGCTCAACGGGAGCTCTTCTACCACCACCTGATGACTACAGTATCCAGCAGAGCGCTGGCTGGTGTTTTCCAACTCATTTCCGAGTAAACAGATGTCATTATCCCAGGTACCTATCAGCCTTACCCCGGTCCAACAGCATCCAGAGCTGAAGGACTACAGGTTGGACTTGTGTCTTGCCTGTAACTATTTCTTGAGGTCGGGTCCCTGAGCAACTATCCCCTAACAGAGCGCTGCGTGCTGCTGATGGATACCTTTTTTATTGCTCCAAGGAGCGACCGTCACCCTCTGGGGAGAGCGGTCATTCCTCGACCTTTCACCATCCTTGGTTTAAAAATATGGAAACGCTGCACAAAACCATCTTTAACTCAACAAAAAAAAAACAAAAAAAACCCAAAAAATTCCAAAAAAAACAAAAAAAACCCCCAAAAAAAACCCCAAAAAAAACAAAAAAAAAACCAAAAACCAAAAAAAAAAAGATCTTAAAGGTAATGATTCTCCCTAGTGCAAACGCTGAGGAACAAATCCTTTATTTGTTTCCAATTGTAATCACTGATCCCAGCTGCACAATCTGGAGCTGAAAGTCATTTGGCAGTAATTATATGTTGCTGGGTCTGAAAGTCAGGGAGGGGTGGGTGCGTGCAACGGGCTCATCAGCGAGACAGGGAAGATGCGTTCGCGTTTCTTCCATCCACGCTCACCCTTCCTAACCAGAGGGCCACATCTCCACGCGCTCAGTACTTTACAGGACTTATATATCTGGGGTTTTTTGGTGGTATTTTTTGGTTTTGTGGTTTTTTGGGTGTTTTTCTTTTTTTTTTTTTTTTTAGCAGGAGCTGAAATAGACGAGCTACATACACAGGAAAAAAAAAAAAAAAAAAAAGACAGCAGGTTTTTACAGCTCCAGGGCTAACCAATATCACTCCTAGCAGGCACAAAAATTAAGACCCACACCTGGCCACAACACGTTAATATATTTAAATCCTTCTTATGCTGCTGATACTTACATTCCTGCTTAAAGGTGAAGTATTCTGTGAGGTGCCTGCACTCATGGTTCCCTCGAAGGAGGAACAATGTTTTGGGATGATTTATCTTTAAACTCCATAAATACAGCACGCACTGCAAGAAAGGGAAGGAGGAGATGGCATGTAATAAAAACCTTTTATAGGGCACTAATCATCTGTAGACTTCACTAAGTGTTTCTGGGAAGACACCCAACAAGCTGAATTCAAAGTGGAACCCTGATAGAAACCCAGCTCCATAATCGGCAGTAGATCTTATCTTGGCCAAGTGGGGGAAAGCCACACCGAGCATTTCTCTATATTAGGCCTGAGTTGGAGAAGTGACAAATGAGATCGCATTCAACTGAAACCGGCTCTGGGCTGGGTGGGGGCAGCTTTTCCTTCCAGCAGAAACCGAAGCAAAAAAGCACCCATTTTTCAGAGCAGCAAAGCAAAACCAGCTGCGCGGCGAGATGTGCGCTCCAGATGTCCCGCTGCAATCAAAACCAGAGGCCGGCAAGTACAGCAGACAACCAGCTTGCTAGCCATTTTATCAAGTACATTAAACATCAGAAAAAATTAAACTTGATCTTCCCCGCTGACTTCCCCTGCCCCGTTTTTCTGCTTACGCTACAGTCATGTGAAGTTCAAGTTCAAAACAGGAAAAGCCCAGGCAAAAAAATAAGCTTAGTAAAGCCTTCTGGCTTTGAAGAGGGCTTTCCACATCCCCTATCTGAGCAGCAACACCTGTAAGAAGATCATCTTTGAGGAGGCGCAGAGCAAAGTCAAACTGAAACGATCATTTCTGCCCAAGTCCCAGAAATATTTCACGGTGTCTTTCCAAAAAAACCCTACGTGAAGAAGGGAAGGGCTGGAAAGCAAGCGTGCTTACCCTTCTGCGCTATAGGTTGTCAAGCTGACAGCTCAATCGGCTGGTATCTAGTTTGGGGAAATGTTATCACATTTCCCCTGTTGATTTTGAGTGCTGGAAGGACAACCCATAATGACAGCAAGCTCGAAGATCTGGATTAAAGCCTCTAATAAGAGCTTACCCTTTAGGCTGACATGCTACAGAAACAGCACACCCTTTGAGAACGCGAGCCATGAAGTCTGTCAGCAGTTTTGCACTTAAACTTTGCTGATCTGGTGCACGGATTTCTGGGAACCAGCTGCTGTGGCATGGAAACAACTTCCAGAACCGAAATAAACCAGTTTCAAGCTAGTTTCCAGTACAGACACCTTAGATACCTTGCGGGTTCAGTGCTTAAATACCGTGGTAAGCTCTGCATTAGTCATTCCAGCTGCATGCAGGGAGATCCCTAAAACCCCAAGGAGCTGTAAAGCACCCGTCTGCATCTAATTAAGAATTAATACAGAAAAAAAAAGACTTGATTGCAAATTCTGAGTTCTAAAACTGAACAGAATCAGGGCCAGTGGTAGGTAATTCGAGGTTAGGGCTAGCAAAAAGAACGTTTTATTGCCTCTGTTAACAGGAGGAATGCTCCCACCAACCAAACGATTTATAATTTATTCTGTGTTTTAAAGCTTTAACCTCCCGTGTTCACAACCTAAATGTCACTCTTCTGGGCTAGCGTGAGAACTGAAAAGTGAAAGCCACTCTAAATGAACCGAATGACTTGCTAGAGGACTGGAGAAAGCAACCAGCCCTGGCAAAGCAAGGAAGCAGAGATGCACACCAGTAAAGAGGAGGATCTCGGATGTGTAGAAGGTCAGCGACTTGCAAGAAGAGATATTTAAAAACACATTCGAAGTGTTTGAAAAGCGAAAGGCAAGTGAACGGAGTTCATTCCACACCACAATTCTTCCTGGGCACGCGGCCTCTGGAACCGCTGCAGTTCCTTGTGGCTATTTCACAAGGGCAGGGGGGCTGCCAGGTACGAGTGGGGTAACGGCGAGTAACGGGCGTTCAGCAGCCCCCGCCAGCTCCGGAGGGGCTGGAACGAGGAGCAAGGGAGGTTTCTACACTCGCATGCCTCAGATGCTTCCTGGCGTTCTGTGCAGATCCCTTTCCCAGACTTCCAAGGCGCCGTGCCCAGGAATTGATTACCGCGTGTTTACAATAGCCCAGCAGCAACTTCAAGACAATTACGGCTTACTAGGCTTAAATAATCTACTTCTCTCCTTATTCTGCCTATCAGCGTGAAGCCCAAAGCCACGCACTGATCCCCCCCCCCCCCCTTTCACTCCCAAGGGGAAAAGCTCAGCAGTCACAGCAGAACTGCAAGAGGAATCGCTAACTGCAACCCCAACGCAAGCGCAAGAGGGGCTGCTGCCGGACCCGCCGCACCGTGACCTCTCGGACCTTTGACAAAACGCAGCATTTACGAGAAAAAATTTTAACACCGAGCCCGCCGGCTCTTCCTGGAGCGGGCACGGAAGGGGCAGAGCGCAACAGAATTCCTGCATCCCCGGTGCTGCCTTTGGCCCGTGAACCTACACCTCGCAACACCGACTGGGTCCCTTTAACAGCATTCTGGATAGAGGAGTGCATTCAACCCTGGCGAGCTTACCGTACGTACAGATCTGTAATTAGGCAGCAATCGTGTCCCGTTTTAATTGGATTTGAAAAATTAGCCTGGAAAAGGCGCACACCATCACCACGCCATTTTTAGTGATAAATCTAGTCTTTCCATAGATCCTGTTTTCGGTCGTAGTAACTGTTTCACTTTATCATTTAACAAAACAATTCTATTCACCGCGTTCTGGCTTCACGGACCAGGATGGCCTCTCGTTGACTAACACAGGCAGACCTCTCTTGCGCAAGGGCTCGGAGATGTTAACCCAGAAGCTTAAAGCGCTTTGAAGGAAGCATCCTTCCCCGTGCAGACTGACAAGAAAACCCTTCACCAGGATGCCACCTCACCAGCAGCCCCAGACGGAGGTGTTCAGCCTGATTTCTGTGCTGCCTGTCAGCCCTTCCACTGCCACGTCCCAGCCCGCGGCCAGTTCGTCTCGCTGTCGCAGCAGGCTTTGTGGCACGGACCGAAAGCAAAGGCGTCGCAGCGTCCTCTTCCACTCGACATCAGCCCTCTCAGCTTTCACACGGTTGCTTCCCTCCCTTCTCCCCCCGCCCCAAACTCTTTTCTTTAAAAAAAAAAACCAAAACCCAACACAAAACCAACCAAACCACGCTTCATGGCCTCATTATACTTACTGGGAATGAATGTTTTTAAATGAGAATTTCCCTAAGCCAGAGGCCCAGAAATAATTTGTTGCAAGACATCCAGCTGAGCTGATGAACAAGAGGCTTTTGGGTTTTTTTTTTAAAGGTTTTGTCTGAGCCACAAACTGCTCCTTTTACCTTGACAACCAAATAGAGCAATGGGGAAAGCTCACAAGGGTTATCTGGGCTGCTAACAAGCAGCAGGGTTTGTCTTAACACCTCCTTGGCCCCCAGTTTTGCATCTTGTTTCCTGATTGCCTGCATCAGGATGCAATTATACAATTACCTCCTATTTCATTCAGTTAAAAGGTCATGATTATCAGCTGCTCTGGGCAGGCACTCGATAATATCCCCACCCAGCACATGGATGCACGAGTTTGTGCAGCGATTCATGAAAGTCTGATGATGCTGGTGCTCCTCGCCTTCCCAGTGGTGAAAGCACAGGGAAACCTGCGTGCCTCTCCATCACCTGAGCCTCTGGGATAAAGCAAATCAAAACTCCAAACCCCAAATGTTCACAGATCAGCCACCTCTGCACTTCAGAGGCCAGCTGCTACAGCTTTGCATTTTACAGTAGTCTGCAAAAATAAAGAAATAATGCAAAGACAACCATTCAGCGCCATGAACTCTTTGCTTGCAGCGATCCTCCACGCCAGCAGCAAACCTCCTGTTTCACTATAGAAACCCGTTTCTGCACACCCAGGTGGGAATTTCTTAAAACACATTGGCTGCACTTTGCAGTAGGTGGAAAGAAGAGGCACACATCAATAGGAACAAGAGAATCAAGCCTTCGAGATTCTGCTTTATCAGTGACATTTGGATCAGCCCCCGCACGTACTAATCAAAGCCCACCCTGCTTCGTGAAAGATCAATGCTAGCTCTGTGGGGTAACGGAGCGCTCCGTGGCTTTCCCTCTGCAGATGTGGGGGGCAAGGGGAAGGAGGAGAGTCGAGAGCAGCATGGAATAAAAACTTCTTGCTCAGAGCTGGCGGAGACCGAGTGCCCCAGGCTCTCGAGCCTGAAAACACCAGGCTGCCTGGCACAGGCCCTGGCTCAGAGTATTGGGTCACAACAGAGACCTGATGAAGTTTACCTGTAATTTTCAGGCCTTTCTCCTCAAAAAACAAAACCAAAAAACCCAACAATGCCTCTTCCCACTACCTCCGTTCTCCAAAGTGGACCCATCATCCATCCATGCCCCTGGAATTCTCCCATACTATCACAGCACAGAGAGACGAGGGCACTGATGCCCAACACAGGCACGCGCTTCTGCAGATCTGGGAGTAAAACCTCCGTGTTGGATCAATCGCAGGGTAAAAGTAGAGAGCAGGAGAAGCACTTTGCCACCCCAGGATCCGTAAAATTTGTGCGTAGACTCAGGGTACCAAAACTCTCCTTCGAAGGTTTCTTGGTTAACGCTAAAACAAATCCACATCTAGTCTCAGAAAGAACTGCTGCGCTAGAATATGATCTCTTTTCCAGGTAAATCCACAACTGCAAACCCAATTTGTGCAAGCCAAGCCATCAGAACAAGCGGTCAGATGTCTGTCCTTTTCCCCTTCCTCCCCAGGGGGTTTACAGGGCTCCTCCTGCCAGCACCACCAGCAATCCCAACAGCTGCAACCCCACCTTTCGAGCATCCGTCCCCGCTACCCCGGAAACTGCTCATCGTCACACCTTGGCTCGCTGTCAGTATTTAGGAACACACGAAGCGCAAGGCTGGAAGGAAGCCAGAACGCTGCTAAAGCACAAGCTGTCAGCGGTACTCTCCCCTAAATCCTCTGCAGAATCCTTCAAAGAAACGCTTGCATTAACCGCCGCCTTCGCTGTCCGGGAGAGTTCCTCCCCAAAATTTAACCGAGAAAGATTCCTCTGCAGACCCAACAGCTCAGCTATTCCTGCGCTGTGGTATCCACGCTCCCTCTTTGAAGGGAAAGCACTTACTCTGTTTTTCCAGGGTAGTTTTGCCACTTTTTGTGCCCCCGTTTCCCCAAATGCCTCCCTCTCCATCCCCGCCTCCATTCCATTTATCTCCAACCGGAATAAACACCCCTTTTCCACTCTGCTCTGCCTCTGTGAAACCAGAAAGCTGCAATCCCTCGGGGTCTGCAGCATTTGTTGACAGCTCTCTCATCCTGCCGGCTCTGTCGCTCACAGGTCTTCAGCCAAGCAGCAGCGGCCACAGGGACCCATCGATTACTTCGCCCTTTAAGACCAACACCTCGCAGCGTTACCCACTCCTTGGTCGGTGACAGCCCACAGAGCTGCAAAATCCTAACACAACGCCAGGTGTTCGGCTGATGTCTGTAAGGTGACAGCGTTATCGTGACAAGGCAGGTTGTCACACGCGCACAGCACGGCTAGACAAACAATTAAATGCCCTGGCACTAAGCCGGTGGGTCACAGCAAGATGTACAGCAGCCCCGGTGATTTATTGCTCCTTTTTCCTGACCCTGACTCTGGAATTGCGAGGTTGATGCTTTCAGGGGGACGGTAGGGAAGCAGTGACTCAGTAGCGTCGCGCCTTTTTTTCCCCTGCAAAGCCGAATCCTGTAAGTTTTTAAACATTTGCTTCCCACTGCCTGGTAGGATCCTGTTGCCCGCAACATACAATCAACTCTCCCTCTCGTTTCCCTGACTGACAGCTACAAGTGATATTCAAACTTGAGTTCAGAAGCCAGAATTTAGTCATTAACCCCACCACTGCTGTTTCGCTGTCACTGGGCGAGGATCCAATTCCCAACCATGACATTGGGACACGGCTGTTCTGCCAAAATCATACTGTGAGTTACCTACGACACGATTTTCATTCCATGCAAAACAAGAGTGTAAAATCCAGCGTAAGAGATCTGTATCTGCTAGCTTAGTTCAACACTTTGGGTTAGTTTACTACCAGCACCCCCAGGCTCAACTTTATTTGTCACCTCTATACTGAAGTAGCCTCTGTCCACGTAGTCTCCCAGGAAGAGGTAGCGGGTGTTATTGGGTGATCCTCCAACTTCAAACAACTTCATCAGGTCAAAAAACTGCCCATGAATGTCACCGCACACTAGGGGAGGAAGAACAGCACGAAAGAGGGACAGAATTACATGCTAAGAAAAGAAAGGTCATGACATCAACAAGGAGCATCGCATGGCTATGCTCTGACCCAAGCCACCCCTGCTTTACATTGAGCTTCTGCAAAGATGTACTCGACCTACACCAGCAAAATCCTCTCTTCTGAGAGCTCAGGCAATTTAAAAAACCTTGCTGATGGAAGGAACACGGCAGCAAACCTGCTCCTTCGAGTGGTTCGTGTTTCCTAGATGGACTATTTAGGACTCCAGCCGCAGAAAGCTCTCTGACCTGTGATTGGAGCCTCCACTTCAATCATTGTCTTCTCGTGTCTAAGGATGGCAGCCCCATCATTGATGATCTTCAGCGCCGCATCCTCTTCCAGGCGCCCTTCCTTTACCAAGTGGCTCTTCAAGACGTCAAGCCTAGGCTTCCCATCCTCAAACACCTCCTTCAGAGTGAGCCGCTGCGTGGGAGGAAATGGGACAGCTGGAAATGGAAGCGAAGAAGTTAGCAACACGTCTCTTTTTTCGGGGGAGAGGGGAAGGGGGGGGGGGGAGGGGGGGGAAAGAATTACAGTCTTTTCAGCAGGAGGCTTTCGTTCCAAGCCTCAAGACGAGCATACACTCAGAAACATACTTCCACCGAAATTATGCTCTCAAATAGCGAAAGAAGAAAAGCTGTGCTGCCAGAGCAGCTGAATACACCCCTCAGCATGTTTAAAAAGCCACCGTATGCAGACTAAATGCCATATGCATCCGCAGAAAACACAGGCACCAAAGCTGTCTCCTAATTCGGTGGGGATAGTTGTCACTGTAACGTTGCATTAAAACGGGACTGCATGCAAATATCAGCAAAAGCAGGAGAAAAACACACCAGTTCCCAGGAACTGGCAATTAAGGTAGGAGGACCCATATGTAAAAATCCTCAGTTATCAGGAAACCGCACACACACCCGCAAAACAGAAGCTGCTTTCACCAAGCAACAGCCTCGCACCTCTCCGTACGGGCCGCTTCAAAAAGCTTAACCCCAAGCTTCGTAATTGGTAAATCCTGACAGAATCCAACATTTAAGGCAAAGTTAAGGCCTCACCTATTTGCAACATATTCCCTGGGTTTTAACTCTAGGTAGAAAAAACACCCCATCAAAAGCTGCCGTTATTATGTTCATGCAAGGCAACTGTATTATTTGCGAGAAGGTGACCTCTAGCAGAAAGAAAGCATATGAAATTAAAAATAAGTTACGAGTCAAAACCATCTAACTTCCTCATCTACCGTCTCCTGGGCCTGGCTAGTTTAAAAAAAAAAAAAACAAAACAAAAAACATGGAGAACACATCACCCCTACATAATATTTAAAGGCTGCATAGTGTCTTGTTTTAAAATAAATTCCAGGAGGCCTGGATGTTTGGGAAAAAGAGAAAAAACTGGAAGTCAAATGCTGTCAAACAGCCCCAAACGTGTGGCCCAGCTGCCGGCGGCTCCCGCGCACCACAGAGCAATTTGCATCTTATCGCAGTGATGCAGCACAGAGATCATCTCAGGTCCCGGAGTCCATTTCCTTCTCAAAACATCTCAACCAACCAGCATCTCCCCAGCCCTCCGTGTTCAGCCTTTTCAACACTCCCAGGTCACAGCAGGACCGAAACGCTTACAACCAAGCCCTGCCAAGGGAGGGATGCTGCAGTCTGGATGAGGAGGAGATGCTGGGATGGGTTTTGGTGCTCCCCGGGGTGCTGCACGCCGACGTGGCATGCACAGCCCCAGGAAAAGCTTCTTACCCCAGCGTGGGTACCACAGGGAGCTGGCTGCTCACCCTCCCAGCCTTAGGGACACAGGTCCTGGAGGCAGGGCTGTCCGTCGGAGCGCAGGCAGCCGGACAGACTGCCGGCTCTCCTGCGCAAACAGCCCGGGAGAGCTGGGGGTGTTCAGCCCGGAGAAGGCTCCGGGGAGAGCTTACAGCAGCCCCCCAGTACCTAAAGGGGGCTGCAAGAAAGGCAGAGATGGACTCGTTACAAGGGCATGCAGCAACAGGACGACAGGTAATTGTTTTAGGCTGAAAGAGGAGAGATTTAAATTAGATATTAGGGAGAAATTCTTTGCTTGAGGCGCTGGCACGGGCTGCCCAGAGCAGCTGTGGGTGCCCCATCCCTGGCAGTGCCCAGGGCCCGGCTGCCGGGAGGTGTCCCTGCTCGTGGCTGGGGGTGGCACTGGTTGATCTTTATGGTCCCTTCCAACACAAACCATTTTAAGATCTTCGCTGGGCATCCCCCAGCCTACCCTGAAGTCGGGACAGCAAATGAGCCTTTTACAGCCGTTGTAACGATCACGGTGCCAGCCTGCTTCTGAGTAAGCGGTACCTCCAACACACCCCACGTGTAACGAAACCCATTCACTAGATAATGTACCACTGCTTCCACATCTCCCGCTTCTGATGCGATCACGTCGTGTGGTGAAAGACAGATTTGCACTTCGCTGTAATCCAGCTAGAGAAGAAAAATATCTGATATGCTAATGAGGTTGATGTCCTTACCCACCACCCGGTAAAGACATCCCATATGCCAAAGTGTGTTGAATCTAACAGGCGAAGCAATAGCGCTGGTCAAACAGTACAGTGTCTAACAGAGATGCAACCCATCTCTTTCAAATGCAAATAGAGCAGCTATTTAGCTTAGAAACGCAGGGGGCAGACGGAAAAAGCAAAGAGATTCTTTGCAGCTGAACATCAATTTTCAAATAATGCGAACTGTAGGACGGAGGATAACAAGAGCGGGTATAATGAAAGGGGAGCCGGTGCCTGCAATAAGGTGGCCCTCTTTCATCAGTCGCTTTGGAAATTTTGCTCCGCTGCTTGTGTATTTGCCAAGTGCCCCATGTGCCTCGAACGGTCCAGAGCACACGCAGTGCTTTCCCCACGGAGCCGCCAATTAAAGAGGTTTAAGCAAGACCCCTGCTTATACCAACACAGGTCGGACAACATTTTTTTACTGCATATACAGCTCATCTCTACAGCCAAAAGGGAGGAAAAAAAAAAAAAAAAAAAAAAAAAAAAGACCCCTCTGGTTACCAATGAAAAACCTGACATTTTGCAGAACTTCATATATCCTGCCACCACCCACCGCCACCCCGGATCTGTGCAGGGATGGCAGCGCTGGAGGAGGACACAAAAGTTCAGCTGGAAGAAGGGAGGCCAAAAGGAGCAGGGTGGACACGTAGGCACGGGACTCAGAGCGAGGGGCAAGGGAGGCTCTGGCACTCGCTGCCATTAAGCGACTGGAAAATTATTCGTAAGTACTTCTACAAACTGGGCAGTTGTCCTAGCATCTGCCATCCGACTCCAAAGGAAGCGAGCAAGCACTTGGAGGTCAAATGATTTACAAGGAAGAAAACAGAGAAATAGGAACCACTCGGCTCCATATTCCCCATCGCTCCAGGCCTTCAAATGCAACCACGGACTCCGGAGCCACCCTAACAAAGTAAAAAGCCCACAGAAGTGGGGACAGAGAGCTTAATGGAGACGGCATGTGACCACAAGAGCAGTGCTGCCCACCACACAATTCAGAAGAGATCCACGAAAAGCTCCTGGCATGGTCTGCTTTTGCCTTTTCTTGGTAGCCCTAGTGAGAGGAGTTATGCAAGATAAAATACGAGGCTCTGCCAATGCGAGCAGCCAAGAACTTTTATGTAGGTTCCCTCGCTGGCTTTGCATGGCTCCACTCCCACAAGGAGCTGGGCACGATAAGGAACCGGCTTCTCCTCGGCTGTGCCTGTCTGCCAGCCAAGCTGCAGGGAGAAAAACTTGCTCCAGAAATGCCAAAGAGACCAGCCCCGTCCTGGGGGTGCAGACGCACAGCAAAGACCTCATGTAGGCAAGGGATTACTCCACATCGCCTGTCTTCGGCTTGCTATGCCTCCTGCTAACCCACCCCCCAAAAAAAAAAAAAAAAGAAAAAAAATAATAAAGACTTCTCAATTCCCCGAGCCGGTCGTGCCGCGCTGGAGCAGGCACTCATGCCACGGCGCACCCAGAGCTGTCGAGCACTTCAAAAGCTTCGTGGGGGCTGCATGAAAAAATCCTCCACACACCAGAGAGTCACGAGAAGCATGCACTGGAGCCCGAGCGCTGGGAAAACCCAAACCCAGCGATGCCGCTTTCCCCCATGCAGCAGGGGATGAGGACGAGTACTTAAGTAATTAGTGTTGTCAAAGTAAGTAATCCTGTTAGCCAGCATCACCTGTCTAAGGGCTGTAGTCAGTTTGGTGCAAGCGGTTATGTGATGCACAAATACCCACTTTTTTTTTTTTTCTTTTTTTTTTTTTTTTTTTGAAAGATCTGAATTCTATCCTTATTAACGCCCAATTCTGCTGGAGCGACCGGCACGGCAGGAGGGTGCGGAGGAAGGGGGCTCCTCCAGCAGCCAGCCTGGCAAAAGCTGCCCTGAAATCTCACCCCCCCAGGGCAGCGAGAAGGCTGGAGGAGTCTCGCCCACTTTCTGCACCTATCTGCAAAACGGGGCAATAACTCCCTACCTCACCAAAAAAATGCCATGGCTGGTCACAGAGCACCCAGGCAGCCCGATGATCCAGGGTGCTAAGCTCCTCCTCGGAGCCAGCTCCTTCCACACGCTGCCTACAGACCATAATTCATGAAAACGATGGATAAAACATCCGCAACACTGAGCGGCCAACGCTGTGATCTTCGTGCCATCTTCCCTTTGTATACAAAACCATGTGTTGCACCCAGTCTAGTTCTAATTGTGAAATCTTTAGGTCCGGGACTTAAAATTTCACAAGGGCATCAAAACACACTCTGTAGGCTACTCCTGAGAGGAGACTACAGCTCCCACTCTACTAACAGGCCACATGCCAAAAAAAAAAAAAAAAAAAAGGACACAAATGCAAGTAAACTTTTGAGGTGTAAAATGGATTAAAAGGTCAGCTGTGCTCAGGGGACTTAAGTAAAATTAAGAGGATAGGGATATTTTTTGCTAGACTGCCACGCAAGGCTCCATTGGCTGCAGAGTTAACACAGATTTTATTCGCTGGTCCAGGAGCAAGGGGGTACTCGCAGCACTCTGAGAGGGCAAGAATAGTTAAGGATGGGAGAATTTGACAAAAAGCTGCTTCTCTACCACCAGCTCTACAAAATGGGAGCATCACAGCCCATTTATTCACCCCTCAGTGCGAAACGACTCTACTCCTCCAGGAGGAAAGCATGCGTTGCATTTCTACACCCACACTTAAGCTATGCCCCAATGAAGCTTCATCACGGCTCTTCCAGCACGGACTGGGTCGGACCACGGAACCTATCACGCATCTTTGTAAGAGAGCGCTTGAAACAAAGCAAAGATCCTCTCCTCCCCGGACTGGAGGCAGCAGCAGCAGACAGAGCAGGGCTGACCGACCCATCCACGTCTCCAAAAAGAGCCAGTACCACGGAAGAGAAAATAAAGTGATCCTCAAGTTATTGTTTATATTATCTGAGAGTCCCTTGGATGACTGTACAAAGCAGCACAGCGAGATTCATTACTGAAAAAGGAGCAAGTGCTATTTGCCTGAAGTGGCAGCTACAGCAAAACTCTGTCTGTTCCCCGAGTGGTTGGGGCTCAGATGAAAAGGCGTCAGCCCCTCACACTGGGGCGTGTGGGGCTTCAAGTCCAAAAAATCCCCCAGGAATATTAAACGTCCTCGTTAACAAACTTGAGAGATTTCTCTGCAACTCCTGACACCCGTCTGGAAGCGAATGTGAAGGGCACTGAATGCAACAGCCCCTTTCCCTGCTTGCTCCTCATCAGAGGAACGATATTACAGATAAATAGTTGAACAGATGGTTACAGATGCACTTTGGGGAGGGAAAGAAAAAAAAGAAAGAAAAAAAAAAAAGTACATTTTGGGCATTCTGAAGCAGCCAGTACAGCTCAGACAAAACTAAGCACAAGAAAGCCATCTTTTCTTAGACGCCAGGTACTAACAGCTTCCAATTACTGCACCCTCTTCCACCCGGTGCTGGAAGGCATCTGAAATATTTGACTGACGTTCAGCTCAGAGTTTGACGACTGGGGATGACAGATGTCCATCTGCCACAACGGAGATCTGACCGCTGAGGAAGCCGGACCTGGCTGTCAAAGGTAGAAATGTTCACAGGGAAAAGTCTGCAAGGGACCCGTCCGTACCTTGCTTTGAAAGGCGGAGAGAAAGCTGCCTCCTGTGTTGAGCTGTGCATAGCATGAGCAGCAGGTCAGGGGGTTGGTGTGGGTTTTTTTTGGTTTGGTTTTTTTTCCAACCCCCCCCCCCAATTTCCAAATAGCCCAATGTTATTTTTATCAGACGTTTCTATTCCCATTCACACCTAACCTACATTCGTCTATTCAAAGTTGAGTCCAGGGCTCAAAGGGAGCCAGCTAAAGGTAATAATCTGGAGAAGTTCAGCAACGAAAGGCAACAGCCGTGCCATTTTGTGCTTGCAAAAAGCTTAAGTTTCAGGATCGTGCAGAGCTTTCACAGTCATTAACGGGGAACAAAACCCTGGAGGCAAGTGATGGATGTCATTGTTACCTACAGCAACGCTCCAGCCACCTCGCTCCAGTGCTTCTCTATCAGGGGGTCCAGACCAAAAAGCAAGGATGGGTTGAACCCCAGAAGCTTGTGTAAGCTTGGCAAATTTAAACTTGCTGTTAGTCCTAATATTTATTAGCAATTACCCAATTTCCCATGGAATAATCTTTATTTTCTCAAAATTATGAACCATACAAATTCCTGGTGGCAAAATGCCGAGATGTCTTTGCTTTAAGAATCCCCGTGCCAGTTTGCATGACATTTTCTCTCCCCTGGGGTGCCTCAGGGCAAGTTTACACGAGAGTCTGCAAAAACAGATGTATGCTCAATACCAATTTTTCAAAGCCTAGACCATGCCCTGACAAATAATCTGTGTCATTTTTCAGTCCGAAGCAGTGCTGGCACAGGCACCCTGACCCTGCTATGTCAAAGAACTGCTGCTCTCTCCAGCTACAAGAAGCTACGTGGAAACAAAGTGATCTCGAAGCGGAGCAATACCTCCTACCACCTGAGAAAATAAGTAACTTCTCCACTTTCCACTGGACTGTGCTAACATAACACTAGTATCTCAATAGGGTCACCAAGTAAAGCAAACACCTTCCTTGCATAAATGCAGCAAGAGCCAGAAATAATTACTATTGCCATTTCTCGTCTGCCCTCCTCCAAATTTTTGCATGTCCTTTTTACCCTTCCGAGGGCAGCAATTTTCCTTTCTTGCTACGAGTAAGAAATCCCAGATTTCAGAAGCTCCAAAGACGCGCAAATGGAGCAACAAAACCCCCAAACAAACAAACAAACAACAACAAAGTTTTGTTTCTCAGCCCTCGAAGAACTGCAGAAGGACCCAGCTCCTGCACTGAGCATCGTCCAAAACCACCACACGTCCCATCCCCGTTAGCAGAGATTATCTGGCACACGAGACTTTGGGTATCTTTCTCACCCATTTTGCAAGTCTGAACTCCTACCGAATGGCAGCTCCTTCAAATATAGAGGAGCATTAAATGCAGTTCTTAACGCCCCAGGTTTTTTTATCCAAAACTAGCCGGAGCTGAAGCCGGCCTCCCAGTGTGCAACTGGTTCAGAGAGCTCGGTCTGATCCTTACCTTGAGCCAGATTCCTTTTTGTAGGACAGTCAGACTACCTCCTCACAATAACCCTAAAAATACTCGCATTGGACATTGAATTCTATCAAGCTGAATGATTTCTTCGAAGGGGGAGAGACACAGTCATCGCAATACTAGGCTCGAGCAAAACTGAGAAAGACGAAGCAACTGAACCGTTCCCATCAGCGAATCTGCCTTTACCCGATTAACTACTTTTCAGTCATTCAAGGAGTAACACCCAAAATTTTCAGGCCACGCTGACTTTCGGTTACTAGAATCTGGCACGCGCAGCCTGTGCAGAAGCCAGGTGCATTTAATTCCAAAAAAAGCAAGCGACAGCCTTCTGCATCAAAATGCAAGTACAAATATCACGTGTGCCAAACGAGCGTAACCCGGGCCACGCTTAAAGCTCCCCCAGACCAGCAGAAATATTGAGCGCAAAGCCAAGAGGCTAGAAAACCATAAAACTACCTAAATCAAAATCCCTCTGTGCGTTTCGGAAGCCATAAAGCTTCCGAAACCTTACAGCTACCCTGAACTATGCTGCTCACAGAACTCCTAAAGACTTCACTTGCAATTGAATTGAAATCCTTAAAAGTGTTCTGCTGGCAAAACGTCTAGCATGGCCAGTAAATAGTGTGATCAGGCTAGGAAAAAAGAAAAGGTGCCTTTGTCAAAGTAAACCACGGCTACTCAAGGAGGGTTCACCAACAGAGCTGCGTGCCCAGTTGGCCACGGTGGGCAAGCCCAGAGGCAGATATGGTGGCCCCTTGCCGAGCTGCTGTCTCCTAAGGTGGAGCCGGCACCCTGCTCCCTCTCCGTGCTCCTCAAGGAGCCGGGCGAGATTAAAACAGGGAGTATTTAATTAGAACAGAGGCGACTTAAGACTGTCACCGCACATCAGCTGCCCAGCTCAGCCAGGAGGGCTGCTGCAAAAGCTTTCGCAGCACCATTCAGCTCTTCACACCGGGGTTTCTGCCCCCCACCAAAACTGAAGCCAAACCTCAGCTGCAGCCGAGACCCAGATCCATGCTGCAGTGTTAGTCTTGCTCTTGTCAAAGCACTCTGCAGCTCAGAGATGGTCTCAAAATGCACTTGGTGGGCAATGAACTTCCTCAACCTCTTCGGGAGGGATGCAGATGTTAAAATCATACTTGCTTGCAAGGTCTGCTGAGCTTCCAGCACCTGCATTGCTATGTGTAGGTTTGTCTCTTAATGACCAGCACTGATGCGGATTTGCCTGGGATTGTCATTGAGACAATCTGCCCAGAGCCAAGTCTTCTGCTGGGAACACGGGTTCCTTACATCACCGAGCGCCAGCTCACCAGCCACTGTCAAGGAGAGCACATAAGCCCTCAATACCAGCCTGAGGAAAAAAAAAAAATTTTAAAAAAAATCTCTTTTGAGACCCTCACGCTCCATAGACTTTCCAGCAGTTAAAAATCTATGTATTCCTACAAAATAATCGCTCCACAGCACACCGACCCACAGCAAACCTGGCACCTTCCTCTCCTCAGGTCCCTCGGTGGGATGGTCTCTTGGCCAGCTCGAGGGAGCCACTGCTAAGCTTGAGCGAAAAAAAAGAAAAGGAAAAGAAAAAGGCCGAGGTCTACAGCAAACAGCTGCAGCTACTTAAAAAAAAGTGAGCTCACCAAAGGAGACGGGAGGGGATTCCTAGATGTCAGCACGCAGGGAAATTCACCACCTGTTTCACAAGGTTAGCAAGCTGCCAGCGGGTCCACTAATAGATCATTAATACAAGAACAGCGGGGTCTTTGTGTCAAAGGCAAATCCCCCACCTGCTGGTAAATGTAAACCTGACCCCCACGGCCGGCAGCGCAGGCGAGGGGGTGCTGGCTCCAGTTTTAAAGCCACTTTAACGCAGACACAATTTTGCACATTGCGTACTTTCAAGATCTTGCTTGGGATGACGTTTGCAGGCAGCAACCGGCAGCTCCACGTGGGAAACCTTAACAAAACAGGGTTGATTTAGATGAAATATAAGGAAGGAATTCTGTGCTCTGAGGGTGGCAAGATGCTGGCATGGGCTGCCCAGAGCAGCTGCGGGTGCCCCATCCCTGGCAGTGGCAGGGGGTTGGAACCGATGGTCTTTAAGGTCCCTTCTGACCCAAACCATTATGATTCTACGAAATAACACCCAGAAGCACTCACACTGGAGCCCGAGCACCCTGTGGTGGAAGCGCACCGAGCCCAGCCTGCAGGCCCTTGGAGAAGCGACGGTTTCACCGTGTGCAGCACGAGGTGGTCACACCATCGATAAAACGAGAATTTGAGCACTTCGAACCACCACCGCGGCAAAACCCCCCGACCAATTCACACACAACCGGGGGTCTCAGCCTCTCTTCTCTTCCCATCTCGTGCCCCAACCTGAGGCTTCATTCACACCAAGGCTTTGTGCTTCAACCCCAGCTGCATTTGCACCGGATCAAAACAGCACTGGTTAAAACATTTCTTGCAACGCACTGACTCCAGCGTTTGACATTTATACCCACACATCACCTTCTAACCACGCAGAGGTGCAGACAGCCTGAAGGGAGCTGCAAACTAATTAAAATCTTCCCAGTGGCCACACTGGAGATGAGCCAGAGCAGTTTTCTTGCAAACCAAAGAGTAAGGAGCCCGATAAATGGGCTAAATAAGTTCCAGCCGTGCTTTCAGAGCAGCTTCACAGACCTTCACGTGCCAGCGATGGAGCTCGACGGCAGGAGCCCCCAGTTATCGCTCAACCAGCAAAACTAGTCCTCTGTGCTTCTGTTCAGGGTCTTTCCCCAGGGAAACCTTTGAGATATCTATCTAAAACATCACCATTGGGGTAATATTCTTACGACTGCTTGAGAAGCCATTTTACCATGTCTGCTGTACCCCAGCAGCTGGCAAAAGGGAGTATTTCCGAGAGCAGGCTAGGAAAGCAAAGACTCTCAGTTGACACCACTTCTCCCTGTCCTCCTGAAATTCACCCCAAACCACTTGTCTTGCAGAGGGGAGGTCCTTGCACGCTCTCTCATCAGATCCGGCTTGGAGCAGGGAAAGTGCTTTACACTCACGTACAGCCACGACCACTGCAAAGGTATTTATTCGCTGGAGCAGGTGGAAGCACTCAGAAGCCAGGAGATTGATGTAGACTTCTGGAGAGATAAACCCCACAAGCCCTCTCACGGTGGCATACCCAGGCTCCCAGCTGGAGGAGGTCACATTACTCAACACGCTCACATCCACCTCTGCTCCTAATGGAAATGCAGCGAGATCCTATTAAGGCTTCATAGCTGGAGATGCTGCAGCTAGAGACAGCAGCGAGGTTTTGCTTCGGAGGTCTGAAGTCAGAGCGCAGCCCAGAGAGCCTGACGCTCCTCCTCCCTGCCAGTGAAATCCTTAAAAGTTGCACTGAGATTTCTTTTCCCTACTGCTTTTGAGCACCCAGGAGCCACCCACCCTTCATCCTCCACCTCACCTCTGCTCCGTGCCACCCTAACCAGAGACGGCCTGGGTGCAGAGCTGCTCCTCGTCCCTTACACCAAGCTCCCTGTCCTGAAGGGTTTTCCCACTACACTTGACCCGGCTCTCAAGTCTCATCGGAATATGCCTCTTCGGCACCGCAAGCCTGCCAGACCGGCCTCCCAGAGCCATTCAGAGCCAAGCCTTGCATTATAGGATAATGCTGATACCTTTACGTAGCCTGTTTCCTTGCTCCTGCTTCTTAATGATGTCTAATTCCATTACCATCCAAGACATTAACGCACCGTGCATCTAGTAAAAACACCTGCCAGCCCAACGCGATCTGCAGAGGAGCGCAAGGGATCAAACAGGGAACACCTGGAAAACCAGCCAAGCCGGGAAGGATCCCGGACAAATATAGGTCTCCAAGGAGTATCTTTAGATTAGCAGGCTGCTCTGCCCCCACCGAGACCCCAGGATTTACCTAAATAGCTCCCTTCATCGCAAGCAGCCCAGGGTTCATCGCTATTTTAAGCCAGCACCCTGCCCTACTTCCTAAGGAACAGCCTGCCTTCTCCTGCCCATGCAACCGAACGAGCACCAAACACGTTACAGCTAGAGGAGACAGATTCTTCTCAACTCTTCCCTCTTTTATGAAATGAAAAACAGCGTTTCGGCACGGTACCTAGCCTAACCCAGGCTTAACTGCTATAGAACGGGCTTTCCAAGCAGCCGGCACGACCTCGAACAGGGAAACTGGGATTAACCTTTCAGAGGCTGACGGCTGGATAGCAGGGAAACAGAAAAAAAAAAAAAAAACCCACATTTAAAACAGGGGGCTCCGGAGGGGCACGACCTTCCCTCCCCTCCGCCCCACCTCCAGCACCGACCCGAAGCCCCTGGTGTGATTCCTAGAGAGAAATAAATAATAATAATAAAAAAAAATGACAGCCCACTGTGCTCTCCCTGATGCCTTAATGCAGTTTTCTAACCAGGTTTTAGCAGACAAGGCTAGCACTGGGGTCTAGGTTTTGCCACCAGCAGCGGCATTTCGGTGAATCAGCCTGGCATCAGCAGAGCATCTCCGTTACAGGCTGCAGAGAGAGCTAGCTCCGGGAAGTTTCACGCCAAAAAAACCAGGGGGCCACCGGCCCTGTCTGTGGCAGACAAGGGCTACGTGAAGCCTATTAGAGCTGAACAGCTTGCACCACCCTAAGATGTTTGCAGAAGTGCCGCTTCGCACTGCATTTGACTTCTGATTCATTTTTGGATGAAGTGCCGCATGATCTGGCAAAATCAGCACCGATTCCGTAACACCCCGTGGTCTCAGCGCAGCCAGAAACCTGCCCCTTTTGCTAGCACACCCCACTTAGAAATAACAAAGCATCTTTTCTGCAAGAAAGACCCCCAAAATACCAGGTTCCCACGTTAATTCGGAGAGATCTTAAGGGGTTCATGCCTTAGGGGCTGTCTACACTCAGGACCTTCTTGAGCTCTGTCCAGACAAGTGGCTGTATTATGACACAACTTGCTTTTTAGAGATCCCACCACCACATCTTGACCCTGATGGTATTTGCACTTTTCCTCTGGCACGCCTGAGGTCTGAGAGCGTGCACCTTGGCCTTTACCTCCATTTGTAGCCATTTTCACAGCTCCTTCCCCCCTCCATCCCTCCCCCCGCCCCTCCAAGTACTCTTTATTAGCTACAAAATCGCAACGCTGAACAAAACCAAGCAACTAAATCATTACCAAAGACAAACGCGAAACAGCCGGCAACCACAGCGATGGTACTACGCATTTCTTTTCAACAGCCACCATCTCCCTTGTATTGCAGATTTGCCCAAGCCTTCCTTTGCTTTGCAGGCCATCATAAAGCCACTTTGACTTTTATATCAGCGCGTGCTCTGTTATAAAAATTCTCTGCAGCTCCCAAACCTGCCACGACTGGAGGAAGCCCAATGCTCTAACCACCCAACTGCACTTCAAAAGCAGGAGTTTTCTATTAAAAACAAGGTAGGAAGAAAGCCACCACGCACTTTTCATACGCCGAAAGCATCTTCAGCCAGTGAGACGAACTAGCACACCCGCTGAACCCTATCCACCCGGCAGCAGCGCGGGGGAAGCTCTCCAAAGCCTCTGAAGATGGCATTTATTGATCTGATGCTGGTTTTCTGGCTCCCCAGAGGCACGGCTTCTGTTGAAGGCACCGGGAGCCTCGCTGAACAAATCCCATGGGATCGGGCTCCACGCGTCTAGCAGCAACTCTGCCACGCTACAAAGGCAGGGGTTGACCACGTGGAGAGAAGGGGAGCAGCTCACTGGGCATTTTCTGCTCCGGCGTGACTTCACCCAAGCTGAACAGGCGGGTGGTGCGAGGCACTGCTGCGGTGAGCGTGCTCAGATTGCCCTGCCATTCCGTCATCCCCAAAACCCTCGGTTCAAGTACTGAACAGACGATCTACAACGTATCTGGGAGGTTCACGCCACGAATCAGCCCGCCAAGATGTAAGAGAGCATCACGTCAGGGGTCCCACATCCCCCCATACACACCTTAAACGTCTTCCAGCTGGAAAAATACAAACAAGAAATGCAGAAAGGTGCCTGGAGAAGCCAAAGGGCTTATGAAAGGGCAGCAAAGCACAAACTTAACAAACCCACTTGCTTACAGGACACCTTTAGCTACACCGTCTCGGCACTGGTTCCAGCTTTACCACCACTGCACAATGCCCCAGTATCAACACACTGCTGGTGGCTCAGTCTGCCTAACTGGAGAAAAGCAGAAACCTAACGGTCCTTCATAAAACACAGCACAGGCACTATTGAACAGCACGTGAATTAGGCACGTCACCGGCTAGCGACAGACACACAACGGCTGCCAAAAAAAAAAAAAAAAAAAAAAAAAAAAGAGGGCACCAGATCCTAGCTGCTCCTCGTTCACCAGCTTTCTCACACTGCAACGCTTTAATAACGCACACGTATAGAAAAATCGCTCTAGGTTGGCTGCTCAGGCTCAGCCAGATGTTGAAATACCGATACCCTGGGGGGGGGGGGGGTGGCTTAAAAGAATTTTTCACGAATGCCAACTGCAAACACGGTGAGCTGGGTTGCCTTCCACCATTCAGCCATCCCCACGTGTCTTTGGAAAGGATCCTCACAGCACGCAGCCGCGCTCACCGCGCTGCCGTCGCGTCCCCGAGGATGTCACACCTTGCGGGCGTGACTCGCTGGAGGTGGAATGAAGCAGGATCGCTTGTGGGCAGCAAAAAGCTCTGCAGGTTTGTGTGCACGGGGTCCGGGAGGGGGAAAGCACCCACCACGCCTGGGTCCTGAGCTCCAACACCCAACCTACACGCACCAGGGGGACTGCAGCAGCCCAAGGCGTCGCACACACCTGCCTGCATCGTGTGTGTTTCCACCAGTTTCCACCAGTTTCCACCAGTTAATTCCAGCCTGTCCTTCGGGCTAACGCAGGTAACGGGACCCAGCTAACCACTCAGATTTCCAGCATAACCACCCCAAGCACTCTCAGGAGAGCGCCAAGTTTGAACGTTAATGATCTCGGTTAACATCAGTTTGCTGCTACAACTGGGCTACTAAAAAGCAATTCTTGACGTACCCCAGAATTAGAGATTTTAATAACGAAGTTACCCGAGCACAAGCTTAAGCACAAAACCCAGGCAAATGGAAACACTGCACTTCTCCTGACTAAACATAATTATAGTTAACATTTCTGCAGGGCTCTAGAGATGTAAATATATAGGTTAAACATAGTTAAAATTCTCCATCCTACTTAATTGTAGGCACTATTGAACAAAATTAGCTTTTATCTTCAGGTTTAAATTATTAATAACCACGAACAGTGTCACCACCTTTAAACAATAACCACAGCCACAGAACCAAATACTCCTCCCCAGATTTCCAGAGGCACTCAAAATGAGCATCCCAAGCGTACCTGGGGGAAATCAAATGCTCTCCGTGACAAGTTCCCCCTGGCTCTCGGAGCACGAGAGCGCGCGCGGAGCGAGCAGGCTGCAGCCAACGCCACCAGCCTCCACCCCACCTGGCTTCGGACTAATTACCAAAATTAGCGGCGTTTGAACACCCGGATACGGCAGGGTCGTCAAGCCCCCCCCCCCCCCCCGAGCGGTGTTGGTAAGGTTGGCAGGATTGCTGGTAGGGTTTTCCCAGGATCTGGAAGCCCCAGCAGCAGGGACAGAGCGTCGGTACGGACGGCTCAGCTGAATCATAATGGCTGCATTGACATTACCTTCCCCGAACAAGGCCAACCTAAACACACGCAGCTGCCTGGGATTTAGCAGGAGATTTACGGTTCGCACCGGCCAACGCGGGCTGCCTGCAGACCTATAAATCACCGAGCCACACGCGCCCGCTCGGGGGAAGACCCCGGGGGTCCCCCCCAAATCCATGAGCTTTCCAGCCTTACGCCGAAAGCAACCCATAAAAAGCACCCGCGGGCAGCACTGAGCTAACCAAGCCCGGGGGGGGGGGGGGGGGGGGGGGGCCCTCAAAGTCCAGGCTGCCACCCTAGTCCACTTTCCCTTCATTTGAGGCCACGGTTATTAACATCGAAACATGTGACCGGCCACATGACAGGCTAAAAAAAAAAAAAAATAAAAAAAATTAGATATATATATAAATAAATCATCACTTGGATCCATCCAGAGGAGACGGTAGAGATGGCAGCGTGCATCTATCTGGCGGGGGCACCTCTGTATCCGTATTTTATAATCGTTCCTGGGAAAACGCTGTTTTCATCAGCCGGCTCGGGGCAACGCGACCGTCTGCGAGGCTCCAAGCCATCCGGGCAAGAAGCTTTAACAACCGGGCGATTGTGTAACTTTGACAGCCGGGTGGCCCCTCGGCTACAGCGGTGGGCGCCGAGCAAAAGTTTAAGCGAGCGGGGATGTCCCCCCGCTGCGTGGGTATGATAACGGCACCGGATCGATTAGGGCAGCGAAACGTACATCACACGAGCCTCCTCCTGAGCCAGGAGTTTCTCAGCTAACGTTATTTCTCTCCTCGTTAACCGCTTGGGTGTCTTCTGCTCTTTTCAAAAATAGTACCTACTATAACGGGTCCCGAAGAGGGGGCCAGCTGGCACCCGCCTCGGGGCATCGCAAGAGCGAACAGGGCTTTGGGGGAGGCAAGACACAGGCAGGGAGCTGCTGGGAGAAGGGCAGGGTGGGCTCCCCCCCCCCCAAAATAAACCCTCACGGATACATGCAAAGCAAAGCCAGGCTCGCCCCCTCCCCCCCCCCCCCCCCCCCCACTCCTTCCACCCAAAGCACCCCAGGCTGGGGGGTGAGGACCTCGTGGGTGTGAGGGAGCAGCATCCCTGCCTCCGTCGCCCCCCTCTCCCCCCCAAGCCCACCGCCCCCGCCCTCCTGCAGGTGCTGGGCTCTCCGCAGGATGGGGAACCCCCCCCCCCCCCTTCGGCGGGGATGCCCCCCCCCAGCCCCGCCATCACCTGCAGGCTGCAGCCTCCTGCTCCCTGCGTGCCCGCAGCCCCGTGGGTCGGGGGTGGGGGGCTGGGGTGGGGGGGGTCCCCCCAGCGCATCACCCCCCTCTCAGCAGGATTCCCCCTCCCCTCCCTGCACCCCCCCCCACCCTTGCTCTGCACCTGCCTGAGGACCTGCAGCACAGAAAGGAGGGGGCTGGCAGGATTGCTCAGCCTCACAAAGCAGGGGTGCACCCCCCCCACCCAAAAACCCTGCCCCCCCCACCTGCCCTCACAGCAGGTGCCACCCCCGGCTCCCCTTAAAACACAGCCATGCCCCCCAAGGCAAAAGGTGCCCCCCAACCCCTCCTACCACACAAGGGGCGCCCCCCCCCCCCGCCCCCCAAGGATCCCCCCAAGGCGCGGCGCCCCCCCGGCACAGCCCCCCCGCCGGCCCAGCCCCCCCCCCAAGGGCTCCCTCAGCCCGGGGACCCCCCCCCGCGGGGTGTGTCCCCCCAGCGCGCCCCCCGCGCAGACAGGGGGCGCCCTCGCCGCCCCCGGCCCCTCACCCTTGACGATGCGCTCGGTGGTCGGCAGCTTGTTGTGGCCGCGCCCGGACATGGTGCCGGCCGCCGCAGCCGGGCCCGGCTCCCGGCCTCCCCCTCAAGGCGAGGGGGCGCAGCGGGGTGCTCCCGGCGTACCGAGCGGGCCCCGCTGGACGGGCTGGGTGATCCGCTGGCTGCCCCGGTGGCGGCGGCGGCGGCTCCGCTGCCGCACCCCCCCCCCCCCCCCGCCCGCCGCCACCACCACCACCACCACCACCACCACACCGCCCTCCTCCCTCTCTGTGAGTGTGTGTCCGTCCGTCTGTGTGTGTGTGTGTGTGTGTGTGTCTGTGCGTCCCCCGCGCGCGCGGCCACCGCGCACGCGCCGCCCCGCCCCGCCCCGCCGCGCACGCGCCTCAGCCCGCCGGGGGAAGCGGGGCGGCGTCACGTGGGCGCCCGGCGTCACGTGGGCGCTCCCAGCCCCTTCCTGCCGCCATCTTGGCAGGGGCAGAGGGTGTTGCTAGGCGACCGGGGGGGCGGGGCGGGGGCAACATGGCGGGAGGCCTGTGTGGAGAAGGGTGCGATGCGCATCACCCCCTGCCTTCCCGGCCTGGTTCAGGGCCAGGAGAGGAAGCGGGGGAAGCCGTACCACACAGCAATAAACCTCCGCTGCGCCCTTCTGCTAGAATGTGGTTGGGAAAAGCGCCCGCCGGGCGGGCGTGCAGCTCGCGGTGCGTTGGGGCGCGGGGGCGTGCGTTAAGGCTCCCGCCGCAAAGAGCACCGATACGGAGAAATAGTGCAAAACAGGGACAATAAACATCGATTGTGATGGTATACGCCTGCTCAAGGAGCGTAGGTATGGTGATTGGTCACGCAACCATATAGTTTTAAGGAAATACCTACTCTTCTTCCTCTAACAAAGGGGCTATTTATAAAAAGGATGAGAAACATTCCGATGTTGTCTAGAGATCTCCTCGCTAAAGAAAACCAGATGATCGACAGGGACATGAATTAGCTGCAAACTTGCAAGACCACCACATTCCAGGCAAAGGCCTGATAAGCTAATTAACATACGAAGCGAGAGTAGGTGGGTTTAGGTAACGAATATGTTATAGGCGTTAACTGAATATTCATTTGTTTTATTGTATAAATATGAGATGGTTCGTCACTTCAGGCATGCACGCTTGTGGTGGAGCGATCCCCCGTGAATCTGCGTGCAATAAACATACCTACTTTGTAACTTTCGAGTTACAGAGTTTAATTCCGTACCTCAGCACGAAGGGCTTGAGCTTGCCCGAGGGTGACCCCAGCCAGCACGGCCTGCTGGGTTTAGCCTTTTCACTGAGGTGGGTGACAAACTTGGCAGGTATTCACCAAAACATGCAGATGTTGCAGCAAAAATCAAGAGGCCACCCGAAGCCAAGATGCACTGCTGCCTGACAGCCGGCCTGGAAGCGCCGAGGAGGAGAGAAAGCATGTCAGATGCATGCTGCGACCTTTCTTCCTTAATAGAGCATTTATTTTTAAAAAACGCCGCAGACTTTCAAGATTTGTTTTCTCGAGCCGCAACAGGGTTTCTAAAAATTGTGCTTGCTGCTTGGAGCTGGAAGCTTGACGGTAATTGTATATAAAAAGGCAAAGAAAGCAAAGCAGAAAAGCAAAGTATGCTTTTTCTTTTTTTTTTTTTTTTTTTTTGCATGCAAGGTGGAGATGCAAGGACACAAATAACGCTGCTCTGAGTGAGGCTCCCTCGTGTGAGCTGGAGAGGAATACAGCATCCCACAGCCTCCGTCTAAAACCTCAGCTTCCCTCCAGCCAAACGTCAATGCTTGGAAATACATTAAAAAAAAAAAAAAAAAAAAATTAACAAGGGTTTTTCGACTCTTAAAGGCGACTCCTGGAGCTCTGTGCAAGGCGGGCAGGCGGGGGAGGGAGGGGGGGGGCTGTCAGTACCATCTTCTGTCAGGCGCGCCGCACTGCACAGCCCTGGAAATTGGGGCTGGAAAAACGGGATTGCATCACCCAGCCCTTCCAGCCTGGCTCAAACCCTTCCCCTTGGAAAAATCCTGAAGCAGCAGAGCTCCCACCCCTTCACACCCCAATCAGCTCTGGCCACGGGGAGGTTTCTGCTGCTGGAGCACGCCTGCGACCCTCCGTCATTACAGAATATATTTTATTTATGGAATTTTACAAATAACTTTACAATTCACGTGACATAAGTTATGTTCTTTGTTTCAACGCGTATCTCTTACAACACCTGAGTTACTGAAATACTGAGATGGAACTTGAGCTTTGAACCGGACACAGGAGGGGAAACATGGATGAAAATCCGTAACAAGCTCAATTTGGGTTGCTTTCCCTCCTCGTCCTCCTGCCTGCCCCATCCCTTCCCCGAAGGCGGGTACCAGCCTGCCCGAGCCAGGGACAGCAGCTCTCTCCCACCGCTCCTTCAGCAGAGGGAGGGTCCCTCTCTGCGAGGAGCCTTGTTTCTCCGAGGGGCTTCACCCCCAAATTTCTGGGTTGCAGATTTCTCAAAGTCAACTCAGTTAGCAAGAAACAGGGTTAAACTCGAAACGAGAAGACAACGGACTCATGATACCCACCATGTGCCGGGGGGGCCTGTACCGGCTCCCGGGAAGCCAAGAGTCGGTCCTTGCCACACTTCCAGCCCTCGGGGACGCAGAGGACCTCCCAGGCACAGCCTGCAAATGCCTCACGGTCCCCAGGGGACAAATGACATGATTTCCCCTGCCCTTCACCTCCAACGCAGAGGCTTTTCCATCCGCCTGCACCGCTGAACTGCTCCTGCCAGCCCCGACTTGGCCCTGGCAGCGCTACGGCTGCCCTCTGCCCCGTGGACAGCCGCCAGCGACACGGTGTTTTCCAAATGCTTCCTTGAGAGAGAAGAGAGAGGGCACATATGCCATTCAAAGGACTCAATTTTTCCACATCAAGTCAGACGGGGCCGCCTGCAGCTCTCTCAAGCGGGGGAAGAGCGTTTCCGATACCACTCTCCTCCCAACTACTGAGAAATTAGCAGCAACCTAAAGCAGGGGTAATGACTGCGAGGTGCTGCAGAGGTGGCTGGGTGCCCGAGCCAGGACAGACCATGCTGCTCCCAGGCGGCTCTGTCCCAGGGAGCAGCCGCAGAAGGAAAAGTGATTTACAACGACTGTCCGCACGAACAAGAGACGCTGCACGGGAAAAAAAGCAGAGCCCCGCTCTCCTTGAAGGCATCACCAACGGCAGCAAGCGGCCCGAAGACCATGTGGTACCTCCGGGTTGGAGAGTGCTCCCAAGAAGGCTCCCTGCTCCTCGACATGCTGAGATTTAACTTTCTGGGTGCAGGACAAAGCCAACAGCCTCCTGGGTGCCAAGGGGACAATGCCTGCCCTAGCCAAAGCCACCGAGAGCAGAGGTGCCAATCCAGGAGGATACCGGCAGTGCCACATCTCAACAGGCAGAGACCGAGGGACACAGTGACAACTGTCAGGAGCCTAAGAGGAACATCATCCAGCTGGTACCTAAGGCAAATTAGGAACTACAGTGAGGTACTAGCAGCCAGCAATCAAACCAGGGTACAACGCTGCCGGATGGTGCTGAGCCTGCCCCAGGCCGTGCCAAGGACTGAGGTCCCTCGTTTCTCTTGCGATGGGCAGGAAGAACACCCGGCACACCCTCTGCTTTGCTTTCCAACAAGGGTGGAAGGCGTGGGGAGCCTCAGCTTCAGCCCCCAGTGGCGAGCAGCACCGAGCCGAGGTGGCAGGATGGCTGTCACCCCGTCACACACCAGTCACGGCCACCTGCACAGGCAGGGAGTGAAGGAAAACACCCAGTGACAAGCCATCCCTGGCACGCATGCCAAAGCACTTCCCAAAGCCACCAGCACCACTGCTTCATCCCAACCCAGCGCCAGCGCCACCAGGGTAAGCTGCCTGAATTGGCTCCCGTTTACCAGCATGGCCACAAACCCCCCCACTGCCAGGTGCAGGATAAGGCTTGGGGGGAGAAGAGGGTGCAAGGGAACCTCAAGCAACACAGGTGGGGCGGGCAACATTATCAATATGATAATAAGTCAATTCACCTAGTGAATCTGGGGAAAGCCAGCCCAGAAGCAGAGCTGTGAAGTGCCTGTAACACCCTTCTCTGACTACTCCCTAAGGCTGGAAACACACAACCTAAAGAGGTTCACAGTCTATTTTTTTTTTCTTTTTTTAAAAAAAAAAAAAAAAACAACCCACACCCCACCACCACCCTACCCTAAACCTCAGCAATTCAGCAGCATCAGTGTTTAAAAACCAGCGTCCCTTCTCAGGTGCCCAGGGTGAGCTTGGTCACAGCCTAAGGACCGATCCCCTGGGCTGGGGAGCCTGTGGGTGGGCAGGGGCTCACCGTCCGGCTCTGCCCTTGCCCCACGTTGCCCTCACGCCCTTCTCGCCAGCGTTGCCATGTGGCTGCCCTCACAGGAGAAGGTTGGGGGCTTTTCCCCCCACCATACAGCAGCAGGGACCTAAGGGAGGTAAGGGCATCCTGCTAGCCTTCTCCCAGCCACTGCCCCACGCCAGCCTGTGTGTCAGTCCGACCCGCATGAGGCGTGGTTTGGTGTCCTCTGCTCCAAGCGCTGACACCCAGAATGTGCTTTTTAGAAAAAAAAAATAAACCAAAACCCTCTTCACCCTGCTGCTTCTCCCAGGGCATCGTTCAGGCTGACAAGGCAGAACAGGAGCAAAACCAGACGTGGCTCCAGAGACACGCTTCTGAAGACAGCAGGGGTGATGCTCAAATCGTGAGTTGTGTTCCCCGAGCCTCCTCTTCCTCAGCAGCCCTCCATGCTTGGAGAGCACAGCTCTGAGGACTGGCTGGTAGGTAACTCTCCGAGAAGGGTCTGTCCCAGTCTGTCCCCATCACGCACCCCCTGCAAAGGGGTCAGGAGAGCGTCACATCCCATCGCACCGCTCCGAGCGCAAGGAGGGGAGCAACACGGCTAGAGGAGCTCCTGTCTCCTAACTCCATCCTTCCCAGGAGATGTGAGGAGGGAAGGGATATGACACTGGAAAAAGATCCTCTGGTCAGTTCGGTCCTACGGGAAAGGGGATTAAGTTCCCCTCAGCCTTAAACCAAAATAAAATTAAGTCTGTGGAATAGCTTTAAAAGCAATGCCTCTTCTGTAGTGTGATGTCAGTGCCCGCGAAGGTACCGTCGTATGCTTGCAGCAGAAAAAGAAAAGAAAAAAAAAAAAAAAAAAAAAAGAAATGCCCCTTCCCCCCCAAAAAAAAAAGAATGGAAAAACGGGAACATGGCTGCGAGCTGGGCTGGTCCTACCCTATCTGGATCTGGCCAGAGTACATGGTGAGCAGCACCATGATGGTGAACCCTGTCAGCAGCCCTGCGTTCTGGATGGCGAAGGTGATCAGCGTGCTGCCGTTCTGCTCGTCCTCCTGGCTGACCTCATTCATTTCGGGGAACTGCGGGGGAAGAGAAAGCGATGGCAGGGCTCAGCAACAGGAGCGGCTCTGTCCTTCCCTGCTACTTCCCACCTTGTGCCACTATCCCGGCAAATATTCACCACCCGTCCCAGGGCTCTCAGCCAGGTCACCGCACCACCAGCCCAGGAGGCAAAGCAAAGCGGAGGTGAACACCGGCCACTACAGACAGCACTCGCATTTGCCAGGAGGACACAGCAAACGTCCCCCTGCGCTCTCCATGCCTGCCTTGCCTCCAAGCTGAGGGCAAGCCAGAGCTCTTCCTAGGCAGGCCAAAAAAAAAAACAACCAAACAACAAAATAAAAACCTGGCAAGGTCCTGACCGCACACCCGGCAGCCCCCTGGGCTCAGCACTTACCATGTCAGCCAGCGCTATGTACAGAAACATCCCTCCAGCCAGAGCGAAGATCCAGTTGGCAGAGAAGTGGCTGCCAGCCACGATGCCAAAGGCCAAGCCCACATAGCAGCAGCAGGCGGAGATGAAGTTGAAGAAGAGCGCTTGGCGGATGGTCATCCCGGCGTTCAGCAGGATAACGAAGTCCCCTGGGGGAGAAGAGGATGGGGAGGATGAGGAGGGAGGGGGCTGTCACTGGGCAGGCAGCAGCATCGGGCCAGCACCGAGGCGCTCGTG
This sequence comes from Falco naumanni, assembly GCF_017639655.2. Taxonomy (NCBI): domain Eukaryota; kingdom Metazoa; phylum Chordata; class Aves; order Falconiformes; family Falconidae; genus Falco; species Falco naumanni. The sequence continues at coordinate 3,946,781 of NC_054072.1, forward strand.
TTCAGCGCTTGGTTTTGCCCAAGGTCAAGCGTGGGCTCCCCGTGCCCGCTGGAGCCGGGCGCTGACCACACCAGCTGCCTGCCAGCGCCTGGCCCTGCCTGCGCATAAATTTCAGACATTCAAACCCAAACCGCTGCCTGCCTCCCCCCTCCCAAACCAACGAGGTGTTGGGTTTTTTCTTCAGATGTCTCCATCTAAATTTAAATCTCAGACATCATATTACCTCGTTATTTTTAGAGTGGCGATTACTCAGTGTAGCTTACAGCCTTGCCTTGCCTCCCCCCCCCCCACCCGCATCATTACTCTGTTTATTCCACCCCACATTTGCCTTTCTCTTGAGAAAAAACAGATAGGACGAGGAAAGCGGCAGGGTTAGCATTAAAGAGGGACAAGTTCTTTCTTGCTTTCCCCGAGGACTCACGTACCCAGCTCGTGTGGGAACTCCTCACAGAGGATGGCCACAGAGGTGCTGATCCCTTGGAAGACGGAGACGGTAAAGGAAGCCCCGATGGCCAACCCATCGATGAAGTTGTGGAGGCCGTCGCTGAGGGTGATCATCCACGCCAGCGTGCCGATGTCGGAGTACCGCACCTCCTTCAGCCAGTAACACGCGCTCTGGGAGGCCTGCAGGTCCTGCCACAGCACCCCAGCTCAGCACCCAGACAGTCTGGGGGCATCACTGCTTCTTCCACCGGTCAGGGGAACCCACCCTTCCACGCATTAAATCCACAAAAGGCTTGACCCGAGCCGTTTGCTTCCCACCACCCACAGAGGACAGAGGAGGGAGGTGAAATGGGCTTCAAAACTGCTCTTCTTCACTGACAGGCAAGTCAGGTTTTTCATTTTCCACATGCCCGCCCGCAGCCGCACAGGACGAGGTACTAACCTGGACAGACAGGGAGCCCACCACAACCTTCTCATCACCAGATGGGGTCTTGCACTCCAGCTCGCTGGTTATGTGTGGGATCATGTGGTCCAGGTCCCCGTTCTGCAGCTTCTCAGTGATGCCCTCCTCCTGGTCCTTCTTGGATGGCAGAGCCTCAGGGCCGTAGTGGCTGTGCCCATGGTGATGCTGCAGGACAGGGGGATTCACGGGTGTCAGCTGCCCCGCCATTTCTACCATTCGCCCCCCGGCCCCCCAGCAGCCCCTGCTCAGCCTCACCTGGTCCTTCTGCTTTAGGAGCATCTTCAGGACCTTCTCTGTGAAGAAGAAGAGGTAGAAGCCTCCAAACACCACAGCGGATTTGGAAACGTAATAATCTTCTTGAGGGTTGAACCCAAACGCCTGCAGGCAACAGGGGACAAGTGACAGGCCTGAGGAACAGTCTCTGGTAGCATGCTTTGTCTGCCTCTGCCCCGGCACCTCTGGGGCAACATCGGTGCTTTCTGACCTCTCTCTAAGCAGCAGCTGCTTTGGGGACAAGCTCAGAAGATGCCTTCATGCACCTTTAATCTCCCTCAGTCCCCCAGCCGAGCCAGCTGTGCCCCAAGGCATTGGATCCACCACCCTGCACTGGAGCAGGGATGGTAAAAGCAGGCTTAGAAAGCCTTCGCTGTCTCAGCACAAAGGCCAAAGGCAATAAAATAGTGCTCCTCTGCTTGAAGCAGACTGGAGGTCTCCCTGGAGCAATTCCCTTCCAAAGAGGGGTGAAATGCCAGCTCCAACTGCAGCCCCGATGGGCTTCCAGCCTCCCTACCTCGCTCTCGGCTCCCCTCCGACGCCGCCTTCCCCTTCTCCAGCCAGCGAGCGCCCAGAGAGAAACAGCCCCCGAGAGAGAGAAAAGGACAGACCCAACGGTCCTCACCCTACCTCGGGAATGAGCTGGAAGAGGGCGTTGGAGTAGAGAGTTCCAATCGCCAGAGCTATGAAGTAGAGGAGCAGCCGCTTGTAAAAGGTCTTCTTCATGAAGGGCACCACGCTGGCTCCCACCAGCGAGCAGAGGGAGATGACGGTGACGCAGAGGAAACCGTAACCCCAGACTGCGGCGTGCGTGCCAAACCCACCCCGGGGGAATCGGACGAGGGGAGGTTGTCGGAGGGGAAGGAGATCAACGTGGGGAAGCAGAGGGAGGGGAAGAAATCCACGCCAAAAGGAAAGAGAGAGGAGGGAGGGAGAAGGGGGGAGAGAAGAGGACATTCATTAGTGATTTCTTGTTCATCTGGCAGTGGTTCAAGAGCGGTGAACCTGGTGCTGAGTGGCTCTGGATATGGCTCTTTGGGAAGGGTTGGAGGGACAGCCCGCTGCGGGGCTCACACAAACTGGGAGAGCAGCCCTCCCTGGGAGCAGGCAGCTCTCTTGGTGCTGGGCTGGAGCTCAGTTTTGGCAGCCAGGCTGTTTCAGAGCCAGCACCCCAGCTCTGCTCCCTGAGCCCCACAGGACATCAGGCTGCCGTTCCAGTGCCACAGAGCGCCGAGGTCCCCTGAGCATCTCTCATACGCTCCATCCTCGTCCTGCAGCCCGGAGAGATGCAGCCGGTCCCCGCAAGCCATGCTGGGATGCTCCGACTGACGGCGAGGGTGGAGCGTACGTAAGGCATTTCAATTCCTGGCAGATCAGGAAATATAGGCGCTTGGTTTTTACGTTCGGCAAATAAAAGTCACAGTTCTGGAGCTGAAAAGAAGCCTGGAAAAAAAAACATCCCTCCCCCACCACGGATGAAGCGTTTGCTGCCTGATGGCAAAGCAGGCAACACCGGAGAGGGGCAAAACTCAGAGGGAATTTTAAGGCTGGATGCGCAGGAGCTCGGATCCAGCTCATCATCTACCCAGGAGCCACAAGCGTTCTGCAAAGCCACCTGGACCAGGGAACCGAGGAGGCACACGTGTTTTGAAAATGTCCAATCTGAGAGCGTGTGGGTGTATTTATCCAACTCCGGAACTGTGCAATTACAACACAATTAATTTGCGATATATCGGTCGGTCCCATCAGAGCACCAGGAAACCTCGCGTAAGCCTAGACCCTTGCAGGAACATCAGCCTTGTAAATCAGGGGGGGAAAAAAAAGGCAATTAAAACATTTGTAAAAGGTGGATGACTCAAGAGGAAACTGGTGCTTCTCTGGGCTGTTACACCGATACTTCCTCTGCCTCGCATTTCTTTCCATCCAGCTCATGCCAGTGCCACATCTCAGCGGCCTCAGAGCACATCCCTCCAAGGGATAAACGCCCTTGCGAAGGCAGACACAGCCCACGGGGCAGGAGCAAACAGCTTCTCCCAGCACCTTCCCAGACTTCAGACCTAACCAGCAGCACTGCAAGGACCCAGCAGGGCTGGAGGACACCTCCTCCCCGCACTGCCTGTGCACTCGAGAGGGTTTCCTGGTGCTCAAGAGGGGCGAGAAAAGCCCTGCAGAGCCCCTGAGACAAGCCCTCAGCCTCGGGTGGTGGAGGGGTCGGTACGATTCGGCAGGGTGGAGGCAGAGAGGGTGCCTGGAGAGTTGCCCTCGGAGATGGGAGAGAGGCAGGGACTTTCTACCGCACCTCTGGGATGAGCTGGAAGAGCGCGTTAGAGAGCAGCGTGCCGATGGAGAGCGCGATGAAAAACGTGAGGACCCGGCTGAAAAAGGCCTTCTCGGTACACGGTACGATGAAGACTCCGAGCAGGGAGGCCACGTTAATCATTGACACACTGAGAAAACCAAAGCCCCACACTGCGGAACGAGAAGAAACGAGGGCCAGACATTACCGAGGCTCTCGGCGCGGGGAGACGGGGAGGACCCCGAGACCCTGGATTTGGGCAGGTAGAAGAGGCTGGCTCCGGGTCTATGCCCCCACGCCGGGGCCGGCCTCGCGGCACCGGAGTGTCTCTCCCAGCGCTCTGGATGCTTCAACTACAACAAAAACCGTCATTTTTTGTTGCAGGGCAGGTGGAAACGAAACCACCAGGTTCCTTGGAAGAGCCAACCCCAGCCCCACGGCCTGGGAGAAGCCAGTGCTGTGCTCAGGACAGCTGATCCAAGACCTTGGGCATCGTCAGGACCTGGATGCATGGAAGCTCATTTAGCATCCGCTGGTGGCTGGAGGCCTGCAGGTCCCTAAACGTGCCAAGTCACCCTCTCCCACCCACGAGGGCTCGCAGGAAGGTGCCCCCTTTACCCAGCTATCCCGGCGAGCCGTGCTAGGCACAGCCCTGACCCGCGGTGTGTGTAACCGGGGGGCAAAACCATGCTGCGAGCCCACAGCACAAAGTACACCGAGGAAAACCCGTCAGGACTCCCTGCCGCTGCAGGCAAGCTGCCTCCTTTTGTCTCTGCCAGACCGCCTGTGTCCCAGAGCGGAGAACGGGAACTGGCTGTCCCGCAGGTCCCGGGGTGCCTCATGCCCCGAGCTCCGTGCCCAGGGACGGGCAGCGCTCATGCCCCCCCCGGTTCCCCACTTACCTTCGGCCGAGCTGGGTCTGCTCTCCTCCGTCTGCTCGTTTTCCTCATTTTCCAGGTTCTCAGAGGCGCACGCCCTCGACTCCAGCTGCTGCAGGATGGTGGGGCAAAACTCCTTGAACTCGCTGTGCCCCACGGCGGAGCCCTCGCTCAGGTTGTGGATGGCAAAAAGCTCGACGGAGCTGAAGCACTGCGGAAGGGAAGACGCAGGCACGTGCCTTGAGACTCCCGCAGCAACATGAGGAGGCTCTGGGGGTCTGCAGAGCCCCTGCCTTACCCGGGAGAGGTTCACATGCTGCTGCGGTGGCTGGGAGGCGTTGGCGTGCCCCACTCCCACGTCCAGGCGGTTCAGCAGGGCCTTGAGCTGCTTCAGGCTCAGGGTTTCGCTCTCACCGTACCGCTGGAGGAGATCCTGCAGGAAGGAGGCTGCGGAGAGCGCCGGTCCCACGGCATCCCTGCCTGCCCAGACCCGTGGGCAGGGGAGAAGGCAGAGCAGCACGAGCAGGCAGCAGCCCCGGGAGTCTGTGCTGGGGGTCATGGTGTCTCAGGGATGCTGGAAGAGAAGCCAGGCGCTGCCGTTAGCTTCAGCATCCACAGCAGCTCTGACCACCGCTCTTCCACCCACGTCTCCATCAGGAGAGGGCAGGTTTCTTCCCCAGAGAGCCCCAGGCCCAGGAGGGACACAGGTTTGCGCAGAGCTGAGAGCACCCAGATCCCGAGGGGGGGACTTGGCACCTTCCCACAAGCTCCTTCTCCACCCTGAGCCAAACGCCCGGCACCACCTCCCCAAGCGCCCCGCTCCCCCGGCTCACCCTAGCCGTGTGCCGAGGGGTGGGGGGCTGCCGGAACGCGGCTCCCGGGGGCTCTCCAGCTCTGCAGCGCCTCGGGATCCCTGGGGAAGAGCAGCCAGTGGTCGGAAAGCAGGCAGCAGCGTGCAGGCAGGGCTGCAACGGGGATCCCAACGCGTGCCTCTGCCAGCGGCACAGCCGGCAAACCCCAGCAGCAAATACCAGCGCCAGCACCGAACCCAGCTCTCCGCGGGGCGAGGGACTCACGCACCAGCCTCCCCCCCCCCCGACTAATGCCACGTTGGGTCCCCCTCATACCACTGAGGCTGGGACACGCACCCCTCAGGGACCTCTACCCACCCACGCTGGCGTTCGGAGAACACGGGAGCCCAGGGGCCAGAGGTGGCATTTTCATTAGGTTATATTTTAACTACGATAATTACAACGAACCGGTCCTTCCCAGCCACAACTGTAGATGCCTTTAGAGTATTTGCCTAGAATCAATCCTTGCCCTCTCCGCTCCTTTCAAATAAGCCGAGAATCAATAAAAGCGGGGTGGTGGAGACCGGGGGAGCTGGGGTTCACCCGCCAGCACATGTTGGGGGCAAAGGAAGGGGCTCAAGAGAGAGGGCGGGTGGCCAGGCACGACCTGCACGTCCACCCTGGGCACCACCCAAGAGGCTGGAGCGGGGCCCAGGCTGCCTTCCTGGAAAAGCTTCACGGAAAGGTGGATGGTGAATTTGGGATTCGCAAGGACAAGCAGAAAATAAGTCGCTACCCACAGCTTCCATGCACCCGGCTGCCATCCTGTTCCCAGCCCGGGGCTCCGCTTCTCTCCCAGGGGTTTGGGCACACGCTGCCTCGTGGTTTCCTCTTCCCAGAGGCTCCTTCGGGGTTTGCAGCCCCGGGATGGTTCCTGTCCCATTGCGCACGGGGCCCCATCCAGCCCAGTCTGCCCTGGCACAGGACCTGCCACCCCAGCCAAGCCATGCTCCCGCCGGCCACTCCGGCATCGCGCCACAATCACCCTGTGCTGACGGTTTGCAGATTTCGGTCTCCTCCAAAAACAAGCCCAAGACATTTTTGAAGCCCGGCCAAACAATTGTTCTGAAAATAACCTGGGGCCGGGTTTGCAAGGCACGGGGCAGCAAGGCCAAGCACGGCGGGACCCCGTTTCCCCTCCAGGACACCCACATTCCCGCAGGTTTTACAAGCTTACCACCACTTTGCGAGCTTTGTTCTCCAGGAGAGCTCGCAGGCCTGGGAGGTTTTAGCTACCTCCTGCCAGAGCTTAGCTCGGATGCTTTGGCTTAACCCCTCTCCTCCCAAAATGGGGGGGGGGGGGACACCTCATCTGGGGAGGTGCTGGCAACACCCTGCTCGGTGGGGGTACCCGAAGGACCTCTGCCTCTTCAGCACCCCCACAGCAAGAGCTGGACACCTTCCCCTGCCTCCCCCCTATCCAAATCCACCCTTCCAGACCAGTCCTCCCTGGGCAGTGCCCCGTGGTTGCAGCCACCAGCCCAGGTGGCCACGTGGGACATCTGGGTGGCTGGTGCCTCCCACAAGGTACACAAGCGCTGGCACACAGCCTACGGTGGCAAAGGCCTGTCCCGGTGGCACCGTACCCCAGGATGGGGATGTTGGGTGCCTTTCCCTCTCCGTGCCGGCTGAGCGCTCCCCACGTCCCTCGCCTTGTCGGGAGCCACCCTGCCCAGAACACACCGATTATCACCGACCCGTGCCACGGCACGCAGCCCTCTCCAGTGCCGAAATCGCCCCTGGGGTTTCTCCCAAAAACCGGGCTGAGCCAGGTGCACCCAGGGTGGAAAACCGGACCTCAACTTTTACCCAGCTGCCAAACAAAAGGCAGGAAGCGGTTTGCAGGCAGAGCCGGGCAGGGGTTGGAATTGTACGGGCTCGCTGAGGGTTTAGTGCAGAAAAAAGGTGGAGGAGCTGCCCCTTGGGGCAAAAAGGGCTCCAAGTGGAAAAATCCCGGGGGTTTCTGACCCCCTGAACATCACAGGGAGCCAAGGCAAGGCAGGAGGGTGCCAAACGCACCCAAACGCCCGCAACCGGGGGGCAAAGGGGAGCTGCAGCAAACACCCCGGGCACACAGAGCCCTGCTGTGGTCTCTCCATCACTGCTGCCAGCCGAGCGTGACCCCGCGCCCCCGCCAAAGCCCCCCGGCCTCCTGCCCACTACCTTCAAGGGCGTCCTCTTGCCGGCCACGGGACCTGCTCCTGGGGCCCCGAGAGCCGTGGTGCCGCGCACAGCCCAGCGCCTGACCTACTTTATCGCTCGCTGCCGCGCTGGGACCGGGCACAGGGAACAGACCTCTGCCACAGGAAGGGGATGCCCGGGCGGGCATCCCACGGGACGTGCCCTGGAGCGATGCCCAGCCGTATCGAGCGCGTAAAGGAGCTGCCCCGGCCAGGCAAAGCCCCCCTTCTTTCCCATCTTCCTTGGGTTGACTTCCCAGAGCTCATCGATCCCGGCTGCAAACCACCCCCCACCCCCCTCCAACCGGGAAGGTGACACCGGGAACAAGGAACGCTGGCAAAGCTGAGCACACGACCTCGGCGACGTCAGCCCCGCGCCAGACGCTTCCCGAAATCCCATGCATGGACAGCTCGGTGTCGCAAACCTGGAGGGGGGAGGCAAAACCCCAAAACCTCACCGGTCTGCCCCCCACCTCCTCCCGGGCGGTTTGCAGCCTGAGATCCCGACCTCCTGCCCGGGCAAAAGCCGCTCCACGTGTCTGGCAGCACAGGCAGGAGCTGCCCGTTGGCAGGGAGAGTTTCCATGCCCTGGGGCACGTTGGTACCCGGGGGAACGATGACGACGACGACAACGACGACACAGCAGCGTCCCCCCCGCTCCCCCTGCCTGGCTCCAGTTCCTTGTCCTTTAATTTCCCCGACCCCCCTGCCCACAGGCCCTGGTGCAGGCAGGTGGGCAGCAAAACCAGCTACCAGGAGCTTCTCCGGCTATTCCACCCCACACAGCCCCCCAAGTCCTGTCCTGGGACCCCCTGCGTGACCTGCCTGCTGCTGCTCCCCCCAGCCCTGCCCCATCCAGACACCAGTCCCCATCCCACTGCTGCTCCCCAGCCCTGCCTGGACCCACAGCGAGTCCTGGTGGTGCCAGACCCCACAGCTGGGTCTCCCACCCCACAGTCCACCGTTGCCTGCACCCTCACTTGGTCCCAGACCCCACGGGCAGGCCCAAAGCGAGTCCCATAGCTGCCCTCAGGCCTCAGGACCGGTCCTAGACACCGTCCTGGACCCCACAAGCCGGTCCTGGGCCCAACAGCTGGTCCCTGCATCCTTCCCTGCATCCCTCCCTGCATCCGCATCCCAGAGCCCGGGGCCCGCCCCGGACCGGTCCCCCGCGGTGCCCCGGCCCCGTAGCCGGTCCCCGGCCCGCTCCCCACCCCGGCCCATCCCGGCCCATCCCGGCCCTACCTCGCGCTCCCGCTCCCGCTCCCGCCGCCGCCCGGGCCGCCCGGTCCCGGCCGCGCAGGGCGCACGCTCGGCCGGCGGCACGGGGAGCGCTCCCATTGGCCGGCGGCACCCCTGGCCCCGCCCCGCCTTGGCCCCGCCCCCACGCTGTGCAGCGCCGGGCACCGCGTCCGCCGCGTGGCACGGCCGGGGGGGGGGCACCGGGCACCCCCACGGACCCCCCCCACCCCCTGGGGGCACCGGGCACCCCACGGACCCCCCACCCCTGGGGGCACCGGGCACCCCACGGACACCCCACCCCTGGGGGCACCGGGCACCCCACAGACACCCCCCACAAACACCCCCTGGGGACATGGGACACCCCACGGACTCACACACACCACACCCCCCGGGGGCACGGGGCACCCCACAGACCCCCCCAGATCCCCCGAGGGGACACAGGGCACCCCACAGACACCCCCCAAGCACCCCCTGGGGGCATAGGGTACACCACGGACCCCCCAAACACCAACTGGGGGCATGGAGCACCCCACAGACCCCCCAGGGGACATGGGATACCCCACAGAGTCCCCCAAGCACCCCCTGGGGGCATAGGGTACACCACAGACGCTCCCAAACACCCTCTGGGGGCACAAGGTACCCCATGAACCCCCTCAAACACCCCTCAAGGGCACGGGGCACCCCACAGACCCCCCCCAAGCATCCCTTGGGGGCACCCCACAGACCCCTCCCAGGTGGACCCCGTGGCCACTTCTCATGGGGTACAGGGTGCTGCACAGCCAGCCCCCCCCCCCCCCCCCCCCCCAGCCAAGGACCCTGTGTGGGCATGGGGCACCCCAGAGACCCCACCCAAGGGGACACCCACGCCAGGAACTCCCCTGGAAGGGACCCAAGGGGCTCCAGGGGTGGGGGGCTGAGCCCGCCAGCCAAGGGCTGTCCCACTTCTCCCGGTGCCAAGGAGCCGGGAAGGACAAGGCAGCCTTTCTCCGCGCTGGCAGCAGCGATGGCGCGATATAAAACGCCGGCTGGGGGGAGGCCAGGCACACCGGGGGCCCAGCCGGGTGCCCCAAGCCCCCCCACTTTGGCCCCAGCACCCCTCCAGCCGCTTGGGGCCAAACACCCATCGGGGCTGGGCCAAGGCTGCCAAAGTCCGCTGGGATCGGCAAATAGAAGGGGATAAAAGGTGCTGCTGGCGTGGGGTGACGGTGAATGATTAACCCGCTGGGCAGCATCGTGGCACTGCCGTGTGTGTCCCCCCCCCATCCTGGGACTCCCTCCAGGAAAGAGGGGGGGGGGGGGTCTGGACATCTCCGCGCACACCCAGCCCCATCACCCCCCTCCCCGTGCCCAGAGGCAGCAGCTGCCAGCAACACTTTTATAGAAGTTAACTGAAAACTGCAGTTACAGAAAAAAAAAAATAAATTACAAATCTTTAACTTTTCTGCATTAAAAGGGAGGGAAAAGGCTGGAAGGGGCGGATGGGGGGTCCTCCCCTACCCCCATCCCTGCTGGTGCTTGCATAATGAGTGGGCTGGGGGCATGCTGAGGTGAAATCTTGGTGATTTTGGGGATGCTCTTGTGGCCCCTCCGCAGCCCCCTGCCAGCGGCTCAAACAGCTCTTGCCCACAGCAAAGAAATGCCTGAAAACTTTCCCGCTTCCAACTCGACAGAATAAAATAAAAAAAAAAAACCAAAACCCAATAACAATAAAGGCTTCTCCTTGAAAAACCAGTGACTTTTCAAGGATGTGCCAAGCAGCCAAACTGGAGCTGGCTCTCTTGAACAGGAGCTCGAAAAAACAAAGTAAAAATTTAAACCGGTAGTTGCCCCGCTGGCGATGTGAGAGATTGAAGGGGTAAAAATACCAGGAATCTTCGGGATTTGCATCCAGCACCTGCCCGGGGACAGGCCGGCACAAGCAGCAGCCTGGGCGGCGGCAGCAGCATCACCGTTGGGGCTCGTTTACTCAAACCCCTTTGCTGGGAGGACTGGAAACCAGTGGGCAGAGACTGGCAGAGCCCTGCCGCAGTGGGGTTTTGCTCTGGGTTCATTCTCATGGTGATAAATCCTGAAAGCCCACTGATGCGGGACCATGCCGGCATGCCGGAACGTTTCCGAGCAGCCTTTAAAAACAACAATAAAAATGAACCCAAGAAACCATGCAACCAATTAAATGTTTTTAAAAATAATTACAAAAAAAAAAACAACCAAAAAAAAAAGATACTTAGGGAAAGACAAATTGCCCTTGCAGGAGACTGAAGAGCAGCGGCCGGGGGAGGGGGACACCACCGGGACCCCCTTCTCCCCCTGTCACCAGCACACCGGTTACAGGAAGAAGAGCTTGTCGCAGAGCTGGGTGCTGGGCTCGTGGTGCAGGATGTGTCCCGAGAGGAAGGCCAGCTTGTGCGCGTACTTGCAGGGCGCTGGGACCCGGATGGTGCCCGGCCAGTTCCAGTACAAATGACAGAGCTTGAAAGTTAACCTGGGGACAGCGAGAGGAGCGGGTGTCAGCGCTCCCTGGCACCCTGGGCCTTGCGGGATGGTGGCTTCGGGGACGGATCCTGCTCCCTAAGGCAGCGCCGTGCTCCAGCAGCAGGAGCTGCAAAGGCTGTAAGGCCAAAGCTGCTTGCACAGGGTTGTTTTCTTCCCGATTGCACGAGCTAAAGGTCAGGCTCTGCCTGGGTACTGATAGCGGCTGATTGCACGAGTTACCCGGGTGCTGAGCCCTGTTCGAACCTGCAACAGCTCTCCCGCAAGGCCACCCAGGCCAGCACCCGGTGACACATTTTCCTTTATCACCTTTGCAATTAAATCTTGCCCAGGGAGGAGGTAAGACAGGCGCAACCCACCTCCTCTCCCCCATCCCCCAACCGAGCCCTCCCAGTACGAAGAGCAGGCTCAGCCCCATGCCTGCACGGGTACCTGCTGCCCTCCCTGCAGACTTATGCAAAAACAAAACAAAACAAAAAAAACCCACAGATTTGGGTCTGAGGTCTGGCCCCTACACTGCAGGATGCTGTGGGGAGCTGCTCTTACCTCTGCAGGTGCTCGAAGCTGAGGTTGGCCGTGTTCAACACGCAGATGTAACGCGTGGGGATGCTGCAGCCTTGGCGAGAGTGATGGGCCACCAAAAAGAAATCCTGCCTGAGAGGGAGGGAAGGACAAAGGGGGCGTTTGCCTGCCGGTATTTTGGCACACCACGGGTTTTTGGCACACCAGGTTTGGGCTTTTTGTTGGTTCTTGGGTTTTGGGGTTTTTTTTTTTTTGGCACACTAGGTTTGGGGTTGGGTTTTTTTTTGGCACACCAGGTTTAGGAGGAGGGGGTTGGCACCCCACGTTAGGGGTTTTTTTTTGGCACACCAGGTTTGGGCTTGGGTTTTTTTTTTGAACACCAGGTTTGGGGTTGGATATTTTTTTGGCACACCAGGTGCTTTTTGGGGCACCCCACGCAGCTTTCCCGAACGACTGCCACTCACCAGTCCAAGCTGGTGACTGTGTGGTCAATGACGGTCCCTGGAGGAGGGGACACGAACTGCTCCTCCTCCACGGTGTAAAAGTTGGTGCTGATTTGCTTCTGCACCACCACGACCACCATGCTGGGCTGGTAATTCTCAAAGGTCTTGAAGCACTTCTGCATCTGCGGGATCTCGTACTTGAGCACGGTGTCGAGCTGGCTGTCGGACACGCCGTCCCTGTATATGACAATCTTCTTGGGCAAGCAGTGGTTCATCTGGGGAAGGAGAAATTGGAAAAGCTCACTGTTTTCCCCCCCTGCACAAGGCACAGGGCTGGCTGGCAGGGGAAGATGCATGTCCCAGCAAGAAGCCGGGTGCTAGGTGCCCACCAGATCTCCAGGGCTCACAGTTTGGTGATTTTGCAGCCTGTGAGTTCAACCCATCACCCCTGAGCTTTGCAGAAAGCCCCCGACTATATTCAGCCCCAGCAAATGCATTTCACCCCAGTCTCAGAAGTGCTGGCAGGGCACAGAGCAGCAATGTTTGCACTAATCCATTCGGTGACCAGCAAACTTCCCATTTTCACGGATGTTTCTCCAGCACCCACTGATGGGAAAATCTCAAGAGCGAGCCCCAGCCCCCACCCTGTCACACGCTGTTTTTCTCATGCTGGGGACATGGGACAAGGGGACAGGGCTCAGCAGTTCGATGCCGATACAAGCCGAAGTGTAACATGGCACTTCCCCCAGTGCAAACTAATTTTCCAGGCAGGTTTGCACGTTCCCAAGATAAGGGTGAGCCTCCGCAGGCACGCGTGGCTGCGGGCGCCACATCCAGTCCAAAGGCTGCCGAGGTGTTTGCTTGCTCGCACGCACTTGGGCTGAGAGTTTTTGGGTGTTTTCCTCTTGCTTCGAGGGGATATTAAACCATGGCAGGGTGGTTTTTTGGTTTTTTTTTTGATAACACTGGGCTGAGGGGTCTGGCCTCACCTCGTGAAACTGCCGGAGGGCACTGGCCAGGCAGAACTGCAGGCTGTCGGCGATCTCTTGATGCGGCATCTGGAAGACCACCCTGGAGTACCACCTGGTGAGGATGCTGGGGACAGAGCGGGGATGAGCGTCAGGAATGCCCCTCACCAGCCAAAGTCCACCCAGCCGTTGCGCAACCGAAACCGAGCCCGGCTGGGCGCTCGCGGCACCTTTCCCAGCAATACGGCGTCGAGGGCGCGCCAAAGGCCACCGCTGCCTGGGCCAGCGGCCAGCGACACCCCCCGTAAACACACCGGCAGGGACCTTGCTGAGCACAGCAGCTGGGGAAGGCATCAACCCCCTCCTTTCCCAGCAAAGGGGAGGCAGCAGCGATGCCGGCGTGAGACCCCCAACCCCGCACCCCCAGGGTGCCACGTACTGGTTCATGCTGGCCACGAAGCCGATGACGGAGCGCATCCCTTTGCTGCGGCTGTGGTAGATGTCCATGCCGATCACCATCAGCTGTTTCTTGGGGAAGGGAGGAAGGGGAAGGGAGGTGGGAGTTAGGGATAAGCCAGACACCTCCAGGCTGCCCTGCCTGGATCCCTCAAGCTGCGAGGGACGTCACACAGGCAAAACGGAGACGCCAACCCCGATTCTGCAGGTGGTTCATCCGCACCCCCGGAGGGAAGCTCATGACCACAACAGTTTACATCCCAGAGCTTGCAAACTCATCGCACACATGTGCCAAGTGGTTTCGCCCGCCTTACCAGGGGGATGTCGACCCCCCAGAGCTCGCCTCCCAGCTTGCAGTTCATCTGCAGCAGAACTTTCTGGACCACGGTCCTCAACTTGCCCGGCTGGCCTGAAAGGGACTGCACGTTGATGACCTGAAAAGGGGAAAAAAAAAAACAAACGGGAAAAGTGAGGCTGGAGATGCCCACAGCTTCCCTGCACTGGTGGTCCCCCCTTCTGCCAAGCCCCTCGCCCACCTGGGAGGGCACCGGGGACTGCACACAGCACAGCTTCTTGATTGCCCTGTACAAATCCTCCCGGCTGCTGGAGATTATGCACAGGAGCAGCTGCACCTTTTCCTGCAGGGAAGCACAGCAGGGGACGGTGATGCATGGGGAGCAGAGAAGACCCCCAGCCCTCCCTAGAAGACACATTAACCTCATGCTAAGCTGCACTATCCCCCCACCCACCCCTGAGCCCGTCTCCTCACCTCGTTACTCAAAACGCTTTGGATAGTCTTGGCATAGGTCTCGATGCGGTCATCCTTCAGCTCCACCACGGTGGGACGGCTGACACGCATGCCGATGGGGCCGCAGATGCTCTCCATGGTGGCCACCAAAGTCTTTGCCACGTCCTGCAAGCGCTTCGGGTAAACCAGCAGCCAGTAATTCATGGCAATCTAGGAGAGAGGACAGTCCTCGCCTCAGAGCTGCGGCTGCCAAGCCATGCAGCTCCCAGCCCTGCAGCACAGGGGGAAAGTTGGGGAGGGAAAAAGGCCCAAGAGGAACCTAAAGGGCACACAGCATCCAATTCTGGCAGTCCAAAAGCCTTCAGCCACGCCAGGAGGAGGTGGGAAAGCAGACACTGTGGCTACGTACCTCTAACATCCTTTGGAAAAACAGGCTGAAGCATAAAGCCAACATAAATAAGGGAAAAATTTTAGCTTGAACAAGCTCAGATGGGAGTGGGGCAGATGGAATGCCAGCACTAAGAAAACCCATCCCAGTTTTCAAACAAGGGGATGTTGTTGCAACAGCCGAGCCGCAGGCCCACCGCTGAGATGGAGGCTTCTCTCGTGACTTCCTTGTTCCACCTCAGGTCCTCGACGGGGATGAAGGAGCTGTGCCGCAGGTTGATCCTCTCCGCGGGCAGGATTCGGCCTTGGGTCTGAACAGAGCAGAAATCCATGGCAGTTCCGATGCCACTGCGGTGTGGCCGTTGCTTGCGTTCCTGGCACGCCACAGCCCCTACCCTGTGGATGTCTGGGTCCAGGCTGAGCCCCCAGCGCATCAGCTCCTGCGAGGCCTCTGGGTTGTCCTTGATCCTGCGCAGGAGGCTGGCGAGACGCATGTAGTGCTGCTTGGGGCTCTGCAGCATCTCCTTCGTCAAGTCCTGCAGCGGGCGGGTACAAAGAGGAGGTGGGTTGGGGAACTCCTGGGTGTGATGGGGGACTCTGAGCTCCTCCCAGCAGTGGCTGGCCAAGGCCCAGCTCTCCAAACCGGGCAACACCGGCTCGAGTGAGTAGGGACCCTCAGACGCAAACACGCTCTGACCTTCACCATTCGACTGTCCTTCCTCATCTCGCGGACCCCGGTCATGAAGGTGAGCTCTGGCACGAGCAGCACCAGGTCCAGCTGACGCTGCAGGGAGGGGGGACAGGCACCATCAGCACCCCAAGGGGGCTGCAAGCTCCTGCCCTCCTAGCGATGGGCAGGGCAGGGCAGGGGCTGGAAGAGCCAAGAAAAAACCGTGGGACTCAGTGTCCCCTCCCCAGCTCACTGTGCCTGGCTCACCTTCCCATCCGACGTCTGTTTTTCCCTGGGCCTGTGGACAAGCAGCGGCTGGTCCAGCTCCCTGATGGTGATCCCATAAGCTTTGCTGGAAAAACAGCAGGGAGGTGGCATCAGGTGAGGTGTTCCTGCTCAGGCACCTCAGGTCAGAGCCAGGCATCAAGCCCTTCCCCACAGAGAGACGCTCATCCCAAGGGATGCTCCACCAGTCCCTACCTGTAGTAGTCCACAAAGGTGATCTCCTCACCGCTGAACAGGGTGAAACTGTCCCTTGGGGTCTTGTTCCAGTCGATGTCGTTGATGCGGTAGGTGCGGTTGTTGTAGCGGGTGATGACCACGCTGCCCACCAGCTGCTTGAAGCACTCCTCCTGAAAGCTGTTGAGACTTTGCCTGTAGATGGTATGCCTGCGGCAGGGAGAGAGGGAGGAGAAGAGGCTCACGGCAACGCTCTCTGCGTGTGCTACCCCAAAAATAAAACACCTTTTGCCAAACAGCACCAGTGGCCTGCAGCCTGGCCAGTGCCACCGGCACAGCCCTCGCCAAGAGCCAGCCCTGGGCACATGGCTGCTGGAAAACCACCCTCATGCCTAAAGCCCCGCGGGGCTCCCCTGGGTTTTCTCCCTTCTCTTACATGATGTTCAGGATGGAATCACTGTGGATAACTTTGTGGATGGTATCGACCAAGAGGAAGAGGCCGCCGTCCTTCTTCCGGATGCTGACAGAGTATCCCGGCCAAATCTGCAGCCTGTGCCCCGAGGGGAAGATGCCCAACGGCACCTGGGTTAAAACTGGAGCTGCCCACATGGCGCTGCCGGAGGAGCCAGCGGCTGCCTCCCTCGCCAAGGAGGGCTCGAAACCCATGGGGATTTATTTCCCAGCTGGCTGCCAGCTCTCAGCTAATAACCCCTGAACTGCACTGCAGAAAACAGGCACTCTGAGGTCAGGCTAACCAGAGCTGGCTGAGAGAGCTGATCTGGCAAAGACTTCCGAATTTCCAGCCTCACACCACTGCCAAGGGGAGAGGAACAACCCCACCTCACGCCCACGTGCCTGGGCGGCAGCAGGAAAAAACTGTGACCAGCGCCCACCTGTAATGCTGTAACACGGTGACCTGGTCAGGTTCAAAGAAATTTCTCCCAATGGGCTTCATATCCAAGATTCTCATCACCCTAGGGAAGGAAAAGCAGGACTCGCACAGGCTCGGTGGGCAGGAGGAGGAGGGTCTCTTCCTTGGAGGTCGGCGGAGGCCTGGGGTGGGTCTCGGCCGTCCCTCACCTTCGGAAAACCACATTGTAAAAGGGGACGCAGAGATCCGAGCTGGGCTCGAGGACCTTGGTTATCTGGATGGTGATGGTGATCTCCTCACTGTTGCTCCTCCTCTGAGCCTTCAGGCTGACAGGCTGCAGGGTGAGGCGGTGCATCAGCCGGGGCAGGAGAGATGCTCTCCCACCCAGCACGTGGGCCAGAGGCCCCGGAGGGGCATCCCTGTGCCCCCCAGTTGGGTAGAACAACCTTACCCTGGCACAGATCGCATAGCCCCTTACCTGGGGGAGCAGTTTGGGCAGGTAGAGGATGGAGCCATCAAACGCAGTCACATCCCCTGTCACCGCCTGGTGCTCCTTCAGCATGGCGAAGCGTGTGCTCCTGCACTCCACCTCTGGGCTGCCGGAGACAGGGATGCATCACCTCCATCACCGGCTGCTGCTGGCAAGTCTTTTAACCCTCCTCCACCCTCAGCAAGACCTCACTCCGGACTCCAAAAAACCCACGGGGAGGAAAAGCCAGAGCTCATTTACTTTGCTGCCCTGCAGGTGCTCAGCCCGCAGGGCTGCGCCGGCCGCTCCATCTAGCGGCTACCATGACAGAGAGAGGGAGGGAGAGACACAGACAGCTCTACCAGGGCACCCACCCTTCTGCGAGGGGCTGGGGGAAACCTGACCCCCCAGGCCCCCACCAATACCTGAAGGTAACGTGGTACTGGTAGACAGCTTCGTTCTGGCAGTAGATCTTAACTGAGTTCAGCCCCACGGCTATGGCAGTTCCCTTCACCGTCGGCTTCAGCTCCGGTGCCCTAGGAGAAATGGGGCTGAGGCAGGGGGGTCAGCCGCAACCCCCACCAGCACCCGGACCCCAGAACGGGGGGCTGAGGCTCGCAAGCCCTTCACTTACGGTGTGCCGGCAGACGAGGGGGTCTGTGGGGCAGACGCAGGCAGCGGGGTGGGCTGATGTCCCGGTGGGTGCAGGGTGGGCGCAGCAGTGGTACTGGGCTTTCCACGGAACGGCACAGTGGGGTGTCTCATGGGGGGGCCGGGCAGCGTGTTCCCTCTGCCTTTGAACGGCATCCTGCATCCCCGGTGGGAGGTAAGGTGGGGGGGGGGGGAGGGGGGCAGAGGTGAGCCCTGGCACGCTGAGGGCACACCAGCGGCATCCTGGCTGCAAACCTCCGGTGATGGCCCTCCCCACCCCCCCCTCGGTGAAGCCCCCTGGACCCCCCCTCCACACCCCCCACACAGCTGAGACTTAGACACGCAAAACACCAAGTTTTGGTGGTGAGGGACCAAGCTGGCCAGGGCACTGAGGAGCGGAGCAGGAGGTGGTGCAAGCAGTGGCTCGGTGAAGCCAGTGGTGTCACCTGCAGCAGTGTCACCCCCCTGCCCGCTGACACCGGGGCTGGCAATTAGCCACAGGGAGGACTCATGGCCAAGGCGGGCACAGGAACAGGGGTACAGGGGGGACTCACCGCGTGCGCGTGGGGCCTGCTGCCCCCCAGGCATCCTCGACCACCGGGCTGTGCCGTGGCAGCGCCTCTGCCGTGCCATCGCTGCAGCGGCCTGCGGGAAGGAGAGGGCACGGTGGGCAGCAGCAGGGGGGCCGGCTGGGCAGCCCCTACCCCCAGCACAACCACCTACCGACTGGCCAGTCTGCCGGCTCCAAGGGGGGGGGGACAAGGCCCCTCACCGAGGCCTAGGCCACACAGCAGGGCCGACAGCGGCGCCAGGGAAGGCTGGGGCTGAGGCTGGGGCTGAGGCTGGGGCGGGCCGGGTGGGGGCAGGCGCTGAGCAAGGGCCCACAGCCCCCCCAGCCGGCCCGGGGCAGCGGGAGAGGCAGCGGGGGCGGGGCCGGGCCCGGGCCCGGGCCGCCGTGGCTCCATGTAGGCCCCGTCGAGGCCGCGGCCTACCAGCTGCGAGCACGCCGCCGCCGCCGCACTGCGCAGGCGCGGCCACACCCACCCACCGCGCTCCGCTCTTATTGGGCAGCGCGATGGCCACGCCCCTCGCCGCCCAGCCCCGTACTGGGGGGCGGGGCTCAGCACCGCGGACAGCGCCCGCCGCGGGGCGGCGCCGGGGGCAGCTGCGGGGGCGGCGGGGGGCAGATGGGGGGGTGTAAGGTGGGATGGGGGGGGGCAAGGCGGTATATGGGGGGTAATATGGGATACAGGGGGTAGGCAGGATATGGGGGTAAGGTGGGATGGGGGGCAAGGTGGGATATGGGGGTTAATATGGGATACGGGGGGTGAGGCAGGATATGGGGGTAAGGTGGGATGGGGGGGCAAGGTGGGATATGGGGGTTAATATGGGATACGGGGGGTGAGGCAGGATATGGGGGGGTAAGGTGGGATGGGGGCAAGGTGGGATATGGGGGTTAATATGGGATACAGGGGGTAGGCAGGATATGGGGGGTAAGGTGGGATGGGGGCAAGGTGGGCTATGAGGGGGTTAATATGGGATACAGGGGCAGGATATAGGGGGTAAGGTGGGATGGGGGGGCAAGGCGGGATATGAGGGTTAATATGGGATACAGGGGCAGGATATAGGGGTGAGGTGGGATGGGAGGGCAAGGCGGGATATGGGGGGTTAATATGGGATACAGGGGCAGGATATAGGGGGTAAGGTGGGATGGGGGCAAGGTGGGCTATGAGTGGGTTAATATGGGATACAGGGGCAGGATATGGGGGGGTGAGGTGGGATATGGGGGTTAATGTGGGATACAGGGGGTGAGGCAGGATATGGGGGGTAAGGTGGGATGGGGGGCAGGGTGGGATATGGGGACTAATATGGGATACGGGGGGGGAGGCAGGATATGGGGCGTAAGGTGGGATGGGGGGGCAAAGTGGGATATGGGGGGTTAATATGGGATACAGGGGCAGGATATGGGGGTAAGGTGGGATATGGGGGGTTAATATGGGATACAGGGGATAGGCAGGATATGGGGGTGAGGCGGATGTGGGGGGGCAGGGCGGGGTAAGGGGGCTAAGATGGGATGCCGGGGGTAAAGTTGGAAATGGGGGGGGGGGCCTAAGATGGGATGGGGGTAAGGTGGGATACAGGGGACAAGATGGGATAAGTGGGTCTAAGATGGGATACAGCGGGGTAACATGGGATATGGGGGGGGGGCAAGATGGGTTATGGGCTGGGAAGCAGCCCCCCTGCCTGTGGGGGGGTCTGAGGGGGGGTCTGGTTCCATGATGGCAAACAGTTGGGCAATGCAGTCATCCCCCACAAAAGACACACAGCCTCCCGCCACCACAGCAGGGACAGGGTGGTGGCCACTCACTGCCCACCCCCCACCCCCCAAGGAGTCCTGGTGGTCCCTGCAGCCATGCCCAGGGCCAATGATGGTCCCTGGGGGGTGGTCCCACCCACCTTGCCCCCTCCACGCTGCTTCCTTAGCCCAGAGCAGGGCAATGCCCCCCCCCCCCGCCCCCGCCAGCCCCTGGGATGCTCAGCCCCCTGGCACAGCCCAGGAAAGGGTGGGGGGCTCAGCCCAGTGGGCCCCAGCGCTGTGCAAGGTGCCCCCCTGGCTCTCCCCAGGGAGCGGTGGGATATTAAGTGTCTAAGGACATGGTGCCACATGCCAGCACCGAGTTTGCCACACCAGGCTGGTGGCACCACAGAGGGGACAGAGCAGCCTCACATGGCGGATGGGGGGACACACACACACACAAAAAAAAGATGTTTTTATTGTGCATTTCTCCCTGCGGGCACGCATCCTGCTCACCCCAGCGTGTGCGCGGCTGCCAGGGAGCCGAGGGGACACTGTGGCCAGGGGACACTGTGTCCGTGCACGCCCAGAACTCTGGGATGCAGGTAGCCACGGGCCCTGCCTGTCTTGCACCACGGGGGAGGGTGCAGTGGGGCTGGGGGTCAGAGAAGGAGCCCCCAGCCCCGGTGCTGCCCCACTGCACGGCGGGGTGGGCAGTAGGAGCTGGCCCTGCACCCACGCCTGCAGAAGCCACCGCTGCGCATCCCTATGGCTGAGGGGGCTGAGGGCAGAGCCGGGGGGGGGGGGCTGTGGGCTCCCCGTGGGCTGTGGGCATGGGGCTGGGCCCCCCCACTGGCCCCCCCTCCATCGGCTACCGGTGCCGGTGCTCCAGCAGAGCCTCGAAGTCTGGGGAGCACACCAGCTTCTGCTTCACGTGGCCCAGGACGATCATCTCGCCGGTCCGGTTGTCCCCAATGCCGACGGACACCAGCTCCTTTTCCAGAGGGGAGAAACACCCGTGAGCAGCCCACTCCCACGGAAAACCCTTTAAATCGGGGGGGGAGAAGGGCTGGGGGTCCCTGCCTGCTGCAGGGGCGGGGGGGGGGGCTAAGCCTGGAGGAGATGTCCCCAGGGTGTGGGTAGCAGGGGGGCACAAGGGCAGGATCCTTCCCCACCGCTGTCAGAAGGATGGGCTGCCTGAGAACCAGCTCGCCACCCCACCAGCGACCCCCAAGGGGCTATTTTGGGGTGCAGCCCCCCCAGATTAGGTCCCCAGTGCTCCCCCTCCTCCCAGCCCCATACCTGTAGGAAGGAGCAGGGGGTCCCCATGGTCACATCCAGCGTCACCTTGCCCAGCACCAGCTGCACCTTCCCCGACTTGCGGATGAGCAGTTTCCCCACCTGCCCCTCGGGGAGGTCGGCCAGGGTGCAGGTGTTCTCCGCCTGCTTCGCCTCCTGCGAGGGACACCGCGGGATGAGGGGGGGGGCCACAGGCATCACCACGCAGCCCCCTGACCCCCGACTTCCCCCCCCCCCCCCTTCCCCCAGCCTTTACCTGGGTTTTCTCCTGCTTCACCACGACCACTTGGCCTTCTTCGTTTTGCAGCTCCGTCTTGATGGGTTTGGTGTCCTGGGTGGGGGGCTGGCCGGGCAGCGTGTCGGGCAGCTGGAGGAAGAGCAGCTCCTCCTCGGCCGACAGGCTCAGCTGCTGCAGCAGCTCGGCCACCGAGACGTCCCGGGGGAAACCGGGGGGGGCCCTTGCTCTGCGTTGGCGTGGGTAGGGGGTCCTCATCGCACGGCTCTTCTTTCACTGGCACCACAGCGGGGAGAGGCGGCGGGTGGGCGCGAGAAGGAGGGCAGCTCCCCCCACACACCCCCCCACCCCCAACCCTTGTGCTGCCCCCCACACCCCAGCCCACCTTTCACCGCCGGGGGGTCCAGCTCCATCTTCTCATCCTTGGGGCCGGGCAGCCAGGGCTGGGGGTCCTCCTGCTCCGCCGCCTCCTCCTTGAAGAGCCAGCCCGAGTGGGCCAGCGGCAGCTGCACCGGCTTGTTACGGATGTCGTTCTTCAGCCCCGGATCGTCGAGGAACTGCGGGGGTGGGAGAGGGGACCACTCAGCACCGGTGGCACCGAAGCTGCCACCGCCACCCCCTCCCCGGCTTCACTCGCATCGTCCTTCTGCAGCATCCGCAGGATCTGCTTCGTCTCCTCGTCCGTCTCCCTCTTCTCCTTCTTGATGTTGATGATGTGGGAAGGGCCGAAGTCCGACATGTCTACCGTCTTGTCCCAGGAGCCGGCTAGGGGAGGGGGGAGCAGCCCTGGG